>NC_091117.1:207433520-208080187 GCF_040183065.1 Periplaneta americana | reverse complement strand
ATTTCCGGTGTGACTCCTCCTCTTTGCTTACGTCTTAAGAAGTGAAGGCTCTATAGAGTCTAAGTAGGTAGTATCGTTCGCCATTTTTGTTCTTTCGTTGCCGAGCTACCAGATGAGGAATCTACTTGCTTCACCGTTAAACATTGTCATGTCGTAGCTCCTATGATAATAAATCAAACGCACTGTAATTCAGCAAATAAATGAGCGGCATATAACATCCTCGTGTGATTGCTGCGAACGCCAACAAAAGAGCCAAAATGGCGGGCGATTATATGAAGTATTTGTCGAGCCTTAGGAAATGCATTACATCATCAGTAGCGAATGGCAAGACGCACACGTTTAAATGTAGCCGACCTGCAACGTGATTGGCTGCCGGAAATAAGAGCGACGAGACTATAGTTCCTGTATGACGTGACACCACTAGACTAGGACAGCAGTTTTTTTTAATTATCTTTTTTGGTAGATTTTTCATAAACTGAAACATTGTGAATAAAAATGATGCACAGTAGATTCAAAATCGTACGAAGCTGTGCTTCACCTTATTTGAGTACTTCCAAGAAATGCGCTTCAATTGCCGCTCAGTTATCTTTGTCAAAACTCCTGTTGCATATTTGAGATAATTGTTGCCAAACCTTCATTAAACTTCTGAAGTAGGCTATATAAATAATACTGAATTCGTATCTTTTTTTTCAGTTGGAATATAGACCCCGTTGAAGTGAATGCCGTGAACTCTATTGAAGTAAATTCCATCTGTAAGTAGAAACTCACACGTAGATGACGCGTTATCATAAGCCAAATATTCTCATTGCATCTTAAGCACAAATTCCATTTTCGAAAGTCCGAACAAGCCTCTATTAACATGATACCAAGTTTTCAAAGTGAATTTCTTTGCTTGTTACAGATGTACCGTCAGCAATCTTGCAGTTTCCGTTCTACGGATTGGGTCTTCAGTGAGTACACTAAACGTGAACTTTCATTCGGCAATACTAGACTAGTAATTAATATTGTTTTCGTGAGTATCTTGATTGTCATGCTATCCAGATATGTTTTTCATGATAGCTTCTCTGAATATTTTCTGCAACACATATATTTATTGCTTACATTTCAGCCCGAAACACCATGAAATACTCTGCCATTGAGATATAAAATGTCACACTTTGGTAGTATTTTCCCCTATATATAGGGTATTTCAAAAGTCAGTTCAAACATTAAACCGCTATAAATCTGTACTAATAATAAATCTGTAACCGAAATTTTTCTGGTAATTTTCGCCTTTCCAAAAATAATTGATCCTAACATGTATATTTAACCATCCTGAAACCGAAAATCGCTTTTTTGAAATTTTTGTTTGTATGTCTATCTGTCTGTATGTTTGTTACCTTTTCACGCGATAATGGCTGAACCGATTTATATGAAAATTGGAATATAAATTAAGTTCATTGTAACTTAGATTTTAGGATATATAGTATTCAAAATACATTATTTAAAAGGGGGGTTATAAGGGGGGTTGAATTAAATAAATCGAAATATTTCCCTTATTATTAATTTTCATGTAAAATATTACATAACAAAAGTTTCTTTAAAAATGATTTGCGATAAGTTTTACTCTATACAAAATTTTGATAGGACTGATGTGTAATGAGATAAATGGGTTTTAAAATTAAGATAAGAACTCCATCTAAGGCGCAGTAATGAAATAAAAACAAGTGACTTCGTCTATAAGGGGCCTTGGACAACAACAATCGAAAGCTATTAAACATAGCTTACAGAGAATGTTTCTGTGTTTGTATGAAGTAATATCGGAAGCTAATTAATTACTAAATGATATGTCAATCTTCATTAAACTATGGTTCCATGTAATAACAATTAAGGAACACCAAATGAGTGGTCTCTGGACCAAAATGATCGCATTTTAATTATTTAAATACAATTTAATTAAGTAACATATTAAACGATTTATCCTTCTATCAAACACGAATGTTCCCTGGATCAAACGTCCTATTTTAATTATGTAATTACTTTATATTTATTTGTAACAGGTGCAGCGGAGCGCACGGGTACGGCTAGTATTATAATATTATTTTGAGTAGGCAAAAAAACAAAAACATCACAGTGTTGGGCTAACAACGGGGTTTACAAAACACTCGGAAGATGTCCGTCGTTCTCTAGTTCAACGTACAGCATTCTGTCTGCGACACCATGCGCAGCGTTTTGCAGATAATGTCTTGGAATATTGGCAATTTCTTGCGAGATGGCATCTTTCAGTTGCAGTAGGATTGTTGGATGTTTCAGGAAAACTCGTTCTTTAAGGTAATCTCACAACCAAGCGTCAGCGGGGGCCGCATTGTTGGAAAGTGCCTACTGATGACACGATCGCCAAACATCTGCGTAATTAATCGTTTTGCAGGGATAAAGATGTGGGGTGGAGCGCCATCTTGCATGAAGATTATGTTTTCCATATCGTGATTCCTCAGTCTAGGGATGACGAAGTTCTGTAACATGCTGTAGTAGCGCTCCCCGTTTACCGCAACAGTCTGTCTTATTCCATTATTGTCCGCACCTGTGGAATAACGGTTAGCGCGTCTGGCCGGGAAACCAGGTGGCCCGGGTTAGATTCCCGGTCGGGGCAAGTTACCTGGTTGAGGTTTTTTCCGGGGTTTTCCCTCAAGCCAATATGAGCAAATGCTGGGTAACTTTCGGTGTTGGACCCCGGACTCATGTCACCGGCATTATCACCTTTATCTCATCAAGACTCTAAATAACCTAAGCTGTTGATAAAGCGTCGTAAAATAACCTACTAAAAATTAATGGTGAAGTCAACACGCGTAACTGAGGTTTGTTTTCCGATCAAAGTCATCAGTAGGCACTTTCCAACAATGTGGCCTCCATGATCTCCAGATTTGAATCCGGCCGACTTTTGGTTGTGCGGTTATCTTAAAGAACGAGTTTTCCTGACACATCCAACAAACCTACTCTAACTGAAAGATGCAAGCTAGCAAGAAATTTCCAATATTCCAAGACATCTGCAAAATGCTGTGCATAGTGTAGCAGACAGAATGCTGTACGTCGAACAAGAGAACGGCGGACATCTTCCCAGTGTTTTGTAAACCCCGTTGTTTGCCCAACACTGTGATGTGTTTGTTTTTTCCCTATCTCAAATATTACAATATTTATAGCGGTTTAATGTTTGAACTGATTTTTTAAATACCCTATATATCAAGTTAAGTTAGGCACTCACTTACGGGGAAAAATTCGTTCAGTGCGTTCAGATTTTTATTATAGTACCGCATTTTCAAATTAATCATCAAATAATGTTGTAATTTACCGCTAGAGCGCATTATTTCATTGCAGTATTCTGAACTGAATCTGGAAATAAAATGAATACCTCTGTAACTTAAATTAGCTGTGAAGGCATGGTTAATTCAGTATTTTCCCAATCTCATTCCGTATGTCCTTTCTCCATATTACATTGCTATAATTATAATTTCATGATTTGTAAACCTCGTCATACTGTTGGACTTAATAAAATAAGCTTCGCGTCATCCATTTCACTATACCTTCAATATTACCGCAATTGGAGACCTTGCAATCGATATATTTGCCATGACATTCTTTATTTCGATCTTGGACGTATGGAAATCCGTTTAGAAGTCTCTGGCAAGAATTCTGAATGGAATCCGGTAATGCGGACAGAGTCGATACGGCCAAGTGTGCGATGTTCCATTTAAAATAGTGCAAAGAATAAAAATTCGAAGGCGGCGATCGGTAACTGAGCGCCTATCTTAAAAATGTATTATGTTTGATTGAATGGCCATTGAAATTTATCTTTCTTTACTCTAATTTCTCGATTCTATTTTCGTTTACCTTCTAGAAATTTAAGTATTTAACACTTCAACTCTGTAGCTGATATTTTAATATTCTGCAAAAAATCCACATTTGTATAGGTTGTTTTATAATTTGCCAACTCTGGCTTCCAGATAACATGTTTTATTACATATCCTACATTTTCCTTATTTGGATATTTTTTTGACTGAAATTAAGTAATAAAATTGGGTTTCTAATGAAGGCTTGCTTAACTAAAAGAATAAAATTCTTGTACCCACTTAAAGATATGTAATACAGAGATGAGCCATTGAGCTCAATTTTAACAGTTGTTGGTGTCTCCTTGGTTCCTGTTGCAGATCCCTGGAGTACGGCGCGGTAGGATCGCTGCTGGGACACGAACTGTCTCACGGATTCGACAGCTCGGGTAACAATAAGAATGAACTGAATTGATTTAATTCGCCAAATGATATTACAGCATAATGTGGCACCGTTATAATTTAGTACATTATGCAACGAGCCTATAATGGTAGTAATTAAGACGCGAGTATGTTTATGAAACGAGCGCAAGCGAGTAATTAAGATGCGAGTATGTTTATGAAACGAGAGCAAGCGAGTTTCATAATTTTCATACGAGCGTCTTAATTATCATTATAGTCAAGTTTCATGCGACATTTTATGCTCGACCATATTTCTAACTTGAAATTATTCATAAGTATTCATGTTATTCTTATCTGACTGGGGATATCTCGTAAATTGTGGGATGTGCGCAGACGCGAAAGTATTGATTTTTTTTCCGAGGAACAAATGTCATTGACCTTGATATAATCTAGAGGGTAAAATGAACATTAATCTTGATATAACCTTGAAATTGATTTAGACATTGAAAACTAGATGACAAATTGAATTTATTTGAATATTATTTACAATTAACGCTAATTATTATAGTAACAGAACATAACCTTCTGCGACAGTATTGGATTTCCAGCCTCCGTGACGTTTCGCTAGTTGTCTTTCGATTGCATATCCGAGAATAATCGATACTTGCGCTTTCATATTGCTACAATGGTGTTTTCTGATTGGTGGAACACCTGAACTTTAATGAATACGTGTACTTTAATGAGGTCCGTTAAAGGGCTGCTATCAGGTGTATAATTACTACATTTCGGCATTGTCGAGCATAAAAAAATATAAAATATCACCAGATAATTCTTTCACATTATAAAGAGGGTTTAATTTAAGTTTCGATAAGTAAATTCTTAATACTGTTAGGAGAATATTAAATAAGTTTATAGACATATGTATATTCAAAACTGTTCTGCGAAAGAGAATATTTATCCAAATATATATTAAAATTGCCACGAGTAAAATGATTATGAGTGTTACGGGACTTTTTAAAAATACAAATATTTTTCCTGACATATAAAAGGCAAGGCATACCATAAATAAAAGGCAAGATAAGAATATCTGTTTTAATAAAAAGTGGTTTAAAATGCTCTTTATGGCGAGCTCTACATATTATTCTAAGAGCTCTCTTCTGTAATAGAAAAAGCTTCTTGGAAGAAGTATGATTACCCCATAACAATGTACCGTAGCTAAAAAAACTGTGAATACATCCATAATGCACAGTGATTAAAGTATCATAATTTACACTACCTATCTTTTAATATTCTAAGAATAAATCAGCTTTTACTAATCTTTTTGAGCAATGTGATTAAGAAAAGCATTCCAACCAAGATTAGACTCAATCTGAATGTCAAGAAATCGAGTAGTATTTGTAGGTAAATTTTCATTACGATTTAAAGTAATTTTTATGTCTACAGTTTATTAAGCGAAGGAGAATTTGCACTGCACCTATCATGAATAAATAAATGAAGATCATTAATAGAAGTAATACCACTGACGTTACAACTAAATTTTTAGTGCAAAATCATCTGCAAAAAGGTAAGGTATTGAGGGCCCTATTCATAGACATTCTTAGCCCGGGCTTTCGGTGGATGATCAGCGAACTAACGTTTTTCGTATTCATAAACCAGTGTTCGCGATATGATATGATATGATATGATATGAATCCTGTTTAGCACGCTCGTAGCGCGGGATAGCGAAATGTCTATGAATAGCACTCTATATGTTCATTTTAACATTGGCAGATAAATCGTTGATACGAGTACAATCTATTCTATACTAATAATAAATCTGTAGCCGAAATTTTTCTGGTAATTTTCGATTTTCCAAAAATAATTGGTCGTAACATATATAATTAAGCGCCCTGAAACCGAAAATCGCTTTTTTGAAAATTTTGTTTGTATGTCTGTCTGTCTGTCTGGATGTTTGTTACCTTTTCACGTGATAATGGCTGAATCGATTTATATGAAAATTGGCATATAAATTAAGTTCGTTGTAACTTAGAATTTAGGCTATATGACATTCAAAATATTTTATTTAAAAGGGAGGTTATAAGGGGGCTTGAATTAAATAAATCGAAATATCTCCCTTATTATTAATTTTCGTGAAAAATATTACATAACAAAAGTTTCTTTAAAAATAATTTCCGATAAGTTTTATTCCATGCAAAATTTTGATAGTACTGATATTTAATGAGATAAACGAGTTTCAAAATTACAATAACAATGCCATCTAGGCGGTGTAATGAAATAAAAAACAAATGACTTCATCTATAAGGGGCCTTGGACAACAACAATCGAAAGCTATGAAACATAGCCTACAGAGAATGTTTCTGTGTTTGTATGAAGTAATATCGGAAGCTAAATTAACCGATTTGCATAATTAATTATTAATTCATCATTGGAAAGTGTAGATTCTCTAGATGGACATAATGCTATAATGTTATTACAGTAACTTCTGAGTGAATCGAGGACAGGTAAGATTAAAATAGCTTCTTATGCACAGAAAACTTGATAGGCATTCGTTTCCAGTATATCTCTGGATGAAAATGATCGCATTTGAATTTTTTAATACAATTTAAGTAACATAATAAACGATTTATCCTTCTATCGAACACGAATGTTCCCTGGATCAAATGTCCTATTTTAATTATGCGGAGAGCAGGGGTACGGCTAGTATACAATAAAAGGAACAGGACCCAAAATGGCTGACTGCATGATTATCAGGGAATGATTCTTAAACCTGTTGATTGCTAATCTTCGAGGTATTTTGCTGACTTCATTCTTCGTTTTCACTTAGTGTTGATAGTAAGGGGTGTGAACTTTTTATAATGGATTTGTTGTGAAGTGGTAATGACCATGAGGTGGGATAATATTTGATTTAACTTGCAGGAATTCATTATGACAAGCATGGAAATGTTCGGCGGTGGTGGTCTAATAGCACCATGGAGAAATACGTTAACAGAACCGCATGTTTCATCGAGCAGTATGACGGCTACCAGTTAGAAAAGACGGAGTCTCGGGCAAGTATTAGAAAATATTATTGCAAATACCTAATATTAGTTGGATGTGTAGTAAGTTCCGTGACTTAAGAGAAGAACGTGAGGTTTAGAAGAATAAGAAAACATTCGACAAAAGCGACATTACATCGTTAACCGTAATAGTATCTTTCTGGCGCAACATAGATCCACAGTTAGTGTGTTACTCCTAGAAGGGGATGCTTAAATTATATTACCAGGAATTAAAAGTAGCCCAAGGGCAGATCTTTTATTGCAAACCCAGCATTTGAAATGTGCATATGGAGGAGGATGGAGCGTGTGAAATGAACAGGCGGTGAGAAACGAAGCTGTGTTGGAAAGAGTGGATGAAGAAAGAATGATGCTGAAACTGATCAGAAAGAGAAAAAGGAAATGGCCGGGTCACTGATTGAGAAGAAACTGCCTGCTGAAGGATGCATTGGAAGGAATAGTGAACGGGAGAAGAGTTCGTGACAGAAGAAGATATCAGATGATAGACGACATTAAGGTGTATAAATCATATGCGGAGTGAAAGAGGAAGGCAGAAAATAGGAAAGTATAGTATAATATACCTGTATTTGTGCCATACCTGTAACCTGCAGAATTTTTCAGCATTTTTCCTCATATCAGTGCCTTTTTTTAAGTATATAATTATATTGAACTTCAAAAATAAAAGAACAAATGTCTCAGCACTCAGAAGGATATAATTTTATTGTAATAGTCTTTGTATTATTATTGCTCAATAGTACTAGAATTACAATCTAGAAATTTGTATTATTATTGCTCAATAGTACTAGAATTACAATCTAGAAATTTGTATTATTATTGCTCAATAGTACTAGAATTACAATATAGAAATTTGTATTATTATTGCTCAATAGTACTAGAATTACAATATAGAAATTTGTATTATTATTGCTCAATAGTACTAGAATTACAATCTAGAAATTTGTATTATTATTGCTCAATAGTACTAGAATTACAATATAGAAATTTGTATTATTATTGCTCAATAGTACTAGAATTACAATATAGAAATTTGTATTATTATTGCTCAATAGTACTAGAATTACAATCTAGAAATTTGTATTATTATTGCTCAATAGTACTAGAATTACAATATAGAAACTTTAATATTGTAAATCGATTGTTTCAAGCCTTAATGACTGTTTCCCTGTGTTGTAAAACGAGTTATTTCTACTTAATGGGATCAAAATGCGAGTTATGCAATAATTTTGATAAATTGTACTGTATAAACTTTGATTTCACCTTCACTTTGTTTCAAATACTCTCACCGCGCTAAAAATTGCCAGTATAATGTTTGTCGTTTCTGAAATATCTTTATACGTGATAAATCTTTATCTTTTTCGGAATATGCATTATATGTCTTTCTCGTGTTAAATATTACTATACCTGGTTAACACGTTTCGGTCTGTTGTTGACCTTCTTCAGAACTGGTTGTTGCTGGTTTTGGCGCCTTTTGCTTTGTTTACTGTGGGGGTGTGTTTGTATAGTGTAATGTGAAGTCAAAGAGTGTGTGTGTGTTCTGAAATTGAGTTGTGTGTTGAGAATTTCATTTGGATGTGTTTTTGTGTGTCTGTATATTTCGTATTGTTCTAGTGTGTTTAGTTTCTGGCTTTTTGGTTGGATGTGTAGAATTTCCATGTCTGTGTAATCAAGATGAATAAATCTTTATAGCTTCTCGAAAAAATACTAAGATGGAAAAAACCATTTTGAAATAATCTCCCATATTTAGTGCGGATTGTGTTGATTTCTGTACTGGTATTATATTAATTATTTATTTATTATGCTAATTCATTTTGTGTAATGAGAGAGAAGAAAATTTGATAATACTCGCCATGTATCAGTACATTGAAGAAAGTGCAGACAAACAATATCAGGCACCATATTGATGATACTCAGTAGTGGGGGAGGGGGGGACAAAGAACATTAAGTCGATCTGTAAAGTCAATGAGGAAAAATAAGCGAAAAAAGTCTTCGGCTAAGGTAAGCGGTAGTGTGACAATTCACGCAACGCAAATATCAGTAACTGATATTGATTTTGATAGCAGTAGTAGTAAGAAGTTCGTTGGTAAGTCCTATATTTCGAAAACGTGGCAACGTTGCAGTAACAACTTTTCTCTCAAATAAGGATGTTTGTCTTCGACCAGTCGAGCATAATCTTACCTGGCTTTGCTTATTCTTACAGAGCTTAATTCTAAGAAATTTCAGAACCAAATCATAATAAAGTACATCTTGTTGGCAAGAGGTAATAATATGTGATTGTCTTCTTAATGTTGGATTCTTTCTCAACAGGTGGACGGGAACATGACGGTTACAGAGAATGTAGCTGATAATGTTGGCCTTCGTGGGGCCTTGAAGGCTTATGAGAGATTCCAGGCACAAAATGAGCCAGAGCCCAAACTTCCTGGCTTCGAAGAGTTCTCGGACGAACAACTCTTCTTTTTGTCGTTTGCATTTGTAAGTAAAAAACGAGTAAGCTTTGATTTGGTTATGAAAATATAAGGAAATGAGAAAAGTGATTTAAAATGGAGTTTGTCAATATACGTGCTATATTGTGAGGCACTTGAAACTATTACATTACATATCCCTATCTATATTATTACTGATATCGACGAGCTGTTTTCGATAGGTTTAAGGTCACATAAGAACTTGTTTAATATAGAAGACCTAACCCTTGTTGACTATTTTCGGAAAAATATAACCTATTATTAAGTTTCACTGTATAAACACTTCTAGCACATCACATTATCGCTCGTGTCCTAGAACATTGGCTTCACACAGATTTTGCGTCAACGAGAATGTTTTGTCCACATGTTTTCGGTCATTTTGTGTTACCCATCACTAATCAAATAAGGAACGAAAATACTCTGTTTATCCATTGTCATTCGTTTTACCTCCTTCATCTGTATTCCCCTTATTATTCTTGTCTTTCCGTTAATCTTGCATTCTCCTTGTTATCTTTTATTCCCCTTGTTCTCTTCGTATTCTCCTTGTGTTATCCTTGTTCACCTTTTCTTCTCCTTGCTCTACTCGTCTTCACATTGTTCTTCTCATATTCACTTGTACTCCTTGTATTCCCCTTATTCCCCTTGTCTTCATGACCTTGTTTTTCTTGCCTTCCACTTGTTCTCATTGCATTCCCCTTTTTATTCTTGTCTCCCTGCTGTCCTTATATTCTCCTTGTCAGCTTTGTATTCTTCATGTTCTCTCTCGATTCCCTTTGTTCTTCTTGTCTTCACGTTACCCCTGTATTTTCCTTATTATCCTTTTATTCCCCTTGTTCTCTTTGTATTCTCCTTGTGTTGCCTTTGTTCACCTTTTCTTTCCCTTGTTCTCTTTATCTTAACATTGTTCTTCTCATATTCACTTGTTCTCCTTGTATTCCCCTTATTCCCCTTGTCTTCATGACCTTGTTCTTCTTGCCTTCCACTTGTTCTCATTGTATTCCCCTTTTTATTCTTTTCTCCCTGCTGTCCTTATATTCTCCTTGTCAGCTTTGTATTCTTCATGTTCTCTCTCGATTCCCTTTGTTCTTCTTGTCTTCACGTTACCCCTGTATTTTCCTTATTATCCTTTTATTCCCCTTGTTCTCTTTGTATTCTCCTTGTGTTGCCTTTGTTCACCTTTTTTCCCTTATTCTCTTTGTCTTAACATTGTTCTTCTCATTATCTCCTTGCATTCCCCTTGTTCTCCTTGTCTTTATCATCTTGTTTTTCTTGCCTTCCACTTGTTCTCATTGTTTTTCCCTTTTTATTCGTGTTTTCCCCTTACCTTTATATTCCTCTTGTTTACCTTATATTCCCATTGTTCTCTCTCTATTCCCTTTGTTCTCCTTGTCTTGTCGTTATCCTTGTATTTCCCTTGTTATAGTGTTATTCCCCTTGCTCTCTTTGTATTCTCTCTGAGTTGCTCTTATTCATCTTTCCTTCCCCTTGTTCTCCTTGTATTACTCTTGTTCACCTTTTCTTTCCCTTGCTCTCCTTGTCTTCACATTGTTACTGTCTTCCTCCGACGAGTTTAGCGCTGGGACCTGAGGTATTCTTGCCATCGGTGCGGGGGAGGTTGCAGATAGATTCTTTTGTTGCCACAGCCAAGCCGAGCCGAGCGGAGTGGGAAGTATTAATCGTCCAAAAATATGCAGTCTTCAGTTTGTAGTAGTGTGTGACTATGTGCACGTGTTAGGTACTATACGTGGTACAGTCATTAAGTTCTAATACTGAGCGCATAGTGGCGTTGTGGTGCACTATAGCGCATAGGTGGCGCCATGGTATGATACCTTGTCAGTTAGTCTCTCGACCTAACAAGAGACAATTGAGTGCATGTACTGTAAGCAGAACTACGGTCTTTGTTGTGACGGTGATTTGAATGCGCACGTCGGAACCCGAGATGTCACAGTTTGAGCAACGGACAAACATCAAGTTCTGCCAGAAATTAGGCAAAACTGCTGAAGAAACGTTTCAAATGATGCAGCAAGTTTACGGTGAGGACGCAGTGAGTCGCAGTGTTGTGTTTAGGTGGCCCCGACGTTTTTTGCAAGGAAGAGACAGTTTGGAAGATGATGTGCGTACTGGTCGGCCACAAACAATTCGAACTGAACGCAAGATCCAAGAAGTTGCAACGTTGGTGCCTGCTAACCGCTCCCAATCGGTAGACGATATCGCAGCAACAGTAGGGGTCAGCCATGGCACTTGCTACAAAATTCTGTCTGATGACCTGAACATGTCTCGTGTTACCCAGCACAGTGTGCCACGAATCCTGTCGCATGACGATTTGTGGTGACCTCATCAGTAGTGCTGACGATGATCCGACGTTTCTCAACCGGATAATAACTGGAGACAAAACTTCGTGTTTCCTTTACGATCCGCAACTGAAACGACAATCCGCCACCTGGAAAACGCCTTTATCACCACGACAGAAAAAACAGCGACAAGACAGGTCAAAAGGCAAGGTGATGCTTGAACTGTTTTTTGATTCAAATGGAATTTTTCACATGGAATTCATCCCAGAAGGTGCAACTGTGAACAAAACCCGCTACAAAGAGATCCTTGGCCGTTTACGAGATTCAATTCGCCGTAAGCGACCTGAGCTATGGCGTACAAAGAATTGGCTGTTGCTACATGACAACGTCCCTGCACATCGCTCTGTCCTTGTCCAAGAGGAACTTGCAAGACAACAGGTGACAGTTCTTCCACACCCTCCGTACTCACCTGATCTCGCACCATGCGATTTTTTTCTCTTTCCTCGCATGAAAGCAACCCTACGTGGGCGTAGATTTCATTCTTCCGAAGAGGTCATGACTGCCACAAGAGAAGCCATACGGGACCTTCCTGCCAACATCTTTCAACGGTGCTTCCAGCAGCTATACCAACGTTGGCAAACGTGCATAACAGCCAACGGAGACTATTTTGAGGGAGGATGTGGTTCTGTTTAAATGTACGCCGTGTTATGCGGCATCTTGTGATACATCCAGATTTTTGTGGGAGCCTACCCTCCAGGCGTCAAGTCTTAGAACTTAATGACTGTACCACGTATATACGAGTGAAATGTTTTCAGTATGATTGTTACTTCCTTCCAGACTGCCGCTGTCACTGTTCCCTCCCACTCCAGTACCGCGCTAGACTAGTCGGAACCGCATTCCTCTCGGCACTAAACTCTTCAGAGGATGACAGTACTATCATATTCTCCTTGCATTCCCCTTGTTCTCCTTGTATTTATCATATTGTTTTTCTTGTCTTCCCCTTGTTCTCATTGTATTCCCTATTTTATTCCTGTTTCCTCGTTATCCTTACATTCTCTTTGTTTCATTTCTTGCACCATCTACTAGAAGGTCTATGTAAAGATATGCAGCATTTTAAAGCTACGCCACCTGTCGACAGATGGCTGCACCCACACGCAGTTCTGTGTAAGGTTCTTAAGATCATAATTACTATATAGCATAATGAAGGCGTGCATCTGTCGGTTTTATTTTATATTTACTGTACAGTAAATGATATTTTCGTTTAGTAACAAACGTGAGAAACGAACCTCTTTAAACAATTGGAATTGTATTTTACGTTGCAGGGCAACTGCGAGAACTGGGGCGCGGACTCCTACTCGTTCTACGAGAGCGACGAGCACGCCCCCACCTACGTCAGAGTCCTCGGAACCCTCTCCAACTTCCCGGAGTTCGCCGAAGCCTGGAAGTGTCGGACAGGTTCGGCCATGAACATGCAGCGACAGAAGTGCGTGCTGTGGTAGTTGAGTAGCATTTTGGGGTCCTCCGTCTCCAAAACAAATACTGTGGTAATCCTTTAAATATTACAACTAATTAATTACATTTCTTTATTCCACAAACCGTGAAATTATTTCACCGATACTGCTGTTCAAAATACACGGCTTAATGAAAAAATACCTGACTGACCACAAGACGCGATTAAATCTGTTACTGCAAGTACTACCGTTCGTGTAATTATTTCCTACTTAAGTCAAATCATTGGCACAACACGTTGTGGAGTGATGTCCTTTGGCGCCGTAGAATCTCAGTACGTGTTCCCGCCTACTGTTGTACATTCTGTTTCATGTTAATCATTTCCCGTTACTCGTCAAGTAGGCCTAACCTCACTACTATGCATTCATTTGCTTAGGAAACATTTACTTTATAATTACTCTAATTAAAAATCACATAACTTATTATATACATTTAAGACTATTTGTTTTTCTCCGCTTTTGAGAGGGTTTCTACTTCTATGTTTAATAACCAAACACACCGAGGATGCAGAAGCCCACGTGCTTAAGTGAACAGCTACGAGGTCAAGTGATGCCAGCTTGTTACAAGAACAGACTACCTCGGTATTACTGTTGGTATTCATCCGCGTTCATAGTACATAACAAAATATAAAAGTAGCTTTTCTTTTACATATCGTTTTACATATGAGTGAAGTTATATGTTTCATTGCATTTAACAACTAGAATTCAATTTTTTTATTTTCAAATAATACAAGATGATAGTTTCCAAATACGGACTATATTTTCCTGCGTCATGTGAGTGTTTCGACTAGCAGCCAGTCACGGGTATGACAGCCACGTGCTTGTGTTTACAGTAGGATTTTTCTTACAGCGAAAACAGTATACATTATGTACGTAAATGCGCATGGAATGGAGGATGTGTTAAAAAGAGCGAGTGGGCATAAATTTCAGCCTAAAACTTATAAAAACCTGCTACGCAAAATAATAATAATAATAATAATAATAATAATAATAATAATAATAATAATAATAATACTAATAATGCGTGTTATTATTCGGTTGAGAAGCTCTTATCATCCAGTCTGCTGTCGAAAAATCTGAAAGTTAGAATTTATAAAACAGTTATATTACCGGTTGTTCTGTATGGTTGTGAAACTTGGACTCTCACTCTGAGAGAGGAACATAGGTTCAGGGTGTTTGAGAATAAGGTGCTTAGGAAAATATTTGGGGCTAAGCGGGATGAAGTTACAGGAGAATGGAGAAAGTTACACAACACAGAACTGCACGCATTGTATTCTTCACCTGACATAATTAGGAACATTAAATCCAGACGTTTGAGATGGGCAGGGCATGTAGCACGTATGGGCGAATCCAGAACTGCATATAGAGTGTTAGTTGGGAGACCGGAGGGAAAAAGACCTTTAGGAAGGCCGAGACGTAGATGGGAAGATAATATTAAAATGGATTTGAGGGAGGTGGGGTATGATGATAGAGACTGGATTAATCTTGCACAGGATAGGGACCACTGGCGGGCTTATGTGAGGGCGGCAATGAACCTTCGGGTTCCTTAAAAGCCATTTGTAAGTATGTAATAATAATAATAATAATAATAATAATAATAATAATGATCATGATGATAATAGGGATATCCTGAACTAGCACCAACAGATAGCGCACGTGTACTATGAGGGATGCGCTTCGCGTGTGCATTTGTTTTTCGGTATATAAACATTGAGGATATACGCAGTGTATTAACATATTAAATACTCATAAAAACAACTAAAAATGGCAAATTTTTGTTATGGTCCTATATGTAAAAAACCAGGGAAAGCTTTTTGTCTTCAATCAGGTCCCGAAATATTCTGAACATATGCTTTAAACCTTAAAAAATATAAGTAATAAAATTGGGCCTCGAAAGTGCTACCTATTAAATAAAAGTAACTACTTCAAGTAAGGACTTGTTGACTATGGTTTCATTTTGGAAGAGGAAAAAGAAAAATTAATAAAAACATATGCAACCTCGACAGCGAGCTGTGTTAGCTTAGATTATATGCAGTAGTTGTAGGAGTCTACGAAGTTTACGCCTCCAGTAAACTCTCGATAAACTGGAATGTTTATTATCCAGGACGATCCCTAGTGAAATCCATTTCGTGAATAATGTTTTTAATGTACTGTACCCTAATTATTAAAGCCATATGTTAA
This sequence comes from Periplaneta americana, assembly GCF_040183065.1. Taxonomy (NCBI): domain Eukaryota; kingdom Metazoa; phylum Arthropoda; class Insecta; order Blattodea; family Blattidae; genus Periplaneta; species Periplaneta americana. The sequence goes on along the minus strand of NC_091117.1, from coordinate 208,064,493 downwards.
GTTCAAATTTTCAAAATCATCCCACACAGTATTCAAAACTGCATGTCCTTAACCTACAAAACGCACGACTAATCGTGATACTATTGCGATCATATTATATCATCCTATTAAAAATTGCATTTGATCTTTCTGCAACTACAGAAAAAATACAAGGAATTCAAGCTCGATAGTCTCTTCTCTATATAAAAAAAAAAAACACATTGGTGGCTGCATATCCTGTTTTTAGCGTACGGTTCTTAAATACTAATAATTAAAGAGGGCAATATTCACTTTCGACATATTTCCTATTTTTTTATTCGTGCATATTGTTCTCAAAGTTCTCGTTTAGGTTCATGAACATTCAATTTACTCGTATTTATATTCTGCATACTGCAGATTTCCCCACCCATCTCGGGGAATCGCTCAATATTATACAGGTTTACGTTATTATTTATTGTAAACTAAATTACATTATGAGGTAAGAAAATATTGAATTATATTAAATTATACTAGGTTTTAAAAAATAACTGTAAATATAATTTTGACACGCACAGAAAACCAACAAGCGGGAAAACGTAATCAACTGTAGCATATGACATAACATAGCCTACAACATGTTGCGCCGCATGGAACGCTCCTGCCATCTGACGGTAAAACTTAGCATAAGATATCCCTATAATGGCCTAATAATAATAATAATAATAATAATAATAATAATAATAATTACTTACTTATTGGCTTTTAAGGAACCCGGAGGTTCATTGCCGCCCTCACATAAGCTCGTCACTGGTCCCTATCCTGAGCAAGATTAATCCAGTCTCTACGATCATATCTGGTACACTTTCCTTTCCCCAAGTAGCGAGTACAAGCTTATAAATTTCGTTAGATAATGCTCTTCCACCCTCTTGTATTAATTCTGCTGGAATTTGATCGATACCTGGAGACTTATAATTTTTCAGATTTTCTATCGCAATTTCGACTTCGGAAAGTGTGGGTTCGGGTATAAATGGCTCAGCAGTTTGTCTCGATCATTTCTATTTGGCCTATGTATAGTTTTTCCATCTGTTCAGAATTGAATGAGAGTCTGCAAGCAAGTCACCAATCTCATCCTTGATCACGTTTACCCTTGCCTGATATCCATTCTTAAATTTCTTTATGCCCTTATACTTACTGGCTTTTAAGGAACCCGGAGGTTCATTGCCGCCCTCACATAAGCCCGCCATTGGTTCCTATCCTGAGTTTACGCCCTTATATAAATCTCAGATGTTTTTATTTTTATTATTTATTTCTACCTAATTCAGTTTTTCCTTCAAGTAATCTCCCTTTTTATCTCTAACTGTACGATTTTCTTCCCGTCTTTTATTGAAATAATTATCTCTATTCGTCTCAACTGGATCCTGTAAGAATTTCAATTTTGCCTGTTTCCTTGTTTCTACTACCATGAAACAATAATAATAATAATAATAATAATAATAATAATAATAATAATAATAAAAACGTGTGATGAGCAAATAAATGATGGAGCATAAGTCTGAATGGCAAGAGACGGGTAGGCAAACCAAGAAGTAAGATGAATGATGCACTCGAGTATGATACAAAGAAGATTCTTGGTACGAGGAACTGAAGAAGTACAGCGCGAGATAGACAAGAATGGAGAGGGTTAATAAAGGATATCAGGGCCAGATCTGGCTGTCGTGTCATACAAGAAGTAATTTGAAATAGTTTTCGAAATTCTGTAACGGTAAGAACTCCGATAAGAGTGCTAAACATTACGTACCGGTACGTCTTAATCGAGCAAACCAACGAAACTATTTCTTCGGTTACTGATATAATCCGTGAAGAGAGAAAAGTTACTTTTTGCGCAGCCTTCCAGAAAATTGCGGCGGTAACATCAGTGTTGCCAATTCAGCGGTTTTTCCGCTAGATCTGGCGTTTTTCTATGTTAGTTTAGCGGGTAAATATATGTTAAATTTCTATTGCTGATATACTGGGTGTTCATTTCAAAGTGTGTCATGACGTTACTGTTGTGAGTCAGCGATTTGAAGTGAGTTTCAGCTTTTATGTCAGAGAAGTTGCCTATTAATCAAGGCGTTCAATCTGAACTTAAGAACGTGTACGGTATAACTTGAACGTCGTAACAACAGATGACGGTCTGTACTGTCTGTGTGCTACCATAACCTCTTTCGAACTGTGTTTTGCGCGGCAAAGTCGTACGCAGGGTATTTGTTATCATCGGTTGCGTACGGCAACATTCCACAATACAAATCGAATGCTCCGTGTCCATGTTGACTGTCGAAATTAATGCCAACAAATACGTAAGAAATCGTCTTAACCCTCTCCCTATATCCTGACAGTAAGAAAAAAATCCACCTCAGTACATGTTTCCAAACAGTTCACATTCCTGCCACTACCGGCGTTACCGTACGTATCAGTAAGTACTCTTCAGAATGAACGCCGTACTTGCTATGCAACTTCTCTAACACATAGGTAATACACCTCTGCGGAAGTGTAGGAAGATTGAATTCTCTAGGCTCATCGACTAGGCATATGACGGCATACAGCGAGCCATGACACACTTTGAACTGAACACCCAGTAGAGATGTAGCTGGTATTTTTAGCACTTACAGCGGCAGAATAATTTAATTTTACATTGATAATATAGTCATTTAGCGTTGCAATATTTCACAGCTAGTTTTTAAGATTCGAGTTGGTAACACTGGGTAACATCTCGGTACCAATATGGAGACTATCTGTTTCATCTTGTGTGGGTATATAGAATAAAACAGTTCCAGCAAAATGTTTTGAAACTGATATCAGACGTGGTGTGAACTATGAAGTTTTTTCTTGGTTATTTAACGACGCTGCATCAACTACTGGGTTATTTAGCGTCGATGGAATTGGTGATAACGGGATCGTATCTGACGAGATGAGGCAAGGATTCTGCGTTTCTGTAATATCATTTTACAGCCAGCTTGGAAGGTACCAGACATAGATGAAGTAACTGGGAATGAATAATATTTGATAGTTTGTTATATCACTAGTATATAACAGTAAGCTATTAATTAAAGTTAACAAATAACTGTGTTGCATAATCGCTTTCTTTTTCAGAGTGTAGAAATTTTTAGGCAGAAGATCAAAGATTCTTTACCTTAATCTGAATATTATATTGGTAATTGAAATGAAAATAGTAATAATAATGGCTCGCATTTTTCGCAGAATACAAAATACAAACTATTATTCATTTGTTTAAGAGGACATAATTAGATAATTGAACAAATGTATTAGAAACTTTTTCTTCCACTTGATCTATATTTTGTTCGATGTCTGAGAGGCGACGTAAGCATTAACGGCAGAGGATGGGAGAAGGATAACACTGAACAACAAGAATTTTTCTCCGGCTTAAAACAACGTGTGCCTTATGGTTTGGTATATACTGAATTCTAAAATGTATCTCTTTTCTTCGTATCACGTAAGGTTTTTAAGATATACAATGCTTTCACTTTTCGATAAGCTCTCCCCCAGGAAACATCTGACGTGGGTTAGGGGTTGTAAATCAAAACAAAAGCTAATGCATTTTATGAGTTTATGACTTATTTCCGGTTTCTTATGGTTGTTGGCATGTTCTTTTAATAAATAATAAATAAAAATATATTGGTCCCTTCTATACAACAAATTTCGTAACAGTTTAAAGTGAGGTATACGCAATGAACAAACAAGGGTGTGGTTTTCGGTATTTAAAAGAAATATTTACCAATTTGAGTGAATGCAAATTAAAAGAGGACATTTTCATCGGTCCACAAATTCATAAAGTTATTGCTGACTCTTTGTTTGAGGAAAAACTTTCCGTTACAGAAAAAATGGCATGATGCGCTTTCAAATATGTTTTGCTCAAATTTCCTTGGAAATTCTAGGGCAGACAACTACATAGAACTTGTTGTGGAAATCATGTTAAGTGCATATGAGAAAATGGGGTGTAATATATCTCTCAAAATACACTTTTTTACATTCCCATTTGGGTTTATTTCCTCCTAACTTTGGAGCTGTAAGCGACGAGCATGGGGAAAGATTTCATCAAGAAATATCTGAAATGGAAAGGCGATATAAAAAAAGATCATCATCCAGCATGCTTGCAGACTATTATTGGTTCCTTGTAAAAAATATTCCAAGGGTCTAGTTACAAATGGAAGTCATCCAAAAATTCTTTTAAATTGTAAGTTCAAATTCCGAGATTTTTCTCACTATACGCCTGAAATATTTATATTGTTGTTGTGTTTTAAACTATGTAACATAATTATTGTATCCATTACACATTTTTCAAGTATTACGAGGCGTTTTGAATCCCTAGAGTGTTGTAATTTTATCAGTAGCCGTGAAAAATTAAAGAAAAAGAAGTTTTTTCATAAAAAAATTCAATTCATTTTCCCCGGAAAATGGTACGTGATGGGGAAATTTGGATTTTAAATTCAGATTTAGGGCATACATATTAGTAATATTCACCTATTTTTATTTCGGAGCGAGACAAAAGTAAACATTTGTTGTTCAGTGTAATTATTTAACCAATGGCAGGAGTCACATTCGAGATTTATGTTGAAGTTGGGTGGAGGTAGAACGCTTCAGACCGGCCAACTTCAATATAAGTCTCTGCCATTGGTTGAATAGCAATATTTACATCGCCTGTCAGACATTATGGAACGAAGTACGAGTATAGGCACATATGGCCCAGTGCTCGTCTCCTAAACTATGTATAAACCCAGGAGATACAGTGATTGGTCGACTTGGTGGTACTACTTAGATTTCCTGTATATCCTCGGGATATAGCATGTGTTTCTAGAGGCGTATATCCGTAATCTAATTGAAACTCTGACATTCCACCAGAATATGAGATGATGACTTAACAACCACAACACATTTCCTATAAAATGGATTCCTTGTCAGGTTCCTTGTGGCCGGGAGGAAAAAGGTCTTAAATCAATTTTTTGTGAAAATGAGATTTTTATATATTCTGAAAGCAGAAACAATTCTCTACAATCTGGTAAAACAGCTAAAGTCAAATAAGACTCCTGACTGGATTTATAGAGCGTTACCAAATGTCCTAAGTACTTTCTGAATCGAGCACACGCAGAATAGAGGACTTAAGTATATTTGATACTTTATTCCTTACAAACCATCACATGTTTACTTTCCATGCTTCCCTATTAAAAAGGTCTAACTTGTATTTTAGCCATTTTATCACATACTGATGCTCTTTCCTTTTAAAACTTTAGGCACCAGGGTAAACAGTCCTATAATTGTTTAAGATCCATTTTGCATTCCTAATAATTTACATTTCTCATATATGTAAATATTAAAAAGGTCTTATGTTTAAATAGTCTCTTCTACTCAGTTTGGGTTCTAATCTTAAAAGGGCTTACGTGCGGCTATTTTTGGAAATAATCAAGAAAATTGTTAAATGAACAACATTACCTATTTTAGAAGAAATATAAACAAATAATATCTAGGAAAAACCTCTTAATTAAAAAAAACTCTATAATTGACACCAATTTCAATCTTTCTACTGCTCTCCTGAAAAGTATACAATTTTTACTTAAGACCTTTTTTCCTCCCGGCCACAGATATGTAGCTGCTTATTTGAAACTTACCTGGTTTTGTGGATATAAAATAAAATGCACGAGACATAATCATGATGGTATTATTTTTTATTCATAACGCCATACTCTACATTGTTTTGACGAGTATTTAAATATTTCCGATTTGAAAGGTTTAGTATATACAAATGGGAGAGCAAATTATTCATATGTAAACAATGAAAACTTGGAGCTTTGGTAACTAAAACTAAACGTTTTTGGCCTTATTTATTTGCCTGCCGGGGTTACTCATAGGAAATTGCATATTTCTACATTGCTAACAGAGCCTTCATAGAAAGCTTATGAGGGTTGGTCCGACGTCACTTCGGAGCGCAGCATGATCATGAGCTGTTGACACTGATGGAATTCTGTTCTGTTGCAAGACAACTGGAAGCAACTTTGTATTAAATAGAGGAGCTATTCCTTCATTCATACTCTACAAATATCTTGAGCTCTGATGAATAGTTATAAACATGGTGGAGCGGTTAGCTTCGCTGACACCCTTGAACGTTGATAAATCTACTTGCATTTTAGTACACTGATGTTCAAAGATATCTGACCTACGATTTTATGATCGTGTAAACCAGGCATGTCAATTGATGCCCACAGGAGCAAGCGCGCGCTTTAGAGCCTTGGAGAGCATGAGCGCTTTACAGCGGAAAGGAAAGAGACAGACGAAAGAGGTGGTATATGCCGCTTGGTCCAGCTATATTCAGGGATGGACAGCACTGATTCAATAGATAAAGGGAAGAGAATTTATTAAAACTGTATCCATGTTAATTTTTAGATTTGCCTGAGAAGTATAAGTGCATTATAAGAACGTAAGTTTTAATTTTAATGCTCATTTTTCACAAGTTTGATTTTTTTATTCAAAAGAAATAGAAAAGTGAAATTTTCAGGTATAGGCCTATTCATTTAGTAGCGTTACAGAATGTTTTCGTAAATTTAATATACCGTATATACGTATTACTGAAGATAGTGTATTGAAAATTTTGAAAATATTCGCATGGAAATTGTTTGTAAGGAAATGAATTAACAAAGCAACTACTGTTACATCATAAGCAAAAGATACGTGCCCATATGTTGTGAAAATGTCAGCTCTATAGCTTCAGCAGATTTCGAGAAAATAATTTAATATTCTGATGATAGAAAGTTGCTCACAAATATCACCTTAAAAGCATAATGCGATAAGAGTTTTGTTATGTAATATTAGTTATACTTAAAACAGATACAGCACCTAGGTAACTTTGCTTTGTACTGTAATATTGTTTTGATTAGTTTATTGATATCTTTTGTAAGGCTAAAGATACCATCAATATAAATTCCAACTTATCATGTCATACTCAATCTCTTTCTTTGGAATATCACTTTCTTTATGAATGATGTGTTTCATCCACTTAATACAGCATAATATTATACTACTATGGAATTTAAGTGAATATTCCTTCTTAACTCTATTATGTTATTAAGATTTAAAACAAAAGTGCAATATTATGAAATCAGTGTTAGTACTTTTGTTTTACAGACAATGTAGATAATATTAAACAGAAAGAAGCCATATAAAAATAACGACATAAAATTTCACGTTCCGTTTGAAGTTTGTGCACCACTGTTTTCTTGATCCAATAGGCTGCTTATTCATATACACAACCCTTTCTCTTTCCATACTTAGCGCTTGTTGCCCGCGCACGACGTCAAGGTCAGAAAAATGCGCTTGCTTTGACATCACTGGTGTAAACGAACATTTTAACCACGGGATAAGTCAGAATCAAAGATATATCAAATTGACAAACTTTGAAATAGTTCCGCTAGTGTTCAGTAGGTGACACCATTATTAGAGCGATTAAAAAGTGTCGGGAAATATGATGATATAGTTTAAGCATAAATTATTCTCATAATTGAAGATATCAGCGGTTTCCAGCTAAATTAAATGTTGTTTTACAATCAGTAGAGTGGTTTGAAAATTGAATTATATAATGCGGGTATATTTATGTACGATTGGCAACACTGACTGTTATCTACGCCATCTATTCATAGAAGTAAGAACTAAAGAAGCCACACTTACACCAACAAATTATCGATCACTATCGTTTATTAGAGTGAGACATCTTTGAACGTCAGTGTACCAATAACCATATTAAGGTTTAGTCTTTTTTCGACTTCGTGTCTTTGAAAATTTCAGTACAGATGAAACTTTCTCTCTATCTTCTACAATTTTCCGTTCCATGAATAGTTTTTATTCAAAGGACGAGTTGTTAGGAGAGTTGATTCTTTTTGCATCAGTGGTGTTTCATGATTCGGTAAAATTTCTTGTTTTTCTTAGACCTACTGATTAAAGTTTGTTACTGGAACATATTTATTTTATTTGAATATAGTCCGTTAATTTATGGTTCGGAGGTAGAACTGTTGAAAAACGTATAGGCCAACATGTCTCTGAAGTAATTCACCACTGATGAAAGGAGTGGATTTGATTATGATAATACTTCACGTATCTTTGTTCTTTTAAAACATCAATAAAGGGGAAAACAAAAGAAATCACATAAAAAGACTGGCTGTTTTTAAGGGGAGAGGGTAGTAATGACTGTGCGATTGAGAATTTCAGTACAAAAGTTTAGTTCAATATTTCTAGGTTTTTAGTGTTGAGAGTGGAATAAAAATTTCCATGGTTATACAATAAGTAATTCTGAATTCAGTGGTATAAAAGACAACTAATTGGTTTCTTACCCAAGTGCAAAAGAAAGGCCCTAACTGGTAGCCTATTTTTCCACTTTGCTACATTTACCTCAATTTTCAATTACTTACTTCAATTTTATTTTTATTTTTTTAATTTATCAAGTAATGTATATTGTAAATTCTAAAACAAAATATAGGTAAATATTTCACCCTTAGTGAAACAGAAATATTAAACTTTGATTAACAATTTTTGCCAATTCTTTCAATGAATATATATTTTTCCCTCATGTTACATGTTTGTAGGTCTACTTTTTAGAATACAGAGTACAGAAAAATTTCATGTAAATAGATTCAATATTTTCAGAAAAAAATGTACTTAAGTTTCAAAAAGTATTAACTTACGGAAAACTGCATTAAAAAAAGGATGTATGAATTACATAATCCGGAAAATTTAAAGAGGCCATTTGAAGGCCTTATCTGCAGAGATACTCTCACAATATATTGTTTTAAAGAGCAAGATTTGCATGTTTTTAAAACACAAAATACAAAATTAGATTTTTGACCCCTAATCACTACACACTCGTCGTGTCTCTGTCTCGTAAAGGACATAACGTATAAATGGACAATAGGGAGGGTCACAAACACACCCTTATGCAGGCGACTCAATAGGTTCATTGTCTTACTTTCAGAGTTTAATTTTGACACGAGAGAGAAATGACCGATTTACTTATCTGGAGCCTTCTCATTTGTGGACATGAACCTTTTATCTGTCCTAAATCTAAGTCACTCTTTCCTAGTTTTCCTGACCTTCAGAAAGAACTGAAGTGGTTCATTGAGGTTAGAAAGACAACCTGTATCGGTACCTGATATGAATTCATGAAATCCATAAGAAGGGTAACCTTAGTAATTTGTCTTGTATAATTATTTTATTTTGTTAGTGAGTTTGTACTTAATTATGAAATAAACTTATTGGAACAATACAATAGGCTATGCAGCGTTTTCAATAATGTATCATATTCACAATGTTCTAAAACGTAGAACTACGTCTATAAAGCCTCTCTACATTCAAAAGTTCGTTCATCAATAACTTCCCAATCATTACATTTCGGACATAACAGTAGATATATCAGGTTAAATCGAAGTAGATTAACCCAAACTACATTATCCTGAAGTATTTCACATTTCTCCAGAGACACCCTGTATAATAATAATAATCCGTGGCGCTACAGCCCGTGAAGGGCCTAGACCGACTAGCCGGCTGCTGGCTTCACGCCCACATGCCGAAGCAGAGGTGGACGATCATCCAACCAGAATGGAGGTATCGTGTGGTTAGCACGATGATCCAGCTGTTATAGCTGGTATTCGCAACCGGATTTCGCTACCTATCGTAGCTCCCCAAGTGCATCACGATGCTGGGTTAGCACCGGTCCCATACACTGGGCGAAATTTCATGAGAAAATTTCTTCCCCCGTGAGGACTCGAACCAGCGCGCATTCCGTAACGCGAGTCCTAGGCGGGATGCCTTACGCCATGTCCAAGGTTAAGGCGCCAAGTCGGTGCGTGCGGTGTAATGCGTTTACTGCGGTTGACGTTCACAATCAGTCTGTGTGTAAGAAATGGAGTTGTCCAACGTGAACACGTGACGCGTGCGATTCATACGATGCTGTAAAGCAGTACCGCACGCATTGTTTGGAATTTAAAACGGTTTGATTTTCACCGCAGATGTCGTCCGGCAAGCAATAGCAATGGAAGTGTTAATTTCCGAAGTGTAAACAAGAAATGTATTCTGGAACAAAAGAAACCCTCAGTACAAGGATCGTTTAGATATCGACAAAGAATGGAACTCTATAGCTGATAGTACGGGAAATTCAATTAAGTTTAAAATAAGTAAATATTAATTATACAGGTTTTAATCAATGTTTATTGTTTTCAAAACCCGTGATAATGAGGTTACTTAAATATTAAATTACTTTCAATTAAAATTATTGATAAAAGGTGTGTCGCACATTTTCTGCTGCTCTCGACGTACTATTGTTTGCCTTCGAGTGCTGGAAATTATGATATCCTTGCGTCATATTGTCTTCCGAGACACTGGAAGAAGTATCCTATTCCTTAATTGAATTTACACGAGTAAGATCAAATTCAACAGTGTTCATGAATAAGATATTAAGCATACAAAGAGATAATTTATTACAGTTTTATGAACACTTTTTTTAAAATTAAATTGAAATTAATAAATCAGTTAAAAACCATACATGTTTCGGAGGAATGCTCCTCCATCTTCAGAGGCAATACCACGACAGAGTCTCCTTTAAGCCACGATACGCGGTCGAACATCTGTACCAGCGTCGTGGTATTGCCACTGAAGATGGAGGAGCATTCCTCCGAAACATGTATGGTTTTTAACTGATTTATTAATTTAAATTTAATAAAAAAAAGTACGATGAAAGAGTAATGGAACGGAGAAAAATTCTCTCCGGCGCCGGGATTTGAACCCGGGTTTTCAGCTCTACGTGCTTACGCTTTATCCACTAAGCCACACCGGATTCCACCCCGGCGTCGGAAGAATCGTCTAAGTTTTAAGTTCCAACTCTTGAGTTCCCTCTAGTGGCCGCCCTCTATACTACGTCATAGGTATCTATGAACTTTTTTTTTTTTTTTTAATTCGTCAACTTTTGGATACAGTATCGAAATCTTGGGTGATCTCCCGACTGTTCCTAATTACTTTTACTTATTGCTCAGAGGTAGTTCATTTATGATGCTGCACTCCCGTCATAACCAGGATGAACAGCGTGAAAACAAATTTGACAGATAACTATGAGAAGAGGAACAAAGGTGTACGATGTCTTGTGTAGTACTGAGGGTTATAAGTTCCTAGTTTTGATACATACACATTTTGGTGGGAATGTGTCTGTTTATAAAATGTTTCAGCGAATCTCCTAATGTTAACTGGGATACTTTCCACTTTTAGATCTTGATGTATCTCTTCGTTTCTTGTGTACCACCCGCTGTTATGAATTACACGTAATACTTTATTTTGTACTACTCGAATGGGATCTAACGTTGTCTTAGGTGCGTATCCCCATACTGTAGAACCATACAAAAGCACTGATCTAATCAGCAATTTATAAATTGTCACTTTTTTAGATGTTGACAATGCACGTATTTTTAAAAGGGGATACAGTTGTACCATTCTTACTATTGTTCTTGCTCATGTATTTGCAATGTTGGTATGCCATAACAGACGACTATCCAAATGGATTCCAAGATACTTAACAGAATCCTGAAATTCAAGGGCAGTACCATACAGTGTGAGTTTAGTTTGTGGTACACTTCGAGTTCTACTGAAGGCTGTGACTTGACTCTTCATTGTGTTTACAGTTAAGCGCCAATGTTGGAACCATTCTTCTATAAGGTGGACATGCCGTTGAAGTCGACCAATGGCTAGATCGGCATTGCGATGTGTAGTATCTATGAACCTAGGACCGAAGTCCACATATGTGCTGAGATGCACTCGTAATGAGTGACTAGTTGGCCGGGATCCGACGGAATAAGCGCTTAGTGGATAAAGCGTCAGCACGTAGAGCTGAAAACCCGGGTTCAAATCCCGGCGCCGGAGAGAATTTTCCTCCGTTCCATTACTCTTTCGTCGTATGATGACGCAGAATATCTGCATGGAAATATCATATGTACTTCGGTACATTACAATAATATATTTAAAAAAAGTGTTCATACAACACAAGTGTACAAGTCAAATGAGACACCAATATAACAAAAGCGTATTTTCTGTTAAAAAAACTGTAATAAATTATCTCTTTGTATGCTTAATATCCTATTCCTTGTTAATTATAGCGCTATGGAAAATTATTTTACAATATGAAATGCATTTTCTATAATAATTTCAATAGATTTCAACAACATTCCATTCTATAGTCATTCTTCAAAGTGATAAACTGTAAATGAAATACGAGGCCGTTATCTTGTTTTGAACTCTTATAGTATAGGGTCTCATTAGATATGTTCTTAAAGGATAAGCTTTGTCTCCTATGAATAAAAATTGTCTTTTTTTTTTTTTTTCGAAGTTGGGTACCTGCGCAACTTTTCTTAAAGGTAAAGAGTCATTTTTTATGTTTTGATAAATAGCTGAGTTATGAAATATTCATGCATAATTGTCTTTTCCATATGCGTCCACGTCGATCATTAAAAATCGATATTTTGCATTAAAAACTGCCATACGCAGTTACATTGGACACTTTCGCTTTTCCTCGCAGATATTTGCGATGCGTGATTTAACGCGGTGCCCGCATCGCTCGTGCTCGCATTTAAGCTGGTTCACAGTAAAACGGGAACGAGAACCAGAATGAAAACGAGAAGCAGAGGACGTGAATATGAAAATTTTTGATTCACAATAAACCGAGAACGTAGACGACTATGCATATCGATATGCATGTCAATGACGATATGTCAAGTCGATATTACGCATTCTGATGTTATTTGTGTATAATTGACCAATGGCGTTCTCTTATGAGTACAAGGCGGCCAACATAATCACAGGTTAACCAACTTCGAAATTTCAACTGAAACATTTCATTAGGTACGGTACTATAAATATGCCCATGCATCTTTATTATCATAACCTATTTTAAGTCTACCATAACGTAAAATAATCGAGGAAGAAACATTTGTAATAGAACAAAAATGAACAAAACAGTAGTTATTGAATTGAAGCATGAATATGTAGTGTGTAATACAACCAGTACAGTAATAAGATATGATTCACTTCCGATCGGTGTTCCAAGATGCAGCTATTGAAAGCCACGTATTCTCCCTCATTTTCTCATTTTTATACGAGGCGCGCCGCTTATCGTAAACGTGAGGATTTTCCTCAACACTCAAAATTAGAATCTCATCAAATAAAACTTGCTCCATGATGTACAGCACAGAACAAAATAATGCATAGGTTATGTCACGATCTTCTTGCTACAAAATATACGACGACAAAATAGCTTTTAGATGGCAATAGAATGAATCTAGTGGGCTGTGATAGGAAACGTGAACGCCAAAGTTGAAACTTGGCCAACTCTCCGTTCCCGATCCCGAGCTCCGGCAAGCTTTTCGTTAATTGTGAATGCTCACATTTAAATGTACACATTTTAACAATTTTACCGTTTTCGTTCCGATTCTCGATTCCGGTTTATTGTGAACCAGTCTTTACTTAGGACACGGCGTTAGATCGCGACGCCACGGCGCGGGACGACACCCTGTATATAGTGTTCAATTGGAGTTTAGTTTTGTTTAGAATATTACATAACTGAAGAATAGGAGTGTCAATATATCTCTTAAAGGATACATGAACGAAAGATTTTATTGGAACGAAGGAACGTAGGAACTGCTATACAAGTGTAATACTGACGTCCACAGGTGTTGCAACTGAAGGAAATTCCATGCGAATATCGCAGAGTCATGATCATGGCCGAGCAGTCAAGTCTGACCAGTTCGTAGCCTCCCACCTTCTTCGATACGATATCGTAACCTTAAGTTGTTGGAAGATAACAGATAGAAGGGAGAAGCAGAGCCGGCATGGGATCCATGGGCTGGACACCCCTGCTACTCGATGTAGATGTCTTCAATAGGATAAGCTGTTTCAATGAACTTAATATAAAACCGCTGGAAAGCTCGCCTGAAAAAGAAAATATACTCTATTAGTGTCTACATTTAAAACGTTGAGGGACTTCGAAAATGATAAAATTATCTGGTTTATTTCTATTATACAGTGACATCATTTTATTTTTACTTCAATTTTTATTGTATCTGAGTTTTTGAATGTACTTCACTCCCACCCCTTCTACTAATGAAGTTCCAACTGTCCTCGACACAGAACCAAGGCCGCATATAGTAAGCAGTACTGAGTTAGTGAATATAGTACGTTCCAGAAATATGTTCGCGTTTTCCAGTAACGAAAGAGCTTCCAATATTGAATCATATTTTCGCACAGGTACTGTCTTTTTGCCTACGTCGCATCCCGATTTCCCCCACCTGCTTCTGCTCGCCCCTCTGTAAAAGCTGGGCTGTCTTAGCTCTTTTCTGAAAACATTAATTTCCGTTAGGAATTGGACGTTTACGTAATATTATACAACTGTTTAAAATAACTTAAATAAAAGGGCCTCGTTAAGTAATTAACTGTCACGTGATTTCCCCCTTTCTACGATCCTGTAGCATAACCACTTGGACGGACAGTAGATAGCATGACTGAGTAATTTTATCTGTGCGGGAAGAAACGTAGTTCATCCATTTACGTAAACTAGGAAATGTCTCAATTTTGAGTTTGATAATTTTCATTAGGTTTTTGTTTAATTAAAATACAGTACTATATTAACACTTAGTGTTTTTACCCACGAATTGGGCTATCCATTCGGACTTATTAATTATGCAGTGTATATTGTACTGTTACGGCACATTAAAGTACAATATAGAGAATGAAGTTAAATTGAAAAATAATAATAATATGGATATTTAAACACATTTTTTTAAATGGTGGCCGTTCATTTCGATACAGGCTTCAGTTCTTTTGTGCATATTATCGCAGTATAGACTATTGTACCTAATTACAATTACCAGTTTCGTTCTTCGCACGAGTAACTCATGTTGAAATAATTCTATACCTACTCTATAAAAGAGTACCTTACGTACTGTAAATTTAATCTCCACTTCTGCCCGATCCGAAAAGATAAAATTACTCAGAAATTCTATCTACTGTCCGTTCAAGTGGTTTTGTCGCAGGGTCGTAGAAAGGGGGTGGTCACGTGACAGTTAATTACTTAACGAGGCCCTTTTAGTTAAGTTATTTTAAACAGTTGTATAATATTACATAGACGTCCAATTCCTAAGAGAAATTAATGTTCTCAGAAAAGAGCTAAGACAGCCCAGCCACTAGACTTTACAGATGGGCGAACAGAAGCAGGTGGGGGAAACCGGGATGCGACGTAGGCAAACGGACGATAGTACCTGTGCGAAAATATGATTCAATATTGAAAGCGCTTTCGTCACTGGAAAACACGAACATATTTCTGGAACGTACTATACTCACTAACTCAGTACTGCATACGCGGCCATGGTTATGCGTGGAGAATGGTTGGAAGTTTACTAGTAGAGGGGTTGGGAGTGAAGTACATTCAAAAACTCAGGTACAATAAAAATTGAAATAAAAATAAAATGATGTCCCTGTAGTATAATAAAATAATAAGTCAAGATAAGGAGAAAACCAGGCAGATATTTAAATGCAATTTGTTAATGATAGCTCACCCTACAGACTCGGCGACGGGCCGCGTAGACTCTGTACCCATGAACACGTGACACGCGAACTTCTTCAGCTGGGGGTGCTTGGTGATGAAGCCCAGGTAGCGATGGTCCCGCGGATGGAACGCGCAGAAGGACACGTTCTTCAGCGAGTAGAAGTAGTCGTGACAAGGGACGTCCTTAGACTGCAATCAGACGTTTTTCTTGTACTTGAACATTTTTCTTCCCATTAACAAGCATACTTTCAGGATTAGAATCTTATAATTGAAGCGTTGGGCCGAATAACGGTCTGTGTTACAATCTACTAACTGTGCAGGAGGAACAAAAATGTTACTTCGTAGACCGTTGTTCCAACCAAGAAATTCATAGTTGTAAGTCGTGTAAAAGCACCTCTGGTACAGATATTGAAAAACAATTTTTGTGACAGCTGTGTAAGAATATATAAAGCATTATTCCATTAAACAGTCGATTTTGAAAGATTTTAACACAGTCCGTTATTCGGCATGCGGATAGCATGTGAAAGTCTATAAAAAAACTGAGCATTACGGTGCAATGTGGTCAAAGAGGATAGGTAACACGAGTACATACTAACTTTTAAACGATCAAGAAGGCTGTAGAGATGAGTATATATATTCGCGTTAGGTAGGATGTCTTTATTCTTACGAATATGTATGTATGTATGTATGTATGTATGTATGTATGTATGTATGTATGTATGTATGTATGTATGTATGTATGTATGTATGTATGTATGTATGTATGTATGTATGTATGTATGTATGTATGTATGTATGTATGTATGTATGTATGTATGTATGTATTTGAACGTCTAATGAACTTAGTTTGCAGCATTTGCTGCACAAGCCACTAGTTTTATATAAAAACGCTATGTCTGAGCGTTATTCTACTCGTGTTGTAGCTATCCAAAGACATTATTGTTGTTGCTGTTAATATGATACGTTACCGAGGGCTTCCGCCGGTCCACCATCCTGAGCCCCTGGTCAGACACCTCCAAGATGCAGGAGTGCGGCTTGTGTTTGGGGACGCCCGACGGTCCCACGATCTTCCTGACAGCCTGGCACACGACGATATTGCCCTTGTTAGAGAGCGTCTCCACGGATCCCAAGTAGCCAAGCAGAAACCTCTCCCTTTTGACTTTCGGCGTACTGGGGTCGAAGTCGCTGTAGTCCATGTCGACGGCGTAGGCTGAGGGAAAGATGCCCTGTCTGCCCGATCGCAGGTTCACTCCTGTGGCACAGAGACGTCATGGCTTAGATCAGGGGCTCTCAAATGTTTCAATATTGCGAGGAACGTCCACATGAGCGAGCACTATGAAATCGAATAGGTTCAATAGGACTATATGAATACATAAATAAAATAAATAAACAAATAATAGTACATTATGCAACAAGCCTATAATGGTAGTAATTAAGACGCGAGTATGTTTATGAAACGAGCGCAAGCGAGTTTCATAATTTTCATACGAGCGTCTTAATTACCATTATAGTCAAGTTTCATACGACTTTTTATGCTCGACCATATTTCTAACATGAAATTATTCATAAGTATTCATGTTATTCTTATCTGACTGAGGAGCGGAACTGATCTTGTGCAATACCTCGTAAGTTGTGAGATGTGCGCAGACGCGAAAGTATTGTTTTTTTCCGAGAAACAAATGTCGACATTGACCTTGATATAATCTAGAGAGTAAAATAAACATTAATCTTGATATAACCTTGAAATTGAATTAGATATTGAAAAACGAGGTGACAAATTGAATTTATTTGAATATTATTTACAATTAACGCTAATTATTATAGTAAGAGAACTGACTTTATTTCAAATATAAGTGATTTATTGTGCAATTGGTGAAATGAATTTGTGTGAATTTGCTTTGTGAAAAGCCGGAAGATGACTGTGAATTGATGTTAATTTGTGTGTTGTTTCTTTCGACTGAGTTTAATATTTCAATTTTATTTTGGGTCGATTCTTCAACATAACCTTCTGCGACAGTATTGGATTTCCAGCCTCCGTGACGTTTCAATGTTGTGATGTCGCCGCCAGCGTCTACTAAAATTGTCGCAGAACTCCTGCGAAAACAGTGGCCTGTGTATATCCGAGAATAATCGATACTTGCGCTTTCATATTTTTACAATGGTATTTTCTGATTGGTGGAACACCTGAACTTTAATGAATAGGTGTACTTTAATGAGGTGCATTAAAGGGCTGCTACCAGGTGTATAATTACTACATTTCGGCGTGGTCGAGCATAAATACATTTTTAAAACACTTCAACTACCAGGATAACGATATCCTTGAAACTGAATGTTACTCAGAATTTCAGTGATGTCCAAAGAGATGTTGCTTATAGTTACACGTAAACAGTCCTGCAGATGTGAATTAGTTAAAAGTGGTTGTGCTTTGTTCTTGAGGTATTTCATAAGTGAGGAAGTTTTTCGCATAGGTAGGTTGTCCCGAACATGGCCAGACATTTGACAAAAACACTCCGCAGTGTTTGGAGTCTTTTCGTATCTTCTGCCCCCAAAAGGCTATGAATTTCTCCTTTTAAAACATATATTTCAGCGCTGAGGACTGGAGATCTCCGTACCAATTGAATATCCGCACAAGGAACCATATTATTCTCTTGAACAAGTCCACACTGGATTGAGAGGGGTTATACATCATGAAATACGGGAAGGCCTCAGGTCTCTAAGATAATATTATAATGAATCCATAGGAACACTATTTGTTCCACCTCGTACAACAAAGTTTGAATTGAAAAACGAGCCTCAGGAGCGTTCGTGCTCGCGAGCACTTTTTTACTCACACGACGAGAGCACCAAATGTCATTGAAAGAGTACCAGGTTGAGAACCCATGTCCTCATTTGAAATTTCGCAGTTGATCACAGGTACCCCTACTTCCGATTTGTTACGGGAAATGGTGCTACCACCAATCAATTCTTTACATAGGTTTTGGTTATAAATTTTTTTTTGAACAACCAGTATCATATAGTTTTCAAGAAAAATGGCTGACGTGGGCGGTCTGAAACACCCGGTAGCCTAGAGATCTACCTATGCAGAAGATAAATTGATTATTGAATGGACATGGATTAGATTTAAGTAGATGACTGTGAGTGAATGAATGGAAGGAAGGAAAGAAGGAAGGAAGGACTTATTAACTATTAAAAGTTTAACTCCACAGTCTTAGATATAAGCACTAATTCAATAATGTTAATGGGAATGCATGAAATATTTTTATGCTCGACCATGCCGAAATGTAGTAATTATACACCTGGTAGTAGCCCTTTAATGCACCTCATTAAAGTACACCTATTCACTAAAGTTCAGGTGTTCCACCAATCAGAAAACATCATTGTAGCAATATGAAAGCGCAAGTATCGATTATTCTCGGATATGCAATCGAAAGACAACTAGCGAAACGTCACGGAGGCTGGAAATCCAATACTGTCGCAGAAGGTTATGTTCTGTTACTATAATAATTAGTGTTAATTGTAAATAATAGACTATTCAAATAAATTCAATTTGTCATATCGTTTTTCAATGTCTAAATCAATTTCAGGGTTATATCAAGATTAATGTTTATTTTACTCTCTAGATTATATCAAGGTCAATGACATTTGTTTCTCGGAAAAAATCAATACTTTCGCGTCTGCGCACATCTCACAATTTACGAGATATTGCACAAGGTCAGTTCCGCTCCCCAGTCAGATAAGAATAACATGAATACTTATGAATAATTTCAAGTTAGAAATATGGTCGAGCATAAAAAGTCGTATGAAACTTGCCTATAATGGTAATTAAGACGCTCGTATGAAAATTATGAAACTCGCTTGCGCTCGTTTCATAAACATACTCGCTTCTTAATTACTACCATTATAGGCTCGTTGCATAATATACTATTTTAAAACACTTACACTACCAGGATAATGATATCTTTGAAACTGTATGTTACTCAGAATTTCAGTGACGTCCAAAGAGATGTTGCTTATAGTTACACGTAAACAGTCTTGCAGATGTGAATTAGTTAAAAGTGGTCGTGCTTTGTTCTTAGGTATTTCATAAGTGAGGAAGTTTTTCGCATAGGTAGATTGCCTTGAACATGGCCATGCATTTGACAAAAACACTCCGCAGTGTTTGGAGTCTTTTCGTATCTTCTGCCCCTAAAAGGCTATGAATTTCTGCTTTTAAAACAAATATTTCAGCGCTAAGGACTGGAGATCTCCGTACCAATTGAATATCTGCACAAGGAACCATATTATTCTCTTGAACAAGTCCACACTGGATTGAGAGGGGTTATACCATGAAATACAGGAAGGCCTCAGGTCTCTAAGATAATATTATAATGAATCCATAGGAACACTATTTGTTCCACCTCGTTCAACAAAGTTTGAATTGAAAAATGAGCCTCAGGAGCGTTCTTCACATAGGTTTTGGTTATCAAATTTTTTTTATGAACAACCAATACCATAAAATTTACTCTGTCACACGTTAAAAGTGTTAAAATTGTTTAAAAAGGTATTTACCTTCGACAGACGGCCCGTTTCGACGCTATTTGTCGTCGTCTTCAGTGTCTCTTGAACCACTGCTGATTTTGGCTCTGCGATGTGCAGTTGTCGATGGTAGGGGTGGGGGTGTGTTGTTCCTATGGTGGGGGTTGGCTGTCTGTATGTTATGACGTATTATGATTACATTACATCAAATTATGCAGATCACATTATCGACAATAATCATGACTACAATAATATAGAAACAGATATGGAAATTTTACACTTCACACCAAAAAGTTTACAGTTAAATATCCTAGAACAATACGAAATATATAAGAACACAATACCACACCCACATTACATACTTAATACGCAACTACAGTTCAATACGCACACATTGTTTGACATCATAATACGTCATAACATACAGACAGCCAACCCCCACCACAGGAACAACACACCCCATCCCTACCATCGACAACTGCACATCGCAGAGCCAAAATCAGCAGTGGTTCAAGAGACACTGAAGACGACGACAAATAGCGTCGAAACGGGCCGTCTGTCGAAGGTAAATACCTTTTTAAACAATTTTAACACTTTTAACGTGTGACAGAGTAAATTTTATGTTTTTAACAAAGTGTTAACGTGAACTTTAATCAATGAACCAATATCATATAGTCTTCGAGAAAAAAAACTGACATGAGTGGTCTGAAACATCAGGTATAGGTGTACCTATGCAGAAGATAAATTGATTATTGAATGGACATGGATTAGATTTAAGTAGATGACTGTGAGTGAATGAATGGAAGGAAGGAAAGAAGGATGGAAGGAAGGACGGATTAACTATTAAAAGTTTAACTCCACAGTCTTAGATATAAGCACTAATTCAATAATGTTAATGGGAATGCATGATATATTTTTTCAGCTCGCAATAAGAATAATGGTAACATAATTAAAAAGATGAAAAATCAAAGTAAAAAAGCTACATAAATCTAAAAAGGACATAAATGGGATCAAACGAGGAAGAGAATTACGATAAAAGAAAGAAATGATGTAATATTGGAATAAGAATAACACAATTAAAATAAAGAAGTGAGGAAGGTACCTACGTTAAGAAGATGTGTGTATAGATTGACAAATCGAACTGAAACCCTGACCGAGTTACTACGTGAGCGCTGGCTGTCTTGGAGAGGAGCAAGTGAGAAAGCACGGGGGAAGGGAGAGAGCACTATGCACTATGTACTTGCAGGTCCACTCACAGTTTGTCAAACCTGCTAACAAAAGCATTAAAAGGTTGACTAGTTGCCTGCAATGCTAGCATAATGGAACCTTCCTAGCCGACAGTCGAGGCAAAAATGAAGAATCCGTTATTGTGGTAATACTGGAGAGTGGTTCTTCTATTGGTCGCGATGCCCACACACACCCTCTCAGATATTTAGGTGGTGATTGGTGACTGAATGACGAGGAGCGAGGGGGAGAGAAGAAAGAAAGAGAGAGATTCCAGAAGTTGGCGTGTTTTACGGGGTTTCACTTGAAGCTGTCAAACTATAAAAGTAATTGACCTAGATGGAGAGGACGACCTTGATATGATGCAATTATAAAAGGATGGAAAACAAGAAGAAGGAAAAGAAGAGAAATGGGTGGACAGAGAAGAAGAGCAAAAGCGAAGTATGAAGCGACACCTATTACATAAACATCTAGGAGTGTAGAAACTAGGAGGATAAATGTGAGAAATGGAAAATGTGTAGCGAGATGACGAAATAACAATGAAGAAGAGGAAAATGAAAGAGGAAGAGGAAAAACGAATAAAATGGAATTAAAAAGAAGTGGAAAGCGACATTCGCTAAGTTTACTACAGAACTGTCCTGTAACTTCGATAAAATTGGAAAATTCGTGATTTCACAAAGCCTAGAGTTAGGAGAGCCTGATGAAGTTGCACCTAGCATAACAGATGGGTAGAACAAGTTGCCGCACTTGCACGGCGAATTGCCTCTACACACAGAACTGTGCTGAAACGTCAGGCACATACCAGCATATCAATGAAGTAATGAATTGTCTTTCAATTTGGAACTCATTTTGTGATCGTTGCTGTTATTGCAGAAACATTCCGCAATCAAGATAGAATGCCGAAAAGGAGAGGAAAAGGGAAAGAAATTGTAACTACAGGGTGTCAAAAAAGTTCGTTTACACAAATCAAGATTTCAGGTATAACTCCCTGTAAAGTTGATTTGAATAATTTCGAGGGAAAAATTGTTCCGGGGCCGGGTATCGAAGCCGGGACCTTTGGTTAAACGTATCAACGCTCTACCAACTGAGCTACCCAAGTGGTTACATCGCAGCGTCTTAGAAAGGGAGGAAATCACGTGACAGTTAGTTACTTAACGAGGCCCTTTTATTTAAGTTATTTTAGACAATTGTATGGGTATAATATTACGTAGACGTCCAATTCCTAACAGAAATTAATGTTCCCAGAAAAGAGCTAAGACAGCCCAGCCACTAGCATTTACAGAGAGGCGAATAGAAGCAGGTGGGGGAAATCGGGATGCGACGTAGGCAAATGGAAAATGATGCAATATTTAAAGCTCTTTCGTCACTGCAAAACGCAAACATATTTTTGGAACGTACTGTTTACTGTGACCGTAAGGTTACTGTGATTGTATATGCGGGCTTGGATCTGTGTGGAGGACGGTTGAACTTCATTAGTAGAAGGTGTGGGAGTGAAGTACATTAAAGAACTCAGGTACAATAAAAATTGAAGTAAAAATAAAATGAAGACCCTGTATATTATTTCAGTTGGGATATAGAAATCTGTCCGTATCTTGGAGGTGTCCGTAAGGAGAGGTTTCACTGTACATGTATAACAGAAATACCCTCCCATGAAGGCAGTACCTTCACACCAGAGGTCTTCAGCTTCCTTCTGCACGTAGATGGGGTCGCCGATCTCCACCTCTATCTCGTCGTGGTGTCGTGGCACGAACTTGTGGAGTCCTCTGTGCGTGGGCTCCAGCAGCTCCAGCTGTGTGAAGGGCACCCCCCCGCTGCTCGCCGGCGACGCCGACTCCGGCGACAGCGATCCTGCGCAACAGCAGCCGTCTGTCTGTATTGACGTTTCAGTAATCCGTAACTCGTGTTCGTATCAAAGAAGCGAAAGCAAGAACAACAGATAACAAACCTGAGCGTGTGATTATCTTTACTTAAATTAATAAAATTGCGCACAGACAATGTAATATGAATTAAGGGAAAAATTGTTTGGGAATTATATGATTGTATAACCTAAGTAAATACTTTATTATTTAGGATGTATAATGTAATATAATTTATATAATATTTCTATAAATGCAATTATTTTAAAATGGAATCAAATCTACACATCAGGAATCAAAATAACCAGTGCTCTAACATTAAATACCTTACTCTCTGCCGATGATCAAGTCGTAATTTCCAATTCAGAGGATAATTTACAAAGAGGATTATATACATTAAATAAAATTTTAAATGATTTTGGGATGGAAATTTCAGCACAAAAATCAAAATTAATGGCATTTTTAGGACAAGACCCAGTCAGAAGTAAGATAATACACAATAATCAATGCATCGAACAAGTACAAAATTTCAATTATCTGGGTTGCGAAATATCTTATCAAAATGAAAAAGATGTGAACAAGAAAATTACCAAATTTACACAAATTCTAGGAATAATAAACAATGCATTAAAAGCTAAATTAGTACAAAAATCTACAAGAATAAAAATATATAATACACTAGCATTACCCTCCCTTTTATACGGAAGCGAGATTTGGATATTAAATAAAAAAGACATGAACAGAATCAAAGCAACGGAAATGAAATTTTTCAGGAGGACAGCAGGATATACGCTTTTAGTCCGAAAAAGGAATGAAGAAATTTTAGAACAATTAGAAGTAGACTCAGTAGAAGAAAAAATCAGCAGATACAAATTCAATTGGCTAGATAATGTAAGAAGAATGGAAAATTCAAGAATCCCAAAAATTATGATACAGTATAAACCTAGAGGACATCGTCGACCAGGAAGACCTTTTAGAAGACTGCTAGATGGGGCCGAAACAGGTCTACAGAGGCCTAATTCGTGAAGGATGATTATGATGACGATGATGATGATGATGGTGATGGTGATGGTGATGGTGATGGTGAATGTAAACGTAATTCTTTAATCATGACATAGGAGCAAAAATAATCGCGGTTTGAACACATCTGGCACGATCAATAAAGAAAAGGACAAGTAAGTACAACTGAAACTATTGCCTACGAATCATGGACGCTGATGAAGTAAAACCGTACCGGCATACAAGCAGCTGAAACGAAATTCCTAAGATGAGGTACAGATTAACATATTATAATGAACAGTGAAATACTATTCGGCAGGAATTAAACATATTTATATGACAATTTAAGAGAACAGATAAATATACGGAATCATTTAACCCTTAAATTCGCAAAGTATCCTATAGGATACAACAGGTTAAAAGGCTATATGCTATAATTTTAATAGAACAATAGAGAAAAAATTGGAAGGAAAATTAACATTTCACAATAATATAATATTGTACAACATATAACATATGGACATTCCGATAGTTGTTTTCTTTACAGTCCGACACGGTTTAATAAACTAGTGTGAGAAATGAAGTTTTGCCAATTTAAGGGTTAAATCTATTAGTCTGTTGATAAACGTAAAACAAATGCGAACTTACAAACCAAAAGAAAGGGAGAACCAAGTTAAGATAGGTTGATCAACAAGCCCCTGGAACCGGAACATGCAGTCCTTGCTGAAGATTATGTTGACGACGAATTTAGTCGAGTTCTTTGTCCAGTCTACTCACAATCGGTTTGTTCCACCTGTATTGTTACACGCATGCTCAGAGTTACGTATGAGCCATGGATAAACACGTGCGCAGGACACAAAAAACATTAGCTATCTGGAGGGGACGATCACTATAGGATTGTCGTTGTCGGGAGGCGGAGCCTATTTTTTGTCATCACTAACTACAGCGACGGAGCTCTGACAACATAACCTCACAAACCTCGTAACGGACAGACAGATTTGAGTATGTCTATTGGACGTGCTGTTATCGATCAGACGACTGCTGACCATGAATCTTCATCTCTCAGCAGAGTTGAACGATAATCCAACTAGTACGAGGATAAGGTGTGCTCAGCATGATAACCTCCGTCAATGGTATTCGCTGGCTTAAGGTACGGGCACACGTCGGTACTTTTGCTGCGCAACTTTTGTACTGCAGCTGCAAAAGTTGCGTGTCGTGTTCACACGTAAGCCAAAAGTAGCGCGCTGCACGCTACTTATCGTGCTGCGCAACCCGAGTGCTGCAAAAGTTGCAACTGGAGGTTGCGAGTCTGTTCACACACAAGGCGCTACTTTTGCAGCCGCAGTCATGCTGCAGGTTTCCATCTCCGTGTTGACTTCTCAATATACATTTTGTGGTTATGTTCGCATTATTAAGAAACTCATGCGAAAGCTTCCTTATCTATTATTTGCTTTTCTGTCCTAACTAGTATTCAGAAATTGGCATTATTTTTACTATAAAGCTTTTAAAAACGCCTATATACTTAAATGATAACCAACAGCATATTCACGTAATCAATGTTGGCAACCCTCCTGTTTGGAACTACGCTACAGAAAATTAAAAAAAGTGAATTATATCGTTAGAAAATATGCTCAGACTGTGTTGTGCATTTAATAACTGTTACAAATAATTTATTTTCATCACATCTAACATTAAAATACATCCAAACAATAATTTCGGTGGCAACACTGGTCGCAACCGCAGCAAAAGTTTCAACAAAACCGATATCAAAAATGCTGCGGCTGCAACCCTGAGAACCCTGTTCACACGTCGCTACTTTTAAGCTGCGCGCAGCATGGAAAAGTAGCGGGCAGCAGGTTCGGCAGCCGCTACTTTTCGGGTTGCAGCGTTGTTCACACGTCGCAGTACGAGAGTTGCGCAGTTTTTTGTACTACAGCGCTGCAAAAGTAGCGACGTGTGACCGTACCTTTACGAAACTGAATTTTTCTGCTACATTATAGCTCTTCAAATTTATGAATACCATGTGGGCACTGATCCCATACACTGACCGAAATGTTTTCCTTATAAAGACTCTATTCAAAACCCAACGCTCATCGTTAGTCGAGGTATGACGTGTTAACCACGCAGTTACGGCGCTGACAATAAATACTTCATTAAGTAAGAACCGCGGTTCAGTATCCTATCGATTGCCACCCGAACCATCGCACGATAGGCCTATAAGATGCAATCTAGAGAAGTAATTGTAAAGCATATATGAGGAGCACCGTTTTAAATCGTGTTATGTCCAAGAAACAATTTTTTACAAGAAGTTCGCACCTGTGGAGTAACAGTCAGCGCGTCTGGCTGCGAAACCAGGTGGCCCGGGTTCGAATCCCGGTTGGGGCAAGTTACCTGGTTGAGGATTTTTCCGGGGTTTTCCCTCTACCCAATACGAGCAAATGCTGGGTAACTTTCGGTGCTGGACTCCGGACTCATTTCACTGGCATTATCACCTTTATATCATTCAGACGCTAAATAACCTAGATGTTGATACAGCGTCGTAAAATAAATTTACAAGAATGACGTAAACTGAATTACTTTTAAACCCGACACGATTAAAAAAATGAAGTTACGATGTTTCAAGTGTGTCTGTAAGAACTTGCAATAATACAATATTTTTTTATTTTTATTTCAAGAAATTAAAGGTAACATTTCGGACATCATACGTTTCCATCCATACTTACTTACTTACTGGCTTTTAAGGAACCCACAGGTTCATTGCCGCCCTCACATAAGCCCGCCATTGGTCCCTATCCTGAGCAAGATTAATCCAGTCTCTGCCATCATATCCCACCTCCCTCAAATCCATTTTAATATTATCTTCCCATCTACTGTACGTCTCGGCCTCCCCAAAGGTCTTTTCCCCTCTGGCCTCCCAACTAACACTCTATATGCACTTCTGGATTCGCCCATACGTGCTACATGTCCTTCCGAACTCAAACGTCTGGATTTAACGTTCCTAATTATGTCAGGTGAAAAATACAATGCGTGCAGCTCTGCGTTGTGTAACTTTCTCCATTCTCCTGTAACTTCATCCCTCTTAGCCCCAAATATTTTCCTAAGAACATTATTCTCAAACATCCTTAATATCTGTTCCTCTCTCAAAGTGAGAGTTTCATCCATACGTGATAGAAAATTGCATTATCAAAAGCCTATAATAAGAAATATACATAAAATAACGCATCACTATTCTTCTTCATTACAATTCTTTTAAGAGTTTTGGCCTTCTCATCAACTTTCTTCCATTCCTTCCGGTGTTGTATAATCTTCATCCGGTTAGTTATTTTCATCAATTTCAAATCTTTTAAGACATCATCTTTCCATCTTTTTTTGGTCTGCCCAATTTTCTATTAGTAGTCGTTTTTCATTTATAAAGTTTTTAACCAGTTTCTGTACTTTCATTCCGTTGATGTGACCAAACCATCCTACTCTTACGGATTTTGTGTGATTTATAATATTTTTTCCTTTATTACTTTAATTCATTGTTAGTTTTAATTCTCCGCGTACTATCACTATTTTTTATTGAACCAAAGATTCTTCTTAATGTTTTACTTTCAAATATGAATAGTATTTGCTTACTGGATTCTTTGACCACCCATGTTTCACTAGCATAGGTAACAATAGGACTGATTGTTGTACAATATAAAGTATTTAACTTAACTTTCTTTGAAAGCAATATAGTCTTAAAAAGTGGTAGGCCAACATTAATGTAGTACAGTATGCTTTACGGTATTATCATAGTCACGAAGCTCAATAAGTAGTAAATATGCATCCATAGATAGTTGCTAACCACTAGGATCGCTACTATCGCTTCATTACAGACAATGCGAAATAGTACCTGCACAGTCTATTGTTCCTAGTACCCTCATAAACTCAAGCTTCGTGACTATATACTAGACTGAGGTATTATCAAGTATGACTTTTTCTTTAATTTCTTCTTTTGTGTTGTTATTGCTATTAAAACTTGAGCCAAGATATTTCAAATATACAGTATTATTTGTTCTAATTTTAAATTATTAATAATTAGATCTTCTAACGTATTATCTTTCTTATTACATTTTTAAAATTTGGTTTCCTTTTCGTTGATGATTAATCCAAATTTTATTGGCTGTTATTTCAAATTGTTGAATGTTTCAATCAAAGCTGATTTTGTTTTTGCAGTTAGCATTATGTCTTCTGCATAAGCTATGCAATGTTTAAATTTCGTAGAGATATTTCCCTTCGTGTCTATTTTTTTCAATGTAGAGTCTATAACAAGGTAAAATAGTGTGGCAGATAATGGATCACCTTGTTTAACATCACATTGTACACATAATTATTGTCAGTATTAAATACTATTTTTACTATTAATAAATAAATAATAAATTAATTAATTTAGCCTACTAGATCCCGTAAGGGCAAGGGCCTCCTGATTGACAGGCTTGGATCAGTAGACTTCACTCGTTAGGTGAGCCGATCCTAAGGAGTGTTCTATGTACAAAAACACTTGCACTTGTAAGATTCGCACCACACTACACACTGAGGACGGTGGCTTCTAAATTTCTCCACAGCTGTCTGTCTCTTGTACTGCTCGTCCAATGTGGTGCTGCCTTCTTCTTGAAGAAATCGGCCCATCTAGTTGTCTGGCGTCCCACTCTTCTTCTGCCGATCCTGGGATCCCACAATGTCAGTCTGTGCGTCCATCGTCTGTGGTCCATCCTTACCATGTGCCCTCCCCATTTCCACTTCAGGCTTTCTGCGATGATTAGGACGTCTTTCATGCCGGTACGGTTCCGTAGCTCCTCGTTCCTGACTTTGTTCATACCAAGTGACAATTTACAATTTTAAAATATAGTTATACAGGCTATTTTCTACTGTCAAAAGCAGACGTCTCCAAAAGCGTACTCGCGAGTAAGCCCCTGAACGGAACCGAAGCCAGTACGTAGTGAGCTTGCTTCTCCTCACCCATCCCCATGTGTACTGTACTCAATGTTTATGTGAAAACGAAGAGCAGTGGCGGACTGCCATTATCATTGTGTTGGTCGGCGTGTTCCACCTTTTCACAATGTCTTCTAATCATGGACGTAGTACATTCAAGGATGAATAGGAAGAGAATTTTTTTTTGAGTTAGTGGGAAGAATGTGCAATGCTTAATTTGTTCGAAAATTCTTAAGGGTGTTAAAATTCAACATGCGACGACAATACTCGACTCTTCACGAAGAATATCATACAATGACAGGCATGTTAGACATGTGAAAATAATTTATTTTGGGCTATCTGTATAACTGTTGGTTATACATAATAATCAGTATATTACAATACATTTACACTCAGTTCCGCATGACAAAGTATAGTTTTTCGTTTAATTTTAGATGAAATGCGTAGGCCTACAAATATTTTGATAAATGTAAAACAAGAAAATACAAACACAAATCACACACATGTCCTTAGTCTTAAACAAAAAAGCTTTTTGCTAGCTATGTTTTAGCTTGGAATATTGGAAAATCAATGAAGCCCTTTACATAAGCATCATTTGTAAAATCGTGCATACAGGACGTTACTAAAATACTGTGTCCAGAACAAAGTCAATGTTTAAGAAAATTAAAATGTTCCCAATTACAGTTCAGAGAAGGAATTTAAAGACTGCAAATGTAATTGAATCTGAAGTCGAAACCACAATTAACCAGTTTGTAGCTTACTCACTTGCTTTGGACGAAAGCACAGATAGAAATGACAACTCTCACCTAGCCATTTTCATCCGAGGAGTTAATGAACATTTTACTGTGTCTGAATGTCTTCTAGATGTAATTACAAAATACAACTGGAGAAGATCTTTTCCAGGCACTGTAAGGCACCATAGAACAGAAGAGGTTGAATTTGCAATGGCTTGTGTCAATAGCAACAGACGGGGCTCCAGCTTCTTATATGTCAAAATAATATACTAACGTATGATATTTCTTATTCTTTTGATGTAATTATTTGTAAATTTAAGCAGATCCTTTCCGCGATCCCCCACTGATCGCTCCTATCTGTTGAGGTACGAGTCACTTCCCCTTCTCTAGCCTTACAGCACACTGTGTTCGGCGGGCAGCATCGAGAGCACGAATGACGATACGCTTTTTGGAGACCTCTGGTCAAAAGCCTAGGATCATGGAAATCTCAACCTTCTTCAGATCCTACTCAACCCCCTCTTCCTCTAGCCAGATACAAGCTACCATGCCACCATCATCCTATAGCCTGTAACAGGAGCTTTTGTATTGATTATATTAGCATAGAAATCCAAGTCTCTTATGATATTCCGATCATTCACAAACCGTTTGCTTAATAGATTATTCACATCAATCTTCTTTCCTTTACTCTGTTTGGTGCAATTAGTTATGGTTCAGGAACAAGACGCATTGCTTTCCCTTTTCTCGATTAGTTATGGATTTCATAGATGGGTCATCACAGCGATAGGTGGGTTTTATTTTTAACCTATTACAGTTCAACCTGTTCGTACAATCGATCTTAACGGATGTAGGGATGTCAGTTCTATGTGCCCAACACCTTTATCCCCCCCCAAAATATTTCTAGTACTCATTTCTATTAGAGGCTGAATAAACTCCATTGTCTTAGAGCGACCGGATATATTGGATCAATGAAGATAATCCATTATCATAGTGGAATCGAACCCGCAACCTTCTGGCTCTGCAGCTACCATATGCCCCTTCAACAGGTACATATCGTCGTTGTTCCTGCAATAACTTCTATGTGACATATTTATCGATTTTCAGATTTTTGTTATATTAAATAACTTAAATAGTGATACAGCAAATAATAAAATCTTCTCTATGTAATTATATTTCTTTGTTTCGAAAATGTAAGAATTCACAGTCTCCTATGTACGGCTACCAGAGGATGAATAAAGGCCCATTCACAATGAAAATTAAACATAACCGTAACATAAACACAGAAGTTTGCGCCCAGGCTACCAAATGGGATCATTCACAATGATTCACATAAGCATTGACATAAACATTACCGTAAGACGTTAACATGAAAGTTTGCAAACTCCAAACTTTCATGCTTATGCTTACGTGATTTGCAAACAGAACACAATCGTGGAGCGCTGAAGTATACGACAGAATATGAGGAAATGGCGTCGTTGTTATGTTTCCATGGTTACCAAGTATGTTTGCTGTTATGTTTATGTTCCCATCGTGAATGATGGCATGACTTCTTGATTTTACCGTAACGTTTACATTCTGAAGTTAACGCTTACGTTATGTTTAATTTTTATTGTGAATGAGCATTAAATGTGTACTCTTCCTATTGACAAATTTTATATTTTGCACATAGGGGTTATTGCAGGAACAACGACGATATGCACAAAAATAAACTTTACGGTCGTCGTTTTTTATTCTTCAGTCTCGACTTCCATCAATAATAATAATAATAATAATAATAATAATAATAATAATAATAATAATAGACTTCTTTGAATGGAGTCATATAATGAACGTAAAATACAGTATATACAAATACTAATCTGTCGCCATCCCTAAAATGGGAGAAAAAAGATTACCCCTCTTCTTTTTTTTTTTTTACATCTGAGGTTTGCCTACTCTATAACTAGCGATCTGTGCTTCCTAGCCATCAGCACTACGTTTTGACTGTCTGTGCATCTCCTGTTTTCCTTCACCATAGCTAAGATATACGAAATAACAAAGCGTACGTGTGTGTGTGTTGATAGCAAAATGGCGGCCACGTGCAATTGTTACCTTCAACATAGATCGTGTTCTTTGCAGTCGCACTTATGGGATGCACCAGCATAGACACAATGTAAGGTACTAGTTTATTCCATTGCTGTCTTCGTGGTGAACGCCTATCGATTGGCACTAAGACGTCAGCGTATCGAGTGTCTGCCTTGCGTGAGGCGCGTGTTCGACGATTTTCCGGACTGCCACGAAATCGTTCACCAAGAATTCGCCTTTGTTCCTTCGTATCGCAACTCGTCCCGCTGTGAACTGTGCCCAGCCTCAGGAACGCGGGAGAAATTTGCTTGGTGTTTATTCTTCTTGTTTACTTCTTTGGTAAACCAATATTATTGATTAAAAAGGGATTAATCGAGAGAGAGAGAGAGAGAGACATATATTAATATTGCGACGTTGCCAGACTTCTTTTGTGTAGGTCTATCCAACAAAATTCTGCTATTTTATATGCAAAACAAGAAGGCATGACATGTGAGCTATTTTTGAAGTAATAATAATAATAATAATAATAATAATAATAATAATAATAATAATAATAATAATAATAATAATAATAATAATAATAGTAATAATACTAATAATAATATACTGATTTATTTAACCTGGCAGAGTTAAGGCCATACGGCCTTCTCTAACACTCAAACAGGAGTAAAACTGCGTTACAAAAACACTACAAATTTACAAAGTACACTACAATTTTACACACAAAACTGTATAAGATAATAATAATAAAATGTAAACAACAAGTAAGTAGAAATCAGACATAATATATAACATACAGAAAGAAAGGAAAAATCATCATACAAATATGTGAACAGCAGGTCAAAATAAATTAGACATACAAAGTATAAAAAATAAGACAATTATTGATGATAATAATAATAATAATAATAATAATAATAATAATAATAATAATAATAATAGTAATAAAATAGTGCAGTACAAAGCATACAATGAATACAATTTTTTTAAGTACACACAGTAAGGAAAATTATGATTATATATAGCTCAACTTATCACATTATAGATATAGGCTATCATTATCGGAAATATGAAAACAAAAATATAAAATAAGTTAAATATCACTAGAACATAAAAAAGTGAATACGTGGAAACATGAATACAACACTTGGCTTAACAGTAAGTTAGTTTGGCAACTCGTCATAAGATAATTTTCTAACTTGGATTTGAAAGATTTCAATGTTCGGCAGCCCTTGACTTCAGGCGGCAGAGAGTTCCAGTGACGAGAGGTAGCAACAGTGAAAGATGAGGAATACAGAGATGATGTGTGAAGTGGAATTTCTAGCGTGTTATCGCGTTGTGATCGAGTATTAATATTATGATAGCGAGAGAGAGTATAAAAACGAGCGAATAAATAATATTTAGTGAAGTGTATTTCTAGAGGCCTGTAGACAGATAAATGCACACGCTACTATCTTGCTCATGTAGCCATTCTTTGAACCTACACTGCTAACTCTCACATGACGAAATTTCCTCAACTTGTGGTCAACATGATACACTACTACCACCGCGGAGATGTCAGAGTTCAAGTACAAGACGAGGATAGACATGTAATCGCGTTGGAAAGATAAATCTCTGCCTACGCTGGGAATCGAACTGCAGACTTTTGATTGGGAAGCACAAGTAGGCTACTATCCACTGAGCGGTAGTCATTTCTATTACTGGGATTACTTTAGCGCAGCCGTGGTGAGAATGTGATCGTGCGCCGAACCACTGTGTAACCTGCAACGTGCATAGACCTATGGAGGGAGGCGGACACCCGAAGGGGAAGTGAAGCAACTGTCTGACTTAGTAACGGATTTTCATTTTCCTTACGTCAAGCACTTGAATAAAATTTTATACAGTACAAGGCTACAAACTAATGTTCAGTAGGTGTAATGAAGAAAGAAATGAACAATAAATGAACAATATCACAACCTAAAATTAACTCTCTGCAGCATGTCTCTGCGACAAAGTTTCAAAATCAGGAATTACGTCACTTACTGCCAGTCGTAGTTGATCACGAAGGTATTTGTCTATCAGTCATGTTCTAAATTTGGTTTTTACTATTTTAATTGTTGAAAATAATTTTTCACAAACGTAAGTTGTAGCGAACATGGCTTCAACAGACCAAGGGAGAGAACGAAGCTTCGGATATTTATTTTATGGCAACATTTGTCAAGTCCTTACATCTAGCTTTCATTTGACATTACATAGTAAATGAGTGAGTTCAAATTGAAGACCTAATCGCTTTATTCGTACATCTGCTGAAAAAGGGTCGACGTACAGAGAAGAAGAAGAAGAAGAAGAAGAAGAAGAAGAAGAAGAAGCAGAAGAAGAAGAAGAAGATGATGATGATGATGATGATGATGATGATGATGATGATGATGATTATGATAACACCAACAATAACACTTAACCTTTTAATGTTTCATCAGTAACATGTAGTATAATGCCGTTTTATGTTATACAACCGTTTTTCTCGTAATACTTGTGAACAAATCATACATTTAATATTCTCATCATATTGACAGCAAAAAAAATGCGTCCTCCCATCCTACTTGGGACTTTCGTACATGGTTTCGAGAGAGACATATGCCACTCGCAGGTCAGAGACAAATACAAATGGAACGGAGTTTGACTCCAGTGAGTGAGTGGGTGGGGGTTGGCGGAGGTTAGAAGCAAGCGAAATGCACAGTTATCACTGCGAGCCACAATGTCTCGCGAGTCACGTTCTCGCCACGGCTGCTTTAGCGTGATTTGAAATGAATTTCGGGAGGGGGCCTATGACCCAGCACTGCGACCTTTCATGCTATTGCTCTAACCCTCAAGCTAGGCGCATTCCCAAACCCACACAGCTGACTACACTAAGGTTCGCTGTGTACCCATGTTCTGAAATGGCAATATATAATGGAGAACAACCACTAGGATCTCCATTGTCGAAAATGAATTTTTTGGTAACGACCGCTAGATGGAAGTACTGTTGCAAGCTATTACTCCATGCAATTGCATCAGGGTTATAGCGTGACTTCTTTCGCAATCACTGGATGACAGCATAGTGCAATTTTATTGATAAAAGTTGTGGTCTTGAAAATGCATTAGGGTGATCAATCTGTTATATGTGACCAGGGCTATGGGTTAAGAAATGGAATGAAAAAATATGGCGAAGAATAAGAGGAAGACAGAAAATAGGAAAAGTAGTGGAATGCTGGGTTTGCAGTAAAAGACCTGTCTTTGGGCAGAAAAATATGAATGAAAGAATGAATATTATTATTATTATTATTATTATTATTATTATTATTATTATTATTATTATTATTATTATTATTATTATTATTATTATTATTATTATTTACTGGGTGAAAATTCACTGTGAGAGAATACACTTTATTAGGGGCAAATAAAAATGGGCAATCTTTCAATCTTGAAAAATTTGAAATATTTGCTGCCATATTTTTTAAGTAATATGATTTGAAGACCTCGGATTTTAGGTTACATGCGTATTTTTTTTTCTGTAGGAATAAACTGAAACTAGTTCAATATATTTACATTTTATATAAAATATGAACGTTTGAAAGCAATTTTATTGTACCTAAAATGCCTATTTTGCTCATTGAGACCTATTTTTTAGGTTTTAGATCCTAAAATTGCCTATTTCTATTTGTTACATATATTTTTTTTTAAATTTTCGTGTAGCAGTAAAAAGAGAATGTGTTGATTGTCATGGGGTGGCTTTGGTTCAAATATCCTATAATAGTTTGGGTGTAGGAATGAAGAAATTCCTGGAAGGTGTCTGGTTTTGTTGAGCACTTGAGCAGAGAGGAATGTGATGAATTCGTAATATGTAATTCTCCCTAAAGAAATTTGCATTGCAAATATTGGTACATTTAATTATGCATCCATTACTTCGGTATCATTGGGAAGAATTTTTTCGCTTATAAAATGGTTCTGTCTAAGAAAAGGCAAAGTTTCACAAAAGAAAATTAGAGATAAACCTTGTTATATATTACAACGTCAACTATGAGTAATGCGTTAATTGTAAATTAATTGTAATGTGAGCACTTATGTATTAACAGCCTTAGAGTAATGAGGACGAAGAATTCATTAAAAATTACGTACCAGTAGGCCTATTCATAATTTAAAACTTAACATAAATAAAGTTTCTAATCACAATATTTGTTTATTGTTTTTGTTTGAACCCAGCGGGCAGCGGCGTGGTAGAGGCCTGGCCTTGCACTCGGGAGGTCCGGGTTTCGATCCCAGGGGCCGGCAATCCTAACTGAGGTTATTCATGGTTTCCTCAGTTATTTCCAGGCAAATGCCGGGATTGTACCTATTGAAAGTCCGGCCATGGACGGCGATCCTTCCCTTAATCCTTTCATATGTGTGAGTGAATGCTGTGTAATGTCTTAAATATTTGTCGTGTATCGGAGGCGGCCCCGGCATTGAGCTGATCCCTCATCCGGGGAGGCCCTCCATGTCCTTGTGTGGTCAAAAAAGTATGTATGTGATCCACAGATTAATTCCTCTCCGGACAAGTCGCGGCCCTGTAGGGCCCGGGTGGCGTGAGTCGTGTAATTATAACCTAAAAGGGAGAGGTTAAACCAAGGGAAAGAAGAAGAGGAAGAAGAAGAAGAAGTTTTTGTTTGTCTCTGTATATCATAATGCTTAATACTCACAAATTAATTGTATTTTTATAGTTACTCTAGTTTGTGTGGATAGAAATTACATTTTAGCTGCATAAAAAAGTATTTTTAACTAATTGATGAACTAGTGGACTTACTCGTGTTAAATATGTCATATTCGTCCGGCTTACAGCTGTTTCAGTGCATCACGCACCATCATCAGAGCCTACTAGATCGCGGCGTCATCTCGAACTTCTCTGCCTGTTAGGAGGGTGTGTTTTATTGTTGGAATGTGTTGGATTGTGGAGTCGAATAGTGTGTGTGTACTGAAATTGATCTGTGTGTTGAGAATTTGATCAGGGTGTGTTTTAGTGTGTTTGTATATTTCATATTGTTCTAGTGTGTTGAGTTTTTGGTTCTTGGGTTGTGTGTGTAGGATTTCCATGTCCGTATTTATGTTATTGTATGTATGGTTGGCATTGGTTATGTGATCGGCGTATGTAGATGTGTTGTGTCCTTTGGTTATAGCTTTAATGTGTTCTTTGTAGCGAGTTTGGAATGATCTTCCTGTCTGTCCTATGTAGAACTTGTCGCAACTATTACATGTGAGTTTGTATACACCTGTGTGGTCGTATTTATTTGTTTGTGTTTTTTGTGTGTTGAGATGTCTTTGTAGTGTGTTTTCTGTTCTGTATGTTATGTTGTATTTCTGTTTTCTGAATGAAGATGCGATCTTATGTGTGTTTTTGTTTTCATATGTTAGTGTGATGTATTTCTTGCGTTCTTGTGTTTGTGTTGTGTTTTGTGTATTTATGTGTTTGTTAAGTTTTTGTTTTGTCTTCCTTATGATGTTGTCTATTATGTTTGGATTGTATCCGTTTTCTTGTGCTATGAATTTGATTGTGTTCACTTCTTCATTGTAGTGTTGTTGGTTCATGGGTATGTTGAGTAATCTGTGTACCATTGTCCTGAATGCAGCATGTTTGTGTTGTATGGGGTGGTTAGATGTGTTGTGTATGTGTGTGGTGGTGGTGGTTGGTTTTCTGTATATTTTGAAGGTGTGTTTGTTGTCAATTTTTGTTATGGTGATGTCTAGGAAATTGGAGTTTTTAACTGCTTGAAATTGTATTTTAAGGTCCCAAAATCTATGTTTTTAATGCCTATTTTGATAAATTCAGAGCCTATTTTAGGTGCATAAAAGTTAGTTTTTAAGGGTGCTATTCATAGACATTTCGCAGCACGCGCTACGAGCGTACTAAGCTAGCCCCGGCTATCCACAGGTTACTAGTACAGAATTCAAATCATATCCTATCGCTAACACTGGTTTATGAATACGAAAAACGCTGATCATCCACCGGAAGCCCGCGCTAAAAATGTCTATGAATACGGCCCTAAGTGCCTAAAAATCCGAGGTCTAATGGTTTGTTACAACTATCAGGAGGTGTCTGTATATTAAGTGTATTTTTGTCGTTCTCAGAATACTGTTGTGGTCGTAGCAAGACTGGATTAATACTATTCATGCAAGATATCGGAGCAGTCTTAGTAGAATATGGAACTTTATTACATCGTAGTTTAAGTTACATAACTTCTGTCTTCATATTTGAAGTGGAACTTCAGTAAATACAGGAGAAAGTAGTATTATGGGACACTATAGCTCTATCGGTCTACTTAGGAAGCTAGACCTGTATACTTGAACGTACCCGGAATGCAACGGGGTGACTGGAGTTAGTTGAGAGCTGTGCTTGTGAAAGGTGCGTGTTATTTTTCCTGTCCTTGAAAGTTTTAGCAGAGGGAGATTTCGGCTTGTTTTTCTGCAATAATCAAGTAAGATCTAATAACTTTTTCACATTTTTAGTTAATACATACATGGCTGGTATCTCGAATGTGGATAGTGGATGCAAAGGAAAAATGTTTAAAGTTGTATACCATTAGATCAGTGGTGATGAACTACAATACGTAACAGGAGTAGAAATACATTTAATTTTGACAATTATTTTTATTACAATGATAAGTTCAGGACTTGATGTCCTTTTCTATTTGACTTTAAAATATATATATATATATATATATATATATATATATATATATAATGTAAAGATGGTTACAGGTGTACTGATTATTTTCTCTCTAAAGCAAAAATGATTTTAATAAGCAATATGAAAGAAATGAGAGATTACACTTAGTTACACATCGTGTATACTTATTTACTTACTTACTGGCTTTTAAGGAACCCGGAGGTTCATTGCCGCCCTCACATAAGCCCGCCATCGGTCCCTAACCTGAGCAAGATTAATCCATTCTCTATCATCATATCCCACCTCCCTCAAATCCATTTTAATATTATCTTCCCATCTACGTCTCGGCCTCCCTAAAGGTCTTTTTCCCTCCGGCCTCCTAACTAACACTCTATATGCATTTCTGGATTCGCCCATACGTGCTACATGCCCTGCCCATCTTAAACGTCTGGATTTAATGTTCCTAATTATGTCAGGTGAAGAATACAATGCGTGCAGTTCTGTGTTGTGTAACTTTCTCCATTCTCCTGTTACTTCAGCCCTCTTAGCCTCAAATATTTTCCTAGGCACCTTATTCTCAAACACCCTTAACCTCTGTTCCTCTCTCAGAGTGAGAGTCCACGTTCCACAACCATACAGAACAACCGGTAACATAACTGTTTTATAAATTCTAACTTCCAGATTTTTCGACAGCAGACTGGATGATAAAAGTTTCTCAACCGAATAATAACAGGCATTTCCCATATTTATTCTGTGTTTAATTTCCTCCCGAGTATCATTTATATTTGTTACTGTTGCTCCCAGATATTTGAACTTCTCCACCTCTTCAAAAGATAAATTTCCAATTTGTATATTTCCATTTCGTACAATATTCTCGGCACGAGACATAATCATATACTTTGTCTTTTCGTGATTTACTTCCAAACCTATCTCTTTACTTGCTTCCAGTAAAATTCCAGTGTTTTCCCTAATCTTTTGTGGATTTTCTCCTAACATATTCACGTCATCCGCATAGACAAGCAGCTGATGTAACCCTGGACATTCCTAATGGCATACTCTAGAGAAAAGTTAAAAAGTAAAGGTGATAGTGCATCTCCTTGCTTTAGCCCACAGTGAATTGGAAACTCATCTGACAGAAACTGACCTATACGAACTCTGCTGTACGTTTCACTGAGACACACACATCTTGTATAACGGAAAAAAAAAAAAGAAACTTCAAGCACTTTTAACGATTGTATGTTTTATTGAGTAATATTTTTTGTAGACACAAATAAAGCGATGTTCAAGGTCAGCGCCGGTAAAGATTGTTACTCGCTTTGGAAGTGAATACCTGACTCGTACCCAAGCGGATCTGAGCGGGAAGCTCTGTTAACTCACGAGACATCAGCTGTCCATGCGGCAGTGAAAACATTTCACGTTCCTTCATACTGTATATGAAATAGGGACACTGTTACCACTCTGTGTATGATTGCAAAATCAAATAATAACTATAAATAAATATTAAACAAAATACTGCCTTACCATATGAAATTGTAATTACTGTTTAATATGCACCGATAATGTAGCAACTAACATACTTTTTTTGTTTTTAGTAAGGTTTTCATTATCTCGTTTAAGAGAATTTGGTTCTGCAGCCTCACTACAGCTATTAACGCACTCTTACACGACTCTTAATCTTGACTTCATTCGTTTCATATTAGGGAAAAACTGTTGACAAACGTTTGTGCTGCCGAACACATATTCTATTGGCTGCACATTTACGGATGATTGCTCCAGGTGTATGTAGAATTCTCCTACAGTACTTCATACCCAATTTCACTGTAAACATTTAACCAACCTTCCACCTTAAACAAACACAATATTCGTTCTCAGTCTAAATCTTAATTAATCTTCCACCTTGAACACAGTCCACACATCTGTGGAGTAACAGTTAGCGTGTCTGGCCGCGAAACCAGTTGGCCTGGGTTCGATTCCCGGTCGGGGAAGTTACCTGGTTGAGGTTTTTCCGGGGTTTTCCCTCAACCCAATATGAACAAATGCTGGGTAACTTTCGGTGTTGACCTCGGACTCATTTCACCGGCATTATCATCTTCATCTCATTCAGACGCTAAATAACCTAAGACGTTGATAAAGCGTCGTAAAATAACCTACTAAAATAAATAAAAAAATCTTAAACATACACAGTATTTGTTTTCAGTCTAAAACTTATCTTTTGTTAAAATATATCAATAAAATTCAATTTTTTATTAATACAATTATTTCTTAATGAACGTTTTCGCCTTTTTTTTTTGGCAACATCAGATTTGTAGAAGCAATATTTATTATATAATAATGCATATCAATATGAACATCGTCTTAAGTGACTAGCCTATATAATTACAATATACAGTAAGTGGATGTTAACATTGTAAAATATGAAACTTGAAAATATAAAGTCAATAGTATCATTCATGTACAAATAGTATATAAGTGTGTGAATGAGTGTGGAGCATGGACAACACTTTGTTTTTCCATGGGGATGGGCTCCTGCGTGGCGGTGCGGTCAGACCTCCAGCGACTAAGGTTCGAGTCCTTATAAGGTCTGGGATTTTTTATTGACTATTACAGTTTTACTACGTCACACTACTTTTGACCAATAAAACGGTACGAAAGGACGTCTTTCAACCAATCATAGCTGCTTATCGCACAATTTTATCGCGTCCCTAGCATTTGTTTATTTTTATCACTACCCTAGCATTTGTTTCTTTGTTTGCCAACATTTCAAACTGCACTCGTCTGGAAGTCAAAAAACAGAAAATTATAAACCACTCCAGTCGATGCACAGCATTTTCAAATATGACTCGCATTGGCATTCAAGAACAAGAATTAATAAAGATCACTGGTCATATCTGAAGAGTACCATTCGGAAATCCTGAATAAGTTGAGGGCTACACCATGTACATCAACGAGTTCACTTCTTTTACGCACACGTCCAATATAACATCAACTGAACCACCAACCACTAAAACATTCAAATTTGAAAATTGTACTTTCAATAATTGTTTCTTTTAAAATTATTCATGTTTATTTTTTATTTCATCATCGTTAATTAAAACGTTTCTTGTTTATTTCATCATCCCTAATTAAAACTTTTCTGACACTTGTTTATATTATTTAGGTTATGTTTGTTATAGCTTCTGCTATATGATATTATGGATAGTCACGTATCAGAGATTGGTTAATACTTAGATTTATTGAAAATCATTTGTCAAGTGACGTTGATTACTGGGATCCGGATGATTGAAGTGGAATGCAAATGTTTTAATAAAAATGAAACTGAATCAACAAAGCCTTCTTGACTAGTAACCGTCCACAGAGTTCAATGAAGATTCCATAGTTGACACAACGGGCAGGGCGTAGGTTGCGCCCCACGATTAGATAAAATGCAGCAGATAAAAAAGGGTCCCTGTTTTGTGGGCATAGTTGCACCCCGTTCCCATCAGGTAGAGAAAAGGGGATGGCATAGTTGCGCCCCGATGAAATAGGCAGAGAAAAAGGCACTACGGAAACTCGAGCATCGTAATCAACCAAACTTATTGATTTCTTATCGATTTAATATTCATTATCGATACCGTTAAAATGAACACCATGAAGTTGGCAGTACTTTATTAACTGACATATTCAAATGAATGAGCCGTTGACATTTTATTAATGATTTTCACACCGTCTGTGGCGTATAGTAAGGTTAATTTAAAATGAATGTTAAGTTTAATGAAAAGGGTAAAGAGTTAATAATTCACAATGGTTGTAAGTTTCAATTTTCGAAACCCTGTACCGTAGGGTTAAGATATCGATGTACAAACAAAAAATGCAGTTCATTTATTGTGTGTGATCGATTGAAAAGTGTTATTTTAAATAGTAAAATTGATCATATGCTAGGCCTACCTGATTTCAATGCAGCTATCACTGTAATATTTGTAAGTAATTTGTTTATATTATGACAATCACTTTCGTGTGTACTATGCCCATCGGGGCGCAACTATGCCATGTCCATTCTGCTACCTGATTTCTTCGGGGCGCAACTATGCCATATCCATTCTACTACCTGATTTCTTCGGGGTGCAACTATGCCATATCCATTCTGCTACCTGATTTCTTCGGGGCGCAACTATGCCATGTCCCTTCTGCTACCTGGTTTCTTCGGGGCGTAACTATGCCATGCCTAGGCCTCCCAATTGACCGCGGGGCGCAACTATGCCATACCGGACACAACTGATAACAAGAAAACATAATCATAAAACACTACTGCCATCTAGCGTAATGTTGAGATGGTACAATAACACATTTGAAGACAGTTGTATTTTCGTAAGCCAATTAATATTTTATTGTATTGGAGTACTTTGTTACTTCTAATCTTTATATACTTTCTTCTAATCGTGTAATAGTCAATTAAATCCCACTCGAGTTTTGATTTCCTCTAGATAAATCAAAACCTCTAGTGAGATTACTGTTGAAATATCCATAGTGACACTTGAGGCGGACAAGGTCGTAGTTGGAGTTTTTATCGGGTTCTCCCGTTTCCCCTTATTAGGCATCTATAACATTCCGTCACCATTTCTGCATTTCGTCATCATTCCATAGCATTCCTCAATCGCCAGCTGGCAACGAACGGAGGGGGCTGACCTAGGGACGAGAGGGGGAGTTGCCTGCTCGAAACCTGGGTACGCAGCGAACCTTAGTGTAGTCAGCCGGTGTGGGTTTGGGAATGCGCCTAGCTTGAGGGTTAGCGCAATAGATCGTAACAGGTCGCAGTGCTGGGCATAGTGTCCCCTCCCGTAAATTCCATTCCTTTCCATCCATGAGGATCTATTGTCCTACCTCCAGTGTTTGAGGTTGGCGATGAATGTAATCTTTTTTCGAAGTCCTCTTCTCAGGGACAAAGACAGAGTTCTTCATGTGCCGTAAATGTACGATACAGGCCTCTTAGCTTTGCATTCTTTCCGGGGAAGACATGCTAAGGATTTAATAACTTTTAAAAATCCATTGCCCTTGCCGAAAGCTCCAGCCCAATGGAAAGCATAACGAACTCTGGAACCTCTGTCGTAACTACGGATATGCCTATAAAAGACTCTAAGTGTATGCAGTGGGAGTGTGGTTTCTTGATTCAGAAAGATTATATATATATATATATATATATATATATA
Organism: Periplaneta americana; assembly: GCF_040183065.1. NCBI lineage: Eukaryota > Metazoa > Arthropoda > Insecta > Blattodea > Blattidae > Periplaneta > Periplaneta americana. Next base: position 208,020,739 of record NC_091117.1, on the reverse strand, counting down.
TATATATATATATATATATATATATATATATAACTTGAAACAAAGTCGCTAAATATTAGTTCCAGTTGAAACCAATGTGATCGATAATTTCTTATATGATATTGTGAATGTTTCTTCTATGTTGTTGAATATTTTTTTCGTATGGTATCTTCCCTCTCTTAGACATTCTAACTATAATGGAAATAATCTTTCTTCTTCTTCATCTTCTTCTTCTTCTTCCCTTCAAGTATTAGGCCAAATAGCCTGTTACGATCTCACAGTTGAATTTTCAATCCAGCGCTTCTTTGGACGACCGAGAGATCTCTTCCCGTTTGGACGATAGTGGAGCATGACTTTTAGGATTCTATCTCTACGCATGCAATGCAGATGATTTATCCAGTTGTTCTGATAATGTTTTACATGATTAATTACAGGTTCTAGTTGTAATTCTTCCATTACATCTTCATCGCGTTTGTGATCCCATTTCGTATATCCCGCTGTATATCTCATAAATTTCATTTCATTAGCCGTTATTCTGCTTTCGTCTTTCTTCTTCAATATCCATGCCTCACTGCCGTAACAAAGTACAGGTCTCGCCAAGGTCTTGTAAAGGCGAATTCTAGTATGCCTTTGTACTAGGGAAGGTTTCATAATGGTGTTAATTATTCCCATTGTTTTGGTGTATTTAGAAATTTTCTGTGAAATGTCTACTTCATCGAAAAAAGATCATGTGTATCCGAGATATGTAAAATAATTTATCCTTTCTAATATTTTTTAATTTAAACATATTTTTCTAGGCTGTAATTTTAGTTTTTTCTTTATTGATTTTCATATCATATTTAATTCCAATTTTGTTAAAATTAAAAATTGAACGTTGTAATTTATCTTCTGAGGATGCCACCAGAGCTAAATCGTCTGCAAAAAGTAATGAATCTAGTTGTAAATGTCTATTGAGTTGTATACACCATGAGGCAATTGTTTCCATTCTCTAATTATTTGATTCATATATATATATATATATATATATATATATATATATATATATATAATAGCAACGGTGAAAGGCCGCAGCCTTGTCTTACTCCTGTATGAATTTCTGTCCAATGCGATAATTTATTTCACACCTTACTGTAATTAGATTTGTTTTATAGATATTGTATATGTTTGCTATAAGTTGTTGTGGAACATGGTCTGTGGCTAATACATTTAATAATTTATTTCTGTTCACCCTATCAAATGCTTTTTCCAAATCAATGAAAGCAATATGCGTTTCTGAGTTGAATTCTCGGCGTTTTTCCATCAATAATTTTAATGTAAAATATCCATCGCAACATGATCTTCCCTTTCGGAAGCCATTTTGTTCTTCTCCGAAAAGTGTTTCATAATGTTTATCCAATTTGTTCCTGATTATGCTGGTAAAGATTTTATATCCTGTTGGAAATAATCTTAAAAATACAAATTGAATAATTATTGCATTATGCAAACCAAGGTATATATTTTCCCCAGGTTACATTGATTGGCTGGCCGTGCATAGTTCGCGATCTCTTCTCCTGAAAAATCCTGTTGGAACAGATGTCTGGTCTCGGCGGAAGCGAGTCAGTCGAGCAAACACGCGCAGGCACGTACGTTTAAAATTAGGAAACGAGGTTCACATTTTCCCACGTGCAACATAGTGGCCTGGTGAGAGATCGAGTAAAAACCAAATATTTTTAAATACTCGAAATAGAGCACTAACATCTATATATATATATAAATTGAACTGGTAATGGAAATTACTGGAAAACGGCTGAACGGATTTTAATGAAAGACCTCTCATTTTGAAGCTTGGAACTCAAAGTTTTTCAGAAAAATAGTAGTTTCCAGTGAAATGTCAATTTTTCAACATAATTTTCCTATTTTCCAAAATCCATCTGTCGTCAGTTTTGAGAACTAGCTAATTGCATTTCAGAATAAAACAAAACACACACTACAGTAAACAATATTACACGAAGACCATGATCTGCAAGAATGCTGACATATTTAGAGCTCAAATTAAATTGGTTATTAAAAACTTAACTTATTAAAATAATTTACAGATTCGATTCTGTGGCGTGTAATTTTCTGGGTACCGCTGTGTATTGGATATTAAAAACTACAAAACTTGAGGTGGTTTGATGACATTATTACCATTAGAAATGAAATATTATTGTAGTTAATGCCGTGATGTGACTATTTTTCATATTAATGCTATATTGATGATATGAATGTTAAAATGTTGAGGTTATATAAGTTCTGTAGATGTAGAGAATGACTTAAATTAGATTTTGATTTCTATATTTTACTGAGTGGCGGCTATATATAGTATATGTTACTGAAAGCTATAAAACTTACGTAAGATAATAATATTAAAAATCAAATATTTTTATAGTTATTAATCAAGTGGGGTTGGGTCTTTTTCATATATTTAATGGCGGGGTGGTGTAGATATTTATATGCGTGGTTCTTTTCAGTATTGGTTCGAGAGAGAGTATCTTTCATTATTATGGAAGCAAATAACTTTCAGAATGTCTGGTATTCTTCATTGAAAATAAATCTGAAAAATGTTTATTTGAACGTCTAATGAACTTAGTTTGCAGCATTTGCTGCATAAGCCACTAGTTAAATTTAATTCCGTTTACAATTCGATTTATAAATGGAAAAAATGTATTGTGTAAGTTAAATATATTTACATAAATAAGCGTCAACATTTGACTGTCATTTTCTACCAAATAATCAGATGTGTTGCCACTATAAATACAGGGTGATTCATGACTAATGACCCGCCTTTAGGAATCAGTTCCAATGGGCAATTTTGAACATAAAATGTCATATAAACATGTGTCCGATTATCAACCGTTAAGGAGTAACAGCTGATTCATTCCTACGAAAGTAGCAATGGTTTTGAGCAGAACTAACAAGGAGAGGACACGCTCTGTATATCATCGAATGAAATAAGATTGTGTGAGATGAAAGTACAAGAAGTACTGTTTAAAGTTATACCCGGTATGGGTGGCCAATTACCCCTCGTTTTGGAAATATTGGCTATTGTTTGTGACATACTTCCGTTAGGTGCCTAATAGGGAAGCATTAGACGGTGTGAAAGCGTAGCTCGTATGGTTGGGTACTGAGTTGTTATCTAGACAACCTAAGTTCGAATCTTAACTAGTTCTATATATTTTTTTCTTTTAATGATGATTAATAGTGTGATCACAGTAATCTATTTACGTATATCATATTTCTCAATGTACTGAACGCTTCATCATGTTTTAAACAAATTACTAATTAACTAACATTGTATTGTAAAGAATAAACAAGGAAATATTGCTCACGTAGGCAGGTCACTGGTGTCTGTTCTGTTTCTATTCCACTTCATTTTGTACATGATTCATTATAATAAATGTCATAAAACACACACAAAACATACATATTTCCTGCACCATGCACAGCAAATGAAAGAAGGTTGTCCTCAGTCACACACATTTTTCCGCACTTCTGCTGCGAAACAGACATTTTTCACATTCACAAACACTTCTCGTTCGTTTATTAATTTTGACGCATATTTCAACATGGCTTTTGATATAGGAGCTGACAATTGAAAGTGAATTAAGGAGTGAATTTTGAGGGCATCCTCCCTTGAAGGAATTTTCGTCCAGTTTGTAAAAGGAAAGAGCTATTTTGCAAATATTTGATAAAAATCTTCACCTGTTTAAAAAAAAATAAATAAACATCACAGGACTGGCATAATCCAGTACATTTGGGTGAAACCACTTTAAGGTTGTTTCTGTGTTTGTATGAAGTAATATCGGAAGCTAAATTAACCGATTTGTATAATTAATTATTATTTCACCATTGGAAAGTGTAGTTTCTCTAGATGGACATAATGCTATAATGTTATTACAGTAACTTCTGATATGATATAATATAATGTAATGTAATATAATATAATATAATATAATATAATATAATATAATATAATATAATATAATATAATATAATATAATATAATATAATATGTAATATTATATAATATAATTTAAGTTATTTGAAGGGTTCAGAACCATAGTGGGCCAAACGCCATTTACTGAATTCGTAGAAAAGAAAGGTTAAAATTAAGTTATTACCATAATTCAATGGAAACATATAGCAAGTAAAATAAAGTATAGACATTAAATCTAAATGATCTCAATGTTCATTAAACTATGGTTGCATGTAATAACAATTAAGAAACATGTTAAAGGAATTGTCATTGCACCAAATGAGTGCTCTCTGGACCGAAATGATCGCATTTTAATTATTTAAACACAATTTAAATTAAGTAAAATATTAAACGATTTATCCTTCTATCAAACACGAATGTTCCCTGGATCAAACGTCCTATTTTAATTATGTAATTACTTTATATTTATTTCTAACGGGTGCAGCGGAGCGCACGGGTACGGCTAGTCATAAAATAAACATACTTAGATTTTCATAAATTTCTCCTTCCACTTCCACACGGATGTGAATGGTGCTTAGCGTTCTGTACCACGGCACAGCTGTCCCTGATGATCACCAGACCTATCTACACCACTTCACCTTAGTATATTTTCTCGTACATCCTTGCATGAGGCTTGTACAGTACAATTGGAATAGTGTTTGGAATATCAACCTAGTGATGTTCTTACTAACTTTAGGATATGAAGATTTTCTAATCTTACCCAATTATTTGCCTACTGCATTTGTCCTCGGAGGACCACATGGCACTCACCCTGATGTCCGAGTTGTGGAGACATGGATTTGGGGCCGTCCGGTGAGTGAGCCGTGGAGTTGCCCGAATCCACGTCAGTACTGTGGAACCTCTCCGAGTCCGGCGAGCTGTCCTCATCTGCGGGCAACACATTAAAATAAGGTCCTTATACAGGGACATCATTTTATTTTTACTAACATTTTTAATATTAACCTGGCTATACCTTTGGGTTAATGGTTTATAGCCGGAAACACCGTTTGCTAACCCCTTCCACGATTGAAGTTCGATGATACTAGCGTAAAATATAAACAAATCACTTTACTAAGTGTAGGAGGGAAGAAAAGTAATTCATCCATTTAGGTAAACTAGGAGATATCGTAATTCTGAGTTTGATAATTTTCATTAGGATTTTGTTTAATCAAAATACAGTACAGTATTAACAATAAGTGTTTTTACTCACGAACTGAGCTATCCATACAATCGTATTCATTATGCAGTGTGTATTATACTGTCTACAGCACATTAGCGTACAATATAGAGAATGAAGTTAAATTGAAAAATAATCATAATACGGATATTTAAACACATGTTTGAAACTGGTGGCCGTTCATTTAGATACAGGCTTCAGTTTTTTTGTGCATATTATCGCACTATAGACTATTGCATCTAATTCCAATTACCAGTTTCGTCCTTCGTACTAGTAACTCATGTTGAAATAATTCTATATCTATTATATAAAAGAGTACCTTACGTACTGTAAATTCAATCTTCACCTCCGTCCGACCCACACAGATAAAATTACTCACACATGCTATCTATACTTTCCGTCCAAGTGGTTATGTAGCAGGATCGTAGAAAGGGGGGAAATCACGTGACAGTTAATTACTTTTATTTAAGTTATTTTAAACAGTTGCGGGTGAGGGAAATCGGGATGCGACGTAGGCAAACGGACGACATTACCTATGCGAAAATATGATTCAATATTGAAAACTTTTTCGCCACTGGAAAATGCAAACATATTTCTGAGACGTACTATAGGCCTACTCACTAACTCAATACTGTTTGTGTTTACTACGACCTTAAGGCGACTTTGACTGTATACGCTTGGTTCTGTGAGGAAAACAGTTGGAAGTTTACTAGTAGAGGGGGTGGGAGTGAAGTACATTAAAAAACTCAGGTACAATAAAAATTGAAGTAAAAATAAAATGATGTCCCTGTATTACGTGCATAGATAAAGAAACAGCAGTAACATGACGGGACCCGCATAATCTTGATACAATTCAAGTAATTTCGGTTTAATATACAGTAGAACTCTGTTAAAAATAATCTTACTGACTACGTAGCCCAGTCAAGTCAACTGATGCCCATAGGCGCAAGCGTGCGCTTTAGAGCTCAGAAGAGCCTGAGCGCTTTACAACAGAAAGGAAAGAGACAGACGAAAGAGGTATTTCGGTATTAGCATTGAAATTGGAGAAAATATTGACTTTGAGATTGGAAATTATATTGGTTTTGGAATTGTTGGTGGAATATTGATATTGGAATTACTGGAGACAGTGTTTCTTTGAAGTGAATATGGTGCTCGTATAGAAATTTGATATTTAATTTATTTATTTAAATCCACCACCAACAGAAGCAGGCTTTCAATTACAGGTGGCTTACACAGATACATACACAAAATACATAATAAGAAAAAAAAAACAAAACAAAAAACACAAACGAAAGAAAGAAAATACATAACGGTAATAGATGCTAGAATATAATACTGCAGTTAATATAGTGCAAAATGTCAATGATGTTTGTATTGAAATTTGTGATGTTTACATTGGAATTTAAGATGGTGTTTACATTGGAATTTGAATTGGTATTTTACATTGGAATTTAAGATGGTATTTACATTGAAATTTGAGACGGTGTTTACATTAGAACTTGAGTTGACATTTTACATTGAAATTGGAATTTGAGATGGTATTTACATTGAAATTTGAGATGGTATTTACATTGTAATAATTTTAGATGGTATTTACATCGAAATTTGAAATAGTATTTACATTAAAATTTGATATGCTATTTGTATTGAGTCCACGCCTGTGGAGTAACGGTCAGCGCGTCTGGCTGCGAAACCAGGTGGCCCGGGTTCGAATCCCTGTCGGGGCAAGTTACCTGGTTGAGGTTTTTTCCGGGGTTTTCCCTCAACCCAATACGAGCAAATGCTGGGTAACTTTCGGTGCTGGACCCCGGACTCATTTCACCGGCATTATCACCTTCATATGATTCAGACGCTAAATAACCTAGATGTTGATACAGCGTCGTAAAATAACCCAATAAAAAAAATTGTATTGAAATTTGAGATAGTATTTACATTGATATTTGAGATGGTGTTTACATTGGAACTTGAGTTGCTATTTCACATTGAAATTGGAATTTGAGATGGTATTTACATTGAAATTTGAGATGGTGTATACACTGAAATTTGAGATGGTATTTACATTGATATTTGAGATGGTGTTTACATTGGAACTTGAGTTGATATTTTACATTGAAATTGGAATTTGAGATGGTATTTACATTGAAATTTGAGATGGTGTATACACTGAAATTTGAGATGGTATTTACATTGGAATAATTTGATATGGTATTTGTATCGAAATTTTAGATAGTATTTACATTAAAATTTTACATGGTTGTAACTCCGCCTTCCAGGCGCCCCAACCTCAGAAGTGAGTTACAACTAAGCCACGGCCAGGAGAGAAGACCAGAAATGTCGCAAAGACAACCTGGTGGCATTGGATTAAAAAAAATAAAATAAAATTTGAGATGGTATTTACATTGAAATTTGAGATAGTGTTTACATTGGAACTTGAGTTGATATTTTACATTGAAATTGGAATTTGAGATGCTATTTACATTAAAATTTGAGATGGTGTATACATTGGAATTTGAGATGGTATTTGTATTGAAATTGGAGATCGTATTTGTCTTGAAATTGTAGATGTTGTTTGTATTGAAATAGGAAATGGAGATTATTATTATTATTATTATTATTATTATTATTATTATTATTATTATTATTATTATTATTATTATTGAAATAGGATATGGAATTGGCATTGACATTGTAGATGGTATTGACATTTTGATTTAACATTTATTTAAATAAGTGTTGGCTTATTCGAAAATCTTATTAAAGAAATTACATTTTATGGGCTGCAGAGATTAAATGTAATTATTTAAAATTATTGTGCATTCACAGAAATATTTGGAGCTTTAAATTGGAAGTAAATCCGCAATATTTGTACCTTTTTTATGTTTTGAGCCAAATTATATTTTAGAATGGTTCACAGGATGATTTATTTAATTTCAATGGAGCTGCTGTAAGATAGAATAATGTTGGTTTAATCTTTAAAAATGCAATTTTGGTGAATTAGCTATAACAAGAGTGAGATTATTGTGAACTCATAGTGACGTTCTGAATGTCCAGTTTTCGAGGTCCAGACAAATATGCACGGGTAATCGGTTCGCGTTGTTTCGTGCCCCTGTTGCTTCTTTCTCCGCACGTGCCTCTGCATATAGCGTGACTGGTCTGACCTGTATCCGTGGTTATTAGCAGTGCTTGAAACTTTACCGGGCCTTGTACCGCATTTGATTCAGTACGATACGTTGAACTCTAGTATTTTCTGGCTGAAGATGTCAATTATAGCGTGCTTTGTTTAAGCAGTTCGTATTTGAATAACAGATATAAGAGAAACATGCAGATAGAAATATTCTTAATCTAGGGCGCACAGCTACAATGTCAGCAGAAGATCCTAGGTCACTAGTTCAAGTTCTGATGAATGTAAGTGGAATGACATTTGTAATGGAGAATGCGGTGTTCGAGACACTGCTTCATTAATCACCACCATCACCGTACTGTTTTAATATAGATCAGAGTTTCTCAAACTATGGTCCGCGGACCACCTGTGGTCCTCGAGGTCTGCCCTTGTGTTCCTTCTAAAAAGACAGAAGAAAAAATAAAATTCAAACGAATTGGCGTATCACACTACAGCTGAAAATCTCAGAATTTGTAAATGACACCCTAGACCATATATGTAACAGATAACTCCTCGCCACGTTAAAATCAGCAGCACTTTAAAGAGAACAACCGCCAGGATCGCCACCCGAACACGAACACGAGATGGCAGCACAGTCGCTAATGCAATTCAAATGGGTATTATGACGTGACTTCTTATGTAACAACTAGATGGCAGCGTAGTAAACCTGACCAAGTTGTTAACTTGTGTTCGCTTCTCGGCGATAACTTTTTTTTTTTTTAACGTAACTAATTTTTATACATGTTACCTTTCTTCATTTTTATAATTTTGTGTAGTGGAACTTATTATTTCGCAACTCTGGCTCCAATAGGAGAATTTAAAAAACTCTTGGGAGATCAATTTTCTTCCCGAAATAAAACAAAGATAAACAAACAAATTAAAGAAAAATAAAAGAAATACACATGTGGATCTAATACATTGTCCACATGCCATCGGCATCTATCACTGCCTGGCATTTTCGGGGCATTGAGTCCACCAGATCGCGGAAATAGTTCTGGTCCTTAGCGAAATCTTCCCAGGTAACCAGAACATGATCCCAGAACTGATCTGGATTTTGAGGTGGGATGTCTCGATATTTGTCAATCCTCCTCTTTTTCATGCTTTTCCGTGAACCGTCTTTGAACGTTTATGGCTGTGTGCGCGGGGTGATTATCCTGCTGGAAAATTAAATTTCCATCGGAAAGAAAACGATTATAAATTCCAAGAATCCAGCTCTTTCGCTTCTGTTTTAAAGCCAGTGCAAACATATCTTATCGCTAGCTATAATATAATTCTAATAAATGAAAGTTAATATACGAATTAAGTTTTGTTATGTTTGAATGCACATTATGTATTAATTTACTAATATTTCTTAGGTACCGGTATGTAGTTATTATAATCACTTTCATGTCTTAAAATAAAACTCAGTTGTATGTTACCTAGTTGAAATAGGCCACTTGTTTCAATTCACTAGCTACTATTAACTCTAGATTCTATGTTACTAGCTCTTCAACTATAGCCGATGTCAATAGTGCTTCAAAATACGCAGTGAGTAAATAATAAAATGTTTCAGCAGCAATTGCTTCTTTAGGACGAAATTGCATATAATTTATACATGAACCTAAATTAGAGAATTTTATATGATACGGAATTCTCCTCGGGGTTTTCTGTACAGTTGACTACACACACATTCGTGTAATTATTGTCACCTGGTGGTCATAATGCTGAGATTTTTCTAAACAGAAATTCATATTTAGCATTATAAAATGTAACCATACATAATAATTATTATTATTCAATAGCAGTCAATGCAACTTTCATTTATCAATTCTCTGTACTGTATGAATCATGGCTACTGTAATAGGTTACGATTTTACACATGTTTCATGACTTACTCCAGAGTACAGAATTTAAATAATAATATCAGCCAATAAGAAGTTGTCTTATATATGCAAAATCATTACCAACTGCTGTTGAGTAGTTAGAATAGTATTAACGACAGTTAAAGTTAAGTGTTGGTTATTTTAAACAAAATTATGTTGGAAAAATGGAAAATATCTTAACAAAACGTTAAAAATAAACCAGCTGTTAATTTAACATTTGTTAAGCCAAATTAAACATTACTTGGAAAAACTGGCCATAACAGTAGTTGAAGAAATGCTTCAATTGTTAAGTTTACAGTTAAAATGGAATAACACACTGTTATAATTAAACAAAGGTTGAAGAAACCGGGCCCTAGTCTGTACATTCAAATGGTCACGTACTGTACGTCGTACACCAATAGTAGAACATGCAAAATTGCATCTTTACTTGTTGAAAATCGGGCATGCTTTGGTATTTTTTTTTCTGTTTTTGCAGATGACGATATAAGAAATTTTCTTCTGTTGACATTAACTTAATTAGTTAGGGCCTAATATTAATATAAAATTAATTGAATTAAAATTAATTTTAATTAATTATTTCTGCATTAAAATGTAAGTATACTTGTATTAAAATATGCTACATAAGTAATAAATTTGCTTTTGAAGGAAAAAAAAAAGAGTAAGTGGTCCGCGGAACTATTCTGACTTAAAGAAGTGGTCCCCACTTCAGAAAAGTTTGAGAAACGCTGATATAGATTATCCCCATAGCGCTCAGAGGGCTAATGGAAACAACTAAGTGACCTTAAGGTTACGTTTCATACATTTGAATTACGATGAGTCTTTGCTATTTTAATTGTAGCCTACAGTGTGTTTCCATTAGAGATGTAGGAATTGCGATAAGTCTATTATTAACTTATTAAAATCGATTACAATACAATTATATTATTACATTTTAATTTTTTTCGTATTTGACCTGTCGTTAATGGCAAAGTTTCTAGCCCAATAATTTTTCGTGGATTGATAGAATAATTAGGAAGTTACTCGTTATTTGATGTAAGGTACATCACAAATAAACTTTTGTCATGTCTGGGCGGTTTATTTATTTATTTATTTATTTATTTAAATTTAAATATACAGAAGAATATAACTACAAACAAACAAGAGAAATAGAAATAAAATGATACAAACAATATAAAACAGGAGATACAGTAGACCTAGTATTAACAAAATTTGAGACCGAATGAGCAGCGCTCGTGTTCGGTCGCAGTTCAGATATAATATTAATAGGCCTATAAGAGAATATAAAATAAAATAGGAAATAGAATTAAAATTACAGTTACAGAAATTATATAATACAATATTAATGTAAGAGAAATATAGAAAATAAAAAAATAATAATAATAAAAATAAATAAGTAAAATAAAATACGAACTAAAATTTAAATTACAGCGGCAATGGAATTATATAATATAATATTAATAGTAGAGAAGAATAATATCGCACTTGAAAAGTAGGACTGTATATTTCAAAATTATAGAATACAAATATAATATAGGTTGATTAATTCATACACATAGGCTATAAATTTATTTACTCAAGTTGAAGATATTAACACATTTCTGAAGTATCTAAAGTTTGAAAGTATCTTTTTCCCTATTAAAACTTGCCATAATTTCTTTCTTTCGCTAAAACTTTAATTAGTTCACTGTTTTCTCAACCCTTTTTTCCCGATAACAGTTTGGTATTTTGCACATCTTTCGCTCCTCTACCGAATGAAATCGGTTTAGTTTCAAAAACTGTTTTCCCTACCAATCTTTTCTATTGTTCTTTTTGTTCTTTTAAAATTATAGCACATAGCCTATTAACCTGTTGTTTCTTATAGGATACTTTGTGAATTTAAGGGTTAAGGAACCAGAAATGTGTGGAAATTATGGAAGTGACAACGGCGTGTAGGAAGTTCAGAACAACAATACAGCAAGTCATTTAGCATGGCTAACTGCATATTACAAAATAGCTCATTTTTTGTAATAAATAGGTTTTCTTCAGAACACGTAAGAAGTAATTGGAAATATAAAACAGTTTCCTCTCATACATGCATGCGAAAATAGTAACGCTTGCTGAAGGATTCCAGTTGAGAACTTACCTCTCAGATAACTATGGCACTTGAGTACAAGTAGGGGCCTCGTTTGACCCCCCAACACGAATGGCAGCGTCTCGGACATGCCGTTGTCCCCCCTGTCCATTAATTCCCCCAGCTCGTCGGCCAGCGACGGCTGCACCATCGCCATAACACTTGCTGTAAAATAGGTGTTACATTACGTGTCAGTATAGGGAGTGAATGTGGCCCACTTCACTATTACATGATGAGGCGAATAAATAAATAAATAAATAAATAAATAAATAAATGAGTAAATGAGTAAATAAATGAGTAAATAAATAAATAAATGACTAATAAATAAATAAATGAATGACTAATAAATAAATAAATGAATGACAAATAAATAAATGAATGAGTAAATAAATAAATAAATAAATAAATAAATAAATAAATGATTAAATAGAGTAAATGAGTAAATAAATGAGTTAATAAATAAATGAATGACTAATAAATAAATAAATGAATGACTAATAAATAAATAAATAAATGGCTTATAAATAAATAAATAAATGAGTAAATAAATAAATAAATGAGTAAATAATTGAGTAAATGAGTAAATAAATGAGTAAATAAATAAATGAATGACTAATAGATAAATAAATGAATGAGTAAATAAATAAATAATTAAATAAATAAATAAATGAGTAAATAAATAAATAAATAAATGAGTAAATAATTGGGTAAATGAGTAAATAAATGTGTAAATGAGTAAATAAATAAATGAATGACAAATAAATAAATGACAAATAAATAAATGAATGACTGATAGATAAATAAATGAATGAGTAAATAAATAAATAAATGAGTAAATAAATAAATAAATGAGTAAATAATTGGGTAAATGAGTAAATAAATGTGTAAATGAGTAAATAAATAAATGAATGAGTAAATAAATAAATGAATGAGTAATAAATAAATGAATAACTAATAAATAAATAAATAAATAAATGGTTTATAAATAAATAAATAAATAAATGAGTAAATAATTGAGTAAATGAGTAAATAAATGAGTAAATAAATGAATGACAAATAAATAAATGAATGACTAATAGATAAATAAATGAATGAGTAAATAAATAAATAAATGAGTAAATAAATAAATAAATGAGTAAATAAATGAGTAAATAAATAAATGAGTAAATAATTGAGTAAATGAGTAAATAAATGTGTAAATGAGTAAATAAATAAATGCATTAGTAAATAAATAAATGAATGAGTAAATAAATAAATGAATGAGTAAATAAATAAATTAATTAATGACTAATAAATAAATAAATAAATGGCTTATAAATAAATAAATGAATGAGTAAATAAATAAATGGATAAATAAATAAATCAATGAGTAAATAAATAAATGAATGAGTAAATAAATAAACAAATAAATAAATAAATAAATAAATAAATAAATAAATAAATAAATAAATAAATAAATAAATAAATGTTTTCAAGCTTTTCAGTACAAATAAATCCGTTTCCTATCTCTAATTCGCTTCAAGACGAAATATATGAAGGAAACTGTAAACATTGGTTCTTTTGAAAGTCGTAATTTCGTTGCAAGCACGTGTCCTACATGGTTCGAAAAAATAATTATAGAATCACATTTATCACTCCTGTGTGTGTATTTGAATAGCAGCTTGGGCAGAGAATGGTGCAGCAGATTGGAAATTGGAAAGCGGGTAGGGAAAACAGCTGAATAACGTCCTCGCGGTCTGATAAGCGTCGTTCCTTTGGTGAATGAATGCGGGACGTCCTGCCGCCACTAGTACGTAGAAGCAATCGATACCTTGCATTGGGAATCGCTACAATTTTATATCGCACAGCAATTCCAAGCTGTCACCGCAGTCTATACAAATATTAATCTCTTTGTCAATCTCTCCAGTTGCACTGAAAGATAGTGGTTTTGATATTGCGAAAGTTTGTTTCGCCTAGGGACTTCAATATATACACCGTGTTCCGCTTATAAGTATAATAAAAGAAATAGTTATAATTTCATAACAATGCATGCAAATGGGTTAAGATTGGTACCATTGTAAAGAGGAAATTGGGAAGTTTTAATCCATTGTTGTTACTTATTTTTAGAAGACTCACGCATGCGCAGATCATTAAATAAGAGAATTCGTATCGTATCTTTAGTCAGTCAGCATGTGGACGCCACAGCAGAAAGCCTTTTGTGTGCTGTCATTAGCAGAACATAGATCCATAATTCGTGTACAGCGCTTGTTTCGCCGTCAGTACAATCTTAGACCGAGGGAAGCTGTACCGACGTACGTCTCAATAATGAAATGGGATAGGCAGCTCAGAGAAACAGGAAGTTTGTTGTCTAATGCAGGTAAACATTCCAAGCGTAAAGTGTCTGACGAAAATGTCGAACGCATTCGCGAGGCATTTCAGAGAAGCCCGCGGAAATCCATTCGACAGGCTAGTGTGCAGTTGAACATCCCACCAACAACAGTGCATACAGTGCTCCATAAAAGATTGCGTTTGCGAGCGTACAAGCTGCAACTTCATCAGATGATTACGCCGAATGATAAACTGGAACGAAAACGCTTTGCAGAAACAATGTTGGATAAAGTGGACGATGACGACACATTTCTAACTCGAGTCTGTTTCTCAGATGAGGCAACCTTCCACGTCAGTGGAAAAGTAAACCGACACAATTGTCGCATCTGGGGGTCGGAAAATCCAAGTGTCGTAATTGAACACCAACGGGATTCCCCTAAATGGAATGTTTGGTGTGGGATCATGCGTGACAGAATCATTGGTCCCTATTTCTTTGCTGAAAAGACAGTCACTGCAAACACGTACCTGGATATGTTGCAACTGTATGCTGTGCCACAACTCCCAGATGGAGCAATTTTCCAGCAAGATGGGGCTCCACCACACTTTGCCAACATGGTTCGCACATTCTTAGACGAACAATTCCCTGCAAGATGGATCGGAAGAGGATCACCGTACATCACATGGCCTGCCAGATCACCAGATCTAACACCACCTGATTTTTTCCTGTGGGGGTTTGTTAAGGACCAGGTCTACAGGACGCCAGTACGTGATTTGGCAGACTTACAAGAAAGAATTTATGCTGCTGTCAACAATGTTACACCACAGATGCTTCATAACACTTGGGTCGAGGTTGAATACCGGTTGGATATTTCCCGTGCCACCAATGGAAGCCATGTTGAGGTTTATGGAACATAAGGTAACAAAAATTCCCAGTTTTCATTCTTTGTAGCAGTTGGTTTCAACTATATACTTGTATTAATTCAGAAGTTATAGCTATTTCTTTTGTTATACTTATAAGCGGAACACGGTGTATTTTTTATCTCATCTCCACACATACAACACTGTCTTAAATGTGAGTGCGTTCTACAGCTTTCCTGCATATTTTAAAGATGAAGAGTAAACAGTGCCGAATTTAGGCTTAGGCAACCTAGGCAGTTGCCTAGGGCGGCAATTTCCAAGAGGGCGGCATTTTCTCTTTCTCTCTCTCTCTTTCTCTTCTTTTTTTTTATTTTCATTTTACAGTGTAATTTGTTTTTAAAACACTTGTTGGTAAATCTTTTCTGAAATTTGTTCTTGAACATCTTGTGGAAGTCGAATATTGTTTTGTTTTTGCATTGTCATGGTCGAGGCGAGAGTAAAAGGAAAGTTGTTGTTTTCTAATGGCAGGCGTTTGACAATAAAGTCATTTGACCTCTTGCACTCTAATATTTTTCAAAGATATTATCATGGTCAGCCACTGAAGCACAGATTTTGAGGTGTTCCGAATCCATTTCTTGGTTTGAGTTGCACAATGGGCAGTTAGGGGACTGATATATTCAAATTCTATGCAGATGTTTGGCCAAACGATCATGGCCTGTTGCCAATCTAAATGCAGCTACAGATGATTTTCGTGGTAAATCGGGAATTAACTATGGATTATGATGCAGAGAGTTCCATTTTTTCCCTTGAGATTGTGTTATCAAATTTTGTTTGTTGAAGTCTAAGTATGTAGATTTAATAAATCTTTTCACAGAGTAATACGTAGATTTAGTAACAGAGTAAAAGGAAAGTGTGCAGCTGCATAGTTATATTGTAATGCCGGTGTCACGTTATTACACTAAGAAACTGCTTAAATTTAACTGCTTGTAAAAACAAGAATCCTTTGTTGAAAATCAAATTGGATGTGTGTTTATTATATTATCGCTATGAATAGTAACCAGAACTCTATTACATTTCCAATATATATCGTCAACAATACTATTTAATCACTTTCCAGCATGTGCACTATATAATTCGATATGAAAGGTTTATTACGTAGGGAGTTGGAGTTTATTTTCCAATTTACTTTATACTTCCTGCCGAAGTAAGAAATACTCGTAATAATTATACCACCAATAAAACAAATGCTTCAAAATAAACTATAGTCTACCCTTCACAAATCAATTTTGTTCCAACAATGAATAAGTTAGAATATATTTATTTATTTCTTTGCATCGAGTCTAATGTGCTTCGTCAGATCTACTTTGACATCATCAATGTTTTCTCTGTGAAGAAAGTGCCCACTCTCCAGTATTACCACAATAACGGATTCTTCATTTTTTCCTCGACTGTATTCTAGGAAGGTTACATTATGCCAGCATTGCAGGCAACTAGTCAACCTTTTAATGCTTTTGTTAGCAGGTTTGACAAACTGTGAGTGGACCTACAGGTACATAGTGCATAGTGCTCTCTCCCTTCCTCCCGTGCTTTCTCACTTGCTCCTCCCCAAGACAGCCAGCGCTCACGTAGTAACTCGGTCAGGGTTTCAGTTCGATTTGTCAATCTATGTATATTGCTGGAGAATAAGATTCTCAGGAAATATTTGTTGAGGTGAATATATATTTTTAATTTGTACAATCGTTCGTTTTTTGTTTTTTGATATAATTTGCGGTTTATTTTAAATGCATTAAAATATAGAAAATGTACAATAACGACGTAAGAAGGCTAAAAAAAAAGGCATTCAACCTTAAAATAGGCAATGGGAGCTAAAAAAAAGCAAAATAAAAATTGGGCCTACCGTCCCCAAATGTGTGGAAACGTGTTTATCTCTAAAAGGTCTTTTATATATACACTCAGTTCAAAAAAAGCATTTTGCCTAACATCCGGGCTCTACTTATGAGGTTTTAATCCGTCTTCGGACGTTGACTAAACAACAATTTCACATATTGTCATAAACTGTATCCCTGACCCTCCCTACATCGCACATTTCTCTCGCCCCACATGGGTTGTACGTACATTTCCTGTTTTTGGGGATCTCGGGCAGCTTGCGACGCCGTCTCTCCCCGGGTCCGGGCCGGTGCTGGTCCACCCAGTTGGAGAGATGCGCGCCCCCTCCATTACTCCCCCCCTGCTCGTCGCTATGCAGCTGTAGACTCATCCCCGAGCCCGGCGTGCCCCGTCCACTGCTGGGGTGCCGGCTTCGAGTCTCGCTGGGCACTGTATCCTCGTCGTCCAAGTCCCCGGACGCCCGGTGCGGCATGGAGCCCGTGCTCGTCGTGGGACTGCAGCACCCGGGGTCCTCCAGGCAGTCGCCGTCGTCGCTCTTGGACGACGTCGAGTCTTCGTCCAGCAGCACATCGTGCACCAGGCTGGCACAAACAAAACAGTGCATCGTCAACTAGTTGTGCTACTGACAGCAGGGGAATGATTTCATATGGAGTTTGAAAATAGAGACGATTCTAAAAATAGCAAAGTCTTAATATTTACAATTAATATTTGAGGAGAAAAATTTCGCTCAGGCGCCGGGGATCGAACCCGGGTCCTTGGTTCTACGTACGCCGAATTCAATCCACAGCACCGGACCGAACCCTCCTCCTAGAATGTTTTTCCCTTTTGGCCTGACTCCAAGTTAGGCATATATGTTGACGTATATGTCCAATGTCAACTGCCATTATATTAGGAGCGCACTCAGTTGAGTGCTATTCATAGACATTTCGCTAGCCCGCGCTACGAGCGTGCTATCGACTGGTTACTTGTACAGGATTCATATCATATCATATATCGTCACCTGAATGCAAGAACTAGGTAACTCGAAATTTGCGTTTTTTTAGTTAACTCTGTTATACATAGCAAAAAACGCACAGAATGTAATGCAAGAACTAGGTAACTGATCGAACGATACCATCGACACTATTTTCTAATGTACCAAATAGGTAAAAGAAAACGAGAAATATTTTTAGTGCAATAAATAAGTAAATAGGCAATATCTCAAAATAGGAAAAATCAAGTTACCTAGTCCTTGCATTCAGGTGACGATATCATATGATATATCATATATAATATCATATATCATATCATATATTATATTATATATCATATCATATATTATATATCATATCATATCATATATTATATATCATATCATATATTATATCATATCATATCATATCATATCATATCATATCATATCATATCATATCATATCATATCATATCATATATCGTATCGCTAACACTGGTTTATGAATGCGTAAAACGTTAGTTCGCTGATCATCCACCGGAAGTCTGCGCTAAGAATGTCTAAGAATACGGCCCCTAGTGATTAAATCATTAATATACGGGATTGATCAGTAACGCTCACCTCTTAACCCGACGCATTATAGGATCCTCCGACGCATTGCGTGCTTTTTCAGAGATCACACCACGAACTACAAAATTTTGTATGTCGATATCAACCGAGGAATGGTTCTATAAATATCTTAATCAAAGGAGTAAAAATTGAAACTATAGTTGGATTATTTTTTATTTATAAAATGTGTTCTTAAAGCGTTTTATTCAGTAAGAAAATTAAAAATAATTACGTGACAAACGTATATATCGCAATTAAAATCTTGCGGTGTTAAACATCGTGAAGCAGAACGAGGACACTTTGAACGTCTCTTACGACACAGGTAATATGCACTTATATTCATTTGAAGTCGTTTATAAACATTTTCCCCACTGAACAGGTTTTAGAAACTAAGGTAAGCATTCACTACATCGTATCGCACTCATCGGCTCTCGGCAAATCTGTCCATGTTTTTCGGATAAGCAACTTTTCCGATGCGTGCGATCATGGCCTTCTTTAATAAATAAATTTTAATTGGTCAACTGTTACTATTATGTTGTGCCATGTTCAGTGTCGCGCCAAAATGGCAGACGGAAAACTTATTTCGCTTGTAGAAAATTACGAAGAATTATATAATTCAAGGCGTTCCCATTACAGTAATCAAGTCGTTTCTTGCATAAATATATTATATAACCAATATCTCTTTCGTTTCTTCCTCTTCAATTAAGATGCATGAAGCATTTACAAATTCTTATTCGCTAACACACATAATTAATTGACCTAACCTCAAACTCCTCCGTTTTTAACAATGTCAATATCGTACGACGTCATGTTTTAAGGGGAGAGGATGGTATTTTTGGTGAAAAGTGAGTAAATTTAAAAAAAAAAAAAAAAAAAAAAAAAAAACTTTAAAATACTCTGTGATATGTGTGGAATGCATACCATAACATTTTGTGGGTATTTGTGCCCTTATCGGATGTTAAGTCGCCATTTTTAAACTTCCTGAGTTATGGATTTTCAAAAACTCGCCCACTTTTATTGTTGTTTCTGGTAAATTAAATTAAAAAAAAAAAAAATTAAATACTCTTTGAATATGCGTGGAATGCATTGCATAACACTTTGTGGGTATTTGTGCCCTTATCGGATGTTGAGACGTCATTTTTAAACTTCCTGCGCTATGGATTTTTAAATCACACGCCCACATTTATCGGTTTCCAGTAACTTCAATTTTTTTTTGCTACATTACCAGACAAACATGGATATAATTTCTGAACTATTAAAGTTACATGCATGAAATTTAGAATACACATTCATTAGACTATTAGGAAACTTTTCTCTGTAACAGAATTTTGTTAATTGATTTCATTTAAAAAATACGTCCGTTTGTTTGGAAGAAAAGAAATCAGAAAATTGTTATTAAATTTTAATTGTTTATTTTACAAATGTAGGTACTAATATAAAATTTCTGTTACAGGCAGTTTGTAGAACATGCTTTTGCAAATGCATTGCAAAAAACCGTTTGAATCTATCTTTAAAAACGGTTTAGATATATCAGTTTTAGTACAATTCTGCATTGGGTATATATTTTTTTTTTCAAATTTGGGCTCCCAAATAATTTTTTTTTCAAAATATTTATATTTGCTTGAATTGCTACAGCTATGAGCTCTCTACATACAAAAAATTAAAATTTTACACCAAATAGGAAAAAAGTAAAAAAAAATACCATCCTCTCCCCTTAAACAGTTGATAGGGGAATCCGATGAGGTGATGAGATAGAGCCGTTACAGTGAACGTTGCGTGCGATTCGTACGAGGAGTGCGATACGATGTAGTGAACGCTTACCTTAATGTTACTACCGTAGAAACTGCGGCCGATTTCGTGATAACTGTGCGAGGTGTATAACGGGAAATGCCTCAGCTTGCAGTATAAAAGAAGCGTCATATATGGAAGACACTATATATCTGCACAAGTTCGCTGTATGCAGCACAACCACGTTTCCGTTTCAGATTGGAACTCATGTTATAAGTTGTTTGTAGTTTGCAACATTTAGATGACGCTAACAGAGTGTTAACGCCTGAATCACAGCAGGTTTGTAAGATATAGTGCCTGTATCAATATCGTATAGAACGTGCTTTAGAATTTGAATATTTCTAAGCTCATATACATACCGGTCGACTGATGCCAGTATTTTCCAACCTGCTTAATTACTTTTGCTTTCTTCTCAAAGAATCCAAGATAACCCGATTATCTTCCACTCTGATTTTTAAGGAGAGTTTGATGTAAGATAGGTATCCCTGATATGGCCATAATAAGGTCTGAGAATTTTTCTAGCCGCCATTATGAAAAAAAAATGTAAACCACTTTTTTCTTACTCGTTCTCAGTCTAATGGACTTTCTTAAAACAATTTCCTTTCCCCATAAAATAGCTTTAATTGTCCAAAAAGTCCCAAATTCCAAAAGTCTACCTAGTGGCCATATCAGGAACATGTGCACATGATATGGCCACCCTTGTTCCATGTTCTACAAATCGTGCTTGTTTTCAGTTTGATAGCGCAGCTGTGCTAAAATTAAATAGTTTTGGTGTAAAATGAATAAAAATGACACTTAATAATGTCTTTTATAATTCAAAAGTGTAGTCAAAACAGGGTTTTCCATAAAAAATTAAGTTGTTTTTCTTAAAATACAACATTTTTGCGTAATCCCAGCTATAAGGCATGTAAATTTGTCAGGTGAAAAAATAAAAGTGAAATGAACTTGATATGGCCATGGTGCATTTGATATGGCCATATTAGGAGCAGATACGCTTTCACAAAAATCGTTTGATTATGAACAACTCGTAAAAGATACGCCATCAACGACAACACCAATCAACAGAACATTAAAAACTGAATGGAGTACGATGGTTTTCATGAAACAAGTCTTTGAAAAACATGCATAAAACAAAGGAGACTTACCAGAGAAAAATAAGAAGAGGTCACATGAAAACCACAAAACAGGCAACTGACGCCATATTGCTCGACCTGACTGGATGGAAAACGATCAAGTGACATACCAGGATGCCCTTTCACTGGATTCTGCTGCAATTTAGCGGATTTTTTGGTTAACTAACTGACCATAAGAGGAGGTGGCCATATCAGGAACATGGCCATAACAGGAGCACCCACCTTAATATGTATTAATTTCTCAATTTGTGACCAAAACGATAAAAATATTCTGTTGTGAATGGAACAAAGCACGTCTAGTTTGTTGAACATTGTTGTTATGCCCTTATTATTACGGATTAGCTGTGTGTCATGTAACAAGTGGAAATGTATTGGCAGTAGCCTGTAGGTAGGAGAGCGTGGCTTGTAGTAAAAACAGTAGCTTATAGCGTGGTGTGTAACCAGGTGAAGTATATTGACCTTGGCTATGGCGAGCACTAAGATGAATTGTATTAGCACTTGTACAGGGACATCATTTTATTTTTACTAACATTTCTAATATTAACCTGGCTATACCTTTGGATTAATAGTTGAGAATCGGACATATGGTTTACTACTCCCTTCCACGAATGGAGTTCGATGATACTGGCGTAAAAATACAAACAAATCACTCTACTAGGTATGGGAGGGAAGAAAAGTAGTTCATCCATTTACGTAAACTAAGAAATATCGCGATTTTGAGTTTGATAATTTTCATTAGGTTTTTGTTTAATCAAAATACAGTTCTGTATTAACGATAAGTGTTTTTACTCACGAACTGAGCTATCCATTCTGACGTATTCATTATGCAGTGTATATTATACTGTCTACAGCACATTAGCGTACAATATAGAGGATGAAGTTAAATTGAAAAATAATCCTAATATTGATATTTAAACACATTTTTGAAAATGGTGGCCGTTTATTTCGATACAGGCTTCAGTTCTTTTGTGCATATTATCGCACTATAAACTATTGTACCTAATTCCAATTATCAGTTTCGCCCTTCGTACTAGTAACTCATAATTCTGTACCTACTATATAAAAAAGTAGGCCTACTTTACGTACTGTAAATTCAATCTTCACTTCTGCCCGATCCGAAACGATATAATTACTTAGACATGCTATCTACTGTCCGCTCAAGTGGTTTTGTCCCAGGGTCGTAGAAAGGGGGGGGAAACACGTGACCCTTTTATTTAAGTTATTTTAAACACTTATATAATATTACGTAGATGTTAAATTCCTAACAGAAATTAATGTTTTCAGAAAAGAACTAAGACAGTCCAGCCACTAGCCTTTACAGAGGGGAGAGGAGAAGCGGGTGGGGGAAACCGGGATGCGACGTAGGCAAACGGACGACATTACCTGTGCGAAAATATAGTTCAATATTGAAGCTCTTTCGTCATTGGAAAACGCGAACATATTTCTGGAACGTACTATACTCACTACCTCAGTAGTGTATACTATAACCGTAAGGCGAATTTGACTACATACGCGGCTTTGGTTCTGTGTGGAGGATGATTGGAAGTTTACTAGTAGAGGGAGTGGGAGTGAAGTACATTCAAAAACTCAGGTACAATAAAAATTGAAGTAAAAATAAAATGATGTCTCTGTATTTTCTGTGGAGTGTAGTAAGTAAAAGTAAACTTGCAGTTTGGAGAGAGAGGTAACAAGAGGGAATTTATTGACAGAAACTTGCATTTGAGAACATATGGCATGTAATTGGAGACACTATTTTGACACGGGATTTTATATAGTAGACATGGTGTTTAATAAGCATAACAAACTTTATGCTCGACCATGTCGAAATGTAGTAATTATACACCTGGTAGCAGACTTTAATGCATGTCATTAAAGTACACCTACTCATTAAAGTACAGGCCTTTCAGCCAATGACGACTCAGGTTACAACTGTTCAGCCAATGACAGGTCAGCTTTCTATCGTTATAAAACCGCAAGTATCGATTATTCTCGGATATGCAATCGAAAGAGAATTAGCGAAAAGTCACGGAGGCTGGAAATCCAATACTGTCGCAGAAGGTTATGTTCTGTTACTATAATAATTAGCGTTAATTGTAAATAATATTCAAATAAATTCAATTTGTCATCTCGTTTTTCAATGTCTAATTTAATTTCAATGTTATCTCTGTAGGTTCTTATGGCCTAGCAAGGTGGACATCTGTTCCTCGGAAAAAATCAATACTTTCGCGTCAGCGCACATCTCACAACATACGGGACATTGCTCAAAAATTAATAATATCAAGTTAGAAATATGGTCGAACATAAAAAGTCGTATGTAACTCGCCTATAATGGTAATTAAGAAGCTCGTATGAAAATTATGAAACTCGCTTGCGCTCGTTTCATAAATATCCATACTCACTTCTTAATTACCTTCATTATAGGCTCGTTGCATAATGTACTATTATACAGGCTTGTAAATGGTGCGCATGGAATAGTAATAGAAACTACTTTGACATTTGCTGTTACAGTCGCCACTTTCATTTATTATACAGGCGGCATCAAAGTAATCGTCTTTCTTTTATATTTAATTACGTCATTGATGAAGCTGTGTGTTAATTTTATAACCCTAATCGTTACTGAAATTAGGCAACAAAAGGGGTTTACTTTTCTCTATTGAATTAATAATTGCCTACAGAACTGCAATTGAATATATATATATATATATATATATATATATATATATATATATATATATATATATATATATATATGAAGTCTTCTTTTGATAAC
This sequence comes from Periplaneta americana, assembly GCF_040183065.1. Taxonomy (NCBI): domain Eukaryota; kingdom Metazoa; phylum Arthropoda; class Insecta; order Blattodea; family Blattidae; genus Periplaneta; species Periplaneta americana. Next base: position 207,996,154 of record NC_091117.1, on the reverse strand, counting down.
ATTTTAGAGTTTAAGTGTAATTATATAATTAATTGAACAAAATTTTACAGAAGAGCGTGTTAAAGGTTTGGAATCCAATGCTATTAGGTGCGGTATAATAATTTCTTCGGCCTATAATTACGTCATTTGTTGAGTTATTTTTATAATATTTTACTAGTAGCTTCCTCAATTGTATAAGAAATAAATTCGCAAAAAAATAATTGTTAAGAGTGTGGCTTTGGACTACGGTATCTATAATTTTCACTCCTTCAATTAGTAAAATTAACATAAATCTAGCCACGACGAAAATGAAGTAAAAAAAGAAAAGTGTCTACACTTCCCCGTAGACGAAGTCGTAAATATAAGCTTACACTAGGGATCAGAGTGCTGCATTGGATTTAAATCGCTCGCTTGAACTCGGTCGAGTGTCGCACCCTCGAGGGAGATACGATCGGTCGTGATACGCTCGTAATAAATAGAAGCACAGTACAAGGTCATCTCACCGACATGTCTTATCTTGTATGGAAGGCGACAGATAAGGTACACATATGTTTTGCTCACACGGTAAAAATAAGGCTTTATTTTCTGCGTTTATGACAAACGTTTAATGGAACAGTCAATGGAACGTACCAAAAGAGTAACATGAAGTTATAAATAAAATAGTATGAAAAACTTCGATATACAGTTATTATTGCTAATTAATAATTATTCAATATTTGATTTACCACATATATAATATGATAGGTCCATACATAGTGTTCCGCCTATAGCCTATACTGCGACATTGTAGAAACGTTTTACAAAATATTATTAATATAGCAGTAGATTAATAACAATATTAGTACAGAGATAACGTCACAGAAATATAATAAAACGAATAATCATGCTGCGCAACTGTTACAGACGCAAAGATTGACACACTAATTATTAGAGATTATTATTATTATTACTATTATTATTATTACTACTACTACTACTACTACTACTACTACTACTACTACTACTACTACTACTACTACTACTACTACTACTAGAAAACTTGATATAGTTCTTGCATTATCGTGATTGTGTTTTCCGTTTATAATAATTACATTTACATCCAATAACATCTATCACATGTGGTAAAAACAAAATCACTCCTGTGTGGGGGGGGGGGAACATTTACCTACAACATTTATATTACATTTTAAAGCAAGTTATGTAGTTGTACTATGGAGAGGTTAGTTAAACACTGCAAAGTTTTGAAATGATAAACATCTATGATGTTACTACACAGTTCATCACTGTAACAAGAACGAATGTCTAACGCTCGGCTTATACCGTTCGAGGATTTATCGCTCGTGACAATTTTACCCATCATGCATGTGGGCTACCTATCGGATTATGCTATGAACTACTTGGCGCTCGAGCGAAAACGTCCGATGCAGACCTCTGCTAGGGATCCTCATCATAACTATAATTTGAAATATGTTTAGGACCGTTCGGGGAATGATTTTGTAAAATGGATACATCCTTTCCACATGCCATCACTCAGATGTAAACTAAAGTCATTATGATGAAAATGATCTTAATGACTTACTGTTTAAGTTGCTACTTTTGTATGAACGAGCGAATACCCATAATACATGTAGTAATGTCAGTCTGTGCAGTGAAATTTTATTGACTATTTCGTTTATATGACGTCATTCCATTTTCGACGAATGAAGTGTAATGAAATTTTGAATTCCAACCAATCACAGTCAGACTTTGCGATAATTTCTGCAGCTAGATTTATCGCTATCAATTTATCGCATGGTCGTTCTTTTGTTTAGTCGTTGTCGCCAACTGTTTCCCCGTAAATTGATGATCATGGATACATTAAGATGCAACTACACGGTTAAACTTTTCTTTCAACTTTAAAGCAATGAATGCAAGATTGATATTTAATATTAATATATTTACGCAGTGAAGACCACGTTCAAAACGGCGTACCATGTAGACAAAAAATCTTAATGCATCTTAATTGGGCGTACCTTTTAAACTTGATTCTTTCAATATTCTTCCCAGATTGCACGCATACGCGATGGAATATTGAACTGTGTAGATGCAGCTTTAGTTCCGTTACACACTACAGCGAGAATGCGTTTGTCGAGCTATAAAAAATGCTTTCGTGTAGCACTCATTGTAAGTAACGGTCGAAACAAGGCACAGCTGACATTGGTCCTGCTTCCACAGGTAGGCCTAACGTAACCTATAAAATTGTAGCCTATAACATTTGTATTGAAATTAAACAATTAATAGACGTTCAAATTTATGTAACATCACCGCATGTCAAACTCAAAGACCTTGCATAGTAATAATGTCTTTGGTCAACTGCCTTTCGTATGGCGTAATAAAATTCGTGTTTTAATTAGGCCTATCTATACAGAGATGACTTCACTGTGTAGCAACATGTCTCGCTGTGAATACATAAGCATTGGTATATGGCTGTCCCCACTGTTACTGTTAAATTAAATTATGATTTCAGCAGATAATGAAAATGCATTTTTTATAATAATAAGAGAAAAGTGCAGTACATGCAATTAACATTGTTAAACCTGTATTTCGCTTTTCGCAATTGTCATTACTTAATAATAACATCGAATTTCTTTATTGCAATAATCGATATTCATCTACGAGTATTTCAACTTCACAATGTCTGAATAGGTTAAGTATTCGTTAACATACAATTATTAACATTTTGTGATCGAATATTAGGGATATATTATTTAAATTTTTATTTTATTCACGAAATAGTCCTAATAAATGTCACTCGAGGTCTGAGATTTCCCAGATAAATCCACTCGCTTCGCTCGTGAATTTATCGGCAGATCTCAGACCTCTCGTGACATTACTACAGACAGTTTTCAAGGGAGAATATAACAGTTTTATCGTCAATATAAAACAACATAGAGATTCGTGTGTAGTTGAATTTGTGTATTATCATCACCGACACCTGTTTTGCGATTTAATTTGAGTTAGCAAATATTTAACCCTTCAAGACACAGTGGTTTTAGTAGGTTGCTGCCTGTCATTTCTGACACAATGGAAGGATTAAAAGGACGGGGCTAGGGATTAGGAAAATGCACAATTTATGATGCAGTCTTGCCAGAAAACAGCAGCTTAAACTTTCAAGACTTCGTCGGAAATATTAACCTGACATTTTCCTTCTCCCACGCAATCTCCCTGCCACGCTTGCAAAGATACTGTATTGCTGCAGACAAAAGATGTACAGATTTAGTCGCCGCCATGCTGTGCTGTATTGATTCTTAACGTTAGTGGCACTTGCTTACACTACTTCGAAAAGTTGATAGGATCCCTGAACTCAATGAAATGAAATGAAATAAACGTAAATCTATAAATAGTAGATGCAATAAACCTAGGACTATAAATAAGAACTATTCTACAATAACGCCTACGATAAGCAAAAGTAAATCTAACTTATAAGTACTTCTATTTCACCCAACTATTACCAATTTAAGTAATTACATATCACCTTAATTATATACCAACTTAATTACATATCATCTTAATTAATTACATATCACCTTAATTTATTTACATATCAACTAAATTACATATCACTTTAATTAATTACATATCAACTTAATTAATTATATATCAACTCAATTAATTACATGAGACAACTTAAATAATTACACTGCACCTCCAATTACATTTTCAGTCTAATCTTCTCAATCTTTCCTTAAATGTATTGATTTTAAGAGGACCATCCTTAAAGATTGCCGCAGGTAAGCTGTTCCAGTCTACTATTGTGCGGTTAACAAAGGAAAATTTTGCTACTTCCCTTCTTTGTTTTCTACATTTAAACTTCCTAATATGATCAGCCCTTCCTTACTTACAAATGGCTTTTAAGGAACCCGGAGGTTCATTGCCGCCCTCACATAAGCCCACCATCAGTCTCTATCCTGAACAAGATTAATCCAGTCCCTACCATCATGTCCTACCTCCCTAAAATTCATTTTAATATTATCCTCCCATCTACGTCTCGGCCTCCCCAAAGATCTTTTCCCCTCAGGTCTCCAAATTAACACTCTATATGTATTTCTGAATTCATCCATACGTGCTACATGCCCTGACCATCTCAAACGTCTGGATTTAATGTTCCTAATATTATGTTAGGTGAAGAATACAATGCGTTCAGTTCTGCGTTGTGTAAATTTCTCCATTCTCCTGTAACTTCATCACTCTTAGCACCTTATTCTCATACACCCTCTGTTCCTCTCTCAAAGCGAGAGTCCAAGTTTCACAACCATACAGAACAACCGGTAATATAACTGTTTTATAAATTTTAACTTTCACTTTTTTTGAAAGCAGACTACATGACAAAACTTCTCAACGAATAATAACGGGCACTTTCCATTTTCATTCTGCATTTAACCAGCTATCTTCATTATATCCGGAATTCATAAATGAATGTTTTCGGAGACATGTTCAAAGTTAGATATGAAAACCACAAATATAATTTTCATAAGCACTACGCCTACAATCATCACTTCCAACTTTTATCACGTCTATAATAATAATAATAATAATAATAATAATAATAATAATAATAATAATAATAATAATAATAATATTAATAATGGTTGATCTATTTAACATAGGCTATGCTTGTAAATTAAGTTAATCTACATATTATGAATCAGAGATGTTTGAGTAACGTTTTACTTACTCCACATCAGAAAGCTGCATTGTTGAAGTAAGATATGTGGGATACAATAAGTGATATGAAAAATAAACGCAGAGTTATTGTGAATGGAAATTCAACGTGAACGAGAAATGGTCAGCAAAATTTGTCTGGAGCCTCTATGAGAGACAGGGTTCGTTTATTTTACGTGCTGTAAATCTATGGTAGGGCCAGCCAGCTTTCCCTCCCGGAGGAAATAATGCAATGTATTTGATTGCCCTTTAAAATCCATTGCCCTCGTCCGGATTTGAACCCGCCAACCTCTGATCCGACGGATTGTATATGCCTACAGGCACGTGAGAATAAAACTTGAATGCCTGGGTCTCTGCTCGTGATGCATTGCAACTTCATTTATTTATGTCCGCCACAGTAAATCACTGATTGTGTACGTGGTTAGAAGTTGAGTAGCCTCGCGCACGATCCCAGCGGCGGAGGAAGAGATTTATATTGCCCGCGCAGACACCGGCAGTGAATGCGGATGTCCGGCTTCACTAACTCGAATAATTTACGCGCAGTTAATCAGGATTAAAACTTGTCTCCTGAAATAATCTCGTATAGTATATTTGAATTTCGCCCTTCTGCGCCACAATTTTAATTGAGAGTAGTTTACTCTGAAATTGCAACATGCGAATAATCACAGACCGACAACGGAAAAAACTTTTTAAAACATTTTAGCTCTCCTTTATGTATTTTTGTGTGCTGAAGCCAGAAATTATGTAAAAAATGGCACATCACACACCATTTTACACAAAACTATATTTTATGTCCTATATTATTAATAGTAAATGGGAGTATAAGGGTACAGTACAACTGTTATTCATAGATTTCAAAAAGGCGTATGACTCGGTTAAGAGAGAAGTTTTATACAGTATTCTTATTGAATTTTGTATTCCCAAGAAACTAGTTCGATTAATTAAAATGTGTCTTAGTGAAACTTACAGCAGAGTCCGTATAGGTCAGTTTCTATCTGATGCTTTTCCAATTCACTGCGGGCTAAAGCAGGGAGATGCACTATCGCCTTTACTTTTTAACTTCGCTCTAGAATATGCCATTAGGAAAGTTCAGGATAACACAGAGGGTTTGGAATTGAATGGGTTACATCAGCTTCTTGTCTATGCGGATGACGTGAATATGTTAGGAGAAAATTCACAAACGATTAGGGAAAACGCGGAAATTCTAGTTGAAGCAAGTAAAGAGATAGGGTTGGAAGTAAATCCCGAAAATACTAAGTATATGATTATGTCTCGTGACGAGAATATTCTACGAAATGGAACTATAAAAATTGGAGATTTATCCTTTGAAGAGGTGGAAAAATTCAAATATCCTGGAGCAACAGTAACAAATATAAATGACACTCGGGAGGAAATTAAACGCAGAATAAATATGGGAAATGCGTGTTATTATTCGGCTGAGAAGCTCTTATCATCCAGTCTGATGTCCAAAAATCTGAAAGTTAGAATTTATAAAACAGTTATATTACTGGTTGTTCTTTATGGTTGTGAAACTTGGACTCTCACTTTGAGAGAGGAACAGAGATTAAGGGTGTTTGAGAATAAGGTTGTTAGGAAAATATTTGGGGCTAAGAGGGATGACGTTACAGGAGAATGGAGAAAGTTACACAACGCAGAGCTGCACGCATTGTATCCTTCACCTGACATAATTATGAATATAAAATCCAGACGTTTGAGATGGGCAGGACATGTAGCACGTATGGGCGAATCCAGAAATGCATATAGAGAGTTAGTTGGGAGGCCGGAGGGAAAAAGACCTTTAGGGAGGCCGAGACGTATGTGGGAAGATAATATTAAAATGGATTTGAGGGAGGTGGGGTATGATGGTAGAGACTGGATTAATCTTGCTCAGGATAGGGACCAATGGCTGGCGTATGTGATGGCGGCAATGAACCTCCGGGTTCCTTAAAAGCCAGTAAGTAAGTAAGTATTATTAATAGTCTATACTAGTCATTTTTCTGCATTCATAACCCAGTGCTATTATATTAGGACACAAACGGCAAACCGACGCTCTAAAGCACCTCGACATTTCCCCCGTTAAAGTAAGTACGGTGCACATCCCTTTCAGTTCTTCGGTAAAAAATCTTGGCATTCACATGGATAATAATCTCAACTGGGACATGCAAATCACAGAAACCTGCAGAAAAGTATATTCTATTATCCATGTGCTAAAAAGGATAAATGTTCATCTTCCCTCTTGCTTAAAAAAGTCCCTTGTGCAGACCCTTTTATTTCCCTATTTTGACTATGCTGACATTTTACTGACTGACCTCTCCAGCGACAACAAAACGAAAGTTCAACGTGCTCATAATTTGTGTGTACGTTTTGTAAGCAATGTTCGTAAATATGATCATATTACCCCATCCCTGGAAGCAATAAGTTAGCTTAAACTAGATAAGAAAAGACATTTACAATCACTTCTCTTTCTCTTCGAAATCTTGAACTCTTCTATTCCTTCGTACCTGTCGTCTCGCTTCACTTACCTTTCTTCCCACCACAATCTGAACACACGCTCTCGCCATGAAACAATACTAACAATACCATCCCATCGGACCTCCTCATACTCATCCTCTTTCACAATAGCCCTGCCAAGACTCTGGAATTCGCTACCTGCTAGCATCAGGGACTGTCGAAATAAAGTTGAATTGAAACGCAAACTTACTAGGCACTTGGTCAGTAATTGAGACTCGTTCAGACATGGTTTCTTGTAAATAGTTCTCTTAATCTATCACAAAATATCTGAATATATGGTAATTTCATCACTATATAATTTTGTTATTCTAGGTTTAATTTGTAATTCAGTAAATACAAAAATATTCTTTCTTCTTAACTTCTATGATAAATTGTCTAGCTTTCATTAATCAGGTAATCTTGTCGTACTTTAATTTTTATTGTAATTGTAATTGTAAATTTAATATTAATTGTAATTTTATTCTTCATATTATAGTTGTAATCCCCTGGTAGAGGGGCAGAGAAGGCCTGATGGCCTTAACTCTACCAGGTTAAATAAATAAATACTAAATACTAATACTAATATAGTGCTCTAATCGAAAATTTTGTACTAACCAGTTGATGAGAATCAGAAACATAATCTAGAAGGCTGTGCGATGTAGAAAGTAAAAGTCCTGAAGAGTTTACTCGTTTGAACTCAGTGACTTAATAACAGATTTAGGATTACTCAAGGAAAAAGCTGAGCTCTAGATTAAAATAAATAAATTTGCTGGCACCAGGAACATTTATTCATTGGTACAGGAGTAGAGAAGAGGAATTTACGCCTACTCTTCTTAAGAGGATGCAGTGATATTCCTGGTTTGATACAAAAGTTTAATGTTCAGTACGAAGTGGATGGATGGAGATTTTTTAGCGATTCCTCCAAAAGAAGTCTGAAAGCAGTGATGAGTGTGTTTGCACAATGGCAACATGTATACTTCGTTACCTGTTGGTCATTCGGTACGCCTTAAAGAAACTTATGACAGTATGAACATATTATTGAGCTTACATGGAAAATACATTTACATCCCTTCAACATAAGCACCAGCGTGATCCGTGGTAACCATTTAATACCGTTAGCGAGGATGAAGATGAAAGGTGAATTGTCTCTCAGGAAATGTGGACGCTTTCGACTCGTAAGAAATGCAGAGACTCATCTTGCAACCGTCCGATACGGTAGTGCATCGTTGCCACAAGCTTCAAGTAACCCTTGATGACATTGACGTGCACTTCTACCACGAGCTACCTCGATTTTTATTCACGATCTCTGCTCAAGTTTAGTAAAGAAGCTTTAGAACAGTTAAAAATAGTCCTCTACATTTAACCTCGCACAATAATAACACCTGTTGTCATAGCAACCGGTTTTATCATTCAATACATCGACAATATCCCCAACTACGATCACCAGTTGTCTCGTATCACATGCGAATGCACATCACCCATTCCCGGCAGTGTTGCCGCTACTTTATTTACAACCCATTAATTTAACTATGAATAAGAATGAAAAATTCATGGAACCAACTTACAGATAAACACTTAGGGCCGTATTCATAGACATTCTTAGCGCGGGCTTTCGGTGGATGATCAGCGAACTAAGGTTTTTCGTATTCATAAACCAGTGTCAGCGGTATAGTATGATATGAATCCTGTTTAGCACGCTCGTAGCCCGGGCTAGCGAAATGTCTACGAATAGCACCCTTATTGTATGCAATTGAAATGCTGGACAATAACCGACCAAGTTATAACCAACATCGAACTATCCTGCTCTATGTACGAAACATCTGTAATGAGTGTCATTTGTAGGGCAACATTTATTGAGTTTAGGATCTTGATACTTTGCCACGTGTACTGAAAGCCTCATCACCATCTTGAATGGGGAGGAAGTGACGTTAGTTCCACCCTTCGCTTTATATCACCTGGGAATCAATATGCGGGAGTCCGGCTTCCCTCGGGTAGCGCGGAGTTGTACCAAATGAATCATCCACCTCGCAGTGATATCGAAACAGTCAAGTCACACCATGTGACGCACGTGGCTGAGGGAGACATCGTTGCAAACACAAGCGCCTTTTTGTATTTGGTGTAACAAGTCGATTGTCCTGAACACACAATACCGGGTGTATCTAAATTGGTGTCAAATATTTCGGGGACGTGTTCTTAACATCAAAACAATTTAAAAAGTTAACAAGAACATCGGTCTGAAAAACCATTTGTTAGGGAGTTATTAAAGGATTTGTCCCTTCATTGACCGCTGATTGTTTGATGGTTTTATGTTTGTTTGTATTTTGTAGAGCAAAGGAATCAGAATAAAATGTATTCTTTGAGTGAACAGAACGAAATGATTTGCATCATTTAATTGATGATGTGCTTCTGGACGTCATCCAACGAATGTGTTTTAACACGATGCTGCTCCAGCTCATTTCAGTCTGATAGTTCGTAATTTTTTTAATGATCGATTTCCCCACAGATTTATTGGTCGAAGGGGATTCATTGCATGGCCTGCTCGATCGACTGATTTGAATCCAATGGATTTCTTCGTCTGGGGACATTTAAAGTCCCTGATTTATGCGACTCCTGTATTTAATGTTGATATTCTGAGAGCGTATCCAAATGGATTTCACGAAATATTAAACACTCCAGGAATTTTCAACAGAGTATGCCAGAGCATGTAACGCAGGTTTAGGGGACACATCGAATCAGGAGGAAGCCACTTCGAGCAATTTTTGTTACATTAAATTTTGTCTTGTAACTCTGAAATAAATGATTTTGAGACCAATGTTCATATGAACTTTTTGTAATCTTTTTGTGTTATGAACACATCCCCGAAAAATATTTGACACCAATTTAGATACACTCTGTATAACATTGTGTACTCCGTCGATCATGAATATGCCACTTGGTTAAGGGCCGGTATTATAAACGCCGTTTAAACTTAAGGTTTTCGTTCTGCTTCGTATTATAAACCTTAACTACCAGTTAATCTTGAGTTTAACTTGATCGGCAGTCTTCTACCGTTTAAACTGCAGTTCAAGGTTCAACAGTGCAAGATGGCTGCTTCCGCTATAGCCATGGACATGACAGATGTTTCCCGAAAACTTACAAGTGACGGTGAGGAAGTCTTCAATATTACTGAACGACCACGGCGGCAGCCAAGAACTTTTTGAAATAGAGTGCACCACTTTGAAACATAAATGAGCATGAGTTTTAAAACAGACTCAGGCTTCCGAGGTAGACAGTCCTAATCTTCAGAATTAGGCTTTACAGTCCCTAACCTTGTTCCGAAAAATTGAAACTCAAAAACAACACGCAAGAAAAAATGAAAAAGTGCAAAAATATGTGTGTTTCAAGGTTTGAATTTACAGATTATTTGAAAAGGCAAACGATTTCCTTTTTATTTTTGAAAACATTCTGTTGAACCTTTGATCAGTTATATGTTGCGCTGCGCTATTTTTCCTCTGGTAACGATGGAAGATTTCGGGTGTGTCAATAAATCTACTGTAAGCCTATTGCGCATTGTACTGTGTGTGTGGCAGACCCCAAAAGGACTGTATAGTCTTTAAAAATGAAATTGTAAGTTTTCTTTACTTACAGTGGAGGCAGCCTTAGAGAAAGTCGTGTCTACCAGGCGCACGATTAACTGATTAACTGAGCGGTTTAGACTTTCGGCTTAACTGAGTGGTTAGACTGTCGACTTTCCAAGATTAATTGAATGGTTAGACTGTTAGACTGTCGGCTTTCCGAGATTAACTGAGTGGTTAGACCAGTAGTGTCAGAGTTGTAAGCTTCAAAACCGGTTGTGGAGCTAGAGAGTGCAGTCGGAGCGTGAACTTGCTTATGACTGTGGAAGCACCGGAGCACGCAACGAGTCATAGTGGAGCGCTCCGCTCCATTTAGTCTCTGTCTGACAACGCTAGGTTAGACTGTCGGCTTTCCAAGATTAACTGAGTGGTTAGACTGTCGGCTTTCCAAGATTAACTGAGTGGTTAGACTGTCGGCTTTCCAAGATTAACTGAGTGGTTAGACTGTCGGCTTTCCAAGATTAACTGAGTGGTTAGACTGTCGGCTTTCCAAGATTAACTGAGTGGTTAGACTGTCGGCATTCCAAGATTAACTGAGTGGTTGGACTGTCGGCTTTCCAAGATTAACTGAATGGTTAGACTGTTAGACTGTCGGCATTCCAAGATTAACTGATTGGTTAGGCTGTCGGCTTTCCAAGATTAACTGAGTGGTTAGACTGTCGGCATTCCAAGATTAACTGAGTGGTTAGACTGTCGGCTTTCCAAGATTAACTGAGTGGTTAGACTGTCGGCTTTCCAAGATTAACTGAGTGGTTAGACTGTCGGCTTTCCAAGATTAACTGAGTGGTTAGACTGTCGGCTTTCCAAGATTAACTGAGTGGTTAGACTGTCGGCTTTCCAAGATTAACTGAGTGGTTAGACTGTCGCCTTTTCAAGATTAACTGAGTGTTTAGACTGTCGGCTTTCCAAGATAAACTGAGTGGTTATACTGTCGGCTTTCCAAGATTAACTGAGTGGTTAGACTTTCCAAGATTAACTGAGTGGTTAGACTGTCGGCTTTCCAAGATTAACTGAGTGGTTAGACTGTCGGATTTTCAAGATTAACTGAGTGGTTAGACTTTCCAAGATTAACTGAGTGGTTAGACTGTCGACTTTCCAAGATTAATTGAATGGTTAGACTGTTAGACTGTCGGCTTTCCGAGATTAACTGAGTGGTTAGACCAGTAGTGTCAGAGTTGTAAGCTTCAAAACCGGTTGTGGAGCTAGAGAGTGCGGTCGGAGCGTGAACTTGCTTATGACTGTGGAAGCACCGGAGCACGCAACGAGTCATAGTGGAGCGCTCCGCTCCATTTAGTCTCTGTCTGACAACGCTAGGTTAGACTGTCGGCTTTCCAAGATTAACTGAGTGGTTAGACTGTCGGCTTTCCAAGATTAACTGAGTGGTTAGACTGTCGGCTTTCCAAGATTAACTGAGTGGTTAGACTGTCGGCTTTCCAAGATTAACTGAGTGGTTAGACTGTCGGCTTTCCAAGATTAACTGAGTGGTTAGACTGTCGGCATTCCAAGATTAACTGAGTGGTTGGACTGTCGGCTTTCCAAGATTAACTGAATGGTTAGACTGTTAGACTGTCGGCATTCCAAGATTAACTGATTGGTTAGGCTGTCGGCTTTCCAAGATTAACTGAGTGGTTAGACTGTCGGCATTCCAAGATTAACTGAGTGGTTAGACTGTCGGCTTTCCAAGATTAACTGAGTGGTTAGATTGTCGGCTTTCCAAGATTAACTGAGTGGTTAGACTGTCGGCTTTCCAAGATTAACTGAGTGGTTAGACTGTCGGCTTTCCAAGATTAACTGAGTGGTTAGACTGTCGGCTTTCCAAGATTAACTGAGTGGTTAGACTGTCGCCTTTTCAAGATTAACTGAGTGTTTAGACTGTCGGCTTTCCAAGATAAACTGAGTGGTTATACTGTCGGCTTTCCAAGATTAACTGAGTGGTTAGACTGTCGGCTTTCCAAGATTAACTGAGTGGTTAGACTGTCGGATTTTCAAGATTAACTGAGTGGTTAGACTTTCCAAGATTAACTGAGTGGTTAGACTGTCGGCTTTCCAAGATTAACTGAGTTGTTAGACTGTCTGCTTTCCAAGATTAACCGAGTTGTTACACTGTCGGCTTTCCAAGCAGGTGGCTCAGATTCAAATCCCAGGGAGTCAAAACGAAATCTGTTTGGAAAAAGATGGCGTTTTGAGCTGGTTTTCCTGAGTACTCCTCTTTTTTTTTCAGCCGCATTTTCACTTGTCCTTAATCACCATAATCATAGGCTATTATTGTAACATACATCCGCCTCCCATAATGCATTACGAACAACGATATTTACGATTAAGCAAATTTACAAGTTCCTTCGCGTTACTACTGGCAGAGCTCTTCAAACCAATTGATGAGAAATAAATTAATCGGTGTTATTAAGAAAATAGTAAAAATATTCCAAGGATTGCGAGGAATTGTAGGAAGTAATGTTTCGTGTACGATACAAGCGTCAAAAGTCTTTCGACGTAGTTTATTTTGCAATACAAAACCGTCACGCTACTGTAAATGCATCCAGCATGATTTATAGCGGGTAATGTAACTTTACAAAGTAGACAAGAACTGCGAACTAGTCCGGTTGAGTTTCCACAACTTCTCTCGCAAGGGAACATTACAGATCGAAACTCTTCTAGAAAAGCTGTCTGTACACGATAGACACTGTAGCCTATAGCAAAGGTTAACTGCAAAACATTGGCTACCATTGCAAATTGCAAGACGCAACAAACTACTAAATAGATTAAAACCTCATTTGAGTAGTCTTTTATCCTGCTGATGAAAAACATATGCTTGCTACGACTCTCAGTGATTTTTTCCTGTACACCAAATAAAAAACAATGTGCTTAATCTTATTTACCTTACTTTACTTACTGGCTTTTAAGGAATACGGAGGTTCATTGCCGCCCTCACATAAGCCCGCCATTGGTCCCTATCCTGAGCAAGATTAATCCAGTCTCTATCATCATATCCCACCTCCCTCAAATCAATTTTAATATTATCTTTCCATCTACTTCTCGGCCTCCCTAAAGGCCTTTTTCCCTCCGGCCTCCCAACTAACACTCTATATGCATTTCTGGATTCGCCCATACATGCTACATGCCCTGCCCATCTCAAACGTCTGGATTTAATGTTTCTAATTAAGTCAGGTGAAGAATACAATGCGTGTAGTTCTGTGTTGTGTAACTTTCTCCATTCCCCTGTAACTTCAACCCTCTTAGTCCCAAATATTTTCCTAAACACCTTATTCTCAAACACCCTTAACCTATGTTCCTCTCTCAGAGTGAGAGTCCAAGTTTCACAACCATACAGAACAACCGGTAATATAACTGTTTTATAAATTGTAACTTTAAGATTTTTTGACAGCAGACTGGATGATAAAAGCTTCTCAACCGAATAATAACAGGTATTTCCCATATTTATTCTATATTTAATTTCCTCCCGAGTATCATTTATATTTGTTACTGTTTCTCCAAGATATTTGAACTTCTCCACCTCTTCAAAAGATAAATTTCCAATTTTTATATTTCCATTTCGTACAATATTCTCGTCACGAGACATAATAATATACTTTGTCTCTTCGGGATTTACTTCCAAACCTACGTATCTCTTTACTTGCTTCCAGTAAAATTCCCGTGTTTTCCCTAATCGTTTGTGGATTTTCTCCTAACATATTCACGTCATCCGCATAGACAAGAAGCTGATGTAACCCGTTCAATTCCAAACCTTCTGTTATCCTGGACTTTCCTAATGGCATACTCTAGAGCAAAGTTAAAAAGTAAAGGTGATAGTGTATCTTCTTGCTTTAGCCCACAGTAAATTGGAAACGCATCTGACAGAAACTGACCTATACGAACTCTGCTGTACAGGTACAGCTTTCAATATTGAATCATATTTTCGCACAATTACTGTCGTCCGTTTGCATACGTCGCATCCCGGTTTCCCCCACCTGCTTCTGTTCGCTCCTCTGTAAAGTCTAGTAGCTGGGCTGTCTTAGCTCTTTTCTGAAAACATTAATTTCTGTTAGGAATTGGACGTCTACGTAATATTACACAAGTATTTAAAATAACTTAAATAAAAGGGTCTCGTTGAGTAATTAACTGTCACGTGATTCCCTCCCCCCCTTTCTACGACCCTGCGACAAAACCACTTGAACGGACAGTAGATAGCATTTCTGAGTAATTTTATCTTTTCGGATCGGGCAGAAGTGAAGATTGAATTTACAGTACAGTAGGTATAGAATTATTTCAACATGAGTTACTCGTACGAAAGACGAAACTGGTAATTGGAATTAGGTACAATAGTTTATAGTGTGATAATATGCACAAAAGAACTGAAGCCTGTATCGAAATGAACGGCCACCATTTTCAAAAATATGTTTAAATATCCATATTATGATTATTTTTCAATTTAACTTCGTTCTCTATATTGTACGCTAATGTGCTGTAGACAGTATAATATACACTGCATAATGAATACGTTCGCATGGATAGCTCAATTCGTGAGTAAAAACACTAAGTGTTAATACTGTACTGTATTTTGATTAAACAAAAATCGTAATGAAAATGATCAAACTCAAAATTGCGATATTTCCTAGTTTACGTAAATGGATGAACTACTTTTCTTCCCTCCTATACCTACTCCAGTCATGGAAGGGGTAGCAAACGGTGTTTCCTGTTTCAATCGTTAATAGAAAGGTATAGCCAGATTAATATTAAAAATGTTAGTAAAAATAAAATGATGTCCCTATAGAATAAGATGTGGCTCATCTGGCTTCCCTTATTTAACAATAAGATACTAGTATAACGGAAGATTTTACGCTATATTTCAGACATATTTTTGTATCTTATAGTTAAATTTTGTACGTAATTTCATTTTTACAATATTTGCTCGTTTGCAAATTTTTAGAAGAGGTTACGGCGTGATGTGGAAGACTACACTCGCAGTGGTTTTTGTGTTCTTCTTGACAGATACCCATGTTAAAAGATACCCATGTCACCTTTAATGATTTGTGTATGTCTGTGTACCAAAGAACTTCTTCTATACTTAAATTGTAATTTACGGAGTAAGCGTTCAACTCTCAGAGAAAAGTCTGAGGTAAGTGGAATTCATATGTCTGAATTCTAAACTCGATTTAAGTCTACTATAGAAATAGCTGAGAAAATTCCCAAATGATCACCAGACATTTAAGATTATCATAAAATGCCATCGGACCTCGGCAAAAAGACTTTCCTGATTAAAGCAGTGCACTGTCGTGAGCGTTTCACGGGACTCGCATCTGGTTGATTAGTATAACGGAAATCCGTACTACTTCCAGACAACACCCCGTCTATTTTCACTATTATAAATGATAGATGAAGTGAGGGGGAAGTAGAGAGTGTTGGTGCAATGAAAGACAGAAGAGAGTACCCTGAGAAAAATTATTTGCATCGTCTCGTTCGTCCACCACGAATTCTACCCAGACCTGACCGGGATTGAACTCGTGTCGCCTGGCCGCCTGGATGGAAGGCGAGCGCTCTCCACTGTAGTCACAGACGCGGCCATTTTACAGGATAGATTCATAATGCTCTATAATGCGTAGATTTTAACTCTAAGTGGCTTAAGAGGAGAGTATAATAAAATAAATGTATATAAATTTCAATCATAAGACACATCTGTTTGCAAATGTTTATTTGCTATATTAATATGGAATATATTAACGTTTTCGCCTTATTGGGCATCATAAGATATATTAAAATATGTAATCTGTACCTTGATCAAATTGAGCAAATAACAAATGAGCAATGTATTATACATGGTGTTGGATCTTCATGAGCTATATGTATAAAACTGTAAATAAAATTGAAGGATAATTAATTTTAATGTGATGCGAATTTTTAAAAATTGATTGTGCATACATATAACTCATGTTACAGGATAAATACAAATTAATCAATTAGAATTATACGAACTATCAGTAATGTTAAAATGAATTATGAATACAAATGAATAAAATTTAAAAGGGAATTGATTAAAATTCAAAATGTTCAGAGAATGAAATGTCTTGGGGTACTATATACAAAGTTGATGTTGTGTTGTGACTGATGGATCTTATGTTGTCGATTGGTTGTAATTATACATGTACAATTTTAATCGTATAGTATACGTTCGCTTGTAATCTGAATGTTATCTGACATTGATGCAAATAATGGTTATTATTGATCATTTAGATCTAAAATATTCTATCTGATATTAATAACATACAGATAATTATCATTGTTGATTGTAGTAGTAGTAGTATTTATTTATTTAACCTGGTAGAGATAAGGCCGTCAGGCCTTCTCTGCCCCTCTACCAGGAGATTCCAACTACAATATCAACAATAAAATTACAATTAGTATTAAATTTACAATTACAAATAATATTACAATTAGTATTAAATTTACAATTACAATAAAATCAAAGTACGAAAAGATTACCTGAATAATTAAAGCTAGATAATTTATCATAGAGAAACAAAGAATATTTTATATTTACTGAATTACAAATTAAATCTAGAATAACAAAATTGTATAGTGATGAAATTACTGAATATTGAAATATTTTGTGATAGATTAAAGAAACTATTTACAAGTAATCAATTACTGACCAAGTGCCTAGTAAGTTTTCGTTTGAATTCAATTTTATTTCGACAGTCCCTGATGCTAGCAGGTAGCGAATTCCAGAGTCTTGGCAGGGCTATTGTGAAAGAAGATGAGTATGAGGAGGTGCGATGGGATGGTATTGTTAGTATTGTTTCATGACGAGAGCGTGTGTTGAGATTATGGTGGGAAGAAAGGTAAGTGAAGCGAGACGACAGGTACGAAGGAATAGAAGAGTTCAAGATTTCGAAGAGAAAGAGAAGTGAATGTAAATTTCTTTTCTTATCTAGTTTAAGCCAACCTATTGCTTCCAGGGATGGGGTAATATGATCATATTTACGAACATTGCTTACAAAACGTACACACAAATTATGAGCACGTTGAAGTTTCATTTTGTTGTCGCTGGAGAGGTCTGTCAGTAAAATGTCCGCATAGTCGAAATAGGGAAATGCAAGTGTCTGCACAAGGGACTTTTTTAAGCAAGAGGGGAGATGAACATTTATCCTTTTTAGCACATGGATAATAGAATATACTTTTCTGCAGGTTTCTGTGATTTGCATGTCCCAGTTGAGATTATTACCCATGTGAATGCCAAGATTTTTTACTGAAGAACTGAAAGGGATATGCACTGTACTTACTTTAACAGGGGAAATGTCGAGGTGTTTTACAGCGTCGGTTTGCCGTTTGTGTCCTAATATAATTGCTTATGACTTTCCAGGATTGATTTTAAGACGGAGTTGATTGCTGTGTATGATCAAAGTTTATCAGGGACTATATGTGTGAAGATGATTTATATGTATATGTCTTGATGTTTTATCCTGTAACATGAGTTATATGTATGCACAATCAATGTTTAAAAATTCGCATCACATTAAAATTAATTATCCTTCAATTTTATTTACAGTTTTATATATATAGCTCATGAAGATCCAACACCATGTATAATATATTGCTCATTTGTTATTTGCTCAATTTGATCAAGATTCAGATTACATATTTTAATATATCTGATGATGCCCAATAAGGCGAAAACGTTAATATATTCCATATTCATATAGCAAATAAACATTTGCAAACAGATGTGTCTTATGATTGAAATTTATATACATTTATTTTATTATATTACTAGACATATCTGAAAATATAAAAATGAATTGTAAATTAAGAGGAGAGGATGGTTTTAATATGGTGAAAAACCAGTGAATTAAACCATTTTTAAAGCTGGTGTGCATAGGGTTTATAAATGACACTGAACTTTGCTTACAATTCCGTAACTTTAATATTTTTTATTTATTCTCAAAAAGTTGTAGGCCTATAGCTTTCTTCGTAACTCTTCATGCTACATTCATGATATTTGGTACACAAGTTCGTTAGGCTATTAGGAATCTTTTTTCTTGAAATAGAAATTTGTTATTTTTGTACTTACTTACAAATGGCTTTTAAGAAACCCGGAGGTTCATTGCCGCCCTCACATAAGTCCGCCATCGGTCCCTATCCTGTGCAAGATTAATCTAGTCTCTATCATCATATCCCACCTCCCTCAAATCCATGGTAATATTATCCTCCCATCTACGTCTCGGCCTCCCCAAAGGTTTTTTCTCCTCTGCTCTCCCAACTAACACACTATATGCATTTCTGGATTTGCTCATACGTGCTACATGCCCTGCCCATCTCAAACGTTTGGATTTCATGTTCCTAATTATGTCAGCTGAAGAATACAATGCGTGCAGTTCTGCGTTGTGTAACTTTCTCCATTCTCCTGTAACTTCATCCCGCTTAACCACAAATATTCTCCTAAGAACCTTATTCTCAAACACCCTTAATATCTGTTCCTCTCTCAAAGTGAGAGTCCAAGTCTCACAGCCATACAGAACAACCGGTAATATAACTGTTTTATAAATTGTAACTTTCACATTTTTTGACAGCAGACTAGATGACAAAAGCTTCTCAACCGAATAAAAACAGGCATTTCCCATATTTATTCTGCGTTTAATTTCTTCCCGAGTGTCATTTATATTTGTTACTGTTGTTCTATGATATTTGAATTTTTCAACCTCTTCGAAGGCTAAATCTCCAATTTTTATGTCTCCATTTTATACAATATTCTGGTCTGGTTATTTTTATTTCACTTGAAAAATATCTCTACATATTTATTAATTCTTGAAATGTAATTGTTTATGTTAAAATTTTTAAAGAAATCTGAAAATTATGCTCCAGACATATTAAAGAATGTGCTTTTGGGGATAAAATGCCAAATATATTTTTAATTTATCTTAAAATGGCTAACATATACCCATTTTAGTCAAATATTGTGTCCTGAAATTTTTTTTTTTAAATTTGGGCTTCAATTTTTGTTTTCTAAAACTAATCTTAAATTTTAACTATTCCTGCAATGATATTTCTACAAACAAAAAAATTAAAAATCTGCGTTTCAAATTATACCATCCTGTCCCCTTAAATGGTAAAAGTGTCATTGTCTTCATCTACTTTATAGGTTTTTCACTTTGAAACAAGAAGTTCAAATTTACTTTCACTGAAACCAGCGTGTTTTATGGTTCTAAAGAATTGATGTGAATATTTTTCCTATATCATCAACAGTAACAGCAATGGGTTAGAGTTGTGCCGCCCAAAAACATACATTGCCTCTAAAATACAGAAATTCATTTTTATGTAATTGTGATGTGTTATCCCACATTGGATATTGGAAAACAGATAATTATTCTCCGAAATTGAAACAGCTATAATCTAAAAGTCAGTTCCATTTCCTTGGCGCCTATGTGCTTCACGACGAAGCAATTACTTATGTACTTTACGTACTTGCACGAATATCGAGCTGTGTGATGTGAAGTGCATACTCCATCGTGGATGGAGAAATCCGCAACCAGGGCCTGGCGCTACCCACCTTCAAACTGTCTGGCGGCGCCACTGCATTAAAGGGCGACCGACCCGACCGATCGAGTTAGCAGGAGATATCGGTATGTATCCAGTACATCAGCATCACAGTCACGAAGCTCAATACTTACTAAATATGCAAACATAGATAGTTGCTAACCACC
The DNA here is from genome assembly GCF_040183065.1 of Periplaneta americana. NCBI lineage: Eukaryota > Metazoa > Arthropoda > Insecta > Blattodea > Blattidae > Periplaneta > Periplaneta americana. The sequence goes on along the minus strand of NC_091117.1, from coordinate 207,975,678 downwards.
AGGATCGCTACTATCGCCTCATCACAGACCCTTCCCTAGCAGACCACAAAATGTATTGTACTTTCGATATCGTGTTCTTTTGAAAAAAATTAACACCTTCCTTCCACTATTGAAATATAATAAGGTTTATATATTATTTTCATAAAATATGTATTATTATATTCTATAAACTCACCTTCCTGGATCTTTCTGAAAAAGGATAACTCTAACCTATTTTTCTTACCATTTATAGTACTATAAACGTCTCCTCGTCCCATATTATTATTCAAATTATTGTATTTTAGCCATTTACAGTTATTACAACCGATAACGAATATTTCACAGTTTACACAACTTTTCACAACAATGCGAAATACGGCACAGTCAATGCTTTTTTGATCTAGACCAGGCTGTAATGTATGTTCGGGTTTTCTATTTCAGTGTATGGAGCTCAGTGAATTATTATTTTATAACTTTATTGCTTATCATTGCTAAGTTTTATTTAGTGTGATGTGTCCATAAGTTCCGTTTACTTCTTGTTGCATAATATGTTGTAGAAATAATTATAAAACTGTGTTATTTTAATGTGAAGTGAATTTTTACATGTTAACATAATCTGTTCGCATCAACATTTTAGGTTTAGAATAGAAGCTATTTTGAGGTTCAATAAAAACGAATTTATATTGTGATTTTAATTTAGCACATCTACCTTCCTTAATTGTAGACAGAAAATTTACCATACCACTTCTATGAAATTAGTGTACGTAAGATTGTGTTATTTCGTCTCTTAAGTAGTAGATAAATACAGTAATTCAGTACTCAATTGTAGTATTAAAATACAGACAAATAGAATGTGACGGATGTCATACATGACATTATGTTTAATTATAATGTATAATTGCGGATATAGGAATATAAGTTAAATATAGTAAACATAACCCATAATATCCATATGACATAACATACATATGTAGTGGCAGGGCATTGGAGACCACTAAAATTAGACAGAAAGTGGCAACTGGTACAGTAAATATAACCTATAATTTCAACATATCTAAATATTCGTGCGGTGCAACTGAAGATTATTGAATCGTGCATAAATGAATGTACAAGAATTTCGCAATATTTAATCGAAATAAAGGCAGGTATTATACATACGAACAACGTAATTTTCACACCAAAAATAATATTACACCTTAACTCGCAAGGAATTATGTGTGAAGTGTCCCCTAATCATTGTTTTAAATTTTATTAATGCAATTACACTACATTTTAGAGAAATATATGTTACTCTTTATGCGTTCCAATTAATTTATATGGTTGAAACGCCGCCCTTCGTGATCGGGTTAAGCGAGTCACATGGTCTGCCTTACGGCCTGTATTAGATCACGATGGCAGTGACACAGTCCATTGTTCCTAGTACTCACAGCGCCCCAAGCGGCTAGCAACTATCGCGAGAAATGCAACTCGTTGGGGAAAAAATCATCCCAAGCTTCGTGACTGTATATAGTAGACTGTGCTAAACCTCTCTCCAGCCCAATTTCCTCTCGGGGGCTGAGCCTTGTAGATGAAACAACTCAAACTGCTCTTTTTTGAGAGTTAGATCATAAGATTGTTCATTCCAAGTTTTTTTAAACCATAGAAACTATCCACAAGTAACCGAAGTATTTTAACACAATACAAAATATTTCATTTAAAAGCTAAACTAACACTGACTTAGTTCAGGTGGCAGCGTGTTTGTCAGCTGATCCTGGGCTGCGCTGGGGGCGTGGGTTCGAGTGCCGCTTGGGTTGACTACCTGGTTGAGTTTTCTCGAGGTTTTCCCAACTAGAAGGTGAATGACAGGCAATCCTATGGCAAATCCTCAGCCTCATACAGCTAAATATTATCTCGCTAAAAACATTTTCACTGAAGCTAAATCTAGTAATTGTTAGAGCGCCGTTAGATAACCTGCTAAAATAAGGAATAAAACAGCTAGGCAGTGAGTATATGGGCATTAAATTCCCTTAAACAATGGATATTATATAGGTTTACTTACTTACAAATGGCTTTTAAGGAACCCGGGGGTTCATTGCCGCCATCACTTAAACCCGCCATCGGTCCCTATCCTAAGCAAGATTAGTCCAGTCTTTACCATCATATCCCACATCTTGCAGATAATTCACTTTCGAGATAAGATTATTTACTATCGAAATTTGCTCCACCAATTTCACACCAGTCTCTTCGAGACATTCGATTATAGAGGGAATAAATCCAAAATGAGATGAAATATATTCACACTGTTTTTTTAATATTTGGGTCACCAAGAAGAGTTTGGGCATTACTTATGGAAGTTGCATCGTTTCCGTCAAACATCCTTTTACCCTTATATACAATGATTGTATTGCTTTATAACACGCAATAATCGTATACAAAACATGGAAAGTGCTTGCTTGGGTGTGAGTTAAATTCGCTTCCGCTGCCTGTACTTGAAACACGTCCGGCGCCGTGTGTTCACCTTCAATCGACCTCAGACTAATACAAATATCAGTGGCGGTTCCTCGGGGGAGGGAAGGGAGGAACGTCCTTCTCATATTTGTTTTTCTTTTGAAAGTAAATACCAAGTAAAATATGTGCCTTGAAATTCGAGGAAGATTCGATAATTTTTAAGTTCTCAGCTATAAGAAAACCTCGGTTAATCGAGTTTTAAACGACGCGCGCTCATGTGCTGCTAGAAAACTGTGAGAAAGATGCGAGGTTGTTTGTGTAGAGGAAAGTCAATCCATTCCTCCTTTTCTGCAGTTAACACACATAGACAACAGCGCACTAGCGGCCAGAGAAAAAAGCAGAGTTTTAAAGCAAGTAAATGAACGGATAGGGAGGAGATCCTCCTCTGAATCAGCGCATGGGCGGGAAATACAGGGACATCATTTTATTTTTACTTCAATTTTTATTGTACCTGAGTTTTTGAATGTACTTCACTCCCACCCCTTCTACTAGTAAACTTCCAACCGTTCACGACACAGAGCCGAGGGCGCGTAAGCAGTACTGAGTTACTGAGTATAGTACGTTTCAGAAATATGTTCGCGTTTTCCAGTGACGAAAGAGCTTTCAATATTGAATCATATTTTCGTAAGGGTACTGTCGTCCGTTTCCCTATGTCGCATCCCGGTTTCCCCCACCTGCTTCTGTTCGCCCCTTTGTAAAGTGTAGTAGCTGGGCTATCTTAGCTCTTTACTGAAAACAATAATTTCTGTTAGGAATTGGACGTCTACGTAATATCATTCAAGTGTTTAAAATAACTTAAATAAAAGGGCCTCCTTAAGTAATTAACTGTCACGTGATCCCCCCCCCCTTTCTACAACCCTGTGACAAAACCACTTGAACGGACAGTAGATAGCATTTCTGAGTGATTTTATCTTTTCGGATCGGGCAGAAGTGAAGATTGAACTTACAGTACGTAAGGTACTCTTTTATAGAGTAGGTACAGAATTATTTCAACATGAGTTACTAGTACGAAGGACGAAACTGGTAATTGGAATTAGGTACAATAGTCTATAGTGCGATAATATGCACAAAAGAACTGAAGCCTGTATCGAAATGAACGGCCACCATTTTCTAAAATGTGTTTAAATATCCATATTATAATTATTTTTCAATTTAACTTCATTCTCTATATAGTACGCTAATGTGCTGTAACAGTACAATATACACTGCATAATTAATAGTTCCGAATGGATAGCTCAATTCGTGTGTAAAACACTAAGTGTTAATACAGTACTGTATTTTGATTAAACAAAAACCTAATGAAAATGATCAAACTCAAAATTGCGATATTTCCTAGTTTACATAAATGGATGAACCACTTTTCTTCCCTCCTATACCTAGTAAAGTGATTTGTATTTTACGCCAGTATCATCGAACTCCGTCGTGGAAAGTGTAGCAAACGGTGTTTCCTGTTTCAGTCGTTAATAGAAAGGTATAGCCAGGTTAATATTAGAAATGTTAGTAAAAATAAAATGATGTCCCTGTAGAAACCGACTAGTCATGCAGCAAGCTCGCTACCGCTGCCATCTAACGATTTTGCATTCAACCAGACTATGACACATCTAGGAGGAGACACAATAAAAATAGTTTTAACGCAAAGCTATGAAAGATACCATATGAACTTTTTTTTAAATTATAAATAAATATTATTCATTGCACTTTATATAGGCTACTATTCATGGTTTGAATCTTTCAAGTATATTTGGAAGTTAAAGTTGGGTTTATATAAAACAAAGAGAAAGTAGTTCTACATTAGTATCGCAGGTCTTTTGGCCCCTGAAATTCACTTCCATTCATTGTCTACTAGACAGGGCAACAGCCATAAGACCTGACATTCTTCAAAAGCATGTGATACTGAAATTGTAAAATGTACATGTGGCAACACAGACCACGTGGTTGGGTGCAGTATTCTCGCTTTCCTCAGATTATTTCCCATTCCCATTTCCGCTGTTCCGATTACGTGTTAGTAGCTATAGTCTCTTCCAACACGTGTGATGCTGTAGTGTGCGAGAGAAATGCTGCGAGGTTGTGAATTTCCTTGTAATTGTTAATTTGTGCAATTATTCAATAATGAATGGAAGTGAAAACATAATATATTTTGTAAAATTTAGGAAACTCAGTTTACAAGAACAGATTATTGGTATACAGTAGGGAAGGCCAACCCCAACACTACCTGGTTTTACATGTGTGCATGTTGGCTAATTTGTAGCATGTTTCATTCAAGAAGGTGTCATTTCGTGCTGTTAACTTCTTTCGTCCTCTTAAGAAATACGCAGGAGCCGCCACTGACAAATATACCGACACAAAAGGTCGTCTCATTATAGTGAAGCGGAATTGTGCATAAACAAACGCAGAACTAATATTTTTATGACAGAAAAAGAACAAAATCCAGAATTATACATATTCCTCAGACATCTTTCGTGACTGAAGAAAATATCTACGAGTATTTTCAATAGAAAAATGCAGCCGCACTTAATTCGGTTATTTCTTGAGTGTGTTGGAATCTGTGGGTTCGATGATCGTACGTCAGTCAACTCTTTAACCGGCAAAGCTAGTGATTCGTGTCCGATTGTAGCTAGGTCAACGGAACGCCCTACATTACTATTACCATACTACCACAGTACAGCTGTCGAGATTATGGCTTTGACAGTTGGGGGAGAGAGAACGGTGTGGTAGCCAGACGTCCTGGGGCGCTTTTCACAACGTCAACAAATTAGAAATTAACGGTTTGCAAATCACCAGTGAAAGGTCACAATTGACTGCATATGGGCTATTCCATCTTAAATCGGCCGAAATATAGAGAAAATTGACCTTGCAATTTTTAAATACAATGAAACTTTTTCTGTCCGTTGACAACTGTGATACAATGCTTTGTGCAAAGTTTGAGGCATCAGAACTTCATAGTGTTTAAATTAAAAATATTTAAATTTATCGTATTTTCATAAAATTAGCAACTTTAAACTGTTGTGGCTCCGAAACCCTTTCACCCAATGATCAAAATCATGGTTTATTTTGATGCTGAGAAGTTAAAGTTTATATTGACATATAAACCAGCGAATAGGGATTATAAAGAATGGACACTGAGCGAATTTTCCTGTGTTTTGTTTTTCTGTGCACCGGCGTTTAGTTCTACTTTCAAGCGCTAGAGGTTAGTGTAATCGAGCATAGGCTAAGATAATAAAGGAGTATAGAGTTCAGACACAGGATTCAAACGTCGCCTACCTTATTGCATAACCCAGTAACGCTTTGCTTCAAATAAATTCAAGTTAACGGCTTTTCCTTATTTCTCAGTGACGAACTAGTTGTAATAATATATTTTTTTTTATGTTTCAGTTATAATAAATTATATTACAAAATAAAATAACACATTATAAAATTATGTATCGAATTCGTTTAATATTTGTATATAATATAATATAATATAATATAATATAATATAATATAATATAATATAATATAATATAATATAATATAATATAATATAATATAATATAATATAATATAATATAATATAATATAATATAACATAATATAATATAATATAATATAATATAATATAGGTATATGGTTTTACTACTCATAAGAGTTTTGTTTTTCCATTTTCAGCGCTATCAAATCATTACATTTTTTTATTGTTGTTGGGGTCAACGTCTCAACTCTCATTATAAAGGAACTCTAGAGTCTAGACATTACAGTTAATGACGGATTTATTATTTTATGGATCCAATTTATTTTCTTTGAGCACATAATGTACCTAGATGTATTAATTATATGTGTTATATTTCCGCTGTGTCGACTGAAAGCTGGTGTGATGTCAGCGCCAACTCTAGGGAGAAAGCAGAATCTCACGCTCTAGCTGGCTTGAAGGTCATTGAAATCAGTCCGGCTACATCAAAGGTACCGACGCGAAGTGTCCATTCTTTATAATCCCTATTCGCTGTGTAAACAGTTTTTCTTACTTTTTATGGAAATGGAGAAATTTAGATTTTTCTTCATTAAAACGCCTTTGCCCACGAAAAAAATATTTTTAAAATATATTGGTTATATTCCGCATTGAAAGTATAAATAAACACATATTTTTTACTGGTGCATCGTTGATAAAGTATTGAAAATATCAAATAAAGAAAATAAATAGTACGCGCGTGAACTAACCAGCTGACTGTGAGGCGGGAGCTAGCCTAGGCAAGCAAGACCAGGAGACAAACACGTGATGTTTCGTCTAGTAACGCATAGCTGGGCTAGCTTTATCACAAGTTTTCATAAACACAGGAGTAAAATGACGCCCAACGCTCGCTTATCTTCAGCTCTCGGCCAGTGCATGCGGTACTGCACCGTTCAAGTCTAGGCGTGTGAAAATAATTTATTTAATACCCTCGAAACTTATTGCCGAGCCACTAAGCAAACAATGCCTAATCCCTCTTAAAAATGCAAGGTTTTTTCTCAATATTTTTTACATTTTTACAAATGGGCAAAAGGCCTAAAAGTAAGTAAAATCAGATGATCTGTCTCCCTGTATACAATAAAAATAAGTATTACTTCTTAACATAACCTACCAAATGTCAGCTTCAAAATGAGCTCTCGTTCAATGTTCTGCGGTAAATGGTTCCAGAGTTCTGGGCGCTGAAAGAGGCTTTTTTTTATATAAAATACGCTAAATTTGTCGCTCAATAGTACGAAAACCGTTTGACTTTCGATAGTATATTTTTGAAAATGCACTGTCCTCAGCACCTTGTATAAATGGGGAAAAAATTAGAGTATTAAAAAATGCGAGGTTTTTTACTGATCGATTTCATATGGAATAGCCCGTATACTAGTTGCGGATGGACCCACTGTAGGCAATGTAATAAACACCCCAGTTGCTGATACACGGCTGAACGTAAACATACTAGTTGGGTAAATGGCCGAAAGGTGGCGACTTTTGACACCTTGATTTTCCCTCTCTCTGACTTCCTTTCTACATTTTTCAATTCATATTGAAGTTATAGATGCGGTAAGTGTGACGATGAGGATTCTTTAAAAAGTATTATACAGAGTGATTTACATAGAACTAACAAATTCCTTTCTTTCTTTATTCCAAAACGAATGATGCTAGCCACAATTTGTTATACCTCAAATGTGGAGTATCTTTGGAAGATTACTAACCTCTATAGCAAATGTTGAAAATTCTTTATTTATTCGGTTGGAAATTCACTTAATGACCAATCTATAACGTCAAATTAAGCAGGAGTTTTGATTCCCTGTCACGAGATGCGCAGATGTTTGCCTTGCATTTGTTGTTCATCTCGTAGCTAAACTCTTGAGTATTTTTACCACAATCAATTATCAATGCATATGCTTATATTTTATCCTAAAATGGATTACATAAGCTCGCTAATCCATATTTAAACAGGGGGAAATATAAAATATTGCCAAGAAATATTATTAATATTATTGTTCCTAAATATTTAAAACTTTCCACTCTCTCCAGGTTTTGTCCTTCACAGTCAATGTTAAATTCTGTTTCCTGTCTATCTTCCTTAGAGATCCACATTACTTTACTCTTGTTGACATTAATCCGCATCCCTTTTCTCATTAACTCTTCGTTCCATTCCATCAGCATGTGCTGTAGCCTTTCAGGTGTTTCTGCTATTAATGCTATATCATCCGCATAGATTAACATTTGTAAATATACTGGTCTTAATCTCCAATTTCTACTATTAATTCTTTAAAATTGTGTATTATCACTACATAATGTATTTCACATGTAACAAACTACAACCCTAATATACCAAAGGTAAAATAGGGTTTCAATATTTGGATAACAATAATAATAATAATAATCTCCAATTTCCCACTTTAGTTCTATGCGTCCTACGTTTACATATTTTAATAATTTCATCCAGAAATATTATGAAGAGAAGCGGGCTTAGACTGTCCCCCTGTTTAACTCCTATCTCCATTCTGAACTCTTCTGATAATTCCCCATCCATTCTTACTACTCCCACCATTTCCTCGTACGTGCTTATAATAGCATTTATCAATCTTGTTGGTACTTTCCTTGCTTTCAGTACTTCCCAAATTTGTTTTCTAGGGACCAAGTCAAAAGCTGCCTTTAAATCAATAAAGGCCAGATAGAGGTCCTTGTTTTTCTCCAGATACTTCTATATTTTTGTTCTAAGTATAAATATGTGGTCCTGTGTTTGTCTTCCAGGACGAAAAGCTGCTTGTTCGACTTCTATCTCATCTTCTACTATCCTCCTAAGCCTCCTTTCTAGAATTCTAGTACAGGGACATCATTTTATTTTTACTTCAATTGTTATTGTACCTGAGTTTTTGAATGTACTTCACTCCCACCCCTTCTACTAATGAAGTTCCAACTGTCCTCCACACAGAACCAAGGCCGCATATAGTAAGCGTAGTTAGTGAGTATAGTACGTTCCAGAAATATGTTCGCGTTTTCCAGTGACGAAAGAACTTTCAATATTGAATCATATTTTCGCACACGTACTGTCCGTTTGCCTACGTCGCATCCCGATTTCCCCCACCTGCTTCTGCACGCCCCTCTGTAAAAGCAGGGCTGTCTTAGCTCTTTTCTGAAAACATTAATTTCTGTTAGGAATTGGACGTTTACGTAATATTATACAACTGTTTAAAATAACTTAAATGAAAGGGCCTCGTTAAGTAATTAACTGTCACGTGATTTCTCTCCTTTCTACGATCCTGCGGCATAACCACTTGGACGGACAGTAGATAGCATGTCTGAGTAATTTTATCTGTGCGGGTCGGGCAGAAGTGAAGATTGAATTTACAGTACATAAGGTACTCTTTTATAGAGTAGGTGCAGAATTATTTCAACATGAGTTACTAGTGCGAAGGACGAAACTGGCAATTGGAATTATATGCAATAGTCTATAGTGCGATAATATGCACAAAAGAATTGAAGCGTGTATCGAAATGAACGACCACCATTTTCAAAAATGTGTTTAAATATTCATATTACGATTATTTTTCAATTGAACTTCATTCTCTATATTGTACGCTAATGGGCTGTAGACAGTATAATATACACTGCATAATGAATACGTTCGCATGGATAGCTCAGTTCGTGAGTAAACACACTTATTCTGAATACAGTACTGCATTTTGATTAAACAAAAACCTAATGAAAATTATCGAACTCAAAATCGCGATATTTTCTAGTTTACGTAAATGGATGAAGTACTTTTCTACCCTCCTATACCTAGTAAATTGATTTGTTTGTGTTTTACGCCGATATCTTCGAACTCCAATCGTGGAAGAAGGTAGCGAACGGTGTTTCCGGTTCTCTAAAGGTATAGCCAGGTTAATATTAAAAATGTTAGTAAAAATAAAATTATGTCCCTGTATATATTTTATATATCACTGAAGAGAGGCATATTGCTCGATAGTTGTCACATTCTATAGTCTTGCCATTCTTATGCATAGGATAAGGAATGACAGGACAAGAGAAGAAGTTAAACTGAGAAAAGCATTAACAGAGGTGATTAATGAAAGGCAGTTGAAATGGTTTGGGCATGTATATCGTATGGGAGAGGAAAGGAAGGTTAAACAGGTGATGGAAATGAGAGTGGAAGGAAGAAAGAGAAGAGGAAGACCAAGGATTAAATGGGAGGATACAATAGAAAGAATAGGCCAACAGATGAAGACAATGTGTAGAGATCGGGAAAAATGGATGAAATTACGGAGAGAGGTGAACCCGACGCTTAGCAGCAGAAGGGACTGAAGAAGAAGAAGAAGAAGAAGAAGAAGAAGAAGCCAAGAAATATTTAGAAGTCTTCAGATTTCCCTATGTTGGCGACGGTGTAGTTTCGTAAAGTAATTGATCGATTATACGAATTCGTCAATGGGGTACGATTAAAATGACCATAGCAACCGACTGTGTACGAAAAAGCACTGCAAGGAAGAATATTTGTGTTTAGTTAGTTCAGTCTCACAATGGAAGAACCATGCCTCAGCAGAAGAAAACGAACCAAAGTTTAGGAAATAGAAACTGTTGAGTTCTTACAGCTCCGACATCTGATGTGATTTCAACCCACAAACACAGGAAATTGAACGAGTTGCAAGACCTTCCCGCTCTCTTCAAACGCGTCAAAACGTTTCACAAGCCTGAGTAAACATTCAGCTCTCTCTCTCTCTCTCTCTCTCTCTCTTTTTATACACTGTAGTCTTCCGTTTGTGGGTCCCTTGAAGTATCAACAAATCGAAATTGAACATTTGACGGTCCAACGCCGCAATCACCATGGTGACAAGTAACAACACTGCTTTGCAAAGAAAATAATTTGCATGTCACATCAACAATCTGACATGATTTATGAGTCTTTTAAAAGGTCGCCGCGAAGCGACAGCATTTGCAGCTCGTGGCGCGACTGATGAGCTTTCGTAACATCGAGTTAAAATGTCGCCGAGTAATTGGGAAGTAGCGCGTAACGAAATTTCCTCTTAGTTAGAAATCTTCTAACATAGGATTTCTAACACCGTAGGGCAGTGATGTCAAAGCAAGTGCATTTTTCTGACCTTGACGTAGTGTGCGGGCATCAAGCGCTAAGTATGGAAGGAGGAATAAGCAGCCTGTTAGATTAAGAAAACAGTGGTGCACAAACTTCAAACGAAACGTGAAATTTTATGTCGTTATTTTTATATGGTTTCTTTCTATTTGATATTATCTATATTGTCTGTAAAATAAAAGTATTTACACCACCTTCTTAATATTGTAGTTGTGTTTTAAACGTTAATAACATAATAAAGAGTTAAGAAGGAATATTCACTTAAATTCCATAGTACCAACAACTATACTGTACTAAGTGAATGAAACATATTCATAAAGAAAGCGATATCCCAAAAAAAGAGATTGAGTATGCCATGATAAGTTGGAATTGATCTTGGTGGTATCTTTAGCCTTAAGAAAGTAATCAGTGAACTAATCAAAACAATATTGTAGTACAAAGAAAAGTTACCTAGGTACTGTATATGTTTTAAGTATAACTAATATTACATAACAAAACACTTATCGCATTATGCTTTTAGAGTGATATTTGTGAGCAACTTCCTATTATCAGAATATTAAATTATTTTCTCGAAATCTGCTGAAGCTATAGAGCTGAGATTTTTACAACACATGGGCACATATCTTTTGCTTATGATGTAACAGTAGTTGCTTCGTTAATTAATTTCCTTACAAACATTAATTTTCCATGCGAATATTTTCAAATATGTAGGCCTAACCCACAATCTTGAGTAATACGTATTTACGGTATATTAGAGTTACGACAACATTGTTTCAGTACCTCTAAGGCTACTAAATAAATAGACCTATGTCTGAAAATTTCACTTTTCTATAAAGAATTGAAAAATATTCCTTTTGAATAAAAAATCAAACTTGTGAAAAATGAGCATTAAAATTAAAACTTACATTCTTATAATGCACTTATACTTCTCAGGCATATTTAAAAATTAATATGGATACAGTTTTAATAAGTGCTGGCCATCCCTGTTTATAGCTCGACAAGCGGCATATACAGGGACATCACTTTATTTTTACTAACATTTTTAACATTAACCTGGCTATACTCAAAAACACTGTTACCTCCTTCCATTACAGGAGTTTGGTGTTACTAGTGCAATATGTAAACAAATCATTTACTAGCTATAGGAGGAGAGAAAAGTAGTGTATCCATTTATGTTACAGGGAAATACAGTATCACGATTTTCAGTTTGATCATTACTTTTACAGTATTTTATCAAAAAACAGTAGAATAGTATTTTTTTTTTTCACAAACTCAACTCTTCAGGCGGCTATATTCATTATGTAATGTCTACTTTATTCAGCATATTACTAACCTAATTTATTCCTGAGAATTTTGTGACCACTTCCGTAAGAAACCCCAATTTCTACAGCTAACTTCCTGGCCGACTTATTAGGACCTCGCTGCATCCTTTCTCTAGCATTTTCTACAGCATCTTCTGTCACAGTTAATAAAACCATTTGTTGAAATACTTTTGATTACGATAGGTATAAATCTATGATTTGCCCCACAAATTTCAGAACATTGACCTTTGCTGGCCATCTTACACTTTTCTTCCTTTCTGTACACTCTGTTGCTCTAAATGTATCTACCAGATTAGTGACATTTCTACGAAAATACTCCGTAATGATATAATCAGGAAATTGTGAAAAAAACTGTTATTCACATTCGGTTATATTGTAATTCCAGTTTCCATCATCGTCCTTCATACCTACAAACAGTAAAACAAAACTCTTGTTTAAATAATGCTGTTAAGTACCGTACCATGTTATAGGGTACCGTACTTTCGGTAACTCTAATCTTCACTTGTGCTCAGTCCACACAGATAAATTCAGTTATGCTACACACGCTACCTGTGTGAAAATAAACTTCAATAATATAAGCACTTTCTTCTATAGAAAATGCAACATATTTCTGAAACACACTGTACTCGGTACTGTTTCACTCCTAGCAACAGCAGCCGTAAGTTTGTGTTACTGACGTTAGCAAGGACATTAGTGAAAGGGGTGGGAGTCAAGTACATTCAGAAACGCAGATACAATAAAAATTGAAGTAAAAATAAAATGATGTCCCTGTATTACCTCACTCGTCTGTCTCTTTTCTTTCCGCTTGTAGCGGTCGGCCTTCGTTGGGGCGCCGAAATATGCAGCGGTCGTCTATCGTCGTTGCCCTCGACGCCTTTCCTTGCCCTCGGCTGCCAGCTCAGTCGTATATGGAAAGTATCTCAAGGATGGCATGTCGATGTCAATAATTAACTACGTACACTGATCAATTTGGGCGCCAGCCTCCTCGAGATTACTCCGGTAGAGGTATGAGATTCCCAGGTCAGCTGCAAAACGGTCGGGACATGGGGTTTGGGAGAAGTGCTCGTAGGTTGAAATGATGTAGGCGCACACCAGAAGTTGTTGGTAAGAACTATGAAAACGTTTATTATTATTAAGTGTTCGTTTCAGATTAGCAGAAATGCGCGTCCAAGTGTATAATATCTCGCTCTCACTTCCCGCAAGTTGGTATACTAATTTCTGAGTTCACGTAATTCTATCTTTTGTACTATAAAACACCAGTAATATAACGGACAGTTGATAACGTGATGAGAGGAAAGAATTCAGACTTATAATAATAATGCAACACACGACTTCTTACTACACCCACTAAAAAATTCTAAGTCCGTAAATTGTTATACTTCCGAGTTAGGTTTGCCGAGAATATGTGGAGTGTGACTTCTCCGAACACTGTCTATCTGCCTTCTGTCTATCTGCCAAATCTATCCTCTACTTTCAACCACCAAACATAGAATTTCGCCCTCCTATCTATATATCACGTGTCTCTATTAAGAATCCTGATTGGCCATGATTACACTTACGTCACTTAAGACGCGTTCTTCAAAAATTGTTCGTTAACTAGAACATCTCCTACTTCCGGCGTCCTGACAATTCTCTGACATATACCAGATCATCTCTTTTTGGAACCTGGCTTGGCGTCATCTTACTGACCACCCGCAGGCAAAGTCCATACATTCCCTCATCAGTCAACTTCACGCCTGGACACATGTTTCCTGTCAGCCTGGCTTCCCTTCGGCCTTCCTGTCCACCTGTTACTTCCGTCTCAGATTTTGAAACTAACTTACACGTCCGCGCATCCTATCCATATAAGAATATTAACACGAAATACTAATCTAATGAAAATCTCCTCATCCTATACGAGGAACCGTCTCACGCTGTAAAGCGCTCAGGCTCTCCTAAGCTCTAAAGCGCGCGCTTGCTCCTATGGGCATCAGTTGACATGAACTGCAGTAGAGTATGTACATACAAATCAGATTAAAAATAACTAGGTAGTTATATAATGCTGATGTTTAGTCAACTGTCCGAAGGTAGGTTGGAACCTCATAAGTGACACACATAAGGCATCACTCATGAGGAAACTAAGCCAGGAGATAATAGGGTGGTATGACGTTACCGTGAAACATTGTCTATACATTGAAAGGATCGAAATCACATCCAAGCATGTTAGCGTTTTTAATGCATCTGGAGACTTGAGAGGAAGAGATTTAGAATTTCTAATATAGGAAAGATTCTGAATTTTCATGTTTTTCATCGGAATACGAAAGCTAACATGTCACCTTTAAGGACCTTACATAGAAAAGGTAATCAAGTTCATGTCGTCTAGCATAAAAGCTGAGAGTGGGTCAACGAGAAGAGCAGACATTATAGCCATCGATCGCCGGAATCAAAGAAGCCTCATTCTTGACCCCACTGTCCGTTTTGAGAAGGATGATCAACAAGCCAATAATGTTAACGATGGACAGAAGTCTATTTACAACCCATGTATTCTTCACTTCAGTGAGAGATACAAAATGAATATTAATACGTGGGAAGTGAAAGGACTTCTTTTTGGCACTAGGGGAACTTCATTTATGTTAGCCAAACCCATTCTCCTTTCTCTTAAATTTTCTAATGAGGACATTAACAAAATTTGTCTAATGGTATTGAGAGATTCATTATCCATTTTACACAATCACTTGTATAATACTATGTAATTTTTTTTCACTTCATTTCATTACTCTTCAATGTATTTTCATCTCATGTTTCTCCGAAATCAAATTGTACTTTATTTTTAAATTTATCATTGTTCCGTATTCTCTCCGCAATCATATTGTATTTTTCATTTAACCTCTGCTTTGTATTCTGGATCCTAGTGGTCAGCCGTAGATTTCGGCCAGATGTCCCAAATTGTGGAATTTGTTGTCATTTTAGCTCATAACTATATCCGGGGTTGTGTTGCAGAAATCTGAATAGACATAAGAATATAAACTACTTTTGAATATATTCCAATTTAGCAGAATCAGTAATAATAATAATAATAATAATAATAATAATAATAATAATAATAATAATACAGTAATCATCCAATTCAAGTACTAGATCTAGTGATCTGTTGCGATCTCAATAGTCTCACGCCATCTTTTTAATGGTCTTCCAACAGATCGTTGTTCAGAAGGGCGGTAATGCCAATGGCCATCTTTCTGTTGAAATTCTCTCAACATGCTGTTTCCAATTAACTCTATAGATTTGAAGAAAATTTAATGTAGGTTGAACGTTCAATTCTTCCAAAATTTCTGTATTTCGTTTTCTATCCCAAAGTGTGTATCGCGCCGTTTTTCTCATGAATTTCATTTCGTTGTATTTATACGTTGAACATCTATTTTTTTTTGTCAGAGTCCAGGCTTCTGATCCATAGACTAAAGTAGGTCGTATCAAAATGTTGTACATCTTCAATCTTGTATGTTTCTATACTAAATTAGGTTTGAAAACTTAATTGATAATGCCGATAACTTTTACTTATTTTAGAATCGATATCCTTTTCTTTTCCATATGAAAGATTGTACCCTACATAGTTCAATGTGTTTACTTGTTATAGAGTTCTGTTTTCAATACAGATTTTACTTCTTATTGTACATTTACCTTTAAACCAATGGCGGCTCCTGCATATTTCTTAAGAGGAGGAAAGAAGTTAACAGCGCAAAATGACACCTTCTTGAGAGAAACATGCTCAAATTAGCCTACATGCATACATGTAATGTTAGGGTTGGCCTTCCCTTTTGTACAGCAATAATCTGTTCTTGTAGACTGAAATTCCTAAGTTGTCCAAATTATAATGTGTTTTCACTTCCATTCATTGTATTGTATTTATTAACATTCCATGGTATTCATACATGCTTACAGCTAGAATATGGAACAAGTCAAAAAACTTAATACTATTATAAAATCTTAATTTATAGTCACAGTCTAGATGAAATATATACAGACGAGATTTACAATATAGTCTACTAGTACAACACATAGTTTTAGTATCAACTTCATGAAGTGTTATTGAATGTCATGAATTCACCTACAGAATAGAAGGCGTGAGAAATTAGGTACTTCTTTAATTTGGCCCTAAATAATTTTATGTTTTGAGTTTCATTTTTTATATCGATAGGGAGGCTATTAAAAATTTTTACTGCCATATAACGCACTCCTTTTTGATAGCACGATAGACTTGCCGATGGAGTATGAAAGTCATTTTTTGACGTGTATTTATGCTATGAACTGTTGAATTAGTTACAAAGTTTTCACGATTACATACGAGGAAGACTATTAATGAAAAGATATACTGACAAGCCATGGGCATTATTTGTAGTTTTTTGAAAATAGTCCTACACGATTCCCTAGATTTGGCACCTACTATTATTCTAATTACTCTTTTTTGTAATAGAAATATATTGTTACTATCTGTGGAATTTCCCCAGAATATTATTCCAAAGCTCATTACCGAGTGGAAGTATGCAAAGTATATTGTTTTTAAGGTATTGATATTTACTATCTTTTGCATAGATCTAATAGCAAAACAAGCTGAATTTAGTTTGGGGGTAATTTCTTTAATATGATTTTTCCAATTTAAGACATTATCGATTTTTAAGCCAAGAAATTTGGTTGTTGTTTCTAATAGGGATCTATTGTTAATTATTGCGCTAGAAATTTGCGACGTTGAATTTGGACAGGATTTAAATTGAATTATGTTAGTTTTGTTACAATTTAATACTAATATATTGACTGAGAACCAATCACATATTTTGAAGAGAATTTCCTCTGTTGAAGATTGGAATGTGTTGGAGTTATTGGCTGTAATTACTATACTTGTGTCATCTGCAAATAATATGGGATGACCTACATCTTTTATAAGGGGGGGGGGCAAGATCATTTATAAACACTAGAAAAAGTAGGGGACCTAATATTGATCTTTGAGGAATTCCATTATTAATAGTTACCCATGTCGATGTAGATTTTATAGTTGTTGAATAATTGCACAAATTAATAATTACAAGGAAAATCACAACCTCACAGCATTTTTCGCGCACACTACAGCATCACACGTGTTGGAAGAGACCAGCTACTGACACGTAAACAGAACCGTTTTACTGAAGTGGGAATGGGAAATAATCTGTTAGGAAAGCGAGAACACTGCACCCAACCACGTGGTCTGTGTTGCCACATGTACATTTTACAAGTTCAGTATCACATGCTTTTGAAGAATGTCAGTTCTTGTGAAGTCATGCTACCATTATTGTTCAAAGCTGCTGGTGGCCGATTAACTTTTTTACGTTAAAAATAATGCAGTTTGGAGTACATTCAATTTCAAATATATTTTTACAAAACTGACAACTTGGCTGTTGTTCTGTCTAGTAGACAATGAATGGAAGTGAATTTCGGGGGCCAAAAATCCAACTTCAACTTTCAGATATCTTCGAAAGTTTCAAACCATGAATAGTAGCTTATATAAAGTGCAATGAATGATATATTTTGATTTATAATTTTAAAAAAGTTTATATGGTGTATTTCATAGCTTTGCGTTAAAACTGTTTTTATTGTGCCTCCTCCTAGATGTGTTATAGTCTGGTTGAATGCAGCATCATTAGATGGCAGCGGTAGCGAGCTTTGCTGCACGACCAGTCGGTTTCTATTTCCCGCCCATGCGGTGATTCAGAGGAGGATCTCCTCCCTTTCCGCTCATTTACTTGCTTTAAAACTCTGCTTCTTTCTCTGGCCGCTAGTGCGCTGTTGTCTGTGTGTGTTAACTGCAGTAAAGGAGGAATGGATTGACTTTCCTCCATACAAACAATCTCGCAACCCTCTCACAGTTTTCTAGCAGCACATGAGCGCGCGTCGTTTAAAACTCGATTAACCGAGGTTTTCTAATAGCTGTGAACTTAAAAATTATCGAATCTTCCTCGAATTTCAAGGCATATATTACTTTCAAAAGAAGAAAAATGTAATGAGGACGTTCTTCCATTCCCTCCCCCGAGGAACCGCCATTGCTTTAAACGCCATAACTTTTTACTTTTCTACAGAAATTGACATATAATAGTCTTTTGAAATAGTAATAGTAATAATAACAATAATAATAATAATGACAATAATAATAATAATCATAATCATAAGTGGCATACGCACAATTTTGTTGAGGGGAGGTCATTATTAAAATGTTTTAATAAATTGAATGGAAGAGTGAGAGAGTGAGTGTGAGTGTGTGTGTGGATATTAAATTTGTGCTCAGATTTGTTGAACTTCAGATCTTTAGAGCCATCTATCTTGCATTGCGAACCTCGCCATCTGCTGAGAAGATATGGGCAAGTTGTAATCCGTGCGCAGATAACAGAGTAGAAGAGGCCCGACTCCCGGTCTTGCACTCGGCCCTTGAGAGATAGTGCAGTGGAGACGACCCACGTGCGGATAATTTGTCTCCTCGAGAACGTGGGTCTAATGCAGCATAAGTTTCTTTTTCTTAACGAGAGGAACCACGAAACAGCCCAGAATGAACATCGTTCTCTGTTAGTGGCTAAGGTTCCCGGAACTCCGGGTAAGTTCACAAAACCAGAAGCTTCCTTAACATTAGACAATATTTATCGCTCCGTCTGTGTTGTTGTGCTGATGTTCTCAGTTTCGTACGTGTCAGAATTTTAACCGGTAATTCAACGACGCTGTATCAACTGCTTGATTATATAGCGGCAATGGAATTGTGATAGCGAAATAGTTTTTGATGAAAAGAATCTATGGATTAGCTCTGGAATGACCTGACATTTCCCTTACAATTGGTGAAAATCTCGAAACAAACCCAATTATTTAGTCAGCCCAAATCGGATTCGAACCCACATCTGAGCGTTGGACAGACAGAATAAGAAATGAAGCTGTGTTGGCAAGAGTGGGTGAAGAATAAATGAAGAGTCCACTGCAAGAATGATGGATGTCACTTTCTTGTCGAAAATGAACCAAGACTGTCAATGCATAGCTTAAGACATATAGAATGTACATAGAGAGTTATATGGCATTAACACTAATAGTCATTGTCCAGTAATGATCGGAAAATCACAGTTAAGCTTTGAGAGCTAAGCATTTAAAACTTTCAATTGCTTCTCCTGAAAAATGTATTCCAAATGACATCCATCATTCTTACAGTGGACTCTTCAAATGATGCTGAAAGTGATCAGGGAGAGGAAAAGGAATTGGTTGTGTCACTGGCAGAGAAGAAACTGTTCACTGAAGGATGCACTGGAAGGAATAGTGAACGGGAGAAGAGTTCGGGGCAGAAGAAGATATCAGATGATAGATGACATTAAGATATATGGATCATATGCGGAGACAAAGAGAAAGGCAAAAAAGAAGAAGGATTGGAGAAAACTAGACTTGCAGTGAAAGACCTGCCCTTGGGCAGAACACTGTGAAGAATGAATGAATGAATGAATAAATGAATGAATGAATGAATGAATGAATGAATGAATATGTGTACCCTCGGAGCACAAGCACTGTACATGGTTTCCAAGCGATGGAGGAGTTCATTGAAGATAAGTTTGGTTTTGATTTCTACCATTGCTGAGGAAATACAGCATGTAAGGAGTTGTGGTCGTTACAAAGAGCTAGGTACAATTGGCTGAATAACGACAAAGATAGCACGAGATTATAAGACAACTGCACGAAACAAGAATTTATGAATCCATGATTCACTATTCAAAGTGAGAGGAAGGAGCTCTATAGAGAAAAAATATACATTTTAACATATGTTGAAAATGTTTATTTGAAAATTTTCTTCTTCTTTCATAAGGGTGTCAATGTAATTCATTTCTTATAATACATTTGCTTAGAATGAAATGGAATGGAATTTACGGGAGGAGGGCACTACGGCCCAGCATTGCAACCTCTTACGATTTACCCTCAAGCTAGACGCATTTCCAAATCCACACCGACTGACTACACTAGGGTTCGCCGCGTATGTAAAACACGTGGCTATTTTTTCCGTTGAGACTGTGATTTCCTATGTTGTAATCGTCCTGATGCACGTCATGGGAGTGCCACCACATACCCTACTAAATAACCTCAAGGGAGGGATATATACACATGTATGTATGTACATTGGAACTGAAATAGGCTTGCAGATTTCCAGAGCGAATAGTTCATGTCGTATGTAACAAAAAACTATAATGTCATATGGATGGAAATTTCATAGTTTTTTTTTTCCAGACATAAAATGTTCTTTTTTTTCAAATGTTTAACAATGTCTTATTCGGTAACTATTGAGAGTAGGATCGTGATTTTTGTCCACATCGATAGGAAATCTAATGAAGAATAATTTATCCCTCTGGCGTATTTCAATAGCGTGCACGGTTTTCTTGTAAATTTAATTTTAAAAACCATTGCACGAAGCGAACGCGTGGCAACGTCTTGGCACCTTGGCAGCTTACGTACGGAGACTCACAGAGCCCGTTGACCTCTTACATCTGTATAACGAGTAGAGTGTATTAACGACGATGTTGCCGGACTGCTGAAACTTCAAACTTAAATTTTCTAATTAACCGTGCATTTAATCACAAATCGTAATATAGATTTTCTATTCATTTACTTTTCAATCTGCAAGATCATTTCACTTCCACCCTGTATATATTATTGACATAAAACAGATTCCACACAGTGTCTAAAGGTCATGGAGTAGAGTAACTCGAAAATATTGGAAGCTATTTCCACGTTTGTTACGCGATTCCAGAATGGAATCGATGAAGAGGATCTTCCAGCTGGTTGCCAGTTGTCACTGTCAACACTTACGAATCCAATCCATCACTTGCGTCCACACCTGTGGAGTAACGGTCAGCGCGTCTGGCTGCGAAACCAGGTGGCCCGGGTTCGAATCCCGGTCGGGACAAGTTACCTGGTTGAGGTTTTTTTCGGGGTTTTCCCTCAACCCAATACGAGCAAATGCTGGGTAACTTTCGGTGCTGGACTCCGGACTCATTTCACCGGCATTATCACCTTCATTTCATTCAGACGCTAAATAATCTAGATGTTGATACAGCGTCGTAAAATAACCCAATAAAATAAAAAAAATATCCATCACTTGCTGCATGAAATAAAACTTGTCTTGGCTGATTGGCAGTCAGCATTGATGCGAAGTTCATTAGCTCTGTGGTTGTAAGCTTGACTTTGCGGTATGCACATCATAATTGACTCACGAAATCGACACCCCAAGGACCAATCATTCGTCATGCCTTCGTTACTGACATCAAACGCTACACTCACGAGTCAGATCATTTACTGTCTCACCTATAACAACATACTGTAGTCGTTTTTCTATGACAAGCCTATGCTTTGAACTCGATCAGTTCTGTTATATTTTAGTCTCCATAGTGCTTGTGTTCGAAAAAGAATATTTTGGTTTCCAGCCTGGGTTGAGACAATGCCACCAACATTTGTGAACTACAGACAGGTTCCATCATGATGGTCATGGTGATACCACAGTCTACTATATAACAGTCACGAAGCTTGGGATGATTTTTTGTAAATCTCGCGATAGTTGCTAGCCGCTTGGAGCGCTGTGAGTACTAGGAACAATAGACTGTGCCACAGCCATCGTGATCTAATACAGGCCGTAAGGCATACCATGTAACTCGCTTAACCCGATCACGAAGAGCGCCGTTTTAACCGTATAAATTAGTTGGAATGCATAAACAGTAACATATATATTTCTCTAAAATGTAGTGTAATTCCATTAATAAAATTTAAAGCAATAATTATGAGACACTTCAGACATAATTCACTTGCGAGTTAAGATGTAATATTATTTATGGTGTGAAAATTACGTTGTTCGTATGTGTAATACCTGCCTTTATTTCGATTAAATATTGCGAAATTCTTGTACATTCATTTATGCACGATTCAATCATTTTCAGTTGCACCGCACGGATATTTAGATATGTTGAAATTATAGGTTATGTTTACTGTGCGAGTTGTCCATTTCTGTCTAAATTTAGTGATGTCCAATGCCTTGCCATTCATATGAAAATTATAGGTTATGTTTACTATATTTAACTCATATTCCTAAATTCGCAATCATACATTATAATTGAGCATAATGTCATGTATGATACTCCGGACATTCAATTTTTCTGTATTTTAATACTACAATTGAGTACTGAATTATTGTATTTATCTACTACTTAAGAGACGAAATAACACAATTGTACGTACACTAATTTCATAGGAGTGTATGGTAAATGTTTTGTCTAAAATTAAGGAAGGTAGATGTGCTAAATTGAAATCACAATATAAATTCTCTTTTATTAAACCTCAAAATAGCTTCCATTCTAAACTTAAAATGTTGACGCGAACAGATTATGTTAACATGCAAAATTCTCTTCACATTAAAATAACACAGTTTTGTAATTATTTCTGCAACATATTATGCAACAAGAAGTAAACGGAACTTATGGACACATTACATTAAATAAAGCTTAGCAATGATAAGCAATAAAGTTATAATATAATATTTCACTGAGCTCCATTCACTGAAATAGAAAACCCGAACAAACATTACGGCCTGGTCTAGATCGAAAAAGCATTGACTGTGCCGTATTTCGCATTTTTGTGAAAGGTATGTAAACTGTGAAATGTTCGTTATCGGTTGTAATAAATGTAAATGGCTAAAATACAATAATTTGAATAATAATATGGGACAAGGATACGTTTGTAGTATTATAATTTGTAAGAAAAATAGGTTAGGGTTATCCTTCTTGCGAAAGATCCAGGAAGGTCAATTTATAGAATATAATATATATTTTATGAAAATAATATATAAACCTTATGTGTTTCGTATTTCAATAGTGGAAGGAAGGTGTTAATGTTTTCAAAAGAACACGATATCGAAAGTACAATACATTTTATGGTCTGCTAAGGAAAGAGTCTGTGATGAGGCGATAGTAGCGATCCTGGTGGTGAGCAACAATCTATGGATGCATATTTCAACTGTCTGTATTTGCATATTTAGTAAGTATTAAGCTTTGTGACTGTATATACTAGACTGTGGTAGTATACTTCAAGACTTGGAGAGTCCTCTACTCCGTTAGGTCCGTTATAATTATTTGGGCTAGGAAGGCATAACACAGTCAACAGAGCAAGGCACCCTTCATGTCCTGGGCTGTATTACCCAAATGATGGCACCTACAAATACAATGCATATATTTTATCTTCTCACGCTCGCTCTTATATACGTATAACCATATAAGTTTTATTTTACTAAATTTTATTGCTCATCATTTTAACTTCATTTGTTCATGCACATATATTAAGATTGTACGTTAAATTTACCTGATATGAAAAGTGTTCATTATGTGTTTTCGTTGTCGCGAGACCTGATGATGCCATTTTTATGGCAAAAAAGTTCATCTCTCACTATGTATTAATGCATTCCATCTTGTGTCATAATTTAATGACATGAATCTGATAATTGATAAGTAATTTGACGGCAATAAATAAATCCATATATATATATATATATATATATATATATATATATATATATACTTATCATCCAGTCTGCTGTCCAAAAATCTGAAAGTTAGAATTTATAAAACAGTTCTATTACCGGTTCTTCTGTATGGTTGTGAAACTTGGACTCTCACTCTGATAGAGGAACATAGGTTAAGGGTGTTTGAGAATAAGGTGCTTAGGAAAATATTTGGGGCTAAGCGGGATGAAGTTACAGGAGAATGGAGAAAGTTACACAACACAGAACTGCACGCATTATATTCTTCACCTAACATAATTAGGAACTTAAAATCCAGACGTTTGAGATGGGCAGGGCATGTAGCACGTATGGGCGAATCCAGAAATGCATATAGAGTGTTAGTTGGGAGACCGGAGGGAAAAAGACCTTTAGGGAGGCCGAGACGTAGATGGGAGGATAATATTAAAATGGATTTGAGGGAGGTGGGGTGTGATGATAGAGACTGGATTAATCTTGCACAGGATAGGGACCGATGGCGGGCTTATGTGAGGGTGGCAATGAACCTTCGGGTTCCTTAAAAGCCATTTGTAAGTAAGTAAGTATATATATACACGCACACACACACATACACACACACACTACCAGTCAACAGTTTTCGGTCAGCTATGGAAACAACTATACTCCCGTCGCTCTAATTTCCGGCAGCCAATCACGTTGCAGGTCGGCTACATTTAAACGTTTGCGTCTTGTGATTCGCTGATGAAGATGTTAAGTATATCCCTACGCTGGATAAATAGTTAATATATAATCGACCGCCATTTTGGCTCTTTCGTTGGCGTTCGCAGAAAGCACACGAGGACGTTATTTGCCGCTCAATTATTTCCTGAATTACAGTGCGTTTGATTTATTATCATAGGAGCTACGACATGATACTGTTTAACGGTGTGGCAAATAGATCCCTCGTCTGGTAGCTCGGCAACGAAAGAACAAAAATGGCGAACGATACTATCTACCTAGACTTCATAGAGCCTTGATTTCCTAAGACGTAAGCAAAGAGGAGGAGTCACGCCGGGAATAACAGCGTCGCGACTATATATATACTTTATTTCAGTGTACTAACACATCGAAAAAACTAAATAGACCAACAAAATAAATATCTTCTCTCTCTAGTACTATGTTATGATAGAATATTCAAAACGAAATCCCTGTTTTAACCACAAATCCATAGTTATGATAGGTGATCGAAAACTTTTGAAGTTGTATGTATGTATATATGTATGTATGTATGTATGTATGTATGTATGTATGTATGTATGTATGTATGTATGTATGTATGTATGTATGTATGTGTGTATGGTAATGTTTATGTATGTATGTATGTATGTATGTATGTATGTATGTATGTATGTATGCGTGTGTGCATGTACAGGGACATCACTTTATTTTTACCAACATTTTTAACATTAACCTGGCTATACTCGGAAACACTGTTGCCCCCTTCCATTACAGGAGTTTGATGTTACTAGTGCAATATGTAAACAAATCATTTTACTAGCTATAGGAGGAGATAAAAGTAGTGTATCCATTTATGTTGTAGGGAAATACGATATTACGATTTTCAGTTTGATCATCACTTTTACGGAATTTATCAAAATACAGTAAAGTAGTAACATTTTTTTCAAAAACTCAACTTTTCAGGCGGCTATGTTCGTTATGTAATGTCTACTTTATTTAGCATATTAATTATTGATGTTATCATACAATATAGAGAGTGCATTTAAATTGAGGGGGTCATAAGTAAAGGGCTGTAAGTGCACTTAAGTTACTTTTGAGAAAATGGGGTTTAAATATTTAAGCTTTCGTAAAATCGGTGAAATTTTTTATTTAAATTTTAATGTGTGATGCGATTAAAATATCCCTTTGCCACTAAAATTTTAGATACTTTTGCTTACACTGGATGCACTTAACTCATGTTATTACAAATGTCACTAGCATTCCTTTGCTTCTAGCCGCCTCAATTAAAAAAAAGCTAATCTGAATTTTTAAACAAGTTGCTGAAAATGGTTGCCGTTCATTACAATGCAGGCTTCAATTCAGTACGCATATTATTAAAAACATTTTGAATCATATTCTCTGAAATTGAATTTATCGCTTCTTGAATATAATTTTTAGTACGATATTATTAATATAGGTTCTTTCTTCTATAGAAAACGCAATCATATTTATGAAACACACTATACACTGCAGTGTTTACTTCACTGCTTGAAGACTTCGAATGCAACAGCGGCCGTAAGTTTGTGTGTCTGACGGGAGCAAGGACATTAGTGAAGGGGTGAGAGTGAAGTACATTCAGAAATGCAGGTACAATAAAAATGCAAGTAAAAATAAAATGATATCCCTGTATGTAATGTAATGTAATGTATGTATGGTAATCTATATTTGAGGCAATTATACTTCAAAACTCACTCTACTTGAAGGGTCGTACGGAGATATAGTGACAATAGTTGGTAGCTGAGCAAGCCAAGAGTCGGAAATATTCTCCCCTGTCTGATGTCGTGCGCTGCCACAGAAGCGCTCCAAATGCATCGCGGCCCACTGCCCCACTGTTTTAAGGTCAATGCGATGGATTAAGCTGCCCACTCGTTCCCTCATCGATTCGTGCATCGAAGCTCATCGGTCAGTGATTTATTAAAGATGGCGCGTCATCCTCGTGGGTTCAGAATAAATATCCGTCATTCTAGAGGACTTGGATACTCTCTCTTCATTGTTGACGAAATATTGAAATCACGACTTGTCGAAGTTTGAATCTACTGTGAAAGAGTCGAAGAACGTAGTGTTTTATTTGTTTGGACAGTTATGGACACCTAAATATAAAGTCAGCGGTCGGTTAGTTCAGTTGTTAGAAAGCCTGAGTGAGAAATTTGTATGTAGTAGAATGAATAGGCCTATATTATAACGGTCTTACTAATAAAAACTCTTTATACAGACGTTTAACTATCCTATACTTATACAATGAGTAGCTTGTTTATAAGTCGTGTGTAAATTCCTTACTAATAATAATCACTAATATTTCGGTCAAAGAGTACAAGCTACAGCAATATTATTCTAATTATTCTGTGCTCTTTGGTTTGTTCTTCTTTGGTTACAAGGCAACCATCGTCATAAAATGGCTGTCGATACGAACAGCTGTTAGAGGGGCGGCCATTTTTTCTCTATATACAACGCTTAAACAAGGGGTTTCGTGTTTATAAGTACTGCAAAGCAATTCCCATTGTATAGTTACAGACTGTTTTAAACGTCCATAGCTTATTCACGGTTTATTAGTAACGTTTTCTGTCTCAACTCTGCATAAGTCTCATATAAAACCTATACACGGTTTATTAGTAAGACTGTAAGTATACAGGTATTAGGAAAGGCTCGTCACTTTGAAAAGAGATACGCATTTTGTCTAATTTGTCCTAGAGTTTGTACGAGTAAATTCAACTAATAAATCAGATTTAAGGGCGGTGTATATAATCTGCTAGAAGTTTAATGGCATCGTTAAAGTGTTATTACGATTAAGGGTTTATTACACAAATCCTCGTTTCCATAGTTACAGTTTACCGAGATGCAGTGATCAGTTTTGTGGTTATTGTTCCGCTGACCATAGAATCGGTCTGCAATCGAAGTTTTCGTCCGTAAAAGGCATGACTGCCTTAGTTCACAGTCTTGAAAATTTATAACCACTTTGTGGATTTAAACTTTTTTCATGTGATGTTATGTTTTCAATTTAATTTAACATATTCCCAATCACATCTTAATTTCGATTCGGCAAAACGCGAAGCATTGTGGTACACTGGCGTTCAAAGGTATTCGACGTACGGTTTTATGATCATTTAAGCGAACTTTCCAACCTCGGGATAAGTCAGAACCAAAGATATGAAAAATTGACAAACTTTGAAAGAGTTCTGGTAGTTCTCAAGGGTAACCAAGGGTAAATGGGGTCAAAAAGTAACAAATCCTTAATTTCATTGTCAATTTCATAACATATTACACTCATAACATATCATTAGTTACAGCCACATGTAAGTACTACTTCCCCAAAAATGTTTCTTTTTTACTCTAAACTACCTGTCTGTACATGAACTGAAATATTTCACTGTAGTGACCCTTTTTACCCTTCTGTATAAGGATAAGTGGGGTCAGTGTTTAGGGCAAATCGGGTCACAATTTTTCCCTCTATATACCTGCACGGAACGTTAAAATCAATATTGAATTGATTTAATTTAACATTTTACACCTTCCACAAACAAACACTGTTTTCTTTTCTGCACCAACGAACTGTGTTGCAGTGTAGTCCAAAACCACAGTTTCAAAATTCTAGACACAAGTTCATTTTCTTGTTCTGGAGTAAACGTAGTTTGACGGTCTTTACTTTTCAAGTGGTTGACGTCGTTGCAGACATGAATGAGGAACTCCTAACAACTCAACAGCATGACGTTGGCTTCTTCCCTCGCGAAATGCTTTAACAGCCTTCTGCATTCGTTCTCAGTCCACGAATTTGACGTTTTCCTCTTACATTTAGCCATTTGTCACAAAGAATTGAAAATAAATACTTACTTTGAGTGGACTGATTTGAAACATGTTGACCCTATTTGTCCGATATTACTGACCCTATTTAACCCTAATTTAGAACTTTTTGCGCTAGAAGTTGGTAGTACTGAATACTGCTTCGACGAAGGCGTTAATAGCCATAATCTCTTCTAAAATGCTTAAACTTAATATTGAAAGTTAATCGCACAAATTCTCTGCAATAGTTGTTGTAAAATAATAAAGGAACCATAAAGCATTATTTAAAATTTATAAAATACTATTAACTCATCTTTATATTCTCTCTATTCACAACAAAAAGAATACACACACCAGCTAGCATCAATGGCACTCAACGTGTACAGGAAGTTCTCTTCCTGACCAGTATATGGTAGCACTTGCTTGAACTGGTTTACACTTGAATATGGAGACAAGGTTTTGAAATTGACCCGATTTAACCTCTGACCCGATTTAGACTGAGTTACCCTAGGTGGCACCATTATTGGGAGCCGTTAAAAAGGTATCAGAGTAAATGATTATGTAGATTAAGCATAAATTATTCTTCTAACAGACAATATCAGCAATTTCCAGCCAAACTCAGTGTTGTTTTACAATCAGTAGAGTGTGATGAAAAATTGAAGTCTATAACACGGGTAAATTTATCTACTATTGGCAACAATGACTATTATCTTCGCCATCTATTCATAGAAATAATAACTGCAGAAGCCACACTTAAACCAACAAATTATCGATCACAATCGATTAGTAGGGTCAGATACCTTTTAAAGTCAGTGTGCCTGTGGAAAAAAGGAGTGTCATTGAGAATGATTAAAGTTGTATCAGAAATAAGCGAGAAATTAATTTCTTATATAAAGTACGATTGTGAAAAAGATTCAGAGAATGTTGCTGGTTACACGTCAGAGGATTAGACAAGGTTGTATATTCTCACTTCTCCTTTTTATTATTATTCGTGGATGACATATCAGAGATGGCAATAAGATCGAATCTGAAGCTTCAGTCTTGGACGAAATCTCCATACTTGCACTCTTATAGACGATCTGGTGTTGATATCTCGAGCAATTAATGTAATGCCACGGGAACTAGACTTACTAGAGAACTATTGTAGTCATTGGGTATGAAAATTAGTGCAGAAAAGATCAAGACAATTACTTAAAAAAATGGAACGGTTTACCTATGTATAGCAGAGATGAGTTATGGACATACGCTGATCACACATAGGAAAATGTGAAGCGTTTCATCAACTTAGGAGTCACTATCAATGACTGGGAGATGGACTAAGCCTATTGACATCACAAATCTCAAGTGCTGGGTAAAGAGTTCGGAAGTATACAAATGCGTCACTAAATTGCCAGATACCTCTACAGCAGCCGTGGCGAGAACGTGACTCGCGAGACATTGTGGCTCGCAGTGATAGCTGTGCATTTCGCTTGCTTCTAACTTCCGCCAACCCACACCCTCTCACTCACTGGAGTCAAACTCCGTTCCACTTGTATTTGTTTCTGAACTTAGAGTGGCATATGTCACTCTGGAAACCATGAACGAAAGTTCCAAGTAGGATGGGAGGACGCATTTTTTTGCTGTCAATATGATGAGAATATTAAATGTATGATTTGTTTACAGGTATTAAGAGGAAAACGATTGTATAACATAAAACGGCATTATACTACATGTTACTGACGAAGCAATAAAAGGTTAAGTGTTATCATCATCATCATCATCATCATCATCATCATCTCTGTACGTCGACCCTTTTTCTGCAGATGTACGAATAATGCGGTTAGCTCTTCAATTTGAACTCACTGATTTACTGTGTGATGTCAAATGAAAGCTAGTGTAAGGACTTGACAAATGTTGAACTTTCAAATGTTTGCCAAAAAATAAATATCCGAAGCTTCGTTCGCTACAACTTACGTTTGTGAAAAATTATTTTCAACAATTAAAATAGTAAAAACCAAATTTAGATCACGACTGACAGACAAATAGCATCGTGATCAACTACGACTGGCAGTAAGTGACATAATTCCTGATTTTGAAACTTTGTAGCAGAGACATTCTGAAGACAGTTAATTTTAAGTTGTGATATTGTTCATTTATCGTTCATTTCTTTCTTCGTTACACGTACTAAACATTAGTTTGTAGCCTTGTACTGTATAAATTTATATTTAAGTGCTTGACGTAAGGAAAATGAAAATCCGTTAATAAGTCAGACAGTTGCTTCACTTCCCCTTCGGGTGTCCGCCTCCCTCCATAGGTGCTATGCACGTTGGAGGTTACACAGTGGCTCGGCGCACGATTACATTTTCGCCACCGCTGCTCTACAGTAACATTGGAGCTATTATATGGGGCTGTGGTAAGGTCATCTATGTTATATGGGGCAGAAATTTTGGGAACGGATAATATGGGGAAAATTAAATAAGCTAAGTTACAAACGGATTTTATAAATCGAATTTTTGGCATCGGAAGAAGCATAGTTAATTACTGGGTGTTAAAGGACTTTGGACTTCAAAACGAAAAACAATTCAGTCATAGTGGTAAAATATTGGCTAAGAATTATATTTGGGGATCAGTCATCTTAAGGCGACTTGTTGCAGACTTCACCAAAGAGAGGGGTAGGAAAAAGAAGAGGGTGTATATAATGCGGAGGGGTCTGCATCATGTAGGAATTGTTGGGCATGGGAAAGAGAATCAATCTTCACTGCATTTACGAGTTGAACTCATGCTCAATTGAGTGAGGAATGGCTATATAGACTCTTGTAGCAAAGATAGTAGAGGGGGTTTCGCTCGGCTAAGAATATATGCGTGGAATGGTCATAAAATTGTCACCAGGGGGGGAGACCGCATCTGTCTATTACGTGCAGAAAACGAATCCTGGGAACACATTCTGGCGCATTGTAAGTAGTAGTAGTAGTAGTAGTATTTATTTATTTAACCTGGTAGAGATAAGGCCGTCAGGCCTTCTCTGCCCCTCTACCAGGAGATTCCAACTATAATATCAACAATAAAATTACAATTAGTATTAAATTTACAATTACAATTACAAATAATATTACAGTTAGTATTAAATTTACAATTACAATAAAATCAAAGTACGAAAAGATTACCTGAATAATTAAAGCTAGATAATTTATCATAGAGAAACAAAGAATATTTTATATTTACTGAATTACAAATTAAATCTAGAATAACAAAATTGTATAGTGATGAAATTACTGAATATTGAAATATTTTGTGATAGATTAAAGAAACTATTTACAAGTAATCAATTACTGACCAAGTGCCTAGTAAGTTTTCGTTTGAATTCAATTTTATTTCGACAGTCCCTGATGCTAGCAGGTAGCGAATTCCAGAGTCTTGGCAGGGCTATTGTGAAAGAAGATGAGTATGAGGAGGTGCGATGGGATGGTATTGTTAGTATTGTTTCATGACGAGAGCGTGTGTTCAGATTATGGTGGGAAGAAAGGTAAGTGAAGCGAGACGACAGGTACGAAGGAATAGAAGAGTTCAAGATTTCGAAGAGAAAGAGAAGTGAATGTAGAGGAGCTTAGAAAAATTGTCTACCACCCTCGATGCTAGGGCAGAAAAGAGAATCGCTGGCATATGAAGACCTCTTAGTTAAACTGAAGTATACCAGCAAAAAATTGGACTGTCCCTCTTCAAGAGGATGTATGTATTTTTAAGACGGTAGATTCTGCATATGGCAATCTGTACACCCCTTATTATGAGTGTGCGAGTGTAACATAAATGATAACTTTTTTATGAGCTTGAGAATCGACCAAAGCATGATGTCACGAATGGGAAATTCACTCATCGCTCAGCAAACGTTCTTAATTTCCGTAGAGACTAATTGCCTCTTGCGAATCGATGTGTACAAGTTTCCATTAATGCGTTTCCTCGGGCTAGAAATGACGAGAAGTTGAACATCACAAATCACGTACCAAAGGAAATCTGTCCACGCTGCAGTCCCCACTAGACGTCATCACTTTGAAGCGAATAATATAGTATGGAATAACGTATTTAGGGAGTGCCTGGGGAAATGTCTCCCAAGGAAAATTAAGACATGCAAACAACAATTTCAAAAATGCGATTTTTGGTCTCCGGATTTATTAATTATAAGCCTACGTGTTGACACCAATTATTTTTGAAAAATCGAAAATTACCAGAGAAATTTTGGTTACAGATTTTGTATTAGTATGGATGTCTATAGAAGAAAGTCTATGGTACAGTCCGCGTCACCGTTTTTGGCGTGTGAAATAAGTAATGGGAACGTTAAGTTCTAGTATCCTACCTTTACCATAGTCAGTCTGACAACTCTGCTTGACAAATGGCTGATGTGACGTGTATAGGAAGTGTTACAATTCTCAGCTGCACTAGCAACATGCTCACAAACTGAGCACTGTACTCTAGACCACACGCCAAAAACGCTGGCGGCAGCTGTAATAGATAACAATTAGCATCGGCTGTGATGAAGTATCTTTGTTAGCTCCAAGTCTATTGGCCACTTGTCTCACTCTGTTTTCGCTATTCCGTCGCAACAACTTAAGATAATATTCTGAAGGGGAAAGGCTACTACATGAGGGGGAGGAATGTCGCAAATTGTATAGAAAGCTTCGAGGCACATTAAATAGGAATTGGAGCAAGACGGACTGGGTGGAAAACCACAAGGCACGAAGTTCATCTTACACTCTGTTTTATATGAGTAACTTTAAAATGTCGTTGAAGTATTTATGCCCTTAGAAAATAATGTATATATTTAAACTAAAAAAAAGAAATAAAATAAATATTTACTTTTTTCTATAGGAATATTTAATGTTATTGCAAAATAAATGATAATTTTGTTTATGTGAAGTGTCTAGATATAAAATCTGCAAGTTTGTTCCAAAATTTTGAAAATTGTACCGTAAGAACCTTCTGCCATCGAGCGTATAAAAAATTCACAAAATATTTTTTCTCAGGACCTAACAAAATGTACTGATCTCAGAATTCTAGTATCTGTTGTATTAAATACCATTGATATCTGGTAAAAAAAATGAAGTGAATTGCATAAGAAATGTAGAATTTGTACATCTCACAGGTCAGTCTCCTTCATAGTATACAATTGTACTTTCTTTTTTAATAATAATAGTAATAATAATAATAATAATAATAATAATAACAATAATAATCCGAGGCACGACAGTCAGTGAAGGACCATGATCGACCATCCGGCTGCTGGGCTCAAGTCCACATGCCAAAGCAGACGTGGACGACTATCCAATCAGGATGGGGGTATCGTGTGGTTAGCACGATGATCCTCGCAGCCGTTATAGCTGGCTTTCGTAACCGGATTTCGCTACCTATCGTAGCTCCCCAAGTGTATCACGATGCTGGGTGGGCACCGGTCTCATACACTGGCCGAAATATCATAGGAAAATTTCGTCCCCAATGAGGACTCGAATCAGCGCGCATTCCGTAACGCGAGTCCTAGGCAGGATGCCTTAGACCACTACGCCACGGCGCGAGACACTTTCTTCACTTTTATTATGTAAATTTTTAATCACCTGTTATAAAGGAGCTGCAATAGATTCGAAGATCTATTGAGAAAGAGAATAAAACTTTTGTAGGAATAGGAACGTAATTGTATTACTTCCTCCACAAGATAAAAGTTTTAAAATAAATTTGTATCTCTGTAAGTTATTATTATATGATGCTAAAATTGTCTTAATCATTATATAACACATAATATCACCATTTCTTTCTCGTGTACCTACAGTGTTGTAAGAATGCTAGCATAATAATAAGGTTCGTTCACGACCTTGTTGTGAGGTTTGTTAGAGATGCTTCCAGTGTCTGTAAGTGCTCTCCAGAATAGGACATTGATTATCCAATTCCATTGTTAGTTATTCAATACAGCTGGAGACTGGGACGCCACACGACGAGCTGTCTGCTGTGAAGATAACGCTAACTTCATAACAGCACCAATCAGACGTGTACCCATTATTCCAAAGACAAATTCTATTCCAGGTGACGTTGCTGAATACACCAAATGCTGATTTTGGAATTCTTTTCTTAGAACCATGAATACCGGTATCGTGATCATAATCATCCTCTTATCGTGTTCACCTTTCGGAAGATCCATTTACCTACGTAACATATATTTTAAAATCATCATAACCATCCAATAATAAATAAGTTATATAATAGTAATATGCGTTACAAGAGCGGTATGTTGAAGTTTTCATGTTCGAGGAAAAGTTTGAAAAAGCGAAACGCAGTTGAGCTTTTTTAATTTCCGAGAATTGAAAGAAAATATATCGCTCGTGTATCGTACATTATTTTGTGCGAAGATCGTTTATTACATACCTGAAAGAGGAATTTGTAATTAGTTGCAATGAAATCTCCATCTTGGTTTCTGTTCAATGACGGCAAATTTGCAAAACAAAAATATCCATACTCCAGCAGGCCGTGATATACGTCTGTCTTTTTTTCCCCAGTCTATAATGAGTCTGGAATCTTGTTGATTTTTTCACGGCTTCCTTAATTTACTTGCATCACGAATGCAGTAATTTTAGTGGAGTAGTAGAGTTTACTTAATTTTTGCAAATATTTAAAAACAATAATTAACAGTGCAATTTAGGTGAAATTGCAGTGGTAAGTTTCCAATTTATAATTATTACTATATTGAACGTCTCTAGAAATAATATGTTAAAACCCTAAAGCAGTAAAATCAATATGTCACTTAAGCGGTAAGAAGAGGGAAATTGTTATGTGTTTTAGGTTGGAAATACTGAATGTGGAATTTTAGACTTTCCGCGGATTGGTTTTGTGCGGAAACCAAGCAAATACGCACGATCTCGCACAAAAAACTATTTCGACTTCATCCAATAGACTTTTCAGAGATCTCCTTAGCTATTCATAATTTTATGATACCGTTATTCACACTAAAAACGTCCGAAATTGTTCACTTTGTCAGCAATTGTTTCTACTTTCAGTTCACTAAAATTTTCCTCGTTTTACTTTTGATCGAAAAGTGCGAATCTTGCTGCTTTTTAAATAAATATTCAATTTCACTTGCTTTCATTTTGTTTCTGTTTCCTTGAGAATAAAAATTCCGCCGTTAAAAACCAACTGGACAATAAATGCATACTTCTATTCCAGAAAATTTTAACAAACACGATCTTAGTTTTTTTAAGTATCTATAGGTAGTGATTGTTAATTCAGTGTGGTATGTTGAAATTATACGGAACTTTTTTTTACATCACAACTCAGTGAATGAAAACACATTGTTTCAACA
Organism: Periplaneta americana; assembly: GCF_040183065.1. NCBI lineage: Eukaryota > Metazoa > Arthropoda > Insecta > Blattodea > Blattidae > Periplaneta > Periplaneta americana. The sequence goes on along the minus strand of NC_091117.1, from coordinate 207,939,969 downwards.
GGACGGAGCAACAAGCCACACCGCAAGAATTTCCGTCACATACCGTTAAGTCAGGTGACCTAGGCGGCCAAGCAATATCCCCTTTCCGAGAAATGACGCGGCCGAGGAACAAAGCATTCACAGCATCCATCGAAATGTCCACACCTGTGGAGTAACGGTTAGCGCGTCTAGCCGCGAAACCAGGTGGCTCGGGTTCGATTCCCGGTCGGGGCAAGTTACCTGGTTGAGGTTCTTTCCGGGGTTTTCCCTCAATCCAATACGAGCAAATGCTGGGTAACTTTCGGTGTTGGATCCCAGACTCATTTCACCGGCATTATCACCTTCATCTCATTCAGACGCTAAATAACCTAAGATGTTGATAAAGCGTCGTAAAATAACCTACTAAAATAAATCCATCGAAATCTTTCCCTTTGATTGGCCCATCTTGTATTTTTCGAATAGTGTTAATTAGCGGCGCAGTATTGGGGGATCGGAAACAAATGTCTCTCCCAAAAGAGGGTCGTACCTTCAAAAAATCTGAGAACAACTTGTATATACAGTTCATTTCAGTATTATCGCACGTATAAGATGTAATAATACGTCTTTAGTCGAATGAGCCCTATATACTTTATATAACGAAGTAAAATAAGTTCAAGTTCCAATAAATCTAAATAGATTTTTTTACAAAACTTATGTTAGAATAAATTTTATCTAGATACTCCCGTTCCACGTCACTGTTTCACATAATTTTTGAGTTCCTCATCTGCTAGGTGCACTCGAGCTTCTGACCCAATACACCTAGGAACATCACAGTGCCACCGGCGTGGCTCAGTCGATTAAGGAGCTTGTCTTCCGGTCTGAAGTTGAAGTTGCTCTCGGACGCGGGTTCGATCCCGGCTTGGGTTGATTACCTGGTTGGTTTTTTTTTTTTTAGGTTTTCCCCAACCGTAAGTTGAATGTCAGGTAATCTATGGCGAATCCTCGGCCTCATCTCGCCAAATACCATCTCCCTATCACCAAGCTCATCGACGCTAAATAACCTCGTTAAATAACTAACTAAAAAAAGTGACATCAGAATAAGCATTAAGTGCAATTAAATATTACTTTTGCAGAGAATTTCTGTAGGCTTTTTATATTGCTAGCTAATTTTATACTTAAAATAATTTTGAGTTTTTGAGTCGTGTGCCGAGATGCTTCTCCGATGTTTCTGAACTCTCCATTATCAGGATCATATGGTGCAAGACCTGGAAGAATTGTCAGTTTTGCTGGTCAGTTGTCCTTGACTATTTGCAATAATGACCCATTTTTTTCTCATTTCAAAATGCAATTGAAAAACCCAAAATATGTCAGTCTAATCATCGTGAAAGATTTGGTTTTTATATATGTTACAAGCATTTTTTAACTTCATTTTTAGTATCACATAGGGAATAAGCCATATCAATGCTATTCAACTTCAAATATTGGTAGCAGATATAATTGATATTTAATTGTCTTTCCACATTAAGAAAATAATAATAATAATAATAATAATAATAATAATAATAATGGCTTTATTTAAACTGGCAGAGTTAAGGCCGTAAGACCTTCTCTTACACTCAACCAGGATTAAAACTTGCTTACACAGTTGAACATAAAACTGGATCGGAATTAAGTAATTATATACTGATACAATTTAGGTACATAATGAGATCAAAAGAGGTACTTACATAAAATTTACCTCATAAAATAAAAATAAACATAGCGAAATACATATTAATGTTGTTAGAATCAAATACGAATCACATAAAAACAGAAGCCGATAATTCAATAAAAAAAATGTACACAGTAAAAATAAAAATAAACACATTAGTATACATATTAGTATTAGATTACAATTAAGTAGGATTTACATAATTAAACCAGAAACCGACAATTGAATAAAATGTACACAAAAAATAGATTAATATTAAAAAACAACAACACAGTGGGATACATATTGGCGTTAAGTGATAAATAAACACGATTTAGATAATAAAAATAAGAAACAATAAAAAAATAAAAATAAATACAGTGGAACACATTCCATTAAATATTTGCAACGCGTTAGGTCTGGCAACTCATCATAAGATATTTTTCTAATTTACATTTAAAGGAAATTAAAGTTCGGCAGCCCTTGACTTCAGGCGGCAGAGAATTCCAGTGACGAGAAGTAGCAACAGTGAAAGATGAAGAATAAAGAGATGATGTGTGCAGTGGTGTTTCTAGCGTGTTACCATACTGTGACCGAGTATTTCAGTTATGATACCGAGAAAGACTGTGGAATCGGACAGATAAGTAAGAGGGAGTAGTGGTGTGCAAAATTCGGTATAAGAGAGAAAGGGAATGTAACTTTCTCCTCTCATTTAACCTGAGCCACAATAATTTATCGAAAGAAGGCGAAATGTGATAGTAATTATGATTCGTGGGACTGCATCCTCGAGCTCTGTAAAATCTTAAGACAGTTTCGTAGGAGAATTTTGTACTTTTTCGATATACATATATACAGGGTGTATAGAAGCGTTGGATGTTTCTACAGGGTGTATAGAAATAACACCGACAATGCTTAGTATGTTGGGCGGGACGGTAAACTGATCATTTTTCAAGAGGGAACCCATGTCCGGAAATTCATGGTTTGGGCGCGGTGGAGTGTCGTAGTTTGAGAACGGGTCGGATATGGTGATGGCTGTGCGTTCCACATTTCGTTAAGAACCCAACAAGAGCATCACACCGTGCAGAAAATTACAAAAGGTGTTCAAAATGTTGACCTCCTACTTGACTGCAGAGCGTACATTGGAGGTGCAGAGATTCACGGACAGGGTCAAATAAGTGCGGCTTTGTGCTCAGTATTCCAGTCGCAGCGTGGATTCGTGCGACAAGGTCCTCCTCTGGTGTCACAGGAGTACCATAGTCTTCATAGTTTCCCACAGAAAATAGTCAAGAGGTGTAAGATCTGGTGACTGTGGTGGCCATGACACAGGTCCCCCTCCATCCCCCTCTACAAATTTAGCGCATGCGCAGGAAATTTAAGGCGCAGTTCGTCCATCCATCTTACGCTGATGGCTAATGGGTTGCGTAACTACGTAATTAGGACACCAAAAATAATTCAATCAAATTTCGACGCCCCACAGCGAATTTCCGGACATGGGTTCCCTCTTGAAAAATAATCACTTTACCATCCCGCACAACATACTAAGCATTGTCGGAGTTGTTTCTATACACCCTGTAGAAACATCGAACGCTTCGATACCACACATCAGTTCCATCATTAAGGAAGCAAGAAAAGATTATATCCGTTGTTCTATAGGTGACTAGTTCTTGGTAACGAATCCATCAGATAGCGTTCTATATCTTTACCATCTCTGATAATGGAGTCAATCTATAGATCTCAAATTTTGAACGTTTCCACATCCATAACAAGGTGAAAAATAAAAAACCTCGCACCATGTTCAACATAATGAAAGCCTCTATTAATATTCAGGGCAGTATTTATTTGAACAAGAATTCAGGTTTCCTTTCTCCTTTTTTTAATTGAATTGATTATTTTAATTTTAAATTGAGTTATTGCCAACTCTTTATTCATAAAGTCAAAATACATTTTTGCTGAAGAAAGGCCCCATCTATCAATGTTTCTTATGTGAATGAAAACATCACTCTAGCAGCATTTATTTTTAAAAGAAACCTCTTGCGGACTGATGCCTTTGTCAAAATAAACGACTGTAGACTAATAGTTACTGCATTCGCCAATAGGAGAAGTGTTTCCAAAATGGCGCACGGCAGTTAATCTGATAGTTCAGTGCAAGATATATGAGCCGTTCAGAGCATAAGTGGTGTAAGTAAAAATGGGTAATGAGGGTTAAAGTAAACAGTCTGTAAAATACAGCGCAAAGAAGCAATTAATATTTAATTTATTTAAACTATCAATCCAGACCAGCAATCTATCTGCGGTTAGATCTGTGCCCGGCAGAAGTTTCAACACAACCCGTTGTCGCCATCCCGGCTGCAACGAGACGGAAACTCTTGGTCACGTGTTGGGGTTCTGACGAAAAATGGAGCTGCTGCACAACAATCGACACCATAAGGCCAGGACCGGTATTGCTGATGTCCTCAAGCGTCGTGGATGGGAATTATACGAGGAGATCCACTGTGTTTCATCCTTAGATTCGAACAGAAGAGCAGATATTGTAGCCATCCACAGGACTCAATCTAAGGGATTAGTCCTTGATCCTACAATCCGGTTTGAGAGGCAGGCACAAGACGTTGATGAGGAGAAGAAATCCATTTATGAGTCCTACGTCCCGTACCTAAGTGAGAAATATAACATTCCCACTAGTCAGTGGAGTGTTTCTGGTCTTTTGTTTGGTGCACGTGGCAAACTCCCTAAATGACTCCGATTTTTTGAAATTCAAAAAAATTTGTTGGATATTCTTAAGGATTCAATCCAAATATTACGTTACTTACTTACTTACTTACAAATGGCTTTTAAGGAACCCGAAGGTTCATTGCCGCCCTCACATAAGCCCGCCATCGGTCCCTATCCTGTGCAAGATTAATCCAGTCTCTATCATCACTCCCCACCTCCCTCAAATCTATTTTAATATTATCCTCCCATCTACGTCTCGGCCTCCCAAAAGGTCTTTTTCCCTCCGGTCTCCCAACTAACACTCTATATGCATTTCTGGATTCGCCCATACGTGCTACATGCCCTGCCCATCTCAAACGTCTGGATTTAATGTTCCTAATTATGTTAGGTGAAGAATACAATGCGTGCAGTTCTGTGTTGTGTAACTTTCTCCATTCTTCTGTAACTTCATCCCTCTTAGCCCCAAATATTTTCCTAAGAACCTTATTCTTAAACACCCTTAACCTATGTTCCTCTCTCAAAGTGAGAGTCCAAGTTTCATAACCATACAGAACAACCGGCAATATAACTGTTTTATAAATTCTAACTTTCAGATTTTTTGGCAGCAGACTGGATGATAAAAACTTCTCAACCGAATAATAACAGGCATTTCCCATATTTATTCTATGTTTAATTTCCTCCCGAATATCATTTATATTTGTTACTGTTCCTCCAAGATATTTGGACTTCTCCACCTCTTCAAAAGATAAATCTCCAACTTTTATAGTTCCATTTCGTACAATATTCTCGTCACGAGACATAATAATATACTTTGTCTTTTCGGGATTTACTTCCAAATCTATCTCTTTACTTGCTTCCAGCAAAATTCCCGTGTTTTCCCTAATCATTTGTGGATTTTCTCCTAACATATTCACGTCATCCGCATAGACAAGCAGCTGATGTAACCCGTTCAATTCCACACTCTCTCTGTTATCCTGGACTTTCGTAATTGCATACTCTAGAGCAAAGTTAAAAAGTAAAGGTGATAGTGCATCTCCTTGCTTTAGCCCACAGTGAATTGGAAACGCATCTGACAGAAACTGATCTATACGAACTCTGCTGTACGTTTCACTGAGACACATTTTAATTAATCGAACTAGTTTCTTGGGAATACCAAATTCAATGAGAATATCATATAAAACTTCTCTCTTAACATAGGCTAAGTTAAGTGAACAATTTCTTCTAATTGATTTATATAATTCCATTGCATACTGTAAATTATGAGCGAGAATTTATTTCCATGAATCTTGTAAAAATTGGAACTAGAAACCGCCTTTCAGTAAAAAGAGTTAGCACTCTGCTAACAATAAATATTGAAGGGCCTACTCGTAAAGAATTTCAATGTTTAGAGTGCCCATAAAATAACGTATTTTAATGTGATGTAAATTCAGCTGTAATTGATTCTAAACATACCTGCGTCTAAGTCTATCCAGAGTGTGATAAGATGGATTGAGAGTAATAAAACTCCAAGAAACAAATTACATAGCTTCTTGTTTCTGCATAATTATTTATACTATTGCACAAGCATTTCGCAATTTGCACAAATATAATTTTTCATTTGTACATTTTTGCGACATTTATTTATTTTCTAGCTTAAACCCTGGTGGAAACCCGAGAAAAACCATAACTAATAATAATAATAATAATAATAATAATAATAATAATAATAATTTATTTATTTAATCTGGCAGAGCTAAGGTCAGTAGGCCTTCTCTTCCGCCCAGCCAAACTCTAATTCTAATTGAATACAATTGCTTACATAGTTATTACCTTAATATCTAGACCATAAAACAACATGAAAGTAAATAATGAAAGTTGGATAAGTAATGTTAGTGTGACAATAATAAATATTGGTAAGAAATAGTAATAATAATAATAATAATAATAATAATAATAGTAATAGTAATAATAATGAGATAATTTAGATATTTATATATATATATATATACTCGTATATATAAAACCATTAAACATTGAGAAACCTGAAACAGCTATTATTGTTAACAAGAATTGTTAGAAAAATATTTCGTTAACCTATTCTTAAATTGGTTTGATGTCTGCAGTTCCTGGCATTACTCGGTAGGGAATTCCGAAGTCGAGGAACAGCCACAGTGAAAGAAGATGAATATGAGGATATTCGGTAGGAGGGAATGGATAATATTGAGGAGTGTTGTGATCGTGTGTCTAGGTTATGATGGGTGGATAATGTTTGAAAACGAGACGCAAGATAGACAGGAGTGGAGAAATGCAATATGTGAAAGAGAAGGGAAAGACAGTGGATTTTCCTACGATCTTCTAGACGGAGCCAGGACAACATTTCGAGGGACGGTGTTACGTGATCAGTCCGGCGAATATTGCAGACGAAACGGACGCACATATTATGAACACGTTGTAGTCTCTGCGCCGATGTAACGCTTAGGTCAGTAAGCAGACTATCACAGTAATCGAAGTGGGGCATCACGAGTGTTTGCACTATCATCTTTTTCATGGAAAAGGGTAGAAAATTCTTCAATCGCCTAAACGAGTGGATTAATGAGAATACTTTCTTGCAGGTTTATGCAACTTGAATGTTCCAATTTAAGCTTTTATCCATATAAATACCTAGATTCTTTACTGATTCACTGAACGGAATTTTGGTGCCGTGTATTTTAATCGGGGACAAATTTGGTATGGTAATAGTGCTTAACAAACGTGAATGGCCCACAATGATTGACTGCGATTTTTCTGGATTTAGTTTAAGTCGGAATTTCCGTGTCCATGTCCAGATTGAGTCCAGATCGCCATTAATTTTAGTTATTGCATCATTTATTTCGTCAGTGTGGAATTTTATGTAGGCTATATTTGAAGGTCGTCTGCATAGAGATGGTGTCGGCAGTACTTTAGAGATTCTTATCTGTCGTTGATATAAATTGTAAATAGTAAAGGGCCAAGAACTGATCCCACCTTGTCCGCCACAAGTGTCACTATGGATTTTCAATAAAAAATCCCAGACCTAACCGGGACTCGAATCCGGACCGCCTGCGTGACAGGCTGGAGGTCTAACCACTCAGCCACCGCAGGGGACATGCTACAGCACATACATGATAACATCTTAAGGATGTTAAACATTTATAGGCCTACATATTTTCAGAAGGTTGTGTTGATCAGAACCGCAACCATACTGTCACATAATAGGTCTATTTCTTGACTGCTCTGACAGCTAGTGGCAGATTTGAGATTGTGAATCAATCAGTTCTTTCCCATTAGAGGACACACATTCATTCTCTGTGACCGGTATTTCGGAGTCATAAAAAGATGCTTGCATAGAATCGACAGAGTTTATACCTCCAGATGAATATGTCTAATCGATCGCACAATCAATTTTTTTATTTTATTGGGTTATTTTACGCCGCTGTATCAACATCTAGGTTATTTAGCGTCTGAATGAAATGAAGGTGATAATGCCGGTGAAATGAGTCCGGGGTCCAGCACCGAAAGTTACCCAGCATTTGCTCGTATTGGGTTGAGGGAAAACCCCGGAAAAAAGCTCAACCAGGTAACTTGCCCCGACCGGGATTCGAACCCGGGCCACCTGGTTTCGCAGCCAGACGCGCTGACCGTTACTCCACAGGTGTAGACCGCACAATCAAACAAGACTCATAAATTTACTGTAACACTAATAAAAAGCGAAGGTATACTTGAATACAAATATCGGTGGCCACAATATTTTAAGAAAAATGTGTTAGCTGTTGAGTCACTAGACAAGAGAATTCCAAAAGAATAAAAACAATCATTCGCAATCAACCAATTCTCATAGTTCGTGAATTGCAAAAGAACTCCAGGTAGCATAACAGCATACTTACACTTAAATTGATGGAATTGTGAAGAACACATTTAAACTGATGAAAATATCACTTGAATGTAATATATAACTTCCACGTGTTAATTAGGTTCTAATTCTAATTAACACGTCAAAGTTATATATTGTGTTCAAGTGATTTAATAGTGTTAAAATCTGTGTAATTAATATGTATAATCAATATTTCTAATTAACACGTGAAAGTTATATGTTGTATTCAAGTGATATAATAGTATTAAAAGCTGTGTAATCAATATGTATAATCAATATTTCTAATTAACACGTGAAAGTTATATATTGTATTCAAGTGATATAATAGTGTTTTATTTTATTTATTTTACGACGCTGTATCAACATCTAGGTTATTTAGCGTCTGAATGAAATGAAGGTGATAATGCCGGTGAAATGAGTCCGGGGTCTAGCACCGAAAGTTACCCAGCATTTGCTCGTATTGGTTTGAGGGAAAACCCCGGAAAAAACCTCAACCAGGTAACTTGCCCCGACCGGGATTCGAACCCGGACCACCTGGTTTCGCGGCTAGACGACCTGACCGTTACTCCACAGGTGTGGACATAATAGTGTTAAAAGTTGTGTAATCAAGATGTATAGGCCTAATCAAGATTTCTAATTAACAAGTGAAAGTTACACATTGTATTAAAGTGATATAATAATGTTAAGAGCTGTGTAATCAATATGCTAATCAATATTTCTAATTAACACGTGAAAGTTACATAGTGTATTCAAGTGATATAATAGTGTTAAAAGTTGTGTAATCAAGATTTCTAATTAACAAGTGAAAGTTACACATTGTATTCAAGTGATATAATAGTGTTAAAAGCTGTCTAATGAATATGTATAATCAAGATTTCTAATTAACACGTGAAAGTTATATATTGTATTCAAGTGATATAATAGTGTTAAAAGTTGTGTAATCAAGATGTATAACCAAGATTTCTAATTAGCAAGTGAAAGTTACACATTGTATTCAAGTGATATAATAGTGTTAAAAGCTGTGTAATCAATATGTTAATCAAGACTTCTAATTAACAAGTGAAAGTTACACATTGTATTCAAGTGATATAATAGTGTTAAAAGCTGTGTAATCAATATGTTAATCAAGATTTCTAATTAACAAGTGAAAGTTACACATTGTATTCAAGTGATATAATAGTGTTAAAAGCTGTGTAATCAATATGTTAATCAAGATTTCTAATTAACACGTGAAAGTTATATATTGTGTTCAAGTGACATTCGCAAAGTGATGCAATATATTCCCACAAAATATGTCGAATTTTATGAAGACATCCTGGAATGGCCGAAAACAGGTTGTGAGCAAAATCCAGAATGAATAAGACACTTAGCACATCTTTAGCTCGTAATTATGTACTAACTTCATTTTTTTTTTGTTTGTTTTTAAAACAACATATGTCCAGTAACTTCATCTCTTCAGTTTATAATTGAAAATATTTTTTATTGTGTTTATAATATTCTTAATCTCATTTATACAACAATTACAAATCTTAGTAATAAAATAATCAAAACAAATTATGTATGATTTGTATACAATAGTTTTTAATTGTCCTGAAAAAATGTGGTTCAGTGGGCAGATGACTCTTTAAAAATAATTGAGACTGTGTCAAAAAGGCAAACCGTAGAAAATAGAGCTTTCTTGCGCAAATGGTAATGTAATATCTTACGTTTTGCACATCTATGGGAGAAGCTAGGCTCTAAATAAAATTGCAATGGGACTTATAATTTTTCTCAGTGAATTTTTTTTTCTTTTGGAAAAAATAATTTTCAGAGATGTTGGCACTTACAACCTTTTTATGTCTAATCTTCATTTATGCGAATAATGATGAATAATGTCTGCTATAATGCATAAATTTGTAATTTGAAAATAATATTAAATCGAACAAAGTGTAATATGCTGTTATTTAAAACACAGTTGAAATTTCACTTCACATTTTTAAGATTGACCAGTTACATGAAATGAGGTTAGAAACAAACAGATTAGTTAAATTTTCCCTGATTTCTTTGTATTACTGTTCATATAATTTTTTGTCACCTGATGCTTTTGCAAGAGAAGGTTATGGGCCACCTCACCATGACATTAGTTGCAGCAAGCGATTGAGGTGCAGGGCTAATTGCAAGATCAATACCCACAACCACGTAGTCAATATTAACAAAGTGGCAAGAAATATAGAAAACCAGAAATCTTTAAAAATAAAAAATTGCTGTGAAGTACAGGTGACAGCCGGGGAGACCGGCGACCATGGCAGTGCACAGCGGGTTGCCTAGCTGTCAGCCCAGTTATCCGCCGAATAAGAAGGGAAGTGACTGGTACTCACGTGTAACTCTGTGCCGGGGCCTTGATGTGCTGGGGCAGCCTCTCGAAGAAGTGTCGGAATTCTTCAAACTCTGTGTCCGCCATGTTTGTTGTCAGGCCGCTGCCATCAACACCATCTCGTTCGACCCGACCCACAATCCCTTGCGCGACGCAACTCACTGTCTGACGACGCTCCAAGTGTGCGTCGAGTCCATAGCATCTAGTATATTGATTGGGGGCGGCGACTGACGCACAGGGTGTTCAGAAATTCGGTCGGGCCCACCCACTGATGCGCCGGCCCAGACATTTCTGTTAATGGAAAGCCTCGGGGGGGCCAAATAATTCTACTTTACAAACAGCTTATTTAGACGTTTTGCTTTTGTTTCTCTGTAGTTCCGTATCTGGTCCTTGTTATAGCATTTTATCTTACTTTTCGACTTAAAGCTTATTAAGTGAATTCATATACATTAATGCTACTGTACGATAATAATGCAATTCTTAAAAACAAGCCTCTGGATTACTTAAAAAATCAAGACTGGTGCATAAGTTTACCGTCTAGTGTAACAGTTCGTCTTAAATGTCGTTAGACTATAATTATCAGTAAGCAATTATAATTCTCCGCTGTGGGTAATTACGTTCACATCATGTTAATGTAATGTAGTCAAGTGATTTTAAATCTATACTAATAATAAATCTGTAGCCGAAATTTTTCTGGTCATTTTCGATTTTCCAAAAATAATTGGTCCTAACATATATAATTAACCACCCTGAAACCGAAAATCGCTTTTTGAAATTATTGTTTGTATGTCTGTCTGTCTGTCTGTCTGTTTGTTACCTTTTCACGCGATAATGGATGAACGGATTTCGATGAAAATTGGAATATAAATTAAGTTCGTTGTAACTTAGATTCTAGGCTATATGGAATTCAAAATACATTATTTAAAAGGGGGGTTATAAGGGGGCCTTAATTAAATAAATCGAAATATCTCGCTTATTATTGATTTTTATGAAAAATGTTACATAACAAAAGTTTCTTTGAAAATAATTTCCGATAAGTTTTACTCCTTGAAAAAGTTTGATAGGACTGATATTTAATGAGATAAATGAGTTTTAAAATTAAAATAACTGCCATCTAAGGCCGTATAATGAAATAAAAACAAATGACTTCGTATATAAGGGGCCTTGGACAGCAACAATCGAAAGCTATGAAAGATAGCGTACAGATAATGTTTCTGTGTTTGTATGAAGTAATATCGGAAGCTAAATTAACCGATTTGTATAATTAATTATTATTTCACCATTGGGAAGTGTAGTTTCTCTAGATGGACATAATGCTATAATGTTATTACAGTAACTTCTGATATAATATAATATATAATATAATATAATATAATATAATATAATATAATATAATATAATATAATATAATATAATATAATATAATATATGTAATGTAATATTATGTAATATAATTTAAGTTATTTGAGGGGTTCAGAACCATAGTGGGCCAAACGCCATTAACTGGATACGTAGAAAACAAGGGTTAAAATTAAGTTATTACCATAATTCAATGGAAACCTATAACAAGTAAAATAAAGTATACACATTAAATCTAAATGATGTCAATGTTCATTAAACTATTGTTACATGTAATAACAATTAGAAACATGTTAAAGGAATTGTCATTGCACCAATGAGTGGTCTCTGGACCAAAATGATCGCATTTTAATTATTTGGATGCAATTTAAATTAAGTAACATATTAAACTATTTATCCTTCTATCAAACACGAATGTTCCCTGGATCAAACGTTCTATTTTAATTATGTAATTACTTTATATTTATTTCTGACGGGTGCAGCGGAGCGCACGGCTACGGCTAGTCTTAAATAAAACAAAAGAAGAGTTAAATTACTAATTAGAGGGCACAGATATTTACGTATTCATAATACTTAAAATGGGAAGATAAAATAGAGACTTAAAACATGCAAAAGGACTGTAAAAAAAATTGCAGAGAAAACGCAAGTAAAACATGAAAAAGACACTTAAAATTGGAAATCCACAACAGGTAGATAGAAAATGCAATTAAAACATGAAAAAGGCACTTAAAATTGAAAAGCTACAACAGGTAGATATAAAACGCAATTAGAACATGAAGAAGACAATGTAAATTTACAAAGCCACAATAGGAAGGCAGAAAAAGCAATTAAAATCATGAAAAAGGCACTATAAATAAAAAAACACAATAGGCAAGCAGAAAAGACAATGGGAAACATGAAAAAGTCACTATAATTTTAAGAAAGACATAATATATTTTATCAGTCAATTTAGGCCCTGTATGATGTTCATGCAACTTACCATATTATAGGTTGCTCATTACCGGAAGGTACGTACATTTTTATATTTTTATCAAGTTCTACCTTCTATCAGATAGAACAGTTTTCATCACAGAAAAAATTGCTCTACATCAATTGACGTAACAGGAACGTTTGAAGCAAGCTGATGTAGATGACTTCTGTCTACCATAGCTGTTTCATTATTTGGTAGATTTGTTTGATATCCTAAAGGCCAGTATTTGGAGACATACGTTTGGATTTTTCACTAATGACACTCTCAACATTACCAGGAACAGCTTCAATTTCTGACACAGTTTCTTCAAATATGTAATATTGTCACAAGTGCCTCTCACTTGAGCAATAAAGATAGCATAGTCAGTACTAAGATTATGACGAAAGTCAAATTGATTCATGTGCAATATATTCTGTTTTTCTAAGAAGCTAATTAAACGTACTGTTATGCATTTTCCTAGAACTGTAGAAACACTAGAGGCTCAAGAGTCAAGAAATTGGCCTATAGTCATTCATCTTATTTTTTTTTGCCAGATTTATAAATTGGAATATTAACGGCATGTTTTATTTTGAAGGGAAAGTGCGATGTATAAAACAAATTGAAAATGTGGACTAACGGTTTGGCTATGTAGTAATGTTTTGGATGATAAGCAGTCTTTTTTTTTTAAGTTTTAGTAATTTTTATTAACTCTGTTTCAGTAACAGAGAACAAAAGCAAAAAAGAAGGTGCGTTTAGAATAATATTATCAAAATGATTATCGCTTGTGTTATTACCATTATTATTGCTATTACTTAGTGTTGACTTTGTTATTGTTATAACTATTATTATTATTATTATTAATATTATTATTATTATTATTATTATTATTATTATTATTATTATTATTATTATTTATCGTCGATGAATTCATGATAGCGAAATGGTATTTGGCGAGATTCGCCATAGATTACTTGACATTCACCTCAAGGTTGGGTAAACCTTGGTAAAACTTAACCAGTAATCAGTCCAAGCGAGAATCGAACGCAACTACGGATCAGCGTGCACACGCGCTACCGCCTGAGCTTCGCCGGTAGCCCCCCAAGTTTGTTTGAGAGCTCATGAAGTGTAGTGTAATATCTGGGAGAGATTTCAGAATACTGAGAATCTCCGATCCCTGTCGTCTTAACTTATCAACCTCCAATATCATTTTAATCAATCAATGCCGGGGATCAAACCCGAGTTGAAAGGACGACAAACTCGCGCGCTTCGGTATTATGCCACAGCTGTTGTTCCAATACCCACAAATATTGTATCTAAGTGTTTACCTACGGCAGGTATGCTCAAAATTGTAAAAGCTCCGATTACACGGATGATGCTGCACTGCATAACACTCACAGCGTACGGACTGGGCTCCGCAACTACATTGCAGCACCGCCTGTGGCATCGCTATCACACTCTTACAAATATGGATAATAAACTGAATTTGAAAAAGGAAAGAATATACACTGTAATATTCAGTTATTACATTGTGTATTATATTTAATATAGTTATATTATTATTATTATTATTATTATTATTATTATTATTATTATTATTATTATTATTATTATTATATCATAGATAATATTATTTTCATATTCCACCATATATTGCGGTCTGTTCAACATTCTTCTTTCAAGTAATCGGAAATCTATTTCCAACGAATTTACTCAATGCGCGGCTGGCTCAAAAAATGCTCATCTGTTAATCGGGATCTATGTTTGGATTTAGCAACTTTCATTCTCTAAAATAATTCTTCGCACACATGTTTTTTATTTTTTTATTTTAGTAGGTTATTTTACGACGCCTTATCAACAGCTTAGGTTATTTAGCGTCTGAATGAGATGAAGGTGATAATGCCGGTGAAATGAGTCCGGGGTCCAACACCGAAAGTTACCCAGCATTTGCTCACATTGGGTTGAGGAAAAACCCCGGAAAAAACCTCAACCAGGTAACTTGTCCCGACCGGGAATCGAACCCGGGCCACCTGGTTTCGCGGCTAGACGTGCTAACCGTTACTCCACAGGTGTGGACTGCACATATGTCGAGGCGAAGGTAGCTAACATAGTGGTAGAGAATAAGCTCATCGTGGGATATTTCGTTTTGTTAATTTTTGAATACTTCTATGCTTGTCAAGTCATATTCTCTGCATTTAGTTCTCAATTCTACGTTTGTAAATCAATTAACTCGTCCTGGAACTGCACTCTCATGGATTGTACTAAATTAACTACGAAAGGATTAGCAAAAAAATTAATATCACTTTCCATACGTCTAAAATCACTAAATCTGTGTTCTGTGAATTCACATTTGAGTTGTTCCAGTACACAGATATAATTAACTATATTTTGTTCAGGCACCATACATCTCTTTACAAGTTCACCATCCGTGAAGGGTTTTAGTGCCTTAGCTAATTCCCAACACACTACATAACTTGCTCCTAAACATAGACTCTGAATTGTTCGACTCTCTTCAATGTTTGGCCTTTCATTAAGTGCTTTCAATTCTTGAAACTGTAGTGCCTCTGAAAAATTATTTTATCATAACATGTACTTCTGTTGAAATAAAATCACCACAATAATAATAATAATAATAATAATAATAATAATAATAATAATAATAATAATAATAATAATAATAATTGTAATTGTAATATACCTAACAATAGTAATAACAATACTACTACTACTACTACTACTACTACTACTAATAATAATAATAATAATAATAATAATAATAATAGTAACAATAATAATAAATAATAATAATAATTGTAATATACCTAACAATAGTAATAACAATACTACTACTACTACTACTACTACTACTACTACTAATAATAATAATAATAATAATAATAATAGTAACAATAATAATAAATAATAATAATAATTGTAATATACCTAACAATAGTAATAACAATACTACTACTACTACTACTAATAATAATAATAATAATAATAATAATAGTAACAATAATAATAAATAATAATAATAATTGTAATATACCTAACAATAGTAATAACAATACTACTACTACTACTACTACTACTACTACTACTACTACTACTACTACTACTACTACTACTACTACTACTACTAATAATAATAATAATAATAATAATAATAATAATAGTAACAATAATAATAAATAATAATAATAATTGTAATATACCTAACAATAGTAATACTACTACTACTACTACTACTACTACTACTACTACTACTACTACTACTACTACTACTACTAATAATAATAATAATAATAATAATAATAATAATAATAATTGTAATATACCTAACAATAGTAATAACAATACTACTACTACTACTACTACTAATAATAATAATAATAATAATAATAATAATAATAGTAACAATAATAATAAATAATAATAATAATTGTAATATACCTAACAATAGTAATACTACTACTACTACTACTACTACTACTACTACTACTACTACTACTACTACTACTAATAATAATAATAATTGTAATATACCTAACAATAGTAATAACAATACTACTACTACTACTACTACTACTACTACTACTACTACTACTACTACTACTACTACTACTACTAATAATAATAATAATAATAATAATAATAATAATAATTGTAATATACCTAACAATAGTAATAACAATACTACTACTACTACTACTAATAATAATAATAATAATAATAATAATAGTAACAATAATAATAAATAATAATAATAATTGTAATATACCTAACAATAGTAATAACAATACTACTACTACTACTACTACTACTACTACTACTACTACTACTACTACTACTACTACTACTACTACTAATAATAATAATAATAGTAATAATAATAATAATAGTAATAATAATAACAACAACGTTGGTATATTACAGAAAACAGCTTCCCTGTCACTTCGGCATGTTCTGGATGACAGAGCGTATAATGTCGTTTTATGTTGCTCATTAGCAGGGAAAGGATTTATATGTAAATACATATTTACTTATAAAGCTAATATAATTTATATTTTGCATTATCTTTATGTTTCACAATGTGTAGGGTTGAAAAATCCTACTTTTATTTTCCATATTTTTCCATATTTTAGAGTTTAGTACATATTTTCGTTAATTTCCATATATTTTCCATATTTCATATAAAACAGTCCATATTATATTAGGTTTAACAATAAAACAAAACAAAATTCCATTAACTTTTAAAAATACATTTCAACAATAGAGATTTAAACACATGTTCAGTAATCCCTTTAACATCAGAGTTATTTGAAAATTAGCAGTCCTATCAACAATGGGAAAGTAAGTTACAAAACTGTATTAATTTAATTTAAAATTTTTAACAGACTTCAGTTGTGCAGCTCAACAGTTAAATGCCAGTCAGAGTACACATAGGTTCAGTTTTGTAAATCATACTATAAAGACGGTAAATATGCCAAAAGTACGTCATTCAGTCAATTTAAAATCAAAACTAACAAGTTACATTTCAGAATTTAAAGAAGATGGTTTATCAACTGACAATAAAATATTATTTTGTAATTTGTGTCAGTGTGCAATATCATCTACACAAAAGTTCCTGGTGCAACAACACATTACAACTAGTAAACATCAGGCCAACAAACAACTAAATTCCAAGCAGAGACAATTGTTTTTAACACAACCAACAACATCGAATGTAAGATCTGAGTTTAACATCGACCTGTGCCGTTCTCTCATCTCTGCTGATATTCCTCTCTACAAACTAAAGAATAAGGTCTTCAGGGAATTCCTTGAAAAATATACTCAACATACAATCCCGGATGAGTCAACACTTAGGAAGACGTATGCTCCATCCATCTACGATGAGACAATAAAGAAGATAAGAGATGAAATTAAAGATAGTTCAATTTGGGTTTCCATTGATGAGACTCCCGACAAAGAAGGTAGACTTGTTGGTAATGTAGTTATCGGTTTGTTAAGTGAACAATATTCTGAACGAATTCTTTTACATTGTGATGTTCTAGAAAAGTGCAATAACAAAACTATAGTTAAACTGTTCAACGAAGCTATGGGTATCCTGTGGCCAAAGGGTATTATGTACGATAATGTGTTATTCTTTATTAGCGATGCTGCCCCTTATATGGTCAAAGCTGGACAAGCATTATCTGTTGTATATCCTAAATTGACTCATTTTACTTGTGTGGCGCATGCATTTCATCGTGTGGCAGAAGTGGTCAGAGACAATTTCCCTAAAGTAGATTTGTTGATTTCATCAGTGAAAAAAGTATTTCTCAAAGCTCCCAGTAGAGTTAACGTGTTGAAAGAAATGTACCCTGAAATTCCATTGCCACCAAAGCCAATTTTAACTAGATGGGGTACATGGCTAGAAGCAGTTGAATATTATGCCGAACATATAGACTCTATTAACAATGTTCTCCTTGCATTGGACTCTGAAGATGCAGTCTCAATTGATACTGCGAAAACAGTTACCTGTGACATAAGTGTGAAGAATGACTTAGCTCACATTCAGCATACATTTTCATGCATCATAAAAACGCTCAAAAGTCTCCAAAATAGGCACCTTTCACTATCTGAAAGTTTTGAAATTATAAATAGTACTGTGGAACAACTGAATCGTGGTAGAGGTAAAGTTGCAGATGCAGTAAGAGCTAAGGTGGACACTGTACTTTCAAAAAACCCTGGATATGAAGAACTACAAAAGGTTGTTGCTGTGATGAGTGGTGAATCAACAGTGAAGATTAACTTGGACTTATCCCCAGCAGACATTGTGAAATTGAATTATGTACCAGTTACTTCTTGTGACGTCGAACGCTCTTTTAGTCAGTATAAATCTATCCTCAGAGACAATAGAAGAAGATTCACTTTTCAGCACTTGAAAGAAATGTTTGTAACCTATTGTTATGGTAACAGACAATAAAAATTGTGTTTTGTTGAAACTACATTGGAAGATAAGGTACGTCCATTATATTTTTTGTTTAGTTTGATTAAAATGTACCAATATTTAACGTACATAGTCATTTTTTTATAATTTTAAGTCCATATTTAATTCCATATTTTGGTAAAAATCCATATTTAATTCCATATTTTGGTAAAAATAACTACATATATATTTACATATTTCATATATTTTTAGTCCATATAAATCCGTTCCCTGCTCATTAGTATTCCTGACAGTACCTTACAACATAGTAAAAGCTTAACCGAACGCAAAACAATATTGTATAATTATGTCGTTTGCTTACAGAAGGTTTTGACTTGTCATTGTCCCGCACTGTTCGTACATTTACTAAGTACTTGAACTGCCTTCCGCAGTCATCCGTCGAGCTTCGAACGAGGAACAGCACGCTCTACATTCGAAGGTTGTGATTATCGCGAATCAGAGAATGAGCATACCTGACCTACGGGGTGTATTATAATTGATCCAGCATAATTAAATTAACTGATAATTTTTTTGTTTCTATCGATAATATGGAACGTGTTACACATGAAATCTGATGAATTACAAAGTCTGGATCATCGCTAAGCTGAACATCGACCAGATTCTGGTATGCGTGCCATTCAGATGCTGTACTGCGTCAGCTGCGAGAGACGGCTTGCGTTCTTGAGTGACGTCTTCGCTCTGAACTCAGTTTCACTCCCTCAAGCTGGAATATGAGACCTCAAGATTTCCTGGAGATAGCTTGACATATCTGTATCGTGTTAAGCGGATATGCTAATCGGCCGCTGTGCACGCTACGGCTAAGAGGCGCAGCTTTAATTTTGCTGTGAAATCACCGTCTAGCGTATGGATGTCTACACGTTTTTGATTCGGGTCGTGTTAGCCCAAGGGGAGTGACTTCCACCATGCGTCTGCCTAATATCAGCCCAAAAAGCTAAAAAAAAAAGGGTCAACTGTAGAGCATTTTGTGCTTATATTTAAATATAGGCCTATTAGGTTTGATTGAAACTTCGATCTCGCTACACACCACACATGACGTCTGAATTGTGTTAGTTTTTTTCATCTAATCGATTAATAGATCAATTTCAGTTGTAAAATTAATGGATCAAAAATATTTAATCGAATAATCGAGTCGATTAAAATTAATCGGTTATAGTTGATATTATTTATTATTTTGTTAATACAAACTCGTACTGAAAATTCCGGCAATATTTCTCTCCCGGAAATTGCTTACTTAAAAGCACAATAGTACTGTTATTTTTAACTGTAAACCGGGTAGGGAAATTCTTTGTGCAAACACTTCAGAAAGAGATGGAGATATGAGGACAGTGATCTAGTCTACCTCTATTGAAAGTTGAAACACAATGCGAAACCCTTATTAAGTTTTATGGTTTTCCAAGAAAACTTCCACCTTGTTGTCAGCTCATCTTCATAGCATATGAAATACATACTTTTCTGGGATTCGTCTCCCTCATTCCTTATAAAATAGCCACGTCTACACTATGTGCAAGTGAGAGCGTAACTATGTTCTTTTTCTAAAATCTGGTAATTCGGATTACAATAGGGGCCAGTCTTCTGTTTCGACCGCTATACTTTTGCAGGTGCTTGCAGAGTCTGTACTGAGTTTGCATATGACGGTTGATAAGGAAAAAAAATCAGTTTTCTGTAGTCTGTGAAAAGTGTAAACTCCATTATGTCATATGAGAATTTAAGAGATAAACTCGGTGAAACGTTTGAATTTAAATTGAACGATCGTGGAGAAGTGCTTGACAGAAAAAAAAGTTTTTTCGTGTTTAGTGATGCAGGAAACATTGTTACTATACGTAGAGCGGCAATTAATGTAAATGCACTCATATGCTTAAAATCATGGATGAAACAGTATTAACTAGGTGAGTCTTCACACTTTTTGCTATTTATGTTTGTCTCAAAAATTCCTGGAGAAATTGACACAATAAATGATAAGCCTTATAATAAATTAGTAATGAGTAAGTAATTAAAGTAAATAAGTGTGTAATTAAAATAGTTGTTTCGTAATATAACGATACAATATATACAGATATAGGTACAACATTTAATACTTGTGCTTATCATCGAACACAAGTTAAATTTAACAATAGTGTGTTACAGTATATTAAAACATTTTTTTCAACTCGGTCAAAACTCGATTAATCTATCGATCAATCGATCAAATTCAAATAATTAATCGATTAAATATCTTGATCGATCGACAGCACTACTACATATGAGTATACACAGGGTGTTTCAAGAGGATTTACCGTCACTTAAGGAGCTTATTTCCGAAGACATTCTGAGCAAAAAAGTCATATAAACATGTGTTCTTATCTCAATATTTCCAGAGTTACACTAATTTGAAGTTATTAGCAAATTCTTTCTTCTTTAGTTTTGTAGTATTTGTCAGTATCCGAAATTCCAAACGAAATTGGTGAAAGAAAATTCAACTTGAGAGCTAGAACATCACTATAATCCATTAGCATAATAGTAACAGGGGAAAATAGTTTTTACCCTTAGGGCAATAAGTAAGCTGATATGGACTACAATCAATTCTGACTAGTTCCACCAAAAAAACATTCGTTTTTTTAACCGTACTGTATTTAACATTCTGGTCAACTCACAGAGGACTCTTGTTTTTTTTTTATTATTGGACAGATCGTTGTGTTGTTCTATTCGCCAATAAAAGTAAAAGTAAATTAAAAAGTCACCCATGGATTATTTTGATGACTAACTATGGTTTGATTAAAATAAGCAGTGATATTCCATCCAAATAATCAGAATTGATTAGCCATGTGACTCAACTTTTACAAAATACAATATGTAGAAAATTGTTATTGTTATTTTCCTCTTAGCAGAAGTCTTCAAATCACATTGCAAATTGAAACCTGACCTTGCTGTATTTTTGCTGATACATGCTATCTAACAAAACATTGCTTCTTTTAGAATCCAAGCTAAAAATACCTTAGCCTGACGTTTATATAGCTAAGCAGACTATCCCTTCGATTGGTTTTGGTCATCTCTCTTACACATCGTAAAAAACGTCGGTCGTCTTATTTGGTGTTTGTGAACAGAATGTAATGACCACGCAGTCCCATTCAGCAGAGGAGGGACTGAGATAGACAGATCTGCCTGCAGACGTTGTGTAGCAAGCTGACGTATTGGGGATTTCCTGATACAAGACGAACGAAAAGAGGGTGAAGAGAGGATTCTAGGAGGATGAAAGAAGCTTGGAAAAGGTATAGATAACTTCAAGATTTCAAAATCGAAGCATCAAGGTAGACACAATATATTATATTTTATTGTACTTACTTACAAATGGCTTTTCAAGAACCCGGAGGTTCATTGCCGCCCTCACATAAAGCCCGCTATCGGTCCCTATCCTGTGCAAGATTAATCCAGTCTCTATCATCATATCCCATCTCCTCAAATCCATTTTAATATTATCCTCCCATCAACGTCTCGGCCTCCCCAAATGTCTTTTTCCCTCCGGCCTCCCAACTAACACACTACATGCATTTCTGGATTCCCCCATACGTGCTACATGCCCTGCCCATCTCAAACGTCTGGATTTAATGTTCCTAATTATGTCAGGTGAAGAATACAATGCGTGAAGTTCTGCGTTGTGTAACTTTCTCTATTCTCCTGTAACTTCATCCCTCTTAGCCCCAAATATTTTCCTAAGAACCTTATTCTCAAACATCCTTAACCTATGTTCCTCTCTCAGAGTGAGAGTCCAAGTTTCACAACCATACAGAAGAACCGGTAATATAACTGTTTTATAAATTCTAACTTTCAGATTTTTTGACAGCAGACTAGATGATAAAAGCTTCTCAACCGAATAATAACAGGCATTTCACATATGTATTCTGCATTTAATTCCCTCCCGATTGTCATTTATATTTTGTTACTGTTCACACCTGTGGAGTAACGGTCAGCGCGTCTGACCGCGAAACCAGGTGGCCCAGGTTCGAATCTCGGTCAGGACAAGTTACCTGGTTGAGGTTTTTTCCGGGGTTTTCCCTCAACCCAATACGAGCAAATACTGGGTAACTTTCGGTGCTGGACCCCGGTCTCATTTCACCGGCATTATCACCTTCATCTCATTCAGATGCTAAATAACCTAAGATGTTGACAAAGCGTCGTAAAATAACCTACTAAAATAAAAATAAAAAATCCACTCTATCCGACTTCAGACATAGGCACGAAAATCACTAGACCAGTAGAAATACAATTTTTGTAAGCTGCTCCACTGTTAACTCAAGCGATTAGACATGAACTTTTACTGTGTACCAGAGTTTATATTGTGCTCTACGATCACTCCTGTTTTTAACAAATGGAGGGGGGTAATGACTACCCAAAACAATTATCCTTTTCCAGAAATTTGTTCATTCTTAATTGTGCTTCTCAGGATTGGAAATAAAATCCAGTCCAGCTAAATAGAATATACATCTTGATTACACAACTTTTAACACTATATCACTTCGGAAAACGTATTAGTGTCTTTCACGTGTTAAATTTTATATTATCTTGTTAACATGTTACGGCCTGCTATTGGTCATCTTCAGAACTGGTTGTTGCTGGTCTTGGCGCCTTTTGTTTTGTTTCCTGTGGGGGTGTGTTTGTGTAGTGTAATGTGGAGTCAGAGTGTGTGTTCTGAAATTGAGTTGTGTGTTGAGAATTTCATTTGTAATCCATGTTGAATCTTTCGTACACTACTTTTAACACTTGAATATAAATAATTGATTAAATGGCGATCTTACTCGTGTTAATTATGTAAGCATGTGCGGCTTACAGCTGTTTCGGTGTTATTCACACCATCTTCAGAGCCTACTAGATCTCGGCGCTATCTCAACTTCGCTGCCTGTTGTGTGGGTGCGTTCGGTGTGATAAAGAGTTGTGTCAAAAACTCAACAAACACAAAAACACACAAAACACAACACAAACACAAGAACACAAGAAATACATCACACTAACATATGAAAACAAAAACACACACAAGATCGCATCCTCATTCAGAAAACAGAAATACAACATAGCATACAGAATAGAAAAACACACTACAAAGACATCTCAACACAAAAACAACACAAAACAAATAAATACAACCACACAGGCGTATACAAACTCACATGTAATAGTTGCGACAGTTTCTACATTGGACAGACAGGCAGATCATTCCAAACTCGATACAAAGAACACATTAAAGCAATATCCAGAGGACACAACACATCTACATATACCGAACTAATGCTAATCATACATACACTAACATAAATACAGACATGGAAATCCTACACATACAACCCAAAAACCAAAAACTCAACACACTAGAACAATACGAAATATACAGATACACTAAAACACACCCAAGTCAAATTCTCAACACACAGATCAATTTCAGAACACACACTATTTGACACAACTCTTCACCACACCGAACGCACCCACACAACAGGCAGCGAAGTTGAGATAGCGCCGAGACCTAGTAGGCTCTGAAGATGGTGTGAATAGCACCGAAACAGCTGTAAGCCGCACATGCTTACATAATTAACACGAGTAAGATCGCCATTTAATCAATTATTTAATTTCATTTGGATGTGTTTTTGTGTGTCTGTATATTTCGTATTGTTCTAGTGTTCTAGCAGGTCGAAACATGTTAACAAGATAATATAAAATTTAACACGTGAAAGCCACTAATACGTTTTCCGAAGTGAATAGAATAACCACAACATTATTAGCATAAGGAATACAGCCGCAATATTGAATTGTTAAGTAGAGAACGCCAGAACAAGAAAACAATACAAATTTTGTTTTGGAAAAGAATGTTTTTCTATAATATTTACAGTAATTAGATATCGCCACTAAATTCGTTGATATAAAGAAAAAAGAAATAGAGAATGACTCTTCTGAATTGCATGACCTTACGTCCAGATCTTCTATGGCTAACACTGAATCTTGACTTTATCATTCAAGTTTTTTATGAAATAATACATACTGCGTGTTCAGCTCAAAGTGTGTCATGGCTCGCTGTATGCCGTCATGTGGCTAGTCGTTGAGCCTAGAGAATTCAATCTTCCTACACTTCCACAGAGGCGTATTAACTTATGTGCCAGAGAAGTTGCCTTGCAAGTACGGCGTTCATTCTGAAGAGTACTTACCGATAAGTACAGTAACACCTGTAGTGGCAGGAATGTGAACTGTTTGGAAACATGTACTGAGGTGAGTTTTTTTCTTACTGTCGGGATATGTGGAGAGGGTTAAGACGATTACTTACGTATTTGTTGACATTAACTTCGATAGTCAACATGGACACGGAGCATTTGATTTGTATTGTGGAATGTTGCCGTACGCAACCGATGATAACAAATACCCTGCGTACGACTTGCCCGCGCAAAACACAGTTCGAAAGAGGTTATGGTAGCACACAGACTTTACAGACCGCCATCTGTTGCTACGACGTTCAAGTTATACCGTACACGTTCTCAAGTTCTGATTGAGCGCCTTGATTAATAGGCAACTTCTCTAACATAAAAGCTGAAACTCGCTTCAAATCGCTGACTCGCAACAGTGACGTCATGACACACTTTGAAATGAACACCCAGTATATGTTTTATAAAATGTTACGTATATTTTACGTATTTTCGGGGGTACGCGTGTCCCTGTGGAGTAGGCCTGCTACTAGTCTGGTTCACACATCCACAACAGGGAACAAGTTGCAATATTCAGTAGTGATGGTGGAATCGCAGGCATTGTTCCACTCTCTATACACCCAAGTCATCTTTTAAGAACACGACTAGCAATCAGACTTAATTCCCACTCTGGGATTGCTTCTTTTGTAGATGGAAACGTATCTGTAACGTAAATTCTTTCTGTGAGTGTTTGAAAGCGTCACTGCTGAAGACTCTTCCATTAATCTAAAATCTTCTGTTTTAACCATGAGCTGTGTGTGTGTGTGTTTTTTATTGTTATTAGTATTGTTTCATTAATGAAAATATCTATTAAATGTAATACGATATTTTCATTATCAATGCACATCCCTTTAATGTTAATGTTGAAAAAATAAAATTTCGTGTTAGTGATGAACAAAAGAAATCTGTTAAAAAATTAAACTACACTGGTCCGTCGATATAGGACAGGGACGGAGGACTCGTATTGTAAACAGAGCTGTAGGCATCAGTACCTGCATGCAACAGCAACTGAGGTAGAGAGAGAGGCTAAGCTTTCTGAGAGAGACTGTTACCCGTCGTTGATATAGGAAAAAATCAATGTTTACCTACTTACAAGCAAACATTCGATGGGGGCAGATAAATAAGTTAAATGTTTTCCTTCCACCATATTAATTCTGTCAAAAGAAGTGCTTTTACAAATTTTGGCCACTCGACTGCAATTACGAGGGCCGTAAAAATAAATTAGTTAGGGGTCGTTAACAGAAAGAAAACACAATTTTATTGTAAAAATTTATTGAAAGAGACACAGCAATTGCTGAGCTATTTTTTTAATATTTCCCACAGAAATTGAGACATTTTTCATATCATGGGATCGACAGAGAGGTGCAGACGGCTGTCAAACGCTGGTTCCGATCCCAGGCGGCTGACTTCTACGACACAGGAATAAAAAAATTGATCCCATGGTATGACAAATGGCGCAACAATTGCTGTTTCTGTTTAAATAAATTACCTTTGGGGAGGCTGAGACGTAGATGGGAGGATAATATTAAAATGTATTTGAGGGAGGTGGGTTATGATGATAGAGAGTGGATTAATCTTGCACAGAATAGGGACCGATGGCGGGCTTATGTGAGGGCGGCAATGAACCTTCGGGTTCCTTAAATCATTTGTAAGTAAGTAGGCCTAAGTAAGTTTCAATAAATTGTTCCATGAAATTTTGTTTTGTTTGTTTTTTTTTTTTCCTGTAAATTGCCCCAGGGAAAATCACTTTCTGGACGGCCTCGTAATTGCGGTCGAGTGGCCAAAATTTGTGTAAGCACTTCTTTTGACATTATTAACATGGTGGAAGAAAAAAATTTAAGTTTCTTATCTGTCCCCATCAGAATGTTTGCTTGTTAGATATAACACGCGAGCAAGTCCCCTGCAATCGGCATGAAAGTCAAGGAATATTACGCAGAGTAAAAAAATCGATCAAACGGGAATGGGTATTTAAGAGTTGTTAATTCATTATATACCTCTGATATGCACATCTATTATCAGGCAGTACATGTCACTTGACGATATGTGTCTGGGCAAGTACAATTGTATGTATATACCCAGGATACGAATTAACGGGGGGGGGGTGGGGGGCATTGGAAAGTTATCCCCCTTTCATAAATTCACAGTAACATTCCTGCCAGGGATAATTTATATTTCCCCTCACAAAATATAATTGTTTTTTTTTTACACGAGTATTCTTTATAAAGTATCTATAAAGTAAGCAAAGAAAATAATTTTGATGTACAGGGACATCATTTTATTTTTACTTCAATTGTTATTGTACCTGAGTTTTTTAATGTACTTCAATCCCACCCCTTCTACTAAAGAAGTTCAACCGTCCTGCACATAGATCCAAGACCGCATATACAGTCATAGTAGCCTTACGGTCATAGTAAACAGTACGTTCCAAAAATATGTTCGCGTTTTCCAGTGACGAAAGAGCTTTCAATATTGAATCATTTTCGCACACGTACTGTCGTCCATTTGCCTATGTCGTATCCCGGTTTCCCCCACCTGCTTTTATTCGCCAGCTAGTGGCTGGGCTGTCGTCTTAGCTCTTTTGAGAGAACATTAATTTCTGTTGGGAATTGGACGTCTACGTAATATTATACAACTGTTTAAAACAACTTAAATAAAAGGGCCTCGTTAAGTAATTAACTGTCACGTGATTTCTCCCTTCCTACGACCCTACGACATAACCACTTGGACGGATAGTAGATACTATGTCTGAGTAAATTTATCTTTTCGGATCGGGCAGAAGTGAAGATTGAATTTACAGTACGTAAGGTACTCTTTTATAGAGTACAGTAGGCACAGAATTATTTCAACATGAGTTACTAGTTACGAAGGACGAAACTGGTAATTGGAATTTGGTATAGGCCCTAATAGTCTATAGTGCGATAATATGCACATTAGAACTGAAGCCTGTATCGAAATGAACGGCCACCATTTTCAAAAATGTGTTTAAATATCCATATTATGATTATTTTTCAATTTAACTTCATTCTCTATATTGTACGCTAATGTGCTGTAGACAGTATAATATACACTGCATAATAAATAGTCCGCATGGACAGCTCAATTCATGAGTAAAAACACTTATTGTTAATATTGTACTGTATTTTGATTAAACAAAAACCTAATGACAATTATCAAACTCAAAAGCGCGATATTTCCTAGTTCACGTAAATGAACTACTGTTCTTCCCTCCTATACCTAATAAAGTGATTTGTTTTATATTACGCCAGTAGCATCGAACTCCAGTCGTGGAAGGGAGGAGCAAACGGCGTTGATCCAAAGGTATAACCAGGTTAATATTAAAAATGTTAGTAAAAATAAAATGATGTCCCTGTAGTATCATCACCTGCAAGCTGATATTATTATTATTATTATTATTATTATTATTATTATTATTATTATTATTATTATTATTATCAAGATGCAAGACAAGCAACTCAGTGCGACCAAGAGTTGAGCCGTATCGAATGAGGATAATAATGATTTTATGTGTGCTATTTTGTATCAAGGATTCTATCCCTCCCTCATCAGAAATCTTAATTCGCACCCTGTATACATTTTAAGTCTGAATAATGTGTGCTATGGAGGGGGATTGAGGTTCTGGCTGATATGTACATACAGGCAGTACATTTCACTTAAAGATATGTCAGAGGAAGAACAATTGTTTTTATGCATTTGAAATCTGATTAGTGTAAATCGTTTGATTACCTCCTGAAAGTGAAAGAAATCTTTGACGCTGTAATTAAAATTGAAAGGCAGCAAGTGAAACGACAGAGCAGGGAATCTACGTGTTGCTAAAGAAGAAAGGAGTGTGGATACCGCAATACGCGTATTTGTGTTAGCTATTCACACATACGACGTTTCTGCTCAGTATGTCCATACTTTTTCAGTAGATACTTACTTATTTACTTACAAATGGCTTTTAAGAAACCCGAAGGTTCATTGCCGCCCTCACATAAGCCCGCCAGCGGTCCCTATCCTGTGCAAAATTAATCCAGTCTCTATCATCATACCCCACCTCCCTCAAATCCATTTTAATATTATCCTCCCATCTACGTCTCGGCCTCCCTAAAGGTCTTTTTCCCTCCGGTCTCCCAACTAACACTCTATATGCATTTCTGGATTCGCCCATACGTGCTACATGCCCTGCCCATCTCAAACGTCTGGATTTTATGTTCCTAATTATGTCAGGTGAAGAATACAATGCGTGCAGTTCTGTGTTGTGTAACTTTCTCCATTCTCCTGTAACTTCATCCCGCTTAGCCCCAAATATTTTCCTAAGCACCTTATTCTCAAACATCCTTAACCTATGTTCCTCTCTCAGAGTGAGAGTCCAAGTTTCACAACCATACAGAAGAACCGGTAATATAACTGTTTTATAAATTCTAACTTTCAGATTTTTGGACAGCAGACTGGATGATAAGAGCTTCTCAACCGAATAATAACAGGCATTTCCCATATTTATTCTGCGTTTAATTTCCTCCCGAGTGTCATTTATATTTGTGTCGACCTGGTTGGCTAGTTGGTATAGCGCTGGCCTTCTATGCCGAAGGTTGCGGGTTCGATCCCGGGCCAGGTCGATGGCATTTAAGTGTGCTTAAATGTGACAGGCTCGTGTCAGTAGATTTACTGGCATGTAAAAGAACTCCTGCGGGACAAAATTCCGGCACATCCGGCGACGCTGATATAACCACTGCAGTTGCGAGCGTCGTTAAATAAAACATAACATTTTTTTTTATATTTGTTACTGTTGCTCGAAGATATTTTCAATTTTTCCACCTCTTCGAAGGATAAATTTCCAATTTTTATATTTCCATTTCGTACAATATTCCCGTCATGAGACATAATCATATACTTTGTCTTTTCGGGATTTACTTCCAAACCAATCGCTTTACTTGCTTCAAGTAAAATTTCCGTGTTTTCCCTAATCGTTTGTGTTTTTTCTCCTAAGATATTCATGTCATCCGCATACACAAGAAGCTGATGTAACCCGTTCAATTCCAAACCCTGCCTGTTATCCTGAACTTTCCTAATGGCATATTCTAGAGAGAAGTTAAAAAGTAAAGGTGATAGTGCATCTCCCTGCCTTAACCCGCAGTGAATTGGAAAAGCATCAGATAGAAACTGACCTATACGGACTCTGCTGTATGTTTCACTGAGACACATTTTAATTAATCGAACTAGTTTCTTGGGAATACCAAATTCAATAAGAATATCATATAATACTTCCCTCTTAACCGAGTCATATGCCTTTTTGAAATCTATGAATAACTGATGTACTGTACCCTTATACTCCCATTTTTTCTCCATTATCTGTCGAATACAAAAAATCTGATCAATAGTCGATCTATTACGCCGAAAACCGCACTGATGATCCCCAATAATTTTTCAGTAGATACTGCCATTTATAATATGATTATCTCATCAGGGATTGAAAAAAAAAATGTTCTGTTTTATTTAACGACGCTCGCAACTGCCGAGGTTATATCAGCTTCGCCGGTGTGCCGGAATTTTGTCCTGCAGGAGTTCTTTACATGCCAATAAATCTACTGACATGAACCTGTCGCATTTAAGCACGTATCAGGGATTGAAGATACGTCATTTTTACATAACCCGATGAAAAGAGCGTGGCCGATTAAGTGGGAAAACATATAGAACTCAATATGACAAATTTTATCAGATACGGCACTTTTGCCTAGCACGGCAGAATAGTTAACATCCCTTCCAGAAGATGGCAGAGGAATATTTTCCTACATTTCCAATGTATGCACGGTTCACCAGCTAGTGTCAGAGTTAGCTTCCAGGTTGTGCTGCTCGCAGAAGGTGTAGACATACGTAGTCGCATTATTTGAAACGTGTGAAGTTAATGTCGATGCTAGCACAGTTTCCTTATATTGGAATTGTTAAAAATGTAGACGTTATTAGAGCTGATTTTGAATGAATGACCATTTTGAGCGGATTCTTTATTTAGTGCTAAATCAATAAATTTTTAAGTAAATATTTATTTATAATACAATATATAACATACAACATAACATAACATATGATATGTAACGTATAACTAGGGCTAGGATTTTTATGACCTATAAATCATGAAAAAATGTCCTAAAACAATGCATTTATGACCTAAAAATCTTTAAAAAATTACCCTTTAAAATGACCTAAAAATTGTTCTTACATAATTAGCTTAGTAGGAAAAGAGGTTTTGTTCTACTTAATATTTAGACTAGTAATTAAATTAAATTAAATTCTACGAGTAGTACCAACATTTAAGTTTATCTAATTTTACATATTTTTTTAAGTAGTACACTTTAATTAACTATTTTACCTGATGTAATTTCCATGTAGCTCACCACAAGGCCACTCTTACTCGGAATTAGCAGGTATAGAGGAGTCTATATTGAAGGAGTGGTTGGGGTGTACTACGTTAAAATGGCAATATTTGTGTAGAAAAACTGTTAAAATATTGTACAAAATAATGGGTATTAGCCACCGGCGTAGCTTGGTCGGTTAAGGCGCTTGCCTGCCGATCCGGAATTGCACTCGGTCGCGGGTTCGATTCCCGCTTGGGCTGATTATCTGGTTCGGTTTTTTCCGAGGTTTTTCCCAACTGTAAGACAAATGCGAGGTAATCTATGGCGAATCCTCGGCCTCATCTCGCCAAATATCATATCGCTATCACCAATTCCACTGACGCTAAATAACCTCGTAGTTGATACAGCGTCGTTAAATAACAAAGTAAAAAAAGAATGGGTATTAATGGACAAAATATGTAGACAAAATATCAAAGGAAATAAACATTATTTTATATTAATAATGGGGATTTATGGCCAAAATTAAATGAAAATGCCTAAAAAATGTCCGAATAAAACAAAAGATGCTCTTATGAGTTGAAACAGGCAAAAATGCAAAAAGATGCCCTAAGAAATATGTTTTAAACCCTTAATTTATCACATAACATATAAATACTAAAGCAGCTACGTTTCTGGCTTACTAGAAAAAAGATGCAATTTCATCAAAATCCTAGCCTTACATATAACATATCGTTGTTGTTTAGTGCTGCTTATGATTAGGTTTTCTCCGGAGCGGTTGTTTGTGCGCTTTCAATCGGAGACCTCCGGTTACCTCCGATTGATGCCGCGCAGGTTGTACAGGGACATCAATTTATTTTTACTTCAATTTTTATTGTACCTGAGTTTTTCAATGTACTTCACTCCCACACAGATCCAAGACCGCATATACAGTCATAGTAGCCTTACGGTCATAGTAAACAGTACGTTCCAAAAATATATTCGCGTTTTCCAGTGACGAAAGAGCTTTCAATATTGAATCATTTTCACGCAGGTACTGTCGTCCATTTGCCTGCGTCGTATCCCGGTTTCCCCCACCAGTTTTATTCGCCAGCTAGTGGCTGGGCTGTCTTAGCTCTTTTCTGAGAACATCAATTTCTGTTATGAAATGGACGTCTACGTAATATTATACAACTGTTTAAAATGACTTAAATAAAAGGGCCTCGTTAAATAATTGACTGTCACGTGATTTCCTCCCCCTCTACGACACTGTGACATAACCACTTGGACGGATAGTAGATAGCATGTCTGAGTAATTTTATCTTTTCGGATCGGGCAGAAGTGAAGATTGAATTTACAGTACGTAAGGTACTCTTTTATAGAGTAAGTACAGAATTATTTCAACATGAGTTACTAGTACGAAGAACGAAACTGGTAATTCGGATTAGGTACAATAGTCTGCAGTGCGATAATATGCACAAAAGAACTGAAGCCACCATTTTCAAAAATGTGTTTAAATATCCATATTATGATTATTTTTCAGTTTAACTTCATTCTCCATATTGTACGCTAATGTGCTGTAGACAGTATAATGTACACTGCATAATGGATACGCCCACATGAACAGCTCAGTTCGTGAGTAAAAACACTCATTGTTAATACTGTACTGTATTTTGATTAAACAAAAACCTAACGAAAATGATCAAACTCAAAAGCGCGATATTTCTTAGTTTACGTAAATGGATGAACTGCTTTCCTTCCCTCCTATACCTAGTAAAGTGATTTGTTTGTGTTTTACGCACAGTATCATCGAACTCCAGTCGGGGGAACGGCGTTGATCCAGAAGTATAGGCAAGTTAATATTAAAAATTTTAGTAAAAATAAAATGATGTCCCTGTATATGTGCTGTGGTGCAGACATACACTTTCCGCTGAGCTTCCTTTAATAGAATCAGGTAGTGATGCGAGTCCGCTGACGTCCGCATATGTTTTAGAATAAGTGCGTAATTTTTTGTTGTTTATTTTATCATTTTTATTTACCTCTCTCTCTCTCTCTCTCTTTTTCGGCTCTTCTTTTTTTCTTGTTTTGCCTGAAGTACTATGTTAGCTGACACATTTTTTTTTTCTAGTTTTGAAATTCGTAGTATATGTGGAAAGGCGTATTAGTTTTATGTCATTGATCAAATTAATAACATTAAAATTAACCGAAAATTAACGCAGAAGTAAACCTTTTCAGTAGCTAATGTAAACATTTATAATTGTCCTGTACAGTAAACACTCGTTTATTCACAAACAATTTTTGTCAATTATTATTCTAATCGGTTTAGTTTAACGTAAAATATATTAAGCGAGTTTCAGAATGGAACAAAAGAAACGTGTGGTATCAATGGGTTAAAGTTTACTATCCAAAATAATTTATTAAGATTCTTCACCAGATAGGATTGTGATCATTGTGTTAAAGGGTGTCAGTATTTGAACTGCCTCGTCTAAAACGCGTCACTCTTCCTCTGTATCAAAAAATATAAGCGGATATCAACTTAAGGATAATTGTAATTATATTATTACCACATTTTTCTTTAGTTTCAGAATGAAACCCACTATTTTAATCTGATAACTCAAGTTGCCTTTTAAATATTCCATAATTATGTATGATTTTTATTGCCTCGAAAGTTACATTTTATAGAAATGTCAAGATTTTTTTTCTAGACTGTGGACCTTTGGAACAATAGCACTAAAGCAGTTTAAAAAATCGTATCAAATGTTTTGCGTAATTTTAAAACTACGAAAACGATTACATCACTAATTAACCGTCAATGTGTATCTGAATGATGATAATTTATTTTTGACAGCAAGTACGAGTAGGACAACCGCGGCTCTTAATGTTAGCCTAAACACTTACATACCTACATTTTAAAATTTAGACCTACTCAAAGAATCTATCTAACCTGGTCCATGCCATAGAGATTTCCAAATACGGACCTGTTAGCGTCCTAGGAGCGTTTGGCTTTTCTGGCAACACAATCACCGACTCATATTTCATTTCGAGTAAGCGGCTCACCACTGAAGTTTGGAGTTTCATCTCGTAACAATATGCTGGATCAATCTTAGAGGGTCTTTTTTTGCTGAAATTCTTCTGCTTTTCAGTTTTTCATTCGCAATGTTACTCTGTCTGCACACAAAACTACGAAATTATTTATTAGAACTTTTATATATAAATCAAAGTAAACACACTTTTTAAAAGAGTTCAAAAGTGTTTTTAATAGTTAAATTTACTTACTTAGTTTATTCAAGTTCGCGATTGTGCGATCGCTTCAAATAGTCTAACAAATTCGAAGTACCACCACCCTTAGAGTAAATTCGCCGACAGCGTGCGATTTTATTATTATCTCCAACTAAATTAAAGAATTTCTATGCGACGGATATACGATTAGGTGCCATTTTATTCCACTCACAACTACCCTCAGTCCGTACGCGTCGGTCGTCCTTGAGCACTACGTCTTCCACCTTCGCTTCGCTCCGAACCACCGCATCCCTCGGTATGTCCCCTGTTCCACCTACGATAGTACCGGAGATCACCGGTGGAGAGCTTTATTCGTAATCTCCGATTCCTCCGCGGTAGTAGTCACTCCGATGAGCAGCGTTATTGCTGTTCCTGCAATAACTCCTATGTACAAAATATAAAATTTTTCAGTAGGAGGGAAAAGCACATTTATTCATCCTATGGCAGCCGTACATTCTTACATTTTCGAAACAAAGAAATATAATTACATATAGATTTTATTATTTGCTGTATCACTATGTAAGTTATTTAATAGAGAAAAAATCTGAAAATCGATAAATGTCACATAGGAGTTACTGCAGGAACAACGGCGATATAAGAGTATAACATACAATATATAACATATTTAACATGTTTAACGTATAGAGTGCGTTTCAAAAGCCACGCATATGTTCTGCTATAGCTAAATGGAAATGTTTTTCGAAAAACGCTTGGGCACGACAAACAGTATATTTTAAAACACACTTTTCCTAAAAAGAAACCATTTTTGGTATCATTGTTGTGTGAGTTGTGACGTCATCAGAAAAAATTTTAAATGACATTCTGTATTTTTCTGTATACCATCTAAAATATTTTATTATTGTCCATGGTTACACAAGCTCTATCAATTGTTTCATACAACAAACGTTGTTTTCCTTGAAAATGATATTACGTAAGTTTTGGATTCATTAATCATCATCCTGTTATCAACTGACTAATTAGCAATTGGATTTATTTCATCTTAAAGAAATTGACAGCGTTACTTTTGATTTTACGAAAAATTTTAAGACCGTCAGTAATAGACTAATAATAATAATAATAATAATAATAATAATAATAATAATAATAATAATCATTCTTGCAGGTATTAGGCCTAGTGGCCTGTTACGGTCTCCGTCCATCTTTTCAGGGGGCGTCCCAAAGATCGTCTTCCATGTGGTATATAGCGGAGAATTTGTCTTGGGAGTCTGGAACGGTTCATCCTATTGACATGGTTAAGCCATTTTTGTCTATAGTGGTTGAGTTGTTCATAAATAGGTGTAATTTTCAATTATTTTGTAATTAGTTCATTCCTTTTGTGGTCAAGCAAGCTGTAGCCGGCAGTCCTCCTTATAAATCTCATTTCCGCAGTTGTTAGGCGTTGAACATCTGAGTTTCGGACAGTCCAGGCCTCACTACCATACATGAGGACAGGTCTTGCTAGAACTTTATATGCTTTTAACCTGGTATGTTTTTGGGTGTTCGTGGTTGTGAAAACCTGGTTGATAGTTCTTAAGGCTCCATTAAAATGTTGAATATTTTCATATATATCAGTAACAGGTAAATATGTCAAATTATAACCTAAATATTTAAATGAGTTTACCTGTTCTAACGTATGGGTTCCAATGCAAATTTTACTCCTAACTGGCTGTTTACCTTGGAACGCCATAATTTTTGTTTTGTTTGGGGAAATTTTCATATTGAAATTTTGTGCTGTTATATTCAGGTGATGTATTGAGTATTACAGCTCGTCTTCATTTGTAGCAAAAAGAACCTGATCGTCTGCATATAATAATGTATCTAGAGTACAATTTCGGAAGAGTGGGATGTTTCATGAACTGTTAGTCGCCAATGTCTGATGATGGAGTTGATGTATATATTGAATAGAAGTGTTGAGAGGGGGCATCCTTGACGAACTCCACAGTTTATCGGTCTCCATTCGTATATCCTGATCCAATAGTAATTTTGATAATGTTGTGGTTATATAATTCGTAAATTGTTCTTATAATTGCGTTTGGAACTGAATCATCTGCCATAATTTGAAAGAGCTTATTTCTGTCAACACTGTCGAAAGCTTTTTCGTAATCAATAAAAGCCAAGTGAGTTTCTTTATTAAATTCCCTATGTTTTTCGATCAAAATCTTCAAAGTAAAATATCCATCTGCGCAAGATCTGCCTTTTCGAAAACCGTTTTGTTCTTCACCAATGAGAATTTTGTAGTGAGCTTTCAACTTAAGGGCTATTATTCTTGAGAAGATTTTGTATCCACTATTTAGGAGGCTGATTCCTCTGTAGTTTGTGCAATCTTTGATATTGCCTTTCTTCAAGATTGGGATGATGATAGCTTTTTGCCGTGCTGTTGGTGGAGCCTCTAGTTCAAGTATTCTGTTCAAAAGATTAAGAAATTTTATTTTGAGAGATCTGTCAGCATATTTGAAAAGTTCTATAGGGAGCCCATCCTCACCTGGAGTTTTGTTATTTTTACAAGCTTTAAGTGCTATATTCAATTCATCTTTTTTTTTTCTTTTTTTTTTTTAATTTAGACCAGCCGTTTACCAAAGTTATCTATTTTTTCTGTTTTCGTTTTTCATTTGTTTTCATTTGTTTTACTTACACTAATACAAACACAACACCCATACCCGAGGCGGGACTCGAACCCACAACCTTTCGGACCAAGCGATAGGGACATGCCGTGCCCCTACCGCTTGAGCCATCCGGGCCGGCGTCTTCAGATATATAGCAAGGATCATTGTTGTTTGATATTGGAGTTGGTAAAGTATCGTCGAGGAGTGACCATAAATTTTGAAAATATCGCAGCCAAATCTGTTTATCAATAACATTAATCTTCGCATTATCTTTTAAATAATAATAATAATAATAATAATAATAATAATAATAATAATAATGATAATGATAATGATGGTGATGATGAAGAAGTAGAAGAAAACTTAACTTTAATCATTCAGTTACAGAGGCCCATTACCAGCAATGTAACTTTTTTATTGCATTCATTAAAGTTTTGACTACGAGGACGTTACTGAACTGCTGCTGTTACTGATTGTTTTTCAATTTACAGTTACACTCGGTGAAATAATCGCTCTTGATTGAAGAAATTGCATACTAATTAATGTTCGCCTTTTCCCTGGGCTATGAGTAAGCTGCAGAATATTATTTAAGATCACCAAGATTCACTCTAGATTCGCTTCGCTCGGGGTTGGGATAGCATACGAGTACATACAGTCTCTTTCGTGCAATTTATCATGATATTCACTAAAGGACTTGGAACTTTGCCTGCCTCTGCTTATTATGAATGATCGCATTTACATGAACCCTTGCCGAGTGAGATTCAGAGCTGCGCTGTTCAGGGAGCTTCGTACTTGAACAGCGACGCCACGAATTTCTCAAGCGATTCGATTTTTGGGAGTGATACAACCCTCATTACTATCGATTGTTCTCTGGAGATCGCCTGATACAGTGATTCTTACATTGTGATGCTCCGGAGACTTACCTCATACTTACTTATGGCCTTTAAGGAACCCGGAGGTTCATTGCCGCCCTCACATAAGCCCGCCATCGGACTCTATCCTGAGCAAGATTACTCCAGTCTCTACCATCATATTCCACTTCTCTCAAATCCATTTTAATATTATCCTCCCATCTAAGCCTCGGCCTCCCCAAAGACCTTTTCCCCTCAGGTCTTCCAACTAATACTCTATATGCATTTCTGGATTCGCCCATACGTGCTACATGCCCTGCTCATCTCAAACTTCTGGATTTGATGTTCCTCATTATGTTAGGTGAAGAATATAATGAGTGCAGGTCTGCGTTGTGTACTTTTCTCTATTCCACTCAATAAAATAATTGTATTCCAATGGATACCATCCCATTGTGGAATACTGGGAAACGAGAATGCGGATGCTTTAGCAAAGAAGGGCAGCACTGCTACTTACAGACCTGTTACTAAATCTACGTATTACTCTGTGAAGAGATTTATTAAATCTACATACTTAGACTTCAACAAACAAAATTTGGTAACACAATCTCAAGGGAAAAAACGGAACTCTCTGCATCATAATCCACAGTTAATTCCCGATTTACCACGAAAATCGTCTGTAGCTGCATTTAGATTGGCAACAGGCCATGATTGTTTGGCCAAACACCTGCATAGAATTGGAATATATCAGTCCCCTAACTGTCCATTGTGCAACTCAAACCAAGAAATGGATTCGGAACACCTCAAAATCTGTGCTTCAGTGGCTGACCATGATAATATCTTTGAAAAATATTGGAGTGCAAGAGGTCAAATGACTTTATTGTCAAACGCCTGGCATTAGAAAACAACAACAACTTTTCTCTAATCTCAATTTTTTTATCCCTGTGTCGTAGAAGTCTGCCGCCTGGGATTGGAACCAGTGTATGACAGCCGTCTGCACCTACTGTATCTGTTGATCCCCGGTATGAGAAATGTCCCAATTCCGGTGGGGAATATGTTGAAAAAGAGGCAAGAATTGCTGTATCTCTTCCAATAAATCATTCCATGAAATTATGTTTTCTTTTTGTAAACGGTCCCAGGGAAAATAGTAGCTCCCTGTAAAGCAGGTTTGAATAATTTCAAGGAAAAATTGTTCCGGGGCCGGGTATCTCAGTCGATAGAGCGTTCGCGCGCTAAGCGATGGGTCCCGGGATCGATATCCGGCTCCGGAACAATTTTTCCTTGAAATTATTCAAATTTAGGACTGTTTACCATGGTGCTTAAAGTTCTAAAAGGAAAGGGCATCAGTATGTGATAAAATGGCTAAAATACAAGTTATACCTTTTTAATAGGGAAGCATGGAAAGTAAACATGTGATGATTTGTAAGGAATAAAGTATTAAATATTTTTCTTAAGGTCTTTATTCTGTGTGTGCTCGATTCAAAAAGTACTTCGGACATTTGGTAACGCTCTATAAATCCAGGCAGGAGTCTTATTTGGCTTTAGCCGTTTTGCCAGATTGCAGAGAATTGTTTCCGCTTTCAGAATATATAAAAATCTCATTTTCACAAAAATTGACTTAAGACCTTTTTCCTTCCGGCCACAGATTTATTACGCAACGCACATTCTGCTTTACTTCTAGTCTTACAGCGACATAGTATTAGCACAGTCTAGTATATACAGTCACGAAGCTTGAGTTTATGAGGGTACTAGGAACAATAGACTGTGCAGGTACTATTTCGCACTGTCTGTAATGATGCGATAGTAGCGATCCTAGTGGTTAACAACTATCTATGGATGCATATTTACTACGTATTGAGCTTCGTGACTGTATATACTAGACTGTGGTATTAGGTAGACGCTGTCTAAACTGTCTACCCGCACGCCCCGCTACTGCTAAAAACTTAGTACAGTATTCAAGTGTACCTGGACAGATGGAACAGTTTCAGAAAAATAACAACTTTCCCTGTATGTCCGCCGAGTTAGCTCTGTGGTAGATGTCTACCTCCAGACTAGCCAGCCCGGGTTCGATGCCTGGCGGGGTCAGAAATTTTCATGTAAAATTTCTACCTCGGGACTAGGAGAGATGACGATGCACAACTTCTCATCACTAGATTGTGCACCAATGTGCCTAGGTTAAATCCCAAATCTCTCCGCAGTGCATAAGAAGAGAAGGCATATATGTCACTTGATAATGAATCGTCGTCGGATGGGGACGTTAAGCTTGGCGGCACCCTTGGTGCTATTCGACAGGAATAGGCTACGTGCCGGCACCGGGTTTCCCCTTCTCCCTTCCTCATCTTCATCATCACCATACAATACATTTACACGAACACTTACATATACACTCACCCTAGAACACGACATCAAGCACTTCTTTCTATCCCTCATCATAGAACGTCTTTATACTCATCTTCCTATACTGTAGAAATACCTCGCCTCTGGAATTAGTTGCCTAATGATGTCAGGGACTGCCGGACTTTATCACAATTCAAAATTAAATTGGAAAATTTTGTCTTAGTTAATGTTTTTTAGGTATTGCTAGAAGTATTGATTTGTGTTTTTTTTTCTTTTTCTTTTTTAAATCTAGATTAAAATTGCAAGTTTCTTGTTTATGTTAGTTAATTAGTTAGGATACAATTAATGATGATACTTAATCACTCATTTAAAGTTTCTGTGACTGCAACCTGTGTATATTTTTGTGTAGCTTTACTTTGTATGTAGTGTATTTTTTTCTGTTTATTTCTGTTATTGTATTTGTATTCCTGGCGTTGTGGAAGAGAAGGCCTGATGGCCTTAACTACACCAGAATAAATAAATAAATAAATTCTACACAGATACACTTCATGTACAGTAGTGGCAAAAAAAACCGGACCGACCCTTTTAGCTGATTTCAGAGCCTTGTTCATAGTGACAGCACGATAGACTGGTAACTAAGACTTTCGTGTGATTCGAATCCTGCCTGGGAAGGAAACTTTTTTTTTTTTTGTTCCTTATTCAAGTTTATTCCCAATATTTTTCGATTGCAGTGATATTTTACTACTTAATTAACTTATTATTCTCAGAACGTGTATTTTACCAGCTTATTTTCTAATGGCTTTCGAAATGGGCTACGTCAGCAGTCGAAACTACAACAATTTCAATAGATTACTCGCTATCTTGTGAATGCGGGCGTGGCATGCGCAGTGGCTCATTTCGGGGACTTTGATTATTCCGTCGGTCCGGGTTTTTTTGCCACTACTGTACATCGTGGCCTGACAAAGTGGTGTGAAACTAGAAAATGAGTCACAGTCCTGCAATCTGTCCGCAATATACGGAACCCGAACCACGTAAAGTGAAGTGGGTAGACATTGGATACATAGATACATACAGTACGATTATTTAGTCTTGACAGTCGCCTGGCTTAGGCGAGTCCATTTAGTTACGCCAAGGGGTGTTTGGGTTAGTCACTCGCTTGCCTTCGGAGTGATCGAATGTCATGCGTGCGGTAGAGCGGTATGTTTCTAGCACATTTAAGCTGTACTGCATTCCTTTACCGACCTCTTGCCTTTATCTCTACTTCGCAGCTCTCCCCACTACTCCTATTGCTTCCCCTTTTTCATGTCGCTTTGCTGTTAGGACTAAATAATCGGTCTGTACATACGTACAGCTTCCTCTATCTCTACTTTACATGTAATGAAACTAACATCTGTCCATTCTTATTATTATCATTAATTTCTCTAAATAGATTTACAAAACCTCTAATGGCAATTACATTAATACTAGTGACTTGTGCAGCAAATGCTGCTGCAAACTAAGTTCGTTAGACGTTCAAATAAAAATTTTTCAGATTTATTTTCAATGAAGAATACTTGTCTTTTTGATAGTTATTTGCTTCCATGATAATGAAACATACTCCCTCTGAATGGATTTTTTTAGGCCAAATACTTTTTCTTGAACCAATCCAACTTCAGTTTTTGAGTTTCAACGCGAAAACGCAAGTATCAATGTCAGAACGATATCAGTAGTAGTGTAGGTATTTTAGGTCATTGTGGATTGTAGGCAAAAGTTAAAAAAATGTCAGGTTTGCTAAGCTTTCGAACAATAGCATTTTCGTATAGCTGCTGCATGTAGAACTTGAAATGTAGAGTGTAAAATCATTTTATCCTACTAAGAGATCTTGCTGAAATGATCTGGAGACTACAAAATTTTCTAGGCCTCTTATTTTATCAGTAAGTAATACCTTTTTATCTTTCCTTACGAACTGTAATTTTTGCGCTCTCTCGAGCCAATACTGAAGACAATGACACATATCAATATCTACACTACACCGTCATTAAGTGTATGAAAAAGACCCAACCCCACTGGGTTAATAAGTATAAAAATTATTGATTTTCAATAACAATATTAGTATCTTAAGTTTTGTAGTTATATATAGCAGTCATTCAGTAAATTATAGAAATGAAGTTCTAAATTAAGATATTTTCTACATTTACTTACATAACCTCAAAACGTTTCACTTTCATATCATCACTACAGCATCAATATTATGTACAATTAATGAAAAATAGACGCATCATGATATTAACTATAATAATATTTAATTTCTAATGGTAATAATGTCATCAAACACCTCAAGTTTCGTAGATTTGAATATCCAATACACAGCTGTACTCAGAAAATTATACACTGCAGAATCAGTTTTTAATAACAAATTGAATTGAGCTCTAAATATGTCGGCAATCCTGCAGGTCATGGTCTTCGTGTAATAGCCTATTGTTTATTGTAGTGTATGTTTTTTTCTGAAAGTCAATCAAGTCGGCCGTGATTGAATAAAATTAGTTCTCAAAACTGACAACAGAGGTTTTGGAAAATAGGAAAATTATGTAGGAAAATTGACATTTCACTGAAAACTACTACTTTTCCGACAAACTTTGGGTTCCAAGCTTCAAAATGAGGGGCCATTTATTAAAATCCGTTCAGCCGTTTTCCCCGTAATTTCCATTACCAGTTCAAATTACATATATATATATATATATATATATATATATATATATATATAGAGAGAGAGAGAGAGAGAGATTCAGTTAAGATTAAATTTAAAAAAAAAGTCTCTCCTGAAAAATTCATATTTTTGACTTGTGTGCCTTTTCCCGTCGACCAAAGAAAAGTTAACAAGGAATAATCAATATATGTCCTACTTCGTGGCGATGGACATTATGCAGGACTCAAAAGTCGCAACTGTTTCCCTTTAGTTTTGCGAATCAATGAGATTGATCAATAGGAAAAATTGCGACCCCTGCGGTCGGAGACAATGGAGTTGGCGCTATTAGCATTGCCAAGCCGCGCGGCGAGGCGAGGGATTCTCTCGAGTGTTGACCGACAGGATTCCCCCATCCTCTGAGCTAACAGACAGTCCGTGCGCCTTCTCTGCGGAGTTTGACTCAGACCTCAGAATATCAACTATGGCAACGAACTCTTACAGTCGAAATCAAGATCCTAAAATTTGTAATGTGCGCAGCTACTTCGAACAATTAGTCTTCCAGTTCGCTTGCCTATCTTCATAATTCCTTTAGTCACTTTCATATTGCATCTCAGACAATGAGGAGCTCTTTTTCAAAACATCTTTTGTCCACCTGATAACGAAAATGAGCTTCCTGTCTGCACGCATTCTTCAAATACAGGGTGTCCACATGAAACCTTTACAACTTCAGATGTAAATAACAAATTATTGAGACACGATATCAGGATACGGTGTTCTGCATGTTAATCAGAAACTGTCAAAGTTTTTATGGGAATTTTGTGATTGTTGAAATGCGTTTTTGGTTACATACGTATTACATGCCCTGCCCATCTCAAACATCTGGATTTTCTAATTATGTTAGGTGAAGAATACAATGCGTGCAGTTCTGCGTTGTGTAACTTTCTCCATTCTCCTGTAACTTCATCCCGCTTAGCCCCAAATATTTTTAAGCACCTTATTCTCAAACACCCTTAACCTCTCTGTTCCTCTCTCAAAGTGAGAGTCCAAGTT
Organism: Periplaneta americana; assembly: GCF_040183065.1. Classification (NCBI taxonomy): domain Eukaryota; kingdom Metazoa; phylum Arthropoda; class Insecta; order Blattodea; family Blattidae; genus Periplaneta; species Periplaneta americana. Next base: position 207,895,789 of record NC_091117.1, on the reverse strand, counting down.
TGACAACCATACAGAACAACCGGTAATAGGCCTATAACTGTTTTATAAATTCTAACTTTCAGATTTTTTGACAGCAGACTGGATGATATAAGCTTCTCAACCGAATAAAAACAGGCATTTCCCATATTTATTTTGAGTTTAATTTCCTTCCGAGTATCATTTATATTTGTTACTGTTGCTCCAAAATATTTGAATTTTTTCACCTCTTCGAAGGATAAATTTCCAGTTTTTATATTTCCCTTTCGTACAATATTCTGGTTACGAGACATAATCACATTACTTACTTACATACTTACAAATGGCTTTTAAGGAACCTGGAGATTCATTGCCACCCTCACATAAGCCCGTCATCGGTCTCTATCCTGTGCAAGATTAATCCAGTCTCTATCATCATATCCCACTTCCCTCAAATCCATTTTAATATTATCCTCCAACCTACGTCTCAACCTCCCCAAAGGTCTTTTTCCCTCCGGCTTCCCAACTAACATTCTATATGCATTTCTGTGTTCGCCCATACGTGCTACATGCCCTGCCCATCTCAAATGTCTGGAGATATATATAATCATATACTTTGGATAATCTGGAAAGTCTGGATAATCATATACTTTGTATTTTCAAGATTTACCTCCAAACCTATCGCTTTACCATCAACTCAATATTTAGTGGGAAAATATTAAGAACACAATAAAAAACTGAAAAATCGACTTTTAGTGTATAATAAAAGTATCTTTCTCTTTAATAGTAACAGCACATATTCTTACTGATCTGACTTTTTTTTATATTTACTGAATGAGATCAAGAAAAAGTGTAAATCTTCTATTAACTTTACTTAAATCATTACACTTAAATTAGTCACTACCATCGTCATCATCACCATCATCATCATCATCATCATCATCATCACCACCACCACCAACAGCATGGCTTAGGCTTTTGGCCTGTTCCGGCTTCAAGTATTGTGCTTAAGTGAAATATTAAAGTGATATATTATAATTGTGTTGAGTTTTTATAAAATATTAAAATTTACAGCTTAAAGTACTAAAATATTATTCAATGTTAATTAAAATTGGTCTCTCCATCGTTTACATGGACGTCCTTGATCTCTTCTGCCCTTGGGATAATAATTCAATAATAGGCCTACTCTTGGGAATCGATCTTGATTACTTAAATTAGTAATAACAATAAATAAATCCCAATTCCCCTCCAAAAATAATAATTAATGATAATGGTAAAAATCCCCTTCAAGTTAAATACATCAGTTATTCATACAGAAAGCGTGATATCGTACCCCAAAACAAGAAATGTTTCAAGTACCTGGTCCTTTCGTATTAAGACGTAAAATTACTTATAGATAGAAACCAATCTGGCTAACGCCTGGACCACATCAGTGTCTACATTAGTTAGTATTCAGTGATATTAATATAATGTGAATGAAATGGTGGTGGGAGGAGACAGACAAAAAATATTAATCTCCCTCACCGAAGAGACCCGGGCTGCGAGGGCGGACTCCGGTCTCCTGTCAAGAAGGTTGGGTGAGGCTATCAAGCGTTATCGCGCTACAGTGGCGGTATAAAGGTTCCTTTGTGCCAGACGTCTGCGCCTGACAGTAATATGGATGTGGACGACACCAATTTCAGCCGTGTGCACTTTGAATCGTTCCACATGAACACACTCGGGACGTAGCCATGCAGGGCAGTTGTGCAGCATGTAGCCTACCGTCGTAGTATTTCTTTATGAATTCTTAAAGAAATGTATTTTAAAAAGACTCGACACATTTGAACAGCCCTTCTTCTTTGAACGGAACACACATATCTAATGACTCAGATTTCAGGTGTAATCAACATGTAATTGAGGACAGCGTTATAACTAGAGAACGGATTTCTAGTTACGTACCTATTTTGTTTGCTACATCCTAGAACAGTGATGTCAAAGCAAGCGCATTTTTCTGACCTTGACGTCGTGCGCGGGCAGCAAGCGCTAAGTATGGAAAGATGTAGGGTTGTGTATATGAATAAGCAACCTGTTGGATTAAGAAAACAGTGGTGCACAAACTTCAAACGGAACGTGAAATTTTATGTCGTTATTTTTATATGGTTTCTTTCTGTTTAATATTATCTATATTGTCTGTAAAACAAAAGTACTAACACTGATTTCTTAATATTGCACTTGTGTTTTAAATCTTAATAACATGATACAGAGTTAAGAAGGAATATTCACTTAAATTCCATAGTAGTATAATATTATACTGTATTAAGTGGACGAAACACATAATTCATAAAGAAAGTGATATTCCAAAGAAAGAGATTGAGTATAACATAACACGATGATAGAGTAATGGAACGGAGAAAAATTCTCTCCGGCGCCGGGATTTGAACCCGGGTTTTCAGCTCTACGTGCTGACGCTTTATCCACTAAGCCACACCGGATACAACTCCGACGCCGGTTAGAATCGTCTCAGATTAAGCTCCAACTCTTGGGTTCCCTCTAGTGGCAGCCCTCTGCACTACGTCATAGATGTCTATGAACGCAGGACCGAAGTTCACACATGTGCTGAGGTGCACTCGATATGAGTGACTAGTTGGCCGGGATCCGACGGAATAAGCGCCGTCTTAAATCACGAAGTGATTTACGCATATCATATATATTATTTTAATGTACCGAAGTACATGTGATATTTCCATGCAGATATTCCGTCGGATCCCGGCCAACTAGTCACTCATATCGAGTGCACCTCAGCACATGTGTGAACTTCGGTCCTGCGTTCATAGACATCTATGACGTAGTGCAGAGGGCGGCCACTAGAGGGAACCCAAGAGTTGGAGCTTAATCTGAGACGATTCTAACCGGCGTCGGAGTTGTATCCGGTGTGGCTTAGTGGATAAAGCGTCAGCACGTAGAGCTGAAAACTCGGGTTCAAATCCCGGCGCCGGAGAGAATTTTTCTCCGTTCCATTACTCTATCATCGTGTGATGACGCAGAATATCTGCATGGAAATATCATATGTACTTCGGTACATTAAAATAATATATATGATATGCGTAAATCACTTCGTGATTTAAGACGGCGCTTATTCCGTCGGATCCCGGCCAACTAGTCACTCATATCGAGTGCACCTCAGCACATGTGTCAACTTCGGTCCTGCGTTCATAGACATCTATGACGTAGTGCAGAGAGCGGCCACTAGAGGGAACCCAAGAGTTGGAGCTTAATCTGAGACGATTCTAACCGGCGTCGGAGTTGTATCCGGTGTGGCTTAGTGGATAAAGCGTCAGCACGTAGAGCTGAAAACCCGGGTTCAAATCCCGGCGCCGGAGAGAATTTTTCTCCGTTCCATTACTCTATCATCGTGTGATGACGCAGAATATCTGCGTGGAAATATCATATGTACTTCGGTACATTAAAATAATATATATGACATGATAAGTTGGAATTTATATTGATGGTATCTTTAGCCTACTTCTCAGGCAAATCTAAAAATTAACATGGATACAGTTTTAATAAGTGCTCTTCCCTTTATCCATTGAATCAGTGCTGGCCATCCCTGAATATAGCTCGACCAAGTGGCATATACCACCTCTTTCGTCTATATCTTTCCTTTCCGCTGTAAAGCGCTCAGGCTCTCCTGGGCTCTAAAGCGCGCGCTTGCTCCTATGGGCATCAATTTAAATGCCTGTCCTAGACGTTTGTTATTCAGATATCTCTACGTTTCATGTACACAGGATTCTCCTATTAAAATTCTGCAGGACCTCAAACGCATAAATGAACCATAAAATCCTATCAATGCCTAAAAACTATGTTTGTGCCTAAAAACGTCTTTTGAGTATTTTGCTTGCCGGTATATTTAAAATAAAAATACCGACACTAGAAATGCAAGAATGTCCAAGATAAACACAAAAATGCTTCGGAAAATGTATTGTGTGTCTTTCACATGTTAAATTTTGTTATCTTAAGATGTTTCGGCCTGCTAGTGGCCATCTTCAGAAGTGACTGTTGTTGGTCTTGGCACCTTTTGTTTTGTTTCCTGTGGGGGTGTGTTTGTGTAGTGTAATGTGGAAGCAAAGAGTGTGTGTGTTCTGAAATTGAGTTGTGAGTTGAGAATTTCATTAGATGTATTTTTGTGTGTCTGTATATTTCGTATTGTTCTACTGGATGTTCAGTTCAAAGTGTGTCATGGCTCGCTGTATGCCGTCATGTGGCTAGCCGATGAGCCTAGAGAATTCAATCTTCCTACACTTCCGCAAAGGCGAATTACCTATGTGGCAGAGAAGTTGCCTAGCAAGTACGGCGTTCATTCTGAAGAGTACGTACCGATACGGATGCTAACGCCGGTAGTGGCAGGAATGTGAACTGTTTAGAAACACGGAGTCTACTGAGGTGAGTTTTTTTCTTACTGTCGGCATATGGGGGGAGAGCCAAGACGATTACTTACGTATTCATTGACATTAACTTCGACGGTCAACATGGACACGGAGCATTTGATTTGTATTGTGGAATGTTGCCGTACACAACCGATGATAACAAATACCCTGCGTACGACTTGCCCGCGCAAAACACAGTTCGAAAGAGGTTATGGTAGCACACAGACCGTACAGATCGCCATCTGTTGCTACGACGCTCAAGTTATACCGTACACGTTCTCAAGTTCAGATTGAACGCCTTGAATATAGACAACTTTTCTGACATAAAAGCTGAAACTCGCTTCAAATCGCTGACTCTCAACAGTGACGTCATGACACACTTTGAAATGAACACTCAGTAGTGTGTTTAGTTTCAAACATTTCAAACACGTTCCAAAGAACACATCACAGCCATAACAAAATTACAAAACACTTCCACATATGCAGAACACATCACAAATGCTAACCACACATACAGAGACATCAACACAGACATGGAAATTCTACACATCCAACCAAAAAGCCAGAAACTAAATTAAATTAAATTATCAAGAAACTATCAGCACTCGTTGTGTTATAGAAGATGATAATATAGTAACGAATTGTTCCAGGAGAAGCACTGCGACAATGTGAACTCTCGCTAACATATCTATATATATAACTTGAACTGGTAATGGAAATTACGGGAAAACGGCTGAACGGGTTTTAATAAATGACCCCTCATTTTGAAGTTTGGAACTCAGTTTTTCAGAAAAATAGTAGTTTTCAGTAAAATGTTAATTTTTCAATATAATTTTCCTATTTTCCAAAATCCACCTGTCGTCAGTCTTGAGAACTAGCTAATTGCATTTCAGAATAAAACAAAACACACACTACAGTAAACAATATTACAGGAAGGCCATGATCTGCAAGAATGCCGACATATTTAGAGCTCAAATTAAATTGGTTATTAAAAACTTAACTTACTAAAAATAATTTACAGGTTCGATTCTTTGGTGTGTAATTTTCTGGGTACAGCTGTATATTGGATATTAAAAACTACAAAACTTGAGGTGGTTTGATGACATTATTACCATTAGATATGAAATATTATTGTAGTTAATGTCATGATGTGACTATTTTTCATTAATTATACATATTAATGCTATATTGATAATATGAATGTGAAACGTTTTGGGGTTATGTAAGTAGATGTAGAGAATAACTTAAATTAGATTTTGATTTCTATATTTTACTGAGTGGCGGCTATATATTATATGTTACTGAAAGCTATAAAACTTACGTAAGATAATATTATTAAAATAAAATATTATTAATGAAGTGGGATTGGGTCTTTTTCATATATATTTAATGGCGCTGTGGTGTAGATATTTATATGCGTGGTTCTCTTCAGTATTGGCTCGAGAGAGAGTATCTTTCATTATTATGGAAGCAAATAACTTTCGGAATGTCTGGTATTCTTCATTGAAATTAAATCTGAAAAATGTTTATTTGAACTTCTAATGAACTTAGTTTCCAGCATTTGCTGTACAAGCCACTAGTATTGTAGATATTTAGGCATACGAGTGTAAGTATTAATGCCATTCGGAAACAAGGACATCGGAATTTCAGGCCCGTCCGCTCTCTGATAGTCAGCTGATTTCATTAAGCTCATTTATCGCTGGCTAAACACACGCAAAAGCTTTTAAAATGTATCACTTTAAAGGGAAACTGCTGTTTAGTCTATAGCGGTTTCTGGATTGCAGCCACACTGCTGATAGAGTGTTTAATAATATTAGGAAGAAGAGAACAGACATAAGTTAAAACTCACGCCTGCATGCACACATACATACCTGCACCTTCTGACACAGAAAATAGTCGCTCTCCTGTAGTGTGAATTTATCTTAAGTGTCGTTCGGGTTAATGCGAGATTTAGACGAAGAAATATTGAGCATCAAGTCATAGCAGCGAGTATCTCGAAACGACATACTCCCTACGAAGCCTTTTGGGCTTAGCGATAGCGATCTTTCTTCTTATTACATAGACCAGGCTTCGAAAATCTCTATGTAAACAGAGCGCACACGATGATTTGAGAGTCCTTACTTACGATTATACAGGGTGGAAGGGGATCGGTGCACCAAAACTTAAGAGGTGTTTCTACATGTTAAATATAACAAAAGTTTTATTACACTTTTCTTCTTGTGGAAGTGTTTTGTAACTTTGTTATGGCTGTGATGTGTTCTTTATAACGTGTTTGAAATGTTTGAAACTAAACACACTAGAACAATACGAAATATACAGACACACAAAAATATATCCAAATGAAATTCTCAACACACAACTCAATTTCAGAACACACACACGCTTTGACTCCACATTACACTACACAAACACACCCTCACAGGGAACAAAACAAAAGGCGCCAAGACCAGCAACAGGCAGTTCTGAAGATGGCCAATAGCAGGCCGAAACATGTTAAGGTAATATAATTTAACACGTGAAGGACACACAATACGTTTTCCGAAGAATTTTTGTGTTTTTCTTGGACATTCTTGCATTTTTAGTGTCGATATTTTTATTTTAAATATACCGGTAAGCAAAATACTGAAAAGACGTTTTTAGGCACAAACATAGTTTTTAGGCATTGATAGGATTTTACGGTTCATTTAGGCATTTGAGGTCCTGTAGAATTTTAATAGGAGAATCCTGTATACATGAAACGTAGAGATATCTGAATAACAAATTTCTAGGACAGGCATGTCAATTGATGCCCATAGGAGCATCGTTAAATAGGAAAAAAAATAATCTTTGCCCAATGTTTGCAGCGCTCTATTGCGGTAATGATCCGTGAAAAATGACTGATTGCTATACAAGCAGATAGGTAAAAATAATCTGAATGCTAATGTCTTGAATCTTTTTTTTTTTAATTAAACCGTTTAGCCATGAATTTAAATTGAATAATTGCGAAAATCGTTAAAATAAATCTTGCAACGTAGCACACTGTCGCGTGTCTCCGACTGAGTACAGCAGAGGGGGAGGGTAAGGTAAAAGATGGGTGTTCGTTCTGGCTAGAGTTATTGCAGTAGCCGTGCTGTTACCAATAAAAACGATTTCCTCTAAAACGATGTATATTAAAAAAAACTTATTTAGGGCCGAATTCATAGTCAACACTTATCGTAAGGAAACTCTTAAGCAGTTGCTTATAATAATTTCCAATTCATAAATCCCACTGAAGTGAACACTTATTCAAATAAGGTAGCTTGTCAGCTTACTCAAGTGTTTCCTCATATGCATTGTAATCAGCTGATTCGGTATACAATAGATTATGATTATGATTCAATTTAATTTATTGAGTTCTCTAATTAAAATGAAAATGAGTTCCGGCAAGTAAAAGATATATCAGAGATATGGAAAACACTTTAGAGATGTATAATGATCAACAGTTTAAGAGGAGATACCGTTTCGACAAGAACACTGTTGTGAATATTCTGGTGTCTCTCATTTCAATTCACAATACAACCATGAGGCTTACTGATTTCGCCACTGCTGAAAGTACTGGTTGCTTTGAGATTTTATGATACAGCAGCATTTCAGGTAGATTTAAGTGGCATTTTTTTTTTCGAAAAGTATTCACGTCCCAACAAAGTGTTATTTGCAGTTTTGTTTGTATTCTACCCAAGGAATAAGCTGTTAATTTGCGTAATTATATCATTTCCACTTTATTTAGCATACTGTAAAAATAACTGAAAAATAAATTTAAATGATTTACTTACAGGAATATTTCCGGAGTTTGAATTAAACTCAAGTGCAATTTTGTTCCATGCCACTTTCTTCTTTTGGAGAGAACAATTATCATTTTTTTTTTTTTACTTTCGACGATATCTCCATATTTCATAACTAGTTATCTTAGCTCACTTCTTTCTTTTCTGTAAAATGCTTTCTGGACATCTTGTATAATTTTTAGCTCTATAATATTTACTTCTGTATTTGTGTATGACAATAATGCCGATTTAACAATTTGAAGGCGCTGGAAAACAATTGAATGTAGGAAAGCGCTCACGTCTAGCCATGTTGCCATATTTCTTTCGATGTCAAGGGAATGCTCAGGGCATATGAATGAGTAGCGTCTCTGCAATACGATCTGAAATAAGTGCTAAGGAAATGCTCATTACTTAAGTGTTTCCTCATTTTATAAGTGACGACTATGAATTCGACCCTTTAGATTCTTCAAATTTCTCCTCATTTCTACGAGTATTACCAGTTTCATTTTGGTGGAGTGGTTACCTTCCACTCTGTAATAGTTATACAAACTCATTTATCACCAAATGAAGTATATGGAAATTTGTGGTTACTTCAAAAACCACCGTTGTAGACAGGCGCATTTGTTTACTTATCCAGAGTATCGCTCGAGCGTGTGTTCGTTTCTCTCTTGAGCTGATTGCCTCGACGATTTCTGGGTCTCATTTTGCCAAATACCAATTTATCACCAATTCAATAATAATCTGACAGTTGACATAGCGTCGGTAAATAACAGACCAAAAATTGATACTTCAAAACTTCAGGCTTAAAGTACAGCTAGTGCAACAATGCCAAACGCACGGTATGACTTTGGTGCCCTAAACCAGCGTTTCTGAAACTTTTTTGAAGTGGGGACCACTGAACAGTTCCGCGGACCACCTTACTCTTGTTACCTCCGAAAGAAAATTTATCATTTTTATAGCATATTTTAATACCAGTTCTATTTTAAAGTAGAATTAATTAATTACAGTACTTTTGTAATTATATTTTTTGTAGCCAATCACAAGTAACTTATAACAAATTCTGTGCATTGTTGATTCCTCCCTTGCTTGTTAGCGGTTAGTTGTTTGAAATCCTTCCTATGTGGTACACGCTAGTAGTTGTCCATGTCTCTGTTAAATAGTGTCCATTATAAATAATGGAAAATTGGCTTCGACCCAGATTTTTATAAGAAAGTAACATGACGATACGCTTCATTTAGACAGTGCTAACAGTTCGGAAGCTGTGTGTGAAGAAATATATTAATTATAGTGCCATTAAAGAAATATCTAGTCCTAGTGGTAGCTATTCAAAGAAGAAATACTTTCGTAAAAATGACAAGAGTTATTTGGAACTTGGATTTACTTGGAGTGGCAATGAGAGTGAGTACGTTGTTTGTTACGAAGCGCTTTCAAACGAGTGTATGAAACCAGCGAAATTGAAACGGCACTAAGAGACGAAACACGCAAGTGTACAAAGGAAACCTGTCGGATTTTAAAATAGGCTGAGTCTAAAATTTCTTATCGTCATCTGGAAAAACAAATAGAAAAAAATTAATACAGAAACATGACCGATTTTCAACAAGTAAAGATGCAATTTGGCACGTTCTATTATTGGTGTACGACGTACAGTACGTGCCCATTTCAATGTGCAGACCGAGTGTCGGTACTTTGGTCCTCTGTTATGAATTCGGGTGGTCCCTGGTGGGGTTACAGGCTCGGTGCTAGATATGCAGGAAAAATGGCGAGAAATGCCACGTTCATAGTGCTTTAAATCCCTCTTTTGTTGCTGAGTAGAGTGAGAAGTGGGTAGACGGGTAGGGTAAGAAATTTCATAAAATATTAGCACTGGGAGAAAAAGTGAAAGACGATTGCCATGTGCAATTTCCTAACTCTGAGATTTTCTGCTATAGTGCGATACGTAATTCGTTTGAATTTTATTTTTTCTTCTGTCTTTTTTGAAGGACCACAAGGGCAGAACTGGAGGACCACAGGTGGTCCGCGGACCATAGTTTGAAAAACGCTGCCCTAATAGTACATTATGGAACGAGCCTATAATGATAGTAATTAAGAAAGCGAGTATGGATGTTTATGAAAAGAGCGAAAGCGAGTTTCATAATTTTCATACGAGCTTCTTAATTACCATTATAGGCGAGTTTCATACGACTTTTTATGCTCGACCATATTTCTAACTTGAAATTACCGGTATTCAGATGTATACATTTGATTTGTATCTGACAAGATCGGAAGTGACCTTGTTCTAGGTCGTGAATTGTGAGATGTGCGCAGACGCGAAAGTATTGATTTTTTCCGAGGAACAATAATGTAATTGACCTTGTGTAATCCCGTTAAACGTGGTATAACTTTGATTATTGAATTCGACATTGAAAAACGAGATGACAAATTGAATTTATTTGAATATTATTTACAATTAACGTTAATTATTATAGTAACAGAACATAACCTTCTGCGACAGTATTGGATTTCAGCCTCCTTGACTTTTCGCTAATTGCCTTTCGATTGCATATCCGAGAATAATCGATACTTGCGTTTTTATAACGGTACAAAGCTGACTTCTCATTGGCTGAACACATGTAAGCTGAGTTATCATTGGCTGAAGACCTGTACTTTAATGAGTAGGTTTACTTTAATGACATGCATTAAAGGACTGATACCAGGTGTATAATTAGTACATTTCGGCATGGTCGAGCATAAACTATTTTATGTAAGTAACCTGTTCTAGAATATGTCATTAGACAAGTTCAGGATAGCAGAGAGGGTTTGGAATTGAACGAGTTACATCACCTCCTTGTCAATGCGGATGGTGTGACTTTGTTATGAGAAAAAGTCCTATGGTGTTATAGTTTGGTTATGAATGAAACATCGCTAGATGGCAGCGGTAGCGAGCTTGCTGCACGACCAGTCGGTTTCTGTCTGCTACATTATTTCCTGCCCATGCGCAGAATCAGAGGAGGATCTCCTCCATATCCGTTCATTTACTTGCTTTAAAACTCGGTTTCTTTCTCTGGCCGCTAGTACGCTGTTGTCTATGTGTGTTAACTGCAGTAGATGAGGTAAGGATTGACTCTCCTCCTCACAGACAATCTCGCTTCCTTCTCACAGTTTTCGCGCAGCACATGAGCGCGCGTCGTTTAAAAATCGATTAACCGAGGTTTTCTTATAGCTGTGAACTTAAAAATTATCAAATCTTCCTCGAATTTCAAGGCACATATATTTGGTATTTACTTTCTAGGGAAGAGACCTTCTGCTGTGGCTGAATGGTCAGATCTTCAGACTGTCACGCAGGTGGCCCGGGTTCGATTCCCTATCAAGTCTGGGATTTTTTAATTCATTTAAAGTTTGTGTGACTGCAACCTATGTATATTTTTGTGTGACTTTACTTTGTTTATAGTGTTTTTTCTCTCTCTCTTTATTTCTTGTGTAGCTTTACTTTGTAAGTGTATTTTTTTCTGTTTATTTCTATTATTGTATTTGTATTCCTAGTGTTGTGGAAGAGAAGGCCTGATGGCCTTAACTACACCAGAATAAATAAATAGGTAGGTAGATAGGTAGGTAGGCAGGCAGGCAGGCAGGCAGATAGATAGATAGATAGATAGATAGATAGATAGATAGATAGATAGATAGATAGATAGATAGATAGATAGATAGATAGATAGATAGATAGATAGATAGATAGATAGATAGATAGATAGATAGATAGATAGATAGATAGATAGATAGATAGATAGATAGATAGATAGATAGATAGATAGATAGATAGATAGATAGATAGATAGATAGATAGATAGATAGATAGATAGATAGATAGATAGATAGATAGATAGATAGATAGATAGATAGATAGATAGATAGATAGATAGATAGATAGATAGATAGATAGATAGATAGATAGATAGATAGATAGATAGATAGATAGATAGATAGATAGATAGATAGATAGATAGATAGATAGATAGATAGATAGATAGATAGATAGATAGATAGATAGATAGATAGATAGATAGATAGATAGATAGATAGATAGATAGATAGATAGATAGATAGATAGATAGATAGATAGATAGATAGATAGATAGATAGATAGATAGATAGATAGATAGATAGATAGATAGATAGATAGATAGATAGATAGATAGATAGATAGATAGATAGATAGATAGATAGATAGATAGATAGATAGATAGATAGATAGATAGATAGATAGATAGATAGATAGATAGATAGATAGATAGATAGATAGATAGATAGATAGATAGATAGATAGATAGATAGATAGATAGATAGATAGATAGATAGATAGATAGATAGATAGATAGATAGATAGATAGATAGATAGATAGATAGATAGATAGATAGATAGATAGATAGATAGATAGATAGATAGATAGATAGATAGATAGATAGATAGATAGATAGATAGATAGATAGATAGATAGATAGATAGATAGATAGATAGATAGATAGATAGATAGATAGATAGATAGATAGATAGATAGATAGATAGATAGATAGATAGATAGATAGATAGATAGATAGATAGATAGTGACATTTGTGGCGGACAAGGTGGCAGTTGGGGTTTTTCCCGAGGTTCCCCCGTTTTTCTTCAGATTAGGCATTTATATCATTCCGTCACCATTTCTCCGTTTCGTTATCATTCTGCAGCATTCCCCAACGCCGGCTGGTGACGCACGGAGAGTGCAGGTCTAGGGACAAGTAGGGTTGCCTATTCGAAATCCGGGCATACAGAGAACCTTACAGTAGTGTGGTCAGCCGGTGTGGGTTTGGGAATGCGCCACCAGAGGGTCAGCGCAATAGATCTTAACAGGTGCTCGGACATAGTGTCCCCTCTGTTAAATTCAATTCAAAAGAAGAGAAATGTGAGGAGGACGTTCCTTCCTTCCCTCCCCCGAGAAACCGCCACTGGAGAAAATCCACAAACGATTAGGAAAAACACGGAAATTTTACTTGAAACAAGTAAAGAGATAGGCCTACATTTGGAAGTAAATCCCGAAAGGACAAAGTATATGATTATGTCTCGTGACCAGAACATAGTACGAAATAGAATTATAAAAATTGGAAATTTATCCTTTGAAGAGGTGGAAAAATTCAAATATCTTGGAGCAACAATAAGAGCTATAAATGACGCCCGGGAGGAAATGAAACGTAGAATAAATATGGGAAATGGCTGTTATTATTCGGTTGAGAAGCTTTTATCATCCAGTCTGCTCTAAAAAAATCTGAAAGTTAGAATTTATAGAACAGTTATATTATCGTTTATTCTATACGGTTGTGAAACTTGGACTCTCACTTTGAGAGAGGAACAGAGGTTATGGATGTTTGAGAATAAGGTGCTTAGGAAAATATTTGGAGCTAAGAGGGATGAAGTTACAGAAAAATGGAGAAAGTTACACAACGCAGAACTGCACGCATTGTATTCTTCACCAGGCATAATTAGGAACATTAAATCCAGATGATTGATATGGACAGGGCATGTAGCACGTATGGGCAAATCCAGAAATGCATATAGAGTGTTAGTTGGGAGGCCGGAGGGAAAAAGACCTTTGGGAAGGTCGAGACGTGGATGGGAGGATGATATTAAAATGAATTTGAGGGAAGTGGGATATGATTGTAGAGACTGGATTAACCTTGCTCAAGATAGGGGCTCATGTGATGGCGGCATTGGACCTCCGGGTTCCTTTAAAGCCATAAGTAAGTAAGAAATGACTGAGATTATTCGTAACGGAGTGGCTTACTGTCGCCTCTAGGCAAGATTATGCAGAAAAATCGCGTTTGATCGTAGATCGCAATTCTCTTCCAGAATGGGTCTCGTATGGGATTTGCGAGAAGTTGATTACAGACATCAGTGACGAAGTTAGTCTTCTCCCAGCTATGCTCGACAGAGTTCGATGACGACAATCTGTTTGAATTGATAATCATTTTATATCACTGCATTATGAAACTTGTACGTTTGCAGCTACTTGCACGCGCGAAGGAAAATTAAATTATGCGCCAAGCTCGCCTTCTTGCTGGGAACTGTACGCCGTGGGAGAAAGGGACGGCCGTATCTGCCAGAGTAATTGATATCCCTTGGGCGAGAGCGAGGAAGGCTTACATTGCTCCTAATGTGCTGCATCTCGTTTCGAGGAAGAAAGGAACGGAATTGATCGAGATTGGGAGTCGCGCGTTCCATTGTTTTTCTTCTCCATAAGAGAACTGAAAACTTGGTCACTGAGTTTGCATCTCTGATGTATTCACCTGGGTGAGTATTGTTCAATGGTGTGATGCGTTCTAGCCATCCAGTGCCTCGCATATCTGTAGTTTAAGGCGGGACTAGCATGTTGCCTAGTAACAGGGTTACCCAGCTTAGTGCATTAAAGGAGTGGTTTGAGCGAGGCAAGTCGGAAAGAAAGTTTCAAATTGTATTTTAATTTATCGTTCTGTAAAACCACATTTTTTCAGCTCTAATTTATGGAAAATATTCAGAACTTATTATAAACTGCATGTCTTATCTTTGGTTTGTCTTTTCTTTATATTATCGTTATCTTTTCTGTAACTACCACCGGGTGAAAACTTATTTGTAGTTCATAAATATTCGTTCATTCGACTGTAGGTAAGTTCGCACACGTTTATGTGGTTGTCATGTCTACGTAGGATGATATAAATTAAATACCGATATATTGATATTGGAATATATTGGAAATTTAATTTCGATAACCGGTATATATCGCAGAAAATATATCGAACGGTTATCGACAGGGAAAGGATTTATATGTAAATACATATTTACTTATAAAGCTAATATAATTTATATTTTGCATTATCTTTATGTTTCACAATGTGTAGGGTTGAAAAATCCTACTTTTATTTTCCATATTTTTCCATATTTTAGAGTTTAGTACATATTTTCGTTAATTTCCATATATTTTCCATATTTCATATAAAACAGTCCATATTATATTAGGTTTAACAATAAAACAAAACAAAATTCCATTAACTTTTAAAAATACATTTCAACAATAGAGATTTAAACACATGTTCAGTAATCCCTTTAACATCAGAGTTATTTGAAAATTAGCAGTCCTATCAACAATGGGAAAGTAAGTTACAAAACTGTATTAATTTAATTTAAAATTTTTAACAGACTTCAGTTGTGCAGCTCAACAGTTAAATGCCAGTCAGAGTACACATAGGTTCAGTTTTGTAAATCATACTATAAAGACGGTAAATATGCCAAAAGTACGTCATTCAGTCAATTTAAAATCAAAACTAACAAGTTACATTTCAGAATTTAAAGAAGATGGTTTATCAACTGACAATAAAATATTATTTTGTAATTTGTGTCAGTGTGCAGTATCATCTACACAAAAGTTCCTGGTGCAACAACACATTACAACTAGTAAACATCAGGCCAACAAACAACTAAATTCCAAGCAGAGACAATTGTTTTTAACACAACCAACAACATCGAATGTAAGATCTGAGTTTAACATCGACCTGTGCCGTTCTCTCATCTCTGCTGATATTCCTCTCTACAAACTAAGGAATAAGGTCTTCAGGGAATTCCTTGAAAAATATACTCAACATACAATCCCGGATGAGTCAACACTTAGGAAGACGTATGCTCCATCCATCTACGATGAGACAATACAGAAGATAAGAGATGAAATTAAAGATAGTTCAATTTGGGTTTCCATTGATGAGACTCCCGACAAAGAAGGTAGACTTGTTGGTAATGTAGTTATCGGTTTGTTAAGTGAACAATATTCTGAACGAATTCTTTTACATTGTGATGTTCTAGAAAAGTGCAATAACAAAACTATAGTTAAACTGTTCAACGAAGCTATGGGTATCCTGTGGCCAAAGGGTATTATGTACGATAATGTGTTATTCTTTATTAGCGATGCTGCCCCTTATATGGTCAAAGCTGGACAAGCATTATCTGTTGTATATCCTAAATTGACTCATTTTACTTGTGTGGCGCATGCATTTCATCGTGTGGCAGAAGTGGTCAGAGACAATTTCCCTAAAGTAGATTTGTTGATTTCATCAGTGAAAAAAGTATTTCTCAAAGCTCCCAGTAGAGTTAACGTGTTGAAAGAAATGTACCCTGAAATTCCATTGCCACCAAAGCCAATTTTAACTAGATGGGGTACATGGCTAGAAGCAGTTGAATATTATGCCGAACATATAGACTCTATTAACAATGTTCTCCTTGCATTGGACTCTGAAGATGCAGTCTCAATTGATACTGCGAAAACAGTTACCTGTGACATAAGTGTGAAGAATGACTTAGCTCACATTCAGCATACATTTTCATGCATCATAAAAACGCTCAAAAGTCTCCAAAATAGGCACCTTTCACTATCTGAAAGTTTTGAAATTATAAATAGTACTGTGGAACAACTGAATCGTGGTAGAGGTAAAGTTGCAGATGCAGTAAGAGCTAAGGTGGACACTGTACTTTCAAAAAACCCTGGATATGAAGAACTACAAAAGGTTGTTGCTGTGATGAGTGAATCACAGTGAAGATTAACTTGGACTTATCCCCAGCAGACATTGTGAAATTGAATTATGTACCAGTTACTTCTTGTGACGTCGAACGCTCTTTTAGTCAGTATAAATCTATCCTCAGAGACAATAGAAGAAGATTCACTTTTCAGCACTTGAAAGAAATGTTTGTAACCTATTGTTATGGTAACAGACAATAAAAATTGTGTTTTGTTGAAACTACATTGGAAGATAAGGTACGTCCATTATATTTTTTGTTTAGTTTGATTAAAATGTACCAATATTTAACGTACATAGTCATTTTTTTATAATTTTAAGTCCATATTTAATTCCATATTTTGGTAAAAATCCATATTTAATTCCATATTTTGGTAAAAATAACTACATATATATTTACATATTTCATATATTTTTAGTCCATATAAATCCGTTCCCTGGTTATCGATATATCACTATTCCGGCGTACATTTACAGTATTACAATAAGATTACTTAAATTTTAATATTACTTTCTACCATTGAAATTAACATTATAACAGTCAAAAGCAAAAATGTAAAATTGTAACAATAAACAATACATTTTCAATACCATATGATGTAAGTCCCAACCTAAATAAAAATTATGATGGAGGCAAGGGAGCTTAAATGATAGCCTATAGTGAGAAAGAGTTAAGTGAACCCAACATGGTTGAGTATTTGATATTGGAACACAATTCAATTATTCTAATGTTATATAGGATTCAATCCAGGACACAGATATAATGCTTTTTTCTACCTAACAACGTAATCATTTTTAAATGTAAGTAAACAGAACTTGTAATTATTTTTAAATGTAAGTAAACCGTACTTAGAATGTTACAAGTTTTAACAAACTTCACAGTTGATTTGATACAATCCTTCTATGTTCTCATTGCAAGTTATTGTTACACTCAAACATTCCAAACAAGAATGGTGATGATTTTAGGGATAGCATTTTTATGCACTAGAAGATATAAGAAAACATGATATCAGCACTAGGTTGTTCATAGAAATCATAGACATAAACAAATGTCACATCGGTATCAAATCCTTGTTTCTCTTTCTATTTCAGAATATAGAAATAAAAGTGTTGATACTCGTTTTAGGTCAGACGGTTCCCTTTCAGGGTGGGAGTTGCTCCTGTCTTAATAATAATAATAATAATAATAATAATAATAATAATAATAATAATAATAATAATAACAATAATAATAACAATATTAAAACAGTAGTAGATAAACCTCCCGTCTGTCTCACGTTCGCACACGCTGCATCAGTTTTGCCAACTCGATTCTTAAAAACCCGCTAAGATGTAGTGCAGAAATCGCTAAATTACTATACTGTCAATGTAAAAATTAGATTATTTTACCGCTGTGAGAGTTAAAAAAAACCCACTAAATCCCTATTAGAGCAATACAAATTTCATAAATTTTACCCGCTAAACTAACACTGAAAAACGCTAGATCTAGCGCAAAAACCACTGAATTGGCAACACTGCGCTGCATTTTGAATTTGGTGTTGCATATTAAACAGTTTGAATTCGAATTCCAGTCCAGCCAATTACAACAAGGTATTGAGTGAGGTTGCACAAATGTAATTGTTCACCTTCAGTAGCGACATCTCTAGGAATTATCGGAGTTGTCTAGTGTGGATTTTGTTGTTGTTCATAATGATAATAATTTCACAAAAGAATCAATAAATTTATGAGAAAACCGATATATTATACGATATATTGAATCAAAATTTCGGTATCGATATATCGCTATATCGAAACGAAAATATCGGTATTTCGTAAAAACCGATATATCGTTCCCATCTCTATATTCAGAATGAACTCTATTGTTGAATCTATGTTTCTATCGCCGTGTGGGCTATTATACGAGGCGCATCCATAAAGTAAGTTTCCCTATTTTTTTAAAGAAGACACACTTTCAGGAAAACATTTATTGGCAACAGGTACAGCAATGTTTCAGCTATTTTTCAACATAGCCACCATCAGAACTGAGACACTTGTATCGTGGGATCAACTTTTGTATCCCTCTGTCGTAGAACTCTGCCGCCTGTGAATGGATCCAGCGTGTGACAGACGTCTTCAGCTCTTCGTCGTTGCCAGAACGCTCACCGGAGGACAGGAATTTCTTGAGGTGCAAGAAAACGTGAAAATTGCTGGGAACGAGATCAGGACTGTAGGGTGGATGATCAAACAACTCCCAGCCAAATTCCGTCAAAACAGCTGCTGTGCGCCGAGCCGTATGTGGACGAGCATTGTCATGGAGGAGCACAACACCTGCAGTAAGCATTCCACGCTTCTTGTTTTGAATGGCGCGTCGCAATTTTCGCAGTGTTTCACAGTAACGGTCAACGTTTACTATTTCACCTCTTGGAAGGAAGTCAATGAGCAGAATGCCCTTCCTGTCCCAGAACACCGTGCACATCACTTTCCATACCGACAGCGTCTGTTTGAATTTCGTCCTGACCGGAGATCCACTATGCCGCCTGCTGCTTGGTTTCCGGGGTGAAGTGCGAAATCCAAGTCTCATCGCTCGTGACGATCCTGTCGAGGACCTCGTCGCCGTCATCGTGATACCGTTGCAGGAATGTCAGTGCTGCTCCTAAACGTTGTATTTTGTGTTCGGGTGTCAGGCTTTTCGGCACCCACCTGGCATACACTTTTTTGAACAGCAGGTGCTTAGTGACAATCTCATGCGACAAGGATCGCGATATCTGCGGAAAATTGCTGCTCAGCTCCGTAATCGTGAAGCGACGGTTCTCCATGATGCACTGCCGCACCATCTCAACACGATCATCATTGATGAGGGACGGTCGCCCACTGCGCTCTTCATCATGGACACTTTGACGAGCGACGCACCATCTGCTTACTCATGATGTTCGGCCCATAGACCTGACAGAGCTGCCGATGAATTTCAATTGGCGCAATGCTTTGTGCATTAAAGAACTTTATCACCGACCGAACCTCGCAGGCGGCGGGAGAAGGAATAAGAGCTTCCATTTCGGACCACTGCTGCCACGCTACTGGCACCAGGCGGGACCTGTCCGGCTGGCATATGATTGATACGTCATAGATCTATTACGCATGCGCAATTGACACGGCTAATTACGTTTACTTTCAAGGGGAAAAAATCTGGAAACTTACTTTCTGGATGCGCCTCGTATATGGCCAGTACACAGTGTCGACAGGTGATCGCACCTACATGTAATTCTACATAAAAATAATACGGCTTAATAATGCTACGGATTGGTCGATTTATTAATATATTTTCTTAAAACTTGTCATGTGAGAATAAATTTGTGAAAACTGAATGTGAAAATAAGTGAAATTTATGTTTATATGCGTGATTTATTATTTTAATTGAAGAATGAAGTTAATAAACCGAAGAGAAATAACTGCATATGAGTACATCGATATACGGCCGAATAAAGGAGTAAAATCTCAATTGAAATGTTTGTTCAAAAGTAGGCTATATGTTGTTATAACTCCGGAATATTTGAATATGTAGTAATGAATCTCAAAAAATGAAATATTTGAGGTGCTCAATCTTCGAATGTTCTGATTCAAACTTTTCGTGATAATAGTCTATGTGTCACTCCGATGATAAAGAATATTTATTAATATGTCATATCGATTTTTCCTTAAGCTGTAACATGTTTAAAAAATAACAACAATTCCAGCATCTCTAGAACATTGATTAGCATTTGCTGTAGAAGTAGATGTTAACTAAAGACCAGAAAGTTCATCTTCTCAAGCAGTCTCCAAATACATTATAAATGGATAACCGAAAGGGCGATTCTCTAAGGCTCTGCAGAACTACACGATTCATCCTGCCCTTCTACCATCCATCATCCTACAGAGTATCACAGTTAATTACCCACAACGCAACTTCCCAACAGATTGTGCGTGGGGAAAAATTACACTCAACTTCAATCTGTTAAGCTAACTCAATTTTAACGCGCCATTTAACTATCTGTTCCCATGCTTAAAATTACATTCATGTAACACATCAGACAAGAAGTCATAAAATATTGTCAGATTTAAATAATAGTTGACGAAAGGTAATATATAACATGTGTTACTCTAAGAAAAGTTTTGATGTATTTTATTTACTGTTGAATAAAAATGAACAACTGAACTTTTACATCCAATTCGATCATCATGTAACATCGAAATAGTACATTATGCAACAGGCCTGTAATGGTAGTAATTAAGACGCGAGTATGTTTGTTTATGAAACGAGCCCAAGCGAGTTTCATAATTTTCATACGAGCGTCTTAATTACCATTATAGGCAAGTTTCATATGACTTTCTATGCTCGACCATATTTCTAACTTGAAATTATTCATAAGTATTCATGTTATGGTTATGTAAGTGAGGAGCGGAACTGACCTGAATTGTGAGATGTGCGCAGACGCGAAAGTAGCCTTTTGATTTTTTCCGAGGCACGAATGTCATTGACCTTGATATAATCTAGAGAATAACATGAAGATTAGTCTTGATATAACCTGGAAATTGATTTAGAATTGAAAAACGAGATGACAAATTGAATTTATTTGAATATTATTTACAATTAACGCTAATTATTACAGTAACAGAACATAACCTTCTGCGACAGTATTGGATTTCCAGCCTCCGTGACTTTTCGCTAATTCTCTTTCGATTGCATATCCGAGAATAATCGATACTTGCGGTTTTATAATGGTACAATGGTGATTTCTCATTGGCTGAACAACTGAATTATAATGAATAGGTGTACTTTAATGAGGTGCATTAAAGGGCTACTACCAGGTGTATAATTACTACATTTCGGCATGGTCGAGCATAAAAATCATTTTCGCTTTTAAAACATTTTCAGTTACATACGGAGAGATTGCGGAGAAGAAAACCTGAGACCGACTTTCCTACATACTGAATTAGTCGAAAGTAGAGCAAACTTGTTTTATCAAGAAAATTGTTTATTTTATTCTTATTTGTCTGCTTCCTCATGTAGATAACAAATCTTATCTTAGTTGACCTGTAGGCTATTACAATGAGTTTATTAAAAAAAGTGCTCCTCAACCCAAGATACGAGTCTCGTACGTGTCTATCTAGTAAGATCAACTAGGGCTATTATGATACAAAATATCATCTTTTGCTGCAATTTTTCTACCAAAGCCTATACAAATTTGAAAAAAGTAACTTTACTTTTTATTTGTAATCTATACTAATAATAAATCTGTAGCCAAAATGTTTCTGGTAATTTTCGATTTTTCAAGAATAGTTGGTGTTAACATGTATAATTAACCATCCTGAAACCGAAAATCGCTTTTTTGAAATTTTTGTTTGTATGTCAGTCTGTCTGTCTGGATTTCTGTTACCTTTTCACGCGATAATGGCTGAACCGATTTATATGAAAATTGAAATATAAATTAAGTTCGTTGTAGCTTAGATTTTAGGCTATACGGCATTCAAAATACTTTATTTAAAAGGAGGGTTATAAGGGGGCCTGAATTAAATAAATCGAAATATCTCCCTTATTATTAATTTTCGTGAAAAATGTTACATAACAAAAGTTTCTTTAAAAATGATTTCCGATAAGTTTTATTGTATATAAAAGTTTGATAGGACTGATATTTAATGAGATAAATGAGTTTTAAAATTGCAATAACAACGCCATCTAAGGCGCTGTATTGAAATAAAAACAAATGACTTCGTCTATAAGGGGCCTTGGACAACAACAATCGAAAGCTATTAAACATAGCCTACAGAGAATGTTTCTGTGTTTGTATGAAGTAATATCGAAAGCTAATTAATTGTTTAATTATTATTTCACCTTTGGAAAGTGTAGTTTTTCTAGATAGACATAATTCTAATAATGTTATTACAGTAACTTCTGAGTGAAATTTAAGGATATAGAAGACTTTTAAAATAACAATACAATACATTTTCACCACCGCCTCAGATTATAGCGTTGTTGTTCCTGCAGTAACTCCTATCTGCAAAATATAAAATTTTTGAGTAGGAAGAAAAAACACATTTATCATTCCATGGCAATGGTACATAGGAGATCGTGAATTCTTACATTTTCGAAAGAAAGAAATATAATTACATATCACTGTTTATGCTGTATCACTACTTAAGTTATTTGAAGGGTTCAGAACCATGGTGGGCCAAGCGCCATTTACTGAAGACGTAGAAAACAAGAGTTAAAATTAAGTTATTACCATAATTCAATGGAAACATACAGTAAGTAATATGAAGTATACACATTAAAACTAAATGATATGCCAATCTTCATTAAACTGTGGTTGCATGTAATAACAATTAAGAAACATGTTAAAGTAATTGTCATTGTACCAAATGAGTGTCTCTGGACCAAAATGATCGCATTGAAATTATTTAAATACAATTTAAATTAAGTAACATATTAAACGATTTATCCTTCTATCAAACACGAATGTTCCCTGGATGAAACGTCCTATTTTAATTATGTAATTACTTTATATCTATTTCTAATAGGTGCAGCGGAGCGCACGGGTACGGCTAGTAATAGATAAAATTGAAACAAAACCGTGTATCATAATAGCGTTCTGTATGGGCTATTGTCATACACCTAGGGGGCTATTCTGATAGAGTGGTATAAATCTGGCCATATTATACAGAATAATGAAGTAAGGCTGTTGTGATACACACAGATGCTTAATGTATCACCTGTAAAAGTTAGGTTGAAATGACATTGAAATGGACTAAGATTTAGTAACTTTTGTAATGACTTCTTTTTCCCATAAACATTTACACAATTTACTGAAACTTTAACACTTCACTGCCAATGCTAGAAAATTACTGTAGTCTATATCCAAATAATTTCTTTGTGTGTAAGGAAAGAGATTGAGAATATTATTATACAATTTGTATTGCTAAACTAAATTAAAATACATTTTAAAATAGTAATGAATGTATTTACTATTTTACTATTTTACTATTACTATTTTAAAATGTATTTTAATTTATTTTAGCAATACAAAATGTATAATAATATTCTCAGTCTGTTTCCTTACACACAAAGAAATTATTTGGATGTAGACTACAGTAATTAATATAAATGACACTCGGGAGGAAATTAAACGCAGAATAATTATGGGAAATGCGTGTTATTATTCGGTTAAGAAGCTTTTATCATCTAGTCTGCTGTCAAAAAATCTGAAAGCTAGAATTTATAAACCAGTTATATTACCGGTTGTTCTGTATGTTTGTGAAACTTGGACTCTCACTCTGAGAGAGGAACATAGGTTAAGGGTGTTTGAGAATAAGGTGCTTAGGAAAATATTTGGGGCTAAGCGGGATGAAGTTACAGGAGAATGGAGAAAGTTACACAACGCAGAACTGCACGCATTGTATTCTTCACCTGACATAATTAGGAACATTAAATCCAGACGTTTGAGATGGGCAGGGCATGTAGCACGTATGGGTGAATCCAGAAATGCATATAGAGTGTTAGTTGGGAGGCCGGAGAGAAAAAGACCTTTGGGGAGGCCGAGACGTAGATGGGAGGATAATATTAAAATGGATTTGAGAGAGGTGGGATATGATGGATTAATCTTGCACAGGATAGGGACCGATGGCGGGCTTATGTGAGGGCGGCAATGCACCTTCGGGTTCCTTAAAAGCCATTTGTAAGTAAGTAAGTAATGAATGTATTTTCCTAAGTTGTGTTAAATTTTAATGGTAAGAAGAGTGACTATTAAGCTGAAATTATTAGGTAAATAAGTAAAAATAAGTAATTTTTTTAACATACACCGTATTGTAGATTCCAACATGTCAATTCAAACATCCCTCAAGAGCTGAGAAATTATGAAATTCCCCTTCAAGAAGTAATACATTACTTTAAGTTAGAAAATGGATCTACTTGGCCAATTTCTTTTAATGCAAACATATCATTAGTCACCCTGGGTGGCGCAGTTGGTATAGCGCTGCCCTTCTGTACTCGAGGCTGCGGGATCGATCCTGGCCCAGGTCGATGATATTTAATTGTACTTAAATGCGACAGGCTCATGTCACTAGATTTAGTGGCATGTAAAAGAACTCTTTCAGGACAAAATTCCGGCACACCGGCGACGCTGATATAACCTCGGCAGTTACGAGCGTCGTTAAATACAACATACCTAGTTTTAATTTAAATATTATAATAGCCCTTTCATTCATATACTAATTATTGCTAGAACCATGAACATTCACAGCTTTTCTTTAGAGCAAAATGAAGCTGAAATTTAAAGAATTTTCTATCTTTATTCATTCAAGAGCAATAACAAAAGTAACAGAGTATCACATCGAAGTTAAAAAAAAAGACAAATTATCTTTTCTTTTAATACATTTATGACGCTATTAATGATTTTTTTAACTTTGTTCTATATTGAACTTCACATGTAACACCAACAAGGCACCATTTATGAGGCAACTAGACCAGGCGATAATAGGGTAGAGTGGCCAATTCCTTTCCCCCTCCATTGCACACATCACTGAGTAGTTACATATTGTCCACACATGTGGAGTTAGCGCGTCTGGCCGCGAAACCAGGTGACCGGGGTTCGATTCCCGGTCGGGGCAAGTTACCT
The DNA here is from genome assembly GCF_040183065.1 of Periplaneta americana. Lineage (NCBI taxonomy): Eukaryota > Metazoa > Arthropoda > Insecta > Blattodea > Blattidae > Periplaneta > Periplaneta americana. The sequence goes on along the minus strand of NC_091117.1, from coordinate 207,870,486 downwards.
GGTTGAGGTTTTTTTTTCCAGGGTTTTCCCTCAACCCAATATGAGCAAATGCTGGGTAACTTTCGGTGCTGGACCCCGGAATCATTTCACCAGCATTAGGTATATCACCTTCATCTCATTCAGACGCTAAATAACCTAAGCTGTTGATAAAGCGTCGTAAAATAACCTAGTTACATATTACACTAACGTTGCTACTCTAAGACCATAAAATGTAGTTCCATAATCGCAGTTTTCAAACTGAGCTTTCGGTACATTATAAAGTCTGTATTAAATTAGCCCGACTTTTTAGTGTATCATATTAGCCTTACTTGACTCCATGTATTAGTGTATTTTATGAATTTTATCGCTCTTTAATATCCATCGCCCTAGTCTGGATTTAAATCCTCGAATTGCGGATCCAGCGGTTAACTGTTTATACTACAACCACTCTACTTCCAACGACGACTCCCAGCGTGTCCAGTTTTACATTTTCTGAGAGCTCAAAAACCACAACCTGGCAGAAATAACATAATAGTAATATACGTTACAAGAGCGGTATGTTGACGTTTTCATGGTCGAGGAAAAGATTGAAAAAGCGAAACGTAGTTGAGCATTTTTAATTTCCGAAAACATGAAAACAAACATACCGCTCGTGTATCGTACATTATTTTGTGCGAAGATCGTTTATTACATACCTGAAAGACGAATTTCTAATTAGTAGCCAATGAAATCTCCATCTTGGTTTCTGTTTAATGACGGCAACTTCGGAACACCAAAATATCTTTCTTCAACATTGTTGCTATAAAATGTTTTCTGTGTTTACTATACTCCAGCAGGCCGTGATATACATCTGTCTTTTTTTTCCCCCAGTCTATAAATGCGAACTTAAAACAAACGGTAAGGTTATGTAATGATTTATTTTTCATTTTAACATTTTAACAATATTATTTATATAACATATTGCAGTAATAACATCGGCATTTGGATTCTCGTTGATTTTTTCACGGCTTCCTTAATGTTACTTGTATCAGGAATGCAGTAAGTTTCGTGGAGTAGTAGACTTTACTTAATGTTTGCAAATATTTAAAAACAATAATTAACATTGCAATTTAGGTGAAATTGCAGTGGTAAGTTTCCAATTTATAATTATTACTATGTTAAACGTCTCTAAAAATAATATGTTAAAAGCCTAAAGCAGTAAAATGAATGTCGCGCTTAAGCGGTAAGAAGAGGGAAATTGTTATGTGTGTTAGGTTGGGAATACTGAATGTGGTATTTCACACTTACCGCGTATTGGTTCTGTGCGGAAAACAAGCAAATACGCATGATCTCGCACAAAAATGTAAACGGTGCTGCGCTCTTCCAATGGACGAGTCTAAAAATATTATGGACTGCTTACGATAAAAAAAAAGAAGCTTAATGACCAGGGAAAGGATTTATATGTAAATACATATTTACTTATAAAGCTAATATAATTTATATTTTGCATTATCTTTATGTTTCACAATGTGTAGGGTTGAAAAATCCTACTTTTATTTTCCATATTTTTCCATATTTTAGAGTTTAGTACATATTTTCGTTAATTTCCATATATTTTCCATATTTCATATAAAACAGTCCATATTATATTAGGTTTAACAATAAAACAAAACAAAATTCCATTAACTTTTAAAAATACATTTCAACAATAGAGATTTAAACACATGTTCAGTAATCCCTTTAACATCAGAGTTATTTGAAAATTAGCAGTCCTATCAACAATGGGAAAGTAAGTTACAAAACTGTATTAATTTAATTTAAAATTTTTAACAGACTTCAGTTGTGCAGCTCAACAGTTAAATGCCAGTCAGAGTACACATAGGTTCAGTTTTGTAAATCATACTATAAAGACGGTAAATATGCCAAAAGTACGTCATTCAGTCAATTTAAAATCAAAACTAACAAGTTACATTTCAGAATTTAAAGAAGATGGTTTATCAACTGACAATAAAATATTATTTTGTAATTTGTGTCAGTGTGCAGTATCATCTACACAAAAGTTCCTGGTGCAACAACACATTACAACTAGTAAACATCAGGCCAACAAACAACTAAATTCCAAGCAGAGACAATTGTTTTTAACACAACCAACAACATCGAATGTAAGATCTGAGTTTAACATCGACCTGTGCCGTTCTCTCATCTCTGCTGATATTCCTCTCTACAAACTAAAGAATAAGGTCTTCAGGGAATTCCTTGAAAAATATACTCAACATACAATCCCGGATGAGTCAACACTTAGGAAGACGTATGCTCCATCCATCTACGATGAGACAATACAGAAGATAAGAGATGAAATTAAAGATAGTTCAATTTGGGTTTCCATTGATGAGACTCCCGACAAAGAAGGTAGACTTGTTGGTAATGTAGTTATCGGTTTGTTAAGTGAACAATATTCTGAACGAATTCTTTTACATTGTGATGTTCTAGAAAAGTGCAATAACAAAACTATAGTTAAACTGTTCAACGAAGCTATGGGTATCCTGTGGCCAAAGGGTATTATGTACGATAATGTGTTATTCTTTATTAGCGATGCTGCCCCTTATATGGTCAAAGCTGGACAAGCATTATCTGTTGTATATCCTAAATTGACTCATTTTACTTGTGTGGCGCATGCATTTCATCGTGTGGCAGAAGTGGTCAGAGACAATTTCCCTAAAGTAGATTTGTTGATTTCATCAGTGAAAAAAGTATTTCTCAAAGCTCCCAGTAGAGTTAACGTGTTGAAAGAAATGTACCCTGAAATTCCATTGCCACCAAAGCCAATTTTAACTAGATGGGGTACATGGCTAGAAGCAGTTGAATATTATGCCGAACATATAGACTCTATTAACAATGTTCTCCTTGCATTGGACTCTGAAGATGCAGTCTCAATTGATACTGCGAAAACAGTTACCTGTGACATAAGTGTGAAGAATGACTTAGCTCACATTCAGCATACATTTTCATGCATCATAAAAACGCTCAAAAGTCTCCAAAATAGGCACCTTTCACTATCTGAAAGTTTTGAAATTATAAATAGTACTGTGGAACAACTGAATCGTGGTAGAGGTAAAGTTGCAGATGCAGTAAGAGCTAAGGTGGACACTGTACTTTCAAAAAACCCTGGATATGAAGAACTACAAAAGGTTGTTGCTGTGATGAGTGGTGAATCAACAGTGAAGATTAACTTGGACTTATCCCCAGCAGACATTGTGAAATTGAATTATGTACCAGTTACTTCTTGTGACGTCGAACGCTCTTTTAGTCAGTATAAATCTATCCTCAGAGACAATAGAAGAAGATTCACTTTTCAGCACTTGAAAGAAATGTTTGTAACCTATTGTTATGGTAACAGACAATAAAAATTGTGTTTTGTTGAAACTACATTGGAAGATAAGGTACGTCCATTATATTTTTTGTTTAGTTTGATTAAAATGTACCAATATTTAACGTACATAGTCATTTTTTTATAATTTTAAGTCCATATTTAATTCCATATTTTGGTAAAAATCCATATTTAATTCCATATTTTGGTAAAAATAACTACATATATATTTACATATTTCATATATTTTTAGTCCATATAAATCCGTTCCCTGTTAATGACAATAACAAGCCAAGAAATGTGCTACTAAAACGTGTGCGTGGTATTATACTTGTTAATAAATGCAATTTGCCTGTACAGCATCAGTTGCGTTGTTTGCACTTACGTAGCAGCCAATCAAGTCGGAAGTCTTCAAACAAACAAGGAACGGAACGAAAGCCGAGCCGTTCCGGAGCATCAAGTGTCGACGGGGGCGCTAAGTAGCCGGGTCACTGCATCTTCAAGTCTGCTGTGACGTCAGCACACGTACACACTGACCCCGCATATTCCTTTTTCTCGAACATTCACATGTATCAGCGTGCTGTGCCAGTTACTTTATTTATCAAGTGCTGTATCTGTGTTGATCAACTCAAGGAGTGAACCAAGAGCAATTTCCAAACTCGCAAATTCTTTAATACCCTCCTGTCGGATTTGGGGTCTGAAAATCTTCGCGAGATTCGATAAATCGATCGCCATAGTCCAAAGGTTAATGTGTGGTGCGGTCTTATGGATAATAAAAATCATTGGTCCCTTTTTCTTCGCTGAAGAGACTGTTAACATCAATACTTACCTGGATATGCTAGAGCAGGTGTCTCAAGGCCAACGCATAAAAATTGTTACAGAGAGCAAGTGTAGATAGCGTAGTCATCTGAAGAGATTAGCGCAATACCCGAAGATAGCCGATCGCTGATTCATGTTACACGCATGAGCGAGCTAAGTTGCAACTGTCGCGGGAGAAATGCCACAAAGCTGCACTTTTGAGTTGTACTGTCACAATAGACGGTTGTTTTCGGAAGGAATAAAATTTCTTAAGTAGTTTGCAATAATAATAATAATAGTAATAATAATGATAATAATAATAATAAGAATAATAAATTTATTTTCTAATTATATATTGAGTAAAAAGAAATCTGAAGCATGAACAACCATACATGTTACGTAATTATTTAAGCGCAAGGAACTGGCAACCCTAACCCATTATTTCCTAGCCTAGTTGGCTCATAAGTGGTGTCTTGTTGGTATCACTTGTGAGGTTCAGACCTTCCTTCGGACAGTTGACTAAATAACAACAATACTTCATTTCTAGTAAATGGTTTTTAGTATGTATTTTTTTAAGTTTATACTATATTTAATAAAATAAAATTCAGTTAAATAGTAATAATAAAATTACAATTAAACATGTTGGTTGTTAAGGTACGTATTCTTTCGATACGTAAATATTAATATAATAATTACAATAATAGTTAAATAGTATGTTTCGTAATGTTTTCAATAATTAACAATAAGCAAAACATTTTAGAAATTCACAATTATTTTAAGTTAGAACTATTCAAATCTTAAATCTGGTCTCAAATTATTTTCTCAAGTCCTTCAGTACTTCATTATATTTGTTACTGGTCTTGATTCAAATTAGGTAACAATTAGATTAATGAAGTGGTAAATTGACTCCCACAATTTCACTTTCCCTATGAAAGCTTTTATTTCTCCACATATTTGCGGTAATAAGGGCATTCTTTCTCGGAGATGGAGATAATATCGTAGCGGTTGCAGATGTCTATTCAAACGTCGCGGTCAATGACGTCATACGGAGATACACGAACTGCTCCCGCATCTTGTTCCGCTCTTACATTTAAAAAGAGAGGAGGAAGTGCTCCGAGAAGGCCCTATTGAGACTGTGCTAGAGGAATTTGTTTTCCCGCAACTAGAGCATCTCCAACCAGGTTATCTTTCTCCAACAGGATGGTGCACCACCTCACTGGGCTCTGGAGATACGCACATCCTTAGATAACCATTTTCCTAGGCGATGGTTTGGAAAGGATGACCCACTCCCTTGGCCACCACGATCACCCGACATAGCCCCTTTGGATTTCTTTTGTGGGGTTATGCAAAGGATGTTGTGTACGAGACACCAGTTTCCAATATTCAAGTCCTACGACAAAGAATTCAAGACGCCATCGGATCAGTTACTGTGAGGTACTACAGCTAACGCTAACGAATTGTTAAAGAATTTAGAAACCTTGGAATGATTCACTTGATCGAGTGAGTTTTTACACAAAAAACACGATTGGATATGTATTTCCATTGCATCAACTACATTATTAAACAAACTGTCCTGCCAATTGGATCTTGCCAATTGGAACTCTTGTATCTTCATGTTTAAATTAATACCTAATGTTACAAATTACGTCCTGGAAACAATGTGACATGCAGTTTGGTATAATGTGCACTCGTCCGTCGACTTTTTTTTTGGAAACTTGAAGTCTTATATTATTCAACTTCCATAGCGAAACATCTCGAGCCCATTATTGGTAAAGGCAATTTCATAGCTTACGAGTACTAAAACTCGAAACTCGAAAACTGTTTACATTGTTTTCCGTAATCAATTTTTATTTAAATGAATTTATTTTCAGTTCATTTATTATGTCCCGTTGTATTGTGCTCAACAATATAGGCCTAATATTTCTCGCAGGCAGAAAACGCCATTTCACATGCTATATAAAATAATGCATGACCTTCTTCACTAAAATCATTACTTCCAAACTATTTGACATATTCATGTAGCAAGGCGTGGATGGGGGGGATGGTTTGATTGCTCCAATCAGTATTACACCCTGAAACAGAATGGAAATTATTAAATTGATAATCACGTTCAATTATTGCTTGAATCATACACATTAATTGACCGCGAAAAAGAAAGACACAACACATAGGCGGAGAGAGAACCGTTCCCTTGGGTGGGGGGGGGGGGCAAAGCAAAACCATAGAATCTCCATATAACGGGGTTATGGGGGACATACATAATTTACCTCCTCTACCCATTATAGCTTGACCGTAGTACAGTATATCGAAATATGATCATTTAATAGAGATATTGTCGGAGGCATGTTTCTTACAGTGTTACATCCATATCCGCGATGTTTCGGACCGAGTTCTATAGGGCTTGAACTGTAGGTCTACTAAAAAATTATAATAGTGCATAACTTAAAACAACTTCCCTCTTATTTATCTCTCTTACAGAAACACATCCATATATCAATAAAACTACGTAACGGTGCTAACAGAAACTCTTTTATATGAAGTTTACGTTTATGAGGATATCATGTGAAATGTAAATTTTAACACGTTACAAAGAACACATCACAGCCATAACAAACTTACAAAACACCTCCTCATATCCAGAACACATCACAAGTGCTAACCACACCCACAGAGACATCAACACAGACATGGAAATACTACACATCCAAACAAAAAGCCAGAAACTAAACACACTAGAACAATATGAAATATACAGATACACAAAAACACACCCCAACGAAATTCTCAACACACAACTCAACTTCAAAACACACACACTATTTGGCTCTACAGTATACCACAGGAACAGACCCTCACAGGAAACAGAAGAAGTGGCGCCAAGACCAACAACGACCAGTTCTGAAGATGACCCATAAATAGGTCGAAACATGTAAAAGAGATACGTTGAAATTTAACACAGGAAACTCTTACCATACATATTCCGAAGTGATACAGTGTTAAAAGTTATGTAATCAAGATGTATATTTTATTTAATCTCGTCTTTAAGTTTACGCATTATACCGGGATCACTTTCCTCTTTTCTGCACTGTTGTGCAGTATGTTATTCATATTTCTCCAAGTGTCGGCCTGAACACCTGCAGACTTCTAACACATGAGTACAGGCTGTTGCAAAAAAAACATTACAGTGCTTCCATTCCTCAAATGAGGTATAGGAATTCTTATACATTCAGAAATTTAATCTTAGTCCAGACACATGATCTGAAGACATTAATTCATCAATTTAAGCACAGAAACTTAACCATAAACAAAAGCAAAAAGGATATTTTGAATTCAATATTTTCTAACGTTAAGAGAGTTTAGACAAGTTTGGGGGGTGGCATGGCCCCCCATGCCCTCCATAACTCTGTCTATGACACAACAGTTGAAAACTATCGATCATATGACCATCTGCCTGATATATGAGTCCCATAGTTCCAAAACTTGTCTTATCTCGAAAAATCGAAAACTTACCATATGAAGTCCTTAATGTCGCCAAATCGGCTGTGTCCACGCTAGTTCCACAGAGATCTGTATCTATTTCTCAGAAAGAATATATTATACATTATTTTGTGAGTGGCGAGAGAGTAGGAACGTGAAAGGCGTTAACGAAGAAATCATATTTCTAGCAGTGAATAAAACAAATTTGATTCACTCTTACATTTGAGTCATTGTTTAGGTTGCTATGAGTGACTAAACAAAGCCCTCTTTACATATAAGTAGTGGAAAAATATATTTTGTGCGAGATCGTGCGTATTTGCTTGATTTCCGCACAAAACCAATACGCGGTAAGTGTGAAATACCACATTCAGTATTCCCAACCTAACACACATAACAATTTCCCTCTTCTTACCGCTTAAGCGCGACATTCATTTTACTGCTTTAGGCTTTTAACATATTATTTTTAGAGACGTTTAACATAGTAATAATTATAAATTGGAAACTTACCACTGCACTTTCACCTAAATTGCACTGTTAATTATTGTTTTTAAATATTTGCAAAAATTAAGTAAACTCTACAACACCACAAAAGTTACTGCATTCGTGATGCAAGTAACATTAAGGAAGCCGTGAAAAAATCAACAAGATTCCAGATGCCGATGTTATTACTGTAATATGTTATATAAATAATATTGTTAAAATATTAAAATGAAAAATAAATCATTACATAACCTTACCGTTTGTTTTAAGTTCGCATTTATAGACTGGGGGAAAAAAAAGACAGACGTATATCACGGCCTGCTGGAGTATAGTAAACACAGAAAACATTTTAAAGCAACAATGTTGAAGATAGATATTTTTGTTTTGCTAATTTGCCGTCATTGAACAGAAACCAAGATGGAGATTTCATTGCAACTAATTAGAAATTCCTCTTTCAGGTATGTAATAAACGATCTTCGCACAAAATAATGTACAACACACGAGCGGTATGTTTGTTTTCATGTTCTCGGAAATTAAAAAAGCTCAACTACGTTTCGCTTTTTCAATCTTTTCCTCGAACATGAAAACATCAACATACCGCTCTTGTAACGTATATTACTATTCTGCGCTTGTGGGAATTATTACGCTCGGCTTCGCCTCAGGCGCTAAATTTTCCAATCGCGGATAAAATCTAATTTTACTCTCTTATGCTATAATTACTATTATTAGTGCCGATGAAGCACTGATTTCAACAAGACATTAAAAATGAAAAGATTTGTTTAGGCCTAGTTGACATTTTTGTGCAAAATCTAGCGAACGTTGTTAAACCGTCTTCAGGCATGTGATTTCGACAGATTTTTCTCCACACTGTGAGACAAAGACACGTAAGATGTGCTTCTTCGTCGCTCCTCGCAGTTTCTGGGTCTTTTTTCTTTTTCATCTTGTTAAACGACAGAGACTAGTACAAATAATTTCAGCATCTCTTCATCAGCTGGTTGTGTGCACAAGGGATGGCTCCCATACTTGATAGGGTGCGTCTACACTTGTAATTTTCTTAAAGAATTCTCAAACTATTTCAAACTTAACTAAGGGATGTCATTCCCTTAAGAGCGGTGATTGTACTTAAGGCTCATTCACAATGAAAACTAAACATAACATAAGCGTTAACTTAACGTTACAGTAAAATCAAGAAGTCATATCATCATTCACGATGGGAACATAAACATAACAGCAAACAAACTTGGTAACCATGGAAACATAACAACGACGCCATTTCCTCATATTCTGTCGTTTAGGCCTACTTCAGCGCTCCACGATTGTGTTCTGTTTGCAAATCACGTAAGCATAAGCATGAAAGTTTGGAGTTTGCAAACTGTCATGTTAACGTCTTACGGTAATGTTTATGTCAATGCTTATGTAAATCATTGTGAATGATCCCATTTGGTAGCCTGGGCGCAAACTTCTGTGTTTATGTTACGGTTATGTTTAATTTTCATTGTGAATGGGCCTTAAGTCTTGCTGAAAAATGAACCTTGTTGGATTTATATTGCTTGTACGTAATACAGGCGCTTTGACATGCCTGCCTTCACTGATAGCTGCACCTAGTTTGTGGTTTATCTGTCTGATTAGTATTGATTCGAACAAATATCGATATTCTGCGCGACTGCATTGCCGTTTCGTAAACTCTAATATCTGATAAATAATTCTGCAGCCTACAGTTCAGTCACTTAATATTATTATATTCTTACTAATAAAAACTCTTGTACAGACGTTTAACTGTCTTATACATATACATAGACGTTTAACTGTCGTTTAAAAGTCGTGTATAAATTTCTGATTAATAATCACTATATAGCTACGTCGTGTATAACAATACAACGGTTATAGAACTGCGTCATAGTTTTGCCATTATTTTATTACGAAAGGTAACAAAATAACAGATATTCTTTATTGCATCCGATAGCGTGCGGTAGTGTGCTGCAATAAGTATTGATAGTACAACCAGACCTGTTCGATTATCACGTTATATTTTGTTCAAAGAGTACAGTTACAGCAATATTATTCTAATTATTCTGTGCTTTTTGATTTGTTGTTCTGTGGTTATAAGGCAACCATCATCATGAAATGACAATCAACACGAACAGCTGATAGAGAGGCAGCCATTTTTAATTAATTATGGGTTTAATGTGATATGCCATATACGAAATGCACTATTATATTCACTTGATGAGACAGTAAGAAATACTGTATAATATTTCAGATTTGCTCCAGTTACTTCTTGTGACGTAGAACGAGCATTTTCAGGATACAAATATTATTTTTCTGAACATAGAACGATTAGGGAAAACACGGGAATTTTACTGGAAGCAAGTAAAGAGATAGGTTTGGAAGTAAATCCCGAAAAGACGAAGTATATGATTATGTTTCGTGAAGGGAATATTGTACGAAATGGAAATATAAAAATTGGAAATTTATCTTTTGAAGAGGTGGAGAAGTTCAAATATCTTGGAGCAACAGTAACAAATATAAATGATACTCGTGAGGAAATTAAACACAGAATAAATATGGGAAATGCCTGTTATTATTCGGTTGAGAAACTTTTATCATCCAGTCTGCTGTCAAAAAATCTGAAAGTTAGAATTTATAAAACAGTTATATTACCGGTTGTTATGTATGGTTGTGAAACTTGGACTCTCACTTTGAGAGAGGAACATAGGTTAAGGGTGTTTGAGAATAAGGTGCTTAGGAAAATATTTGGGGCTAAGAGGGATGAAGTTACAGGAGAATGGAGAAAGTTACACAACACAGAACTGCAGTCATTGTATTCTTCACCTGACATAATTAGGAACATTAAATCCAGACGTTTAAGATGGGCAGGGCATGTAGCACGTATGGGCGAATCCAGAAATGCATATAGAGTGTTAGTTTGGAGGCCGGAGGGAAAAAGACCTTTAGGGAGGCCGAGACGTAGATGGGAGAATAATATTAAAATGGATTTGAGGGAGGTGGGTTATGATGATAGAGAATGGATTAATCTTGCTCAGGATAGGGACCAATGGCGGGCTTATGTGAGGGCGGCAATGAACCTCCGTGTTCCTTAAAAGTCAGTAAGTAAGTAAGTAAGTAGAAAAGTATATTTTTGATAAACTGAAAATGTAAATTATTATTAATTGTAACAAGGCTAGATACATATTATTACGTATTTTTTTTTGTTATTCTTATATGTATGGGTAAATTATTTTATATTAAAAGTTACGAAGAATATAATTGTCAATTATTGTTTTTTTTTACACAATGTATTCTTAATATTGTAGTTGTAATCCCCTGGTAGAGGGGAAGAGAAGGCCTGATGGCCTTATTTCTACCAAGTTAAATAAATAAATAAATAAATAAATAAATAAATAAATAAATAAATAAATAAGTAAATAAATAAGTAAATAAATAAATAAGTAAATAAATAAATAAGTAAATAAATAAATAAGTAAATAAATAAATAAAGGTTTATTGTTCATTTTGTTTCTGATTCTAAGGCCATGGATCATTGGCACAAAGATAAATTTGGTTATACCACCCGACTGTACATGTTTGTTCTGCAGGTTTGTTGACGTTGACAGCTGCGTCACTACAGTTCATTCGGTAGATATATGTATAGTCCAAGCTCACGCAACTTAACAATTTTAGTGCGAACTTCATAACTCTGGTTACCAATCAGTATACTTACATTTATAAGAATACTAGTGGCTTGTGCAGCAAATGCTGCAAACTCAGTTCATTAGCCGTTCAAATAAACATTTTTCAGACTTACATTATTTTCAATGAAGAATACCAGACATTTTGAAAGTTATTTGCTTTTGTAATAGTGAAACATACTCCCTCTGAATGTTTTTTATGCCAAATACTTTTTCTTGAACCTCTCCACCTTCAGTTTTTGAGTTTCAGCTATGTGCAATAGCTATTTCAGGTCATTGTGGATTGTAGGTGAAAGTTAAAAAAAGTCAGGTTTGCTATGCTTTCGAACAATAGACATAGCTATTGCATGTAGAGTTTGAAATGTAGAGGGTAAAATCATTTTATCCTGCTAACCAGTAGCGGCTGGTGGTCAAAATAATGAGTGTGCTACAATTTCTATATTGGCCTACTGTATACACTCATATTTATTTATCTTAATTTGAGACTCGCCTAGTGACGAAATATGAAATCCATACGACGTTCCTTCCTACTGTAGAACCTGTCAATTACTCTGGTGTTAAACCCTTCAACTTGGATATCATACTCTTTTCTATTGACAGTGTTACTTCACAGAATGGATCCTGTGAATTGTTGGAGGCTATATACCGTAACAATTGAACAGCTCCATCTATATTCCGGAAGGCAGGTGTTCCGTATAGACCTCAAATTTGTGTCTTTAACACTCTTTTGTTCAGTACAGTATAGCTGTTGACAGCAACTTCAAGTTCGCGTTCAGGAAAATTACGCTATCCAAAAATTGCCAGAAAGTTTGCTGTTTAACAATTTTGTTGCATCTAGATAGCTTAAAGACTGGAAACGGTGAGTAGTTTTCTGAATTATACGGTCACATACTTCCTTGGCTTCAGTTTTCTGGGATTCCATTCTCCGTCGCTTGCTGACTGGTTCAGGAGGAACCTCAAAAACCAGGTAGACGGCAGCAGCAGTCGGACACTTGAATTACCAAATAGGCCTACATTGTAAATAGTTCCGAGTTCTTCCACAAACAAGCATTCTCTCGTTACCCTTTACTTTTGCAATCTCCAAGCTGTGTTGTGCTGAAGCTGACTACAGCACTTCCCCGCGTAAAAATAGCCAATCAGGGCAGTGATTTCAGCTTCGCACATGCGCATTAATTGTCTACATTCTCATGTAGAGTTTTGAGTAGCACATTGTACACCCTGAGGCACCAAAGAGCTAAGAGTGAAGACTAAACACTCTGTAATGCGTCATGAACATAACCACGGGAAATTGTCAAATGGCAGATCAGATACTATGGTGGTATTGCAAATACATTACTTGAGCCAAAATTATCATTGTGCTGTAGCACTGTAGCACATAAGGACGGGCCGCCCCTGCTGCTAACAGATCTCGAGCTAATACTGAAGAGAATGACGCATATAAATATCTACACCAAACCGCCATTAAGTATATGAAAAAGACTCAACCTCACTTGATTAATAACTATAAAAATATTTTATTTTTAATAACAATATTATCTTACGTAAGTTTTGTAGTCATATATACTATGCACATTCGCCATAATAATATATCGGTAATTGGGAGATAACCATAATTAATGAAAAATAGTCACATCATGGCATTAACTATAATAATATTTCATTTCTAATGGTAATAATGTCATCAAACCACCTCAAATTTTGTAGATTTTAGTATCCAATACACAGCTGTACTCAGAAAATTACACACCGCAGAATCAGATCCGTGAATTATTTTTAGCAAGTCTTTGAGTTTTTAATAACCAATTTAATTTCAGCTCTAAATATGTCAGCCAGACGGCGGTGATGTCAGCAATCTGCAGGTCGTGGCCTTCGTGTAATATCTTATTGTTTATTGTAGTGTGTTTGTGTTTTGTTTTATTCTGAAAAGCCATATTTTTCAAAACTGACGACAGATGGATTTTGGAAAATAGGAAAATAATGTAGGAAAATTGACATTTCACTGAAAACTGCAATTTTTCTGAAAAACTTTGGGTTCTAAGCTTCAAAATGAGGAGTCATTTATTAAAATCCGTTCAGCCGTTTTCCCGTAATGTCCATTACCAGTTTAAATTATATATAGATGTAAGTCATTGTTAACTGAGGTGTACCAGAAATCGGACCTTAGCCTGAGGAATGGGTTAAGATTTCCAAAAATGTAGAGTAGTCTTTCTATTCAAGAGAAATATAGGATATTCAAGGAAAACATTGCAGATTGATGATGATGATGATGATGATGATGATGATGATGATGATGATGATGATGATGATGATGGAGAATTATGATGTCAGTTGTTAAGTATACAAAAACATGTACTGGGTATTCAGTTCAAAGTGTGTCATAGCTCACTGTATGCCGTCATGTGGCTAGCCGATGAGCCTAGAGAATTCAATCTTCCTACACTTCCGCAGAGGTGTATAACCTATGAGGCAGAGAAGTTGCCTAGAAAGTACGGCGTTCATTCTGAAGAGTACGTGCCGATACGTACGGTAACGCCGGTAGTGGCAGGAATGTGAACTGTTTGGAAATACGTACTGTCGAGATATGGGGAGAGGGTTAAGACGATTACTTACGTATTTGTTGACATTAACTTCGACGGTCAACATGGACACGGAGCATTTGATTTGTGTTGTGGAATGTTACCGTACGCAACCGATGATAACAAATACCCTGCGTACGACTTGCCCGCGCAAAACACAGTTCGAAAGAGGTTATGGTAGCACACAGACCGTACAGACCGCCATCTGTTGCTACGACGTTCAAGTTATACCGTACACGTTCTAAACTTCAGATTGAAGAACGCCTTATATAATAGGCAACTTCTCTAACATATAAGCTGAAACTCGCTTCAAATCGGTGACCCAACAACAGTGACGTCATGACACACTTCGAAATGAACACCCAGTATTTCTACTTTCAGTGGTCTTACTTCTAACTCGTAAATATTGGACTAGGCTACACATTTAGCATTTTATTTTTACTAGTTTTATTGATAACGTTTAATGCATAATACACTTCGAGCTTTTAATGTAAATTTACATGACTAAATTGTATTTTATTCTACCGTTTTATTCAAAGTGTGGCTACTAACAGCCTTCATAAATATTAGAGGAAAGTATAATTATAGCTTTCTGCAGGTATTTGTTCTCTTGTCACATATCAAACCCTCTGCACATGGTCCAGTAGCTGCAGGCCCTCCAGTGCGGTCTCCAAAGTAGCAGAATTGTCCTTCTCCTGGAAATGAAACATTTCAAATTAGCTATATTAAATAGCCTACTAGCCGTACCCGTGCGCTCCGCTGCACCCGTTAGAAATAAATATAAAGTAATTACATAATTAAAATAGGACATTTGATCCAGGGAACATTCGTGTTTGATAGAAGGATAACTCGTTTATTATGTTACTTAAATTGTGTTAAAAAATTAAAAAGCGATCATTTTGATCCAGAGACCACTCATTTGGTCATAAAAATTATTTTAGGAAATAAAGGAAACGAATGCCTATCAAGTTTTCTGTGCATAAGAAGCTATTTTAATCTTACCTCTCCTCGATTCACTCAGAAGTTACCGTAATAACATTATAGCATTATGTCCACCTAGAGAAACTACACTTTCCAATGGTGAAATAATAATTAATTATACAAATCGGTTAATATAGCTTCCGATATTACTTCATACAAACACAGAAACATTCTCTGTAGGCTATGTTTCATAGCTTTCGATTGTTGTTGTCCAAGGCCCCTTATAGACGAAGTCATTTGTTTTTTATTTCATTACACCGCCTTAGACGGCGTTGTTATTGTAATTTTGAAATTCATTTATCTCATTAAATATCAGTCCTATCACAATTTTGCGTGGAATAAAACTTATCGGAAATTATTTTTAAAGAAACTTTTGCTATGTAATATTTTTCATGAAAATTAATAATAAGGGAGAAATGTCGATTTATTTAATTCATGCCCCCTTATAACCCCCCTTTTAAATAAAATATTTTGAATGCCATATAGCCTAAATTCTAAGTTACAACAAACTTAATTTATATTCCAATTTTCATACAAATCGGTTCAGCCATTATCACGTGAAAAGGTAACAAACAGACAGACATACAAACAAAAATTTCAAAAGAGCGATTTTCGGTTTCAGGGCGGTTAATTATATATGTTAGGACCAATTATTTTTGTAAAATAGAAAATTACCAGAAAAATTTCGGGTACAGATTTATTATTAGTATAGATAGATTGTAACGTACGTTCTCAAAATACTTGTTTCAAATGTAACAAGTACCGAGAAAAAAATTGTGAAAATTGTTTAACATTACCTTACAACATATAAAATGAGGAATTAGTGTAAATTTTCCATATCGCAAAAATCTCAATCACTAATCTGACTATCTTACAAGTTAAACACCGAGAATATATTATCACTGAATCTGTCGAAGCTATATGAAATAGGCAAAGACTTGGCTGGTTTTACGAGGACTGGATCCGTATGCTGTATGTAACGATCCCGACCAGTAGGGTTTCTCGCATGTGATAACGAAGATAGAACCAATCTTCGAAACGTCGTGAAACTATATTTTGTGCGAGATCGTGCGTATTTGCTTGTTTTCCGCACAGAACCAATACGCGGTAAGTGTGAAATACCACATTCAGTATTCCCAACGTAACACACATAACAATTTCCCTCTTCTTACCGCTTAAGCGCGACATTCATTTTACTGCATTAGGCTTTTAACATATTATTTTTAGAGACGTTTAACATAGTAATAATTATAAATTGGAAACTTACCACTGCAATTTCACCTAAATTGCAATGTTAATTATTGTTTTTAAACATTTACAAAAATTAAGTAAAGTCTACTACTTCACGAAACTTATTGCATTCCTGAAACAAGTAACATTAAGGAAGTCGTGAAAAAATCAACAAGATTCCAGATGCCGATGTTATTACTGCAATATGTTATATAAATAATTTTGTTAAAATATTAAAATGAAAAATAAATCATTACATAACCTTACCGTTTGTTTTAAGTTCGCATTTATAGACTGGGGGGGGGGGAAAGACAGACGTATATCACGGCCTGCTGGAGTATAGTAAACACAGAAAATATTTTATAGCAACAATATTGAAGAAAGATATTTTGGTGTTCCGAAGTTGCCGTCATTAAACAGAAACCAACATGGAGATTTCATTGCAACTAATTAGAAATTCGTCTTTCAGGTATGTAATAAACGATCTTCGCACAAAATAATGTACGATACACGAGCGGTATGTTTGTTTTCATGTTCTCGGAAATTAAAAAAGCTCAACTACGTTTCGCTTTTTCAATCTTTTCCTCGAACATGAAAACTTCAACATACCGCTCTTGTAACGTATGTTACTATTATTACCAGCAATGGAAAAAGTCCACGCCACTCTGTCAACAAATATAAAAAATGTAGTTTCGATAAAAAGGTAAATTTGTGAAAACAGCTGCAATACTGACTTAAGGAGCAGGCCTGTATAAAAATCGCTCCTGAAGCTGAAAAAAGACGTGGAGGCAAGTAACCGCTTACTGAAGATCCCAAGGAATATTTTAGTACAAAAATCCGAAAAATGTTATTTTGTTTTTTTTTTTGTTTTTTTTTTTTTGTAAAAAAAATCAGTCCTAGTATCCGTTACTCATGCAACATTCGTATAACTGAAGTGAATATTGCAATCTCCAACAACTGAATAGGCTAAACCTGGTTGGTTCACTAGATCATTGGTTTTCAACCAGTGGTCCGCGAAATTATTTTGTTGGTCCGCGGCGAAAATTCGTAGATTTCAAAATTAGTATTAGTTCTTTTTCGGTAATTATACAAAAAACAGAGTGTCTATGGCCCATGCCAAGAATCTGTAGAGTAGAAATACGAAATAAGACCTCTGCGCAAGTGGTATGTGGGAGGGCTAGGGTCAATGATCGCTCTAGGTGGAGTCATTGGTTGAACTAAGCTACCAATCGCTTGTAGGAAGGGGATCATTCCTATCTGAACACTCTACCACGAGCATCTTACCCCTTAGCGGTCTCGAGCTGATGCTACCCGCAATACACTCCGGCACAGATAGACTTCAGTTCAATTCAATTCAATTTATTTGGCCATTAGACATATAGTTTTAGGCTTCGTCAGAATACATTGAAAAAACATATAAATACATTTTAAAAAACACTAATAACAGAAACAGTAAAACTTAAGTAATACAATGAAAACATAAAATAATTTGAAACTTTTAAATTGAAGAAAACTAACTAAATTGCAATTAAACTTATTTATTAAAATACAATTTCATACAAATTTGTGTTGAAAACTCAGCAACAGAATAAAAAGGATTATTTAATAACCAATTGTAAAATCTAGTTTTGAAGCTATTGATTGGTAATTTATAATATTGACTTGGGAGCTTATTGTATAATTTCATCCCCATAATTAAAACGTTTGTGTTGCTCTTGTGTAATCTACAATATGGAATATTAATTTGTTCACTATTTCTAATTTCATGATCATGTATATTGGCCACTAATGAGTAATTGTCGATATTTTGTCGAGTGTAAAGTACTAGATCATATATATACAAATTTATGATTGTTAAAATCTGTGATTGTCTGAAAAGTGGCCGACAATGTTCCAGATAGTTTGATTTACATAAAATTCTAATGGCTTTCTTTTGTAAAATCAAGACGCTTCCAATTTTGGTTCCATTTCACCAGAAAATTAGGGCATATCGAATTATCGACTAAAAGAAAGAAAAGTAGGCACATCTTAAATAATTTTGAGAAACGCAAGTAGTTAAGACTTCGACCCAATGTGCACCAAGTCTCTCTACAGATTCCTAGGATGGACCATATTTATCTTTAATATAATTTTATAATATTATCTGAACTTTTCGCATACTATGCGGTCAACTCCAAGCGGAACCACCAACAAATTTTAAACAAGCACACTGCCATTTCTCTGTGCAAATAACAAACCGTCCGTTGACATCACGGACGACGTGGACTGTCATAGACTCACTCTTCAGGAGAAAGATAATTTAGCTGAACTTTCATCTGATGTAACTCTTAATTCTAAATTAAAAAACAAGCCACTCAATCAGTTTTGGTTATCAGCATTTGGAGAATATCCCGATCTCAGAAGAAAAGCATTGAAATCACTAGTGACTTTTTCAACCATATATTTCTGTGAAACAACTTCCTGTGCTGTTCTGTGTACCTGAGACAAAATATAGGAACCGAATGGATGTTGATGCCACCCTCCGTCTTGCAGTATCTACTTTAGATCCAAGAATCGACAAGATTTTGGTGAATAATGGGTAGAACGGAGAAAAATTCTCTCCGGCACCGGAATTCGAACCCGGGTTTTCAGCTCTACGTGCTGACGCTTTATCCACTAAGCCACACCGGATTCAAGTTCTGATGCCGGATTAAATCCTCCTCAGTTTGAGTTCTACCTCTCTGTTCTCCCTAAACTGAGAAGGACTCAATCCGGCATCAGAATTTGAATCCGATGTGGCTTAGGCTAGTGACACTTGTAAGGGCAGACTCACCGAGGGGCTGGACGCAGGCATCACAACAGCCGCAGGGAGAGCCGTGTGGCTTGAGGACGGCATCGCCGGTGCAGGGCGGGGCGGTGGTCAGCGTGGAGCAATCCACACGGTCGCAGTAGTCGGGGATGCAGGACGACTGGCACGCCACTGCAGCCACACACACGCACAGCACTGCTACCCACAACGGCTGCATCTGTCACACAAGAGCACCGCCCTCTGAAAACTGCTCCAGTATTACTATAGAGCAGTGATGTCAACTGATGCCCATAGGAGCAAGCGCGCGCTTTAGAGCCCAGGAGAGCCTGAGCGCTTTACAGCGGAAAGGAAAGAGACAGACGAAAGAGGTGGTATATGCCGCTTGGTCGAGCTATATACAGGGATGGCCAGCACTGATTCAATGGATAAAGGGAAGAGAACTTATTAAAACTGTATCCATGTTAATTTTTAGATTTGTCTGAGAAGTATAAGTGCATTATAAGAATGTAAGTTTTAATTTTAATGCTCATTTTTCACAAGTTTGATTTTTTATTCAAAAGGAATATTTTCTCAACTTTCTTACAGAAAAGTGAAATTTTCAAATATGTTTGTTTAGTACCCTTACAGGTACTAAAACAATGTTTTCGTAAATCTAATATATCGTAAACACGTATTACTGAAAATAGTGTATTAAATGGTTGAAAATATTCTCAAGGAAAATGTTTGTAAGGAAATGAATTAACAAAGCAAATACTGTTACATCAAAAACAAAAGATATGTGCCTATGTGTTGGTACAACGTCAGCTCTATAGCTTGAGCAGATTTCGAGATAATTTAATATTTTGATAACAGAAAGTTGCGCACCAATATCACCTAAAAGCATAATGCGATAAGAGTTTTATTATGTAATATTAGTTACAGTTAAAACATATACCTAGACAACTTTGCTTTGTACTATAATATTGTTTTGATTACTTTTATAAGGCTGAAGATACCATCAATATCAATTTCAACTTATCATGTCATATTCAGTGTCTTTTTTTGGGATAACATTTTCTTTATGAATGATGTGTTTAATTCACTTAGTACAGTATAGTTGTAGTTATTGTGGAATTTGTGTGAATATTCCTTCTTTATTCTTTATTATGTTATTAACGTTTAAAACACAACTGCAATATTAGGCTAAGAAATAGGTGTTAGTACTTTTGTTTTACGGACAATATAGAAAATAACAAACAGAAAGAAGCCATATAAAAATAACGACATAAAATTTCACGTTCCATTTTAAGTTTGTGCACCACTGTTTTCTTAATCCAACAGGCTGCTTATTCCTCCTAGCATACCTAGCGCTTAATGCCTGCGCACGACGTCAAGGTCAGAAAAATGCGCATGCTTTGACATCACTGCTATAGAGGGTCGTACTGAAAGTCATGGCCAACACATTGCTATAATTTCAATTTAAACAATGTAACAAAGACGATTATATGATATAATCTACAGACTTTACACTATGTATTGACATATTGTGACGTCATTAACTTCTATCATGTGACCATAGACAATCTGGCCTATACGAACTCCGCTGTACGTTTCACTGAAATAATAATAATAATAATAATAATAATAATAATAATAATAATATAATAATTGAATAATAAAATCCCGCGCATTTTGTTAATCTTCAATACTGGAAAATAATTGTGGCTCTAGGCAAATTACTATTAAATTTCTCATGTTTGGCTCTCATCTAATTTCCACTGAATCTAAACTCTACCAAGATTGCAGTAGCCTACATGGACCCAGCCTACCCTATTATCATCACAGAGTTGGACATGCTTTGCTGATATAAAAATGTTTCTATTGATGTCCTTCACCCACATTATTATTTTCTAACACTAGATCTGATACTCTCTGTAGAGACTTTCTTGAATGAATCATAGTTCAGACCCAGACTTCTTCGAGTTTCTCAGCATATTCTATTTCATTACTCTCGGATAAATTGGCAATATTTTCTCTTAGTAGTTCCATACACATTCCACCATTTCTTCAGTATCGCAATATCTTCCTACAATCACTGAATGAAGTAGTTTGAAAATCACTTCAGAAAAATTTAGTACGTTACCTCTTTTTCTCCCCACAAGATGTTCTTGTTTTGAAAACAACGAAATATTGACTGAAAGGAAAAAGACAATGAGCTTGTAATTTATAAGCCCCAACTTTGTTTCAAGTACTTCTAGTAAACTGTTGTGCTTTCATATCATTGATGACGTCATTACAGGATAAACTCGGAATTTCACAGAAGCTGAGTCACGGGGTCGCTTACTGCGTTTCTTCCTAATGTTGCGAATTATGAGTAGGCCCACAGTTTCCTGCGTCTTGAATTTTTATTCAGAATTTGAAAAATCCCACTTGTGGTCTGTCGTACCGTTTTTATTTCGATAAAGAGACTTCACGTCAAACGTATAAATCTCGAGGTTTAAAAGAAAGCTACGAATTTTCTCTTTCGAACTAGAAACATTTGTTGTTCTGCAAATTTCCAGCTTAAAGAAATCTACAGAATCTTGTTTTTCAACCATATCACGGTTTCTTACGCCTCCCGAATTATTATCTGAATTAAATATTTTACAAGTCTCTAGCTTAGAGAAACCTACAAATTCTGTCTTGCGAACCATTCGAATAGTTTACTATTTTTTATTCATTAGATCATACCTGCACAAACAGCGCTCAACGAGCGCGCGGTCATTCGGAGCGGGAGAGCCGTGTTACAGCTCGCCGAAACGGAGAGGAAGATACGTCAGAATGACATAGATTTGCTATAGGTAGAGGAGAGGGAAACAACCACTCAGCTATCTAGTGGAGTGCAGTGTGTAGGCCTATTCTCAGTACCCTTTCACGTTGCTTACCTACTGCTACAGTACAGTATGGAGGAATCTAAAAGACTGAACGTAACATTTAACGATTTACAGCTCGAACTTATTGATCTTCATTGTGACCTAAGGGCTAAAGATCGTTTGAATAATACTACTAGCCTGGTTGAGTTTTACAAGACTAAACATTAGCAATAATATCCACGACTACACAAGCTGGCTGTGAAAATGATTGCTATGTTTGGCTCAACATTTATATTTGTGAGCAACTGTTTTCTATAATCAACTTTAAAAAGGCAGACATCGAACATTTGTAACTGATGTTTCATTATGATCAGTAGACTACTGTTCCTTTCAGCTGCCAACAGCATAAAACCTCGTTTTGATGTACTGATAAATAAAAATATAACAAAATGATATTTTACATTTAAGTAGCTATAGAATTTCTATTACTTCTGTAAAATTAATATTTCTTTATTAATTAATAATAGTCCAAGATAGTTTTGCAAACACTGAACGGGAATTCATTTCATAAACACTCGTAATAGTACTTTCTTTTGTGTACATTTTGTACGAGATCACCCCTTCTTCCAGTCCACCCTTATACAGAGCGCAGTCAATATCTGCCTCCGCTCATGAGCTGTGAGCCGGCTCGGAGAGCGCAAACCTTGTGCAGACCTACATTAGATGAAATTCAATAAAATAAGAAAGTCTATGCCCTCTGCGTTTTATTCATATGAAGAAAATTCTTCATATTCTGTAACTTTCCACATTTAAGACACCTGGCGATTCTAACTTGCGAACAGTGTGTGTAGTTTCCTGTGTTTTGAAGTCCTAAATTATGAAATATGCTAATTAATATTAAAAAGTAAGAATGCTTAAAATTAGTTTTGTACTTTTGACACGTAATGTGTTTTATATCACAAGTTTAGTATAAAGTGTTTGACAAATGTACATTGGTTAAAAATGCCTACTGAAGGATGCACTGGAAGGAATGGTGAACGGGAGAAAAGTTCGGGGCAAAATAAGATATGAGATGATAGACGGCATTAAGATACGATATGGATCGTATGCGGAAACTATTAGGAAGACAGGAAATAGAAAAGACTGGAGAGTGCTGGGCTTGCAGTGAAAGATCTACCTTTGGAGAAAACTAAGAATGAATGAGTGAATGAATATAAATAACATATCTAGCTTTTATTGGTGAAAACTCACCACATTTATGAAACTCCTTACAAGCTAAATTTTCAATGATATCGGTATATTATTAAAAGATAAAAGGTACAGTTGAATATCATTTACTTCCAAGGACTGAACCCATGATCCTTCCCGTCTTCATTGCTATAGGTGAGGAGGCGAGACCTGGCATGTGAGCTGTGCGAGAAGGGAAAGAGTGAGCTATGATAAAGGAGCTTCTTTTAATGTTATACTGATCTACCAACACGAAAGTTGATCTCAGGCTAAAAACCTGACTTTTCTCTCCATCATAGCCACCGTTCGAGGATTTATTGCTCGTGACAATTTTACCCATCATGCATGTGCGCTACCTATCGGATTATGCTATGAACTACTCGGCGTTCGAGCGAAAACGTCCGATGCAGACCTCTGACAGTTGAACATTGGAGGCAAAATAATGGAGAGAAGTGCTGAGGAGGACCAGAATGTAAACGAAATTGAGAAACGGAACTGAACTGCGGGGTGTTTGGAGAATCCCGTGCTGTGTACATATCTGCTGTCTCAGCGCCAGATTAATTTCCAGAGCAGCCACTTCCTATACCAAATCCGCAACAGGTTCCCAGAATAATGTTTCCATGTGGCCTTCTCTGAGGTGAACCCCAGCGCTATCTCTAGCAGGAGGGGGGTGTGACAGATATGGCGCTGCCGGAAATACCCGCGATAAATCCTCTAGTAGCGATAACAAAGCATTACTTATACTCTGTACAGTTGCTAGCAATGCTTTAGAAATGAAAGAATACCTCATACCTACTCCCTTTAATTTCTGCATTCACACATCTCGTAGATTCTTCTTGTTATGAATAATTCATTTGATGTGTAAATATGATTATGATATATTATTAAATGTCTGTTATTTTGAAAGAAATGTCCAGTTGTTCATCAATTTTTTTAGTAGGTTGTTTTACGACGCTTTATCAACATCTCAGGTTATTTAGCGTCTGAATGAGATGAAGGTGATAATGCCGGTGAAATGAGTCCGGGGTCCAGCATCGAAAGTTACCCAGCATTTGCTCATATTGGATTGAGGGAAAACCCCGGAAAAACCTCAACCAGGTAACTTGCCCCGACCGGGAATCTAACCCGGGCCACCTGGTTTCGCGGCCAGACGCGCTGACCGTTACTCCACAGGTGTGGACTTGTTCATCAAGGAATGAACTACAACAGAGTTTCTCAAACTACGGTCCGCGGACCACCTGTGGTCCTCGAGGTCTGCCCTTGTGGTCCTTCAAAAAAGACAGAAGAAAAAATAAAATTCGAACGAATTGCATATCACATTGTAACTTAAAATCTCAGAGTTTGGAAATTACACATGGCAATCGAATTTCACTTTTTCTCCCAATACAGACATTTTATGAAATTTATTACCCTACCCGTCTATCGATTTCCCACTCTACTATCAGCAACAAAAGAGGGATTTAAAGCACTATATACATTCCTTCGTACCTGTCGTCTCGCTTCATTTACCTTTCTTCCCACCACAATCTGAACACACGCTCTCGTCATGAAACAATACTAACAATACCATCCCATCGCACCTCCTCATACTCATCCTCTTTCACAATAGCCCTGCCAAGACTCTGGAATTCGTTACCTGCTAGCATCAGGGACTGTCGAAATAAAATTGAATTCAAACGCAAACTTACTAAGCACTTGGTCAGTAATTGAGACTCGTTCAGACATAGTTTCTTGTAAATAATTCTCTTAATCTATCACAAAATATTTCAATATCCGGTAATTTCATCACTATAGATTTTTGTTATTCTAGGTTTAATTTGTAATTCAGTAAATAAGCTACAAAAATATTCTTTGTTCTTAACTTCTGCGATAAAATGTCTAGCTTTCATTAATCAGGTAATCTTGTCGTACTTTAATTTTTATTGTAATTGTAATTGTAAATTTAATATTACTTGTAATTTTATTGTTCATATTATAGTTGTAATCCCCTGGTAGAGGGGCAGAGAAGGCCTGACGGCCTTATCTCTACAAGGTTAAATAAATAAATACTAAATACTAATGCTAATAATATATACGTGGTGTTTCTCGACATTTTTTCCCTGCATATCTGGCGCCGCACCTATAACCCAACCAGGGACCACCCAAATTCATAACAGGACCAAAGCACCGAATCTTAATTCAATTTTAAAATATAAGTATACTGGTATTAAAATACTATGCTACGAAAAAGATAAATTTGCTTTCCAAGGGAACAATAGTAAGATGGTCCGCGGAACTGTTCTAACTTTAAAAAGTGGTCCCCACTTCAAAAAAGTTTGAGAAACTCTGAACTACAATATACTCTCGATTATCCGGGATAATAATAGGGAAGAGGTACCCAAATAATACGAAAAAACGGATAATACGAAAGTTTATTATTTTACCTAAATAGGCCTATTTGGTGAACAAATACTTTTAAATCTATAATTAACTTCATATTTACTGCAATACACACAGTATGTGAATATCATTTTACACATAAGATTAAAATTCACCTACAATTTAAGATTATAGAAAACAAAATTAAATTTGTTTTCCCACTCCCTCAACAGGGAACCGTTAACCTCCAAGCAGCAAAGCTTAGATCACAACGTACCGTTTTAATTTGTAGTCCAGTATAATTTCTTCATGATTTGTTGTCACTTTAAATTGATAAAGTGACAACAAATTATATATTAATAAGTAATAAATTATTTTCGAGCGTAAGCCATGCGCGGGTAATGCGCAAACCGGGTGAACCGCGTACAGATAATTCAAGAGTATACTTACTTATGGCTTTTAGAGAACCCGGAGGTTCATTGCCGCTCTCACATAAGCTTGCCATCGGTCCCTATTCTAAGCAAGATTAATCCAGTCTTTACCATCGTATCTCACCTCCCTCACATCAATTTTAATATTATCATCCCATCTACGTCTCGACCTCCTCAAAGGTCTTTTTTCCTCCAGCCTCCCAACTAACACTCTGTATGCATTTCTGGAATCGCCCATACGTGCTATATGCCCTGCCCATGTCAAACGTCTGGATTTAATGTTCCTAATTATGTCAGGTGAAGAATACAATGCGTGCAGCTCTGCGTTGTGTAACTTTCTCCTTTCTCCTGTAACTTCATCCCTCTTTGCCCCAAATATTTTGCTAAGCACCTTATTCTCGAACACACTTAACCTCTCGAGAGTATTAAATTAAATTATGGTTTATTTAACGACGTTCGCAACTACCGAGGTTATATCAGAGTCGCCGGTGTGCAGGAATTTTGTCCTACAGGAGTTCTTTTACATGCTACTAAAT
Organism: Periplaneta americana; assembly: GCF_040183065.1. Lineage (NCBI taxonomy): Eukaryota > Metazoa > Arthropoda > Insecta > Blattodea > Blattidae > Periplaneta > Periplaneta americana. The sequence goes on along the minus strand of NC_091117.1, from coordinate 207,843,759 downwards.
CTACTGACATGAACCTGTCGCATTTAAGCAAACTTAAATGACATCGTCCTGGGCCGGGATCGAACCCGCAACCTCGGGCACAGAAGGCCAGCGCTATACCAACTGCGCCACCCAGAGCGACTCTCGAGGGTATTCTGCACTTCTTTTCATCCTCACGAATAGCGGGATCCCAATGTATGTGCGGAAAAAGATCAAATCTTGAAAGGAATAACGGAAGAAAACGTACTATTAACATTTTGTGAAATACTGAAATATTATGAAGTTGTGAATTATCGACATTGTACAACTATCTCCTTATGCAGACAACTGAAATTAAATTTGTATCCAAATAGGCTATAGTTTAACAGACGTAACAAAATGAAACCATTAGAGAGGAATATAAAAAATATTTAAATACTAAAATAAGGTGTTGTAGTGAAAAATACACAAGCCATATGAAACTAAAGCTTGAACATAGTGCCTACTATACAGAAACAAACGGGAACTCTCAAACCAAAACAAAAACACAGCCAAGGGAGATAGATCCAAATTAAGATTAACTGATCAAAAACCAGAACGGGAGTCATGCTTAACACTGGAGGAAGGTCCTAACGATGACAATGCACTGACAAATACATCACTGCCAATACCGTGTTTGAAATGTAACAAAAGACGCCGACAACTGACTTTCATTAAGGGGACACTTCACTAAAAATGGCAACTTTTTTTCGAATCACTTTTTTCAATCAAATTTTGACGGCATGTTTACTAAGTAAAGGATTAACAAAATCCAAATTTTGAGCTCCAAAATGTTTCTACCTTTTCGTTTTTTTTTATTATTATTTTTTGTAATTTTCAAACCTAAGTTTTTAGTAAAAGAACTCAATTTTTAAGCTTTGCTTTTTTTGGTTACATTCACAAGACATAGAGAAACATTTCTATGCATTTATTTTATTAACTCATTTCTTCACTTTTATATTTTTTTTAATTAAAAAATCTTTTTTTTCTACAATTCGTGAAAAAAATAAAATAAACTAGCAGCATTTTTCACAACATAAATGCATAGAAACATGCAGCCACCAAATAAATACTTGCAGTAAAAATTTCATCCAGATTTATTAATATTTAACATAAAAAAGTCTATGTTGAATCAAGAAAAATAAACTTACGGAAAAATGAATTTGAAAGTAAAATGAATAAGTATATAAATTAACATTCTCCTCCGCTACATTCATCTAGTAACTTCAGGGATTCAACTTTAGAACACAAAGTTGCTAGATTTGTAATCAGAAATTTGTAAAAAAATAATTTTTTGATGAAAAAATAATTTTGACAGCTCTTTAAATGTCACGCCCCCTTACAGAATTAATTTAAAAAAATGTTTAAACATACTTGTAATCAGAATTGAGCTAAATCCATTTTGGGTACGGAAATAAACATTCTAGAGAAGTGAAATAGCCAATAAAATTTTTTTGGAAAATTTTCATGATTTTGAGTGGAATCAAAACTACCTACCTGATGTCAAAATATTAACGACACGTGAGTTTCCAAAGACAATAGACACTTTCGTCAGGCACTGGAATGAGAAATCGAAGTTAAGAGCCTGTTTCCACTATAATTTAAACGTAGGGGAGACTGTTGTACCTTTAAACACTTTTCACATTTTATTATTTTTTAATTTTAGGAAATGAAATTTTTAAATAAAAAAATACACGAAATAATTATTGAAGATTCCTTTACAATGTCCTGTATGTATTTTCCTGTTCTACACATCTATTAAGGATGGAAAAAATAAAATGAAGGAATATGTAATGTGTTCAAAGGTACAACAGGTTCATGTACCTTGGAACATACTCTCTTGTAAGTTGGAACACATGAAATATAGGTGGGAATATAGCTGTAAAAACTGACAATCATATTTAAAATGTATTTGCCATCATAAACCAGAGCAAGCTTCTCTGATTGAGATTTTATTTCCTGGAGGAGCAATAACTGCTTCAACAGCTTTCTTCAAGGCATCCGGATCAATTGGGGGCCTCTTAACTCCAGACTTACTTTGTGCCATGATCTTAAAATAAAAGAAGAACAAAAACCGATAGTCTTGTGTACCTTGGAACATGTTCCATGGTACAAAATGTTTTATGTTCAAAGGTACAAGAGGGTGCACGTTTAAACAAATATGACTCCCAAAACTAGAGATTCGAATAAATCATGGAAATTAAAATATGTTATTACTCACCAGATGATAGGAACACACTGTACTTAATGGATAGTAACAAAATATAATCTGATTTTGTGTTAGAAAACGTATATCAATGAACGAAATGTTTACTTTTGGTACGGTACTAAAAAAGATTCTTTTGTTTACAGAACTCACACTTTGTAATGAGTTAAACCGAAACTACGACCAGAGCTACTTAGCGGCTTTCTCTACAATCTATTTCAGTTTGAGTCCTCTAGATAGTAGAAAAAATAAAAAAACAAAAAATGTTCAAAGGTACACTATGCTGAAGGTACAACAGTCTCCCCTACACAAAAATTTATGAAATTGAGATACAATGTTGAAATTAAATTACAAATTAAAATAATTACAATCGGCACCAAATTTATTTTGAGTGAAGGCAGATGTTAGAAGAAGAAAATTTTGCTAACCATTTGTCAGCGTGAATCGCTTGACAACGGTCCATCTTGGAGGGTGTGTCTATACTGAGTAGATTTGATAGTATTGGCAGTGTAGATAAAACAAAGAAGCGCCGTAAAAATCGCTTCGCGGAGACAGAGGAAGCACTCAGACGGAAAGGATTTGTAATGAAGATCGGAGCAAAGTGAAATCTGGGGCATAAAATGTGAGCACTTAATGAAACTGAACCGGGATTTTCCTACAGGCTGTCCCTTTCAGAAATTCCCTAGTTGTAGAGTATATTTTCTTGGGAAGTCGAAACTTAGAAACGGGTCATTTGTGTTTCATAAAAAAGTTCACAAAACTCTTATAAAATTATTATAATACTTGATCGAGCATATTATTTTATGAGTTTTGAAAATGTATTTACTTATATAAATTCAGGTTTTCTGTTATAAATGAAGAAAGACAGCTACTTTTAGGAAAAATAGTACATTACGCAACGAGCCTATAATGGTAGTAATTAAGACGCGAGTATATTTATGAAACGAGCGCAAGCGAGTTTCATAATTTTCATACGAGCGTCTTAATTACCATTATAGGCAAGTTCCATACGACTTTTTATGCTCGACCATATTTCTAATTTGAAATTATTCATAAGTATTCATGTTATTCTTATCTGACTGGGGAGCGGAACTGACCTTGTGCAATATCTCGTAAATTGTGAGATGTGCGCAGACGCGAAAGTATTGATTTTTTCCGAGGAACAAATGGCATTGACCTTGATACAATCTAGAGAGTAAAATAAACATTAATCTTGATATAACCTTGAAATTGATTTAGACATTGAAAAACGAGATGAAAAATTGAATTTATTTGAATATTATTTACAATTAACGCTAATTATTATAGTAAGAGAACATAACCTTCTGCGACAGTATTGGATTTCCAGCCTCCGTGACGTTTCGATTTTGTCTTTCGATTGCATATCCGAGAATAATCGATACTTGCGCTTTCATATTGCTACAACGGTGTTTTCTGATTGGTGGAACACCTGAACTTTAATGAATAGGTGTACCTTAATGAGGTCCATTAAAGGACTGCTACCAGGTGTATAATTACTACATTTCGGCATGGTCGAGCATAAACACAATTATCATACTTACTTACTTACTTATTGGCTTTTAAGGAACCCGGAGGTTCATTGCCGCCCTCACATAAGCCCGCCATTGATCCCTATCCTGAGCAAGATTAATCCAGTCTCTACCATCATATCCCACCTCCCTCAAATCCATTTTAATATTATCTTCCCATCTACGTCTCGGCTTCCCCAAAGGTCTTTTTCCCGCCGGCCTCCCAACTAACATTCTATATGCATTTCTGGATTCGCCCATACGTGCTACATGCCCTGCCCATCTCAAGCGTCTGGATTTAATTATCATACACATATATTAATGTATTGTTTGGAGTTAGTTTTCAATTTATCAACGTCATAAATATTATGGTTTTATAACGTCTTTTCCATGTCTAAACTTGCATCCTTATGCTTTCTGCATCTTAACTCTTCTTCCGAAAACATTCGTCCTATAATTAAATTATAATTTCGATAGCCTATTCTATTCTCAGCCATTAGTCCGTGACTTCAGTCGCTACATTTCACACTTTTAAGATTTCCTGTTTATCTGTATTCCTTTGATCATCCATTTTTGTATAACCCAACCTTGGTCTTGTAACTATTAACATATTTTTAAATAACTAATTTTCTTCTCCTTCCATTTTTTTATTTATTACTAGCCGTACCCGTGCGCTCCGCTGCACCTGTTAGAAATAAATATAAAGTAATTACATAATTAAAATATGACGTTTGATCCAGGGAACATTCGTGTTTGATAGACGAATAAATCGTTTAATATGTTACTTAATTTAAATTGTATTTAAATAATTAAAATGCGACCGTTTTGGTCCAGAGAGCAATCATTTGGTGCAATGACAATTCTTAATTGTTATTACATGCAACCATAGTTTAATAAAGATTGACATATAATTTAGTTTTAATGTGTATGTTTTATATTACTTGCTATATGTTTCAGAAGTTACTGTAATAACATTGTAGAATTATGCCCATCTAGAGCAACTACAATTTCCAATGGTGAAATAATAATTAAACAGTTAATTAGCTTCCGATATTACTTCATACAAACACAGAAACATTCTCTGTAGGCTGTGTTTAATAGCTTTCGATTGTTGTTGTCCAAGGCCCCTTATAGACGAAGTCATTTGTTTTTATTTCAGTACAGCGCCTTAGATGGCGTTGTTATTGTAATTTTAAAACTCATTTATCTCATTAAATATCAGTATAGAATAAAACTTATCGGAAATTATTTTTAAAGAAACCTTTGTTATATAACATTTTTCATGAAAATTAATGATAAAGGAGATATTTCGATTTATTTAATTCAATCCCCCTTATAACCCCCCTTTTAAATAATGTACGTATTTTGAATGCCATATAGCCTAAAATCTAAGTTACAACGAACTAAATTTATATTCTATTTTTCATATAAATCGGTTCAGCCATTATCGCGTGAAAAGGTAACAAACATCCAGACATCCAGACAGACAGACAGACAGATAGACATACAAACAAAAATGTCAAAAAAGCGTTTTTCGGTTTCAGGATGGTTAATTATACATGTTAACACTAATTATTTGTGGAAAATCGAAAATTACCAGAAAAATTTTGGCTATAGATTTATTATTAGTATAGATTATGTCGTAATAATTAACATGTATTCATAAATATTTCTTTGCGTTGCTACACATTATAGTGATTACTCTAACATGTGATTCACTCCCTAAAACATGTTGATAGATATTATATGAAAGCTGATAGGCCTACTTGTTCACTAGTTTTTTCTTATTTTAGTTTTAAAAAGGTAAAGTCAAACCCATGACAGGTTAAAAAGACCCAGAAGATAGCTAGAGGTTAATGGGGAAGGTACACCATTGGCCTACAAAAATTTATTGAATTTCTTTTTATATATCAGCTACTATAAACGCTAAATGAACGAAACTGTTCATGCTTACAGTCCGCGTCACCGTTTTTGGCGTGTGAAATAAGTAATGGGAACGTTAAGTGCAAGTGTTTTACATTTGCCGCAGTCAGACTGACAACTGTGTTTATCAAATGACTGATATGACATATAGGAAGTGGTACCATTCTCAGCTGCACTAATAACATGCTCACAAACTGGGCACTATATATCTACGTCACACGCCAAAAACGCTGGCGCCAGCTGTAATATACATACATTAAACTTTATAAAACATTATTGAATATATTAAAGTAGCTATTAATTACCTGTAAAAATTACATCAAATTTTCATATTTCTTTACAACACTAAAGCATTTGCATATTAAAATATACGATTAATTAAATATATGCATGATTCTTTTACTGGAATGTTTAAAGACCTACATCAACAACATAGTCAAGGATCTTTTACTTATTCCTTCAAGAAATATTTTTTTTCTTAATCGTTACCTTCAATAGTAAATTTTCTAAAATGTTTGATTGAGGGAAAATTATTTCCTGAAGGAATAGCTTAAAGATCCTAGACTATGTTGTTGCTAAATTTTTGCAGGCCAATGGTGTACCTCGCCCTTTAAGGCTCCCAACTTTACAGACAATCGGCATTGAATGGCTGTTATTATAGTTTTATCTCTCACTACATTTTTAGCCTTCTTTGCTATTGATTTTGTTATATAGAATTTTCGCATTGTATTTTTCAGAACTTTGGTTTAATTTATTAGCTGTACGTAGTAATTCGTCTTCAGTTTTTATTTTGCTTTCAAAATTGAGTCAGTGTTTTATATTACTGGAAAATTTGTTTGTATATGCAATAGGCAGTTTCTAGTCTTCAACAAATCGAATCATTAGGCCTACAGAAATTTAATCATATTTGGGATAATCTACACCGCTGGCCTAAACTTATCATAGATGAATAATAATTATTATAATGTATGGAACATTTACAATTAATCAAACTCAGCTTACGCACCTACGCATTTATTTTTTGATCATTGTGTCTGTATGAAATTTATTCAATATATAATTTGACTAACGGAGTCGTATTCAAATTCCAGTCGATTGTGTATTGGACAAAAATATTCGTTCTTCTCTTATACCCGTCCTCAATGGTCTAGTGGTATTACAGTTACATTTATCCAAAATTTGCTATTTCAAACCTGATAGTGATCATAACTCGCGTGCGAGTATCAGCGTTTAAGATATCTTAAATAAAAATAGAATTCGCGAGTCAGAAAATGCTTGGAATTGTTATACGAGTATCAGTGTTTAAGAGATCTTAAATAAAAATAAAATTCACGGGTCGCAAAATACTTGGAATTGTTATACGAGTATTAGCGTTTAAGAGATTTTAAATAAAAATAAAATTCACGGGTCGCAAAATGCTTGGAATTGTTATACGAGTATCAGCGTTTAAGCGTTTAAGAGATTTTAAATAAAAAATAAATTTACGGGTCACAAAATGCTTGGCATTATTATACGAATATCAGCGTTTAAGCGATTTGAAATAAAAATAGAATTTACGGGTCACAAAATGCTTGGAATTGTTATACGAGTATCAGCGTTTAAGAGATCTTAAATAAAAATGGAATTGACGGGTAACAAAATGCTTGGAATTATTATACGAGTATCAGCGTTTAAGAGATCTTAAATAAAAATAGAACCTCCGTGTTCTCTAAAAGCCATTTGAGGGGGTCAGAAGCAAAGTGATATAAATGCACTTAAATTATTTGTGAGAAAATGTGATTGAAAGTACTTAAGGTTTCGTAAATTCCGTGAAATTTTTTTTATTTCAATTTTAGTGTGTGATGTGGTTAACAGATATATCCCTTTGCTATAACAATTTTAAATATTTCAGCTTGCCCTAGATGCACTTAACTCATGTTCTTAGAAATGTCACTTGTACTCCTTTGGTTCTGACCCCCACATTTATCTATGTATGTATTTATTTACACTGCAAATGGGCAAGCACCCGGTGGTAGTGGTATACACAATATAAACAATACACAATAAAATGATAAGCAATACACAATAAAATTTACAATACACAATACAATTGAACACAATAATTACAATTAATAATAAAACATAAATAAAATACCTAATTTTACAATACAACTTACATACGTATAGGCTCTACATAAGTTTCAATAGTCTTTCACTTTACTCTCATCTCACTCACTGTAGTGGCACTATGACGCATTTCACTGACACTTGAGAACACATTTCACTGACACTCTATAACACATTTCACTGACACTATAGAACACATTTCATTGACGCTATAAATTATCACTGATCGGAACTATTCACTGCACTGTAAAACCATAACTTCACTGACTCACCTCGCTTCACTGATACAACAGTTCAAATAAGTCAAATAATTACACCCTTATGCATACTTATAAACAGAACTACATTTAAACTAAACATTTCTAGTCTAAGGCCCTCTTACACGCTATTTTTAAATAATTTACAATTCAAACCAAGGAAGTAACTCTTCAGGCTAACTAAATATATATCACCTTAAAAAATTAAATGTTAAATGTCACCTTAATTTTAATTTGCACTTTATACACAACTTTTTAAGTTATTCTTGAATCTCCTTAAGGAAGGACGGCCCTCAAAGACCGCTGCAGGTAGATCATTCCAATCATTTATAGTTCTATTTAAAAATGAGAATTTACCTACATCCGTTTTGTTTTCCTACGTTTGATTTTAAAATCATGATCGTTCCTACCATAGTACGTTGGCTTTTCTAACCGAGCCGTTACGTCTACTCATGCTTTCAAACTACCGAAACTAAGTATTCATTAAATCGATGAATTTTACTGTATTAATTGCCATCTCTTCAAAAAGAGCAGCCATCCTGTTCCTAATATTTTCTTTCTTTGGCTTCAAAATATTGAAATAAATTTTGTAACGACGTGTTTTCACTACAAAGAAAGCTGGAGGACGAAGGAGAAAATAGAGGGAAGAACAAAAAGTAGGAAAATTAAAAAAAATGCGTAAAAGAAAAAGATAATTGACAAGAAGAGAGAATGATAAGGAAAAAAAACAAAATTAGGAGTAAACTGCAAATAAAAGAACGAAAATATCAGTGAAATAGGAATAAATTAAGAAGAAGAAAAAAGAAGTGTGAATAAAAAGTAGGAAAGGGATGACTATGAAAGATGTGGGGGGGAAGAAATGAAAAAAAAAATCAGAAGAAGATTAAGAGTAAGAAAAGGAAGATGAAGTTGAAGAGGTAGAAGCGTGGGATGAAGTTGAGGCTCTTGGTAGTGGCCAGCCAATGGGGCCTCGGGCCGAGAGGGCGCTGCGCGTCGCGGCGTCGTGCCGTTTATTACCGACGCCGGGGCGGGCGCAGCGTCACTCGTGTCAGTAGCAACAGGTAGCATGAGCGGCTCAGGCAAGGGACTGCTGGGCCTGTGGCTGTACCGCACGGGCGAGGAGTGGGCGCTCAAAGACGGGCCCTCCCAGGTGCGTACCATCTCAATGGAAGTGTAAAGGATGACAGGAGGTTCAGCAGAAATTAGACATTTTAGTTTGGTTTTGACAAAATACCCTTTCAATTAGATTCTTTTGTCTGGAATCTTTACTGTGTTCTTCACATTTATATTATTATAGAGCTAGCAACGGAGTTCATGAAATCTAAGTGCAGATTTAGGAATCATATTAAAATAATAATAATAATAATAATAATAATAATAATAATAATAATAATAATAATAATAATAATAATAATAACAATAATAATAATAATAAGAGATATAATTCTCAGAATTAATACAAGAGGGCGGAAGCGCATTATCTAAAGAAATTTATAAGCTTGTACTTGCTATCTGGGAAAAGGAAATTGTACCAGAACAATGGAAGGAGTCCATAATCGTACCTATCTTTAAGAAGGGGGACAAGACTAACTGTAGTAACTTTCGAGGAATATCACTTTTGTTGACGTCGTACAAAATTTTGTCCAAGATTCTTTTGAGAAGATTAACTCCATATGTAGATGAAATTATTGGGGATCATCAGTGTGGTTTTAGGCGTAATAGATCAACTATTGACCAGATATTTTGTATTCGACATATAATGGAGAAAAAATGGGAGTATAAGGGTACAGTGTATCAGTTATTCATAGATTTCAAAAAGGCATATGATTCGGTTAAGAGAGAAGTTTTATATAATATACTTATTGAATTTGGTATTCCCAAGAAACTAGTTCGATTAATTAAAATGTGTCTCAGTGAAACGTACAGTAGAGTTAGTATAGGTCAGTTTCTGTCAGATGCGTTTCCATTCACTGCGGGCTAAAGCAAGGAGATGCACTATCCCCTTTACTTTTTAACTTTGCTCTAGAGTATGCCATTAGGAAAGTTCAGGATAACAGGCAGGGTTTGGAATTGAACGGATTACATCAGCTTCTTGTCTATGCGGATGACGTGAATATGTTAGGAGAAAATCCACAAACGATTAGGGAAAACACGGAAATTTTACTTGAAGCAAGTAAAGCGATCGGTTTGGAAGTAAATCCCGAAAAGACAAAGTATATGATTATGTCTCGTGACCAGAATATTGTACGAAATGGAAATATAAAAATTGGAGATTTATCCTTCTAAGGGGTGGAAAAATTCAAATATCTTGGAGCAATAGTAACAAATATAAATGACACTCGGGATGAAATTAAACGCAGAATAAATATGGGAAATGCGTGTTATTATTCGGTTGAGAAGCTTTTATAGTCTAGTCTGCTGTCAAAAAATCTGAAAGTTAGAATTTATAAAACAGTTATATTACCGGTTGTTCTGTATGCTTGTGAAACTTGGACTCTCACTTTGAGAGAGGAACATAGGTTAAGGGTGTTCGAGAATAAGGTGCTTAGGAAAATATTTGGGGCTAAGCGGGATGAAGTTACAGGAGAATGGAGAAAGTTACACAACACAGAACTACACGCATTGTATTCTTCACCTGACATAATTAGAAACGTTAAATGCAGACGTTTGAGATGGGCAGGGCATGTAGCACGTATGGGCGAATCCAGAAATGCATATAGAGTGTTAGTTGGGAGACCGGAGGGAAAAAGACCTTTGGGGAGGCCGAGACGTAGATGGGGGGATAATATTAAAATGGATTTGAGGGAGGTGGGATATGATGATAGAGACTGGATTAATCTTGCACAGGATAGGGACCGATGGCTGGCTTATGTGAGGGCGGCAATGAACCTTCGGGTTCCTTGAAAGCCATTTGTAATTAAGTATGTAAGTAAGTAATAATAATAATAATAATAATAATTTATTATTTTAGCTGGCAGAGTTAAGGGAAGACTCCACTGAAAATCATTAACATTTTTCCAAATTTTTTTAGCTATTGCACTTATTGAGAATTTATATTTTCATACCCCAAATGGATTCAGCTCAATTCTGATTACAAATACGGGTATGTTTACACTTTTTTAAATTAAGCTGCATGTTTATATGCATTTATTTTGTTAGAAATGCTGCTAGTTTATTTTATTAATATATTTCTTAATGCTGCTAGTTTATTTTATTAATATATTTCTTAATGCTGCTAGTTTATTTTATTCATATTTTTCTTAAATAAAATATTAATGAAATAAACTAGCAGCATTTCTCACAAAAATGTTAGTGTTGAATCAACAAAAATGAACACAGAAACATAGATTTGAAAATAAAATTAATATTTATGTAAATTAATATTCTCCTCCGCTACATTCATCTAGTAACTTCAGGGAGCCAACAAAAAGTTACTAGATTTGTAATCAGAAATTTTAAAAAAGAATTCTTCGATGAAAAACAATTTTGACAGCTCTTTAAATTCCACGACCCCTTCCAGCCTTAATTTAAAAAGTGTAAACATACGAGTATTTGTAATCAGAATTGAGCTTAATCCATTTGGGGTATGAAAATATAAATTCTCAATAAGTGAAATAGCTAAAAAAAATTTGGAAAAATGTTAATGATTTTCAGTGGAGTCTTCCCTTAAGGCCGTAAGGCTTTCTCTTCCACTCAACCAGCAAAAAGTATACATACATATGTATGAACTTACAAAGAATTCAACAATTTGATTTAGATAAGAGCTACATGTATACAAGAGTTATTTACGAATTAAACAACAAAATACTATGAACTATTAATTAAACATTGAAATACAAACTATGTAGCAGAATTAAGCTAAAATACATAAAATGTTAATATATTTCAAATAATGTCAGATAATAGAAAGAGATTATTATGAGACAATTTTGAAAATACAGCACTATCAGGATGCATGTCTAAAGGAAGGAGTAACAATGTAGACAGTGATAGTTTGTCAGTATGATTGGAGTGAAATGCTAATAAGGTTATCTTTTAAGCTGTTTTTAAAAGTGTTTATTGTCTTGCAGCCCCTAATACTTTGTGACAGGGAATTCCATTGTCGCGAGGTGGATACTGTAAAAGATGATGAATAACGAGATGTTCTATGAATAGGTATACTTAACGCGCCACAGATAAGTGATCTGGTATTTACGTCGTGGTTAGAGTATAGATAAGAGAAACGAGACGAAAGGTAATTTGGTGTTGAGGTGTGCAGAATTCGAAAGAGCAATGACAAGGAGTGTAAAGTTCTACGTTCTTTAAATCGGAACCAGAAATACTTGCGAAGGACGGTGATATGTGATCATATCGTCGGATGTTGCATACGTATCTGACGCACATATTCTGAACTCGCTGTAACTTGACTGACAGTTCAGAACTTAGGTCACTTAACAAAACGTCACAATAATCGAAATGCGGCATTACTACAATTATTGCGAGTTCAGACTACAGTACTCGAAGAAGTCAGAAAGTAATATTTCATAAAAGAAATTTGTGTTGAGTATTAAGAGGACGCTTATATGATTTTTAAAAGTTCTACAATTTTCATCCAAGTTCATAAGAATTTAAACTACATAAACATGTCTACAATAACAAGATCTGTACAAAATTTGGTGCAATTAGGGTTAATAGTTTTGAAATTATATATATTTAAATACATTGTAAGTTTATATCACTAAAAAAAAGATGCTTGCGACAAATTTTTCAAAGTGTTTAGTTAATGTTTGATCAAAATCTTGTAATAGCCATGGGAATAAAAATTAATTAGCTCTTTCAGCTTAGTCTAAATAGAGAGTCACAATTTTTTTTAATTCATGAAATAATTTTTCACCAATAATCTCACTACAGATTTTAATTTATGTAGAGAAAATCAAAACTCGGGTGGGATTTAATTCAGTATTACACGATTAGAAGAAAGTTTTTCCCAACTTGTAAAATAGTCACTACCTGGTTTCTAGGAAATGACCCCAAGAACTTCCACACAATTGCAAAACCCGTGTACAATTCAGTCCTTTTCTACGGTTGTAATGGATGTACTGTGTAACATAATATGTAAAATATCTTCCATGGGTGTCGAAAGGAAACGTGTTATGCTAAATATAAAAAATAGCAAATAATTGAGAGATTTGGGAAAGCAGAAACTTCATCTCTTATCGAATCACAATACGAGATTAGTGTTACAACTGTGCGCGATTTAATAAAAAAAGGTAAATTATAATATATTATATTATAAAGTACGACTGTGTAAATCTACAACATGAGACCTCTACTCCTATTTTTCGGCGGACAATCATCACAAGGAGTTCCCTTAGCCCTTAAAACCCGACACTGATAACTAGACTTAAATTAGTGAACTTCTGATCCACTAACTAGCATGTTAAACACAACACCACGGAGGAAATTACGAAAGTATAGGCCTAAATATTATGCACTTTATTTATGAAAATCTTTCATGGTACGGATTATCCGATTTTTTTCGATTAACCGTTCAGTCCACCCCCTTCATTACCACGAATAATAGAGGTTCTACTGCATATGAAAGATAAGGGCCGATGCTTGTATTGCAGTAAAGTTCCTGCATTTACTGCTGTGGAACGTATACAAATAAAATGAACACCATGAGTAGCACAGAAGTGCTACTATGTGAGTTAAAATATAACATTATTCAGTTTTGTCAGTGTCTTAAGTAAGTTCCGTCGATTTTCAGAGTGCTGGGCATTCTAGAGCGACTCCGAGACCCGACGACCTCCAGGATGAAGCAAAAGACCCCCTCAACTCTGTGGTATTCTCTCTCAAGAACCAAGTCGGAGGGTTGGCAAGAGCATTGCAAGTCTTTCAGGTAAGACACAAGGATGTAACAATAGGCCAGTATGAATGAGCTGTAATCAGTAACAGCTCTACTGTTACTGCTTTGAATTGAAGTTCTATTAAATGTGTTTTTCTCTCTTTTTCTTTTTTTGCTCTTGTGTGTTATTTATTGGTTTGAATTAAGTTACTTACTATATTTAGTAAACCGTTCTTGTAAATTTTATGTTATATTATTGGCGAAGACTAAACCGTACACGAGCGTCGCTCTTACCGTAGTGGCTAGAAACATTTTTGTTTTATAATTTTAATTTGTACTCACTAGCTAGCTAGCTAAATAAAATAAAATAAAATAAAATAAAATAAATAAAATAAATGAATATAAGTTATCGCCAAATTGAAGAAAACTCCTGGAAACTAAACAAAACTACATATTTCCAGTGGGTACATGCATAAAAAAACAGCTTCTGGAAGTCCATGCAGTTCAACCTTCTCATGGTGTCTCTTGGGTAACGCTAATAGACTGCTTTACGAACGCTAAGGGACGCAACTGACCGGTAATTGAAACAGTCAGTGAGTGGACGCAACTAACCTGATTCTTACTTGTGGGGACGCAACTAACCGAAGCCGGTCATGTTTTGGAGCAAGGTATAAGATTCCGTTCTCTAGTAATCACAAGGAGAATTTTACTCGGCCACATTTCGCCAAATATCATCTCTCTCTCTCACGAACTCCATCGACGCAAAATGGTCTAGTACAGCCATCGTCAACTGGCCTGTTTACTAGTTCGGAGCGCCGAGACGCTGGCTGAGGAGATAGCAGTGTGTCGAGCCAAGCCAACGAATCCCATCACAGAAGCCAACTTTCTATCCAAAATTTACAATGCCTTCTTCGATTATGTTCTACACGAGCATTGATACCTAACATTGACCAGTTAGTGAAGGAAAAACGAATTAAAAAATCCAGGAGAATCAATACTAATGATCAGCGAAAATAATTTTTATCATTTGTTATTTACAGTGTAATAAAATAATTTAGACCTACTTCAGTCTTGTAACGACAATATGTTTCATATGTTATACAAAATAACAAATAATTGGTTTTGTGATATAGTGTCAGATAAAAAGTGGATAATTAATTTTATTTTATTGACAACACTTAAACAAAGGAATAGCATGACAGGATTTATAACACAGGGTAAATATTAGTAATGGATTCAATTAGTTTAATATTTTGTAACAGTGGAAATGCGTTATAGGTCTGTAAGTTTTCAGTTACTTTAATGTGAAAAAAAAACTATTTGCTTTCAAAAACGCTGCAATACATAACGAAAAAGTACAACTTGCTTGTTGTCTTAAACTAAAAAGTGATTTAAAAATCCAGGTAAACCAATCCTAAGGAACAGCGAAAATAAATTTTTATAATTTGTTATTTACATTGTAATAAAATAATTTAAGCCTACATTAGCCTTATAACAGAATCGATAATATGTTTCATATGTTATACATAATGACAAATAATTGGTTTTGTGATATATAGTGCAGATAAGAAATGGATAATTTATTTTATTTTATTGACGACTCTTGAACAAAGGAATAGGATAACATGATTTAAATATTACTAATGGATTCGATTTGTTTAATATTTCGTAATAGTAAAAATGCATTATGCCTATAGGTCTGTAAGTTCTCAATTACTTTAATATAAAAAAGAACTATTTACTTTCAAAACCGATACAATACACAACGGAAAAATACATATTGTTTCTTGTCTTAAACTGAAAAGTGATTTACTTATTACACAGTTCCTCTTAAAATAAATTAAGTACATGCTTCTTCCGTGTTTATTATAATTATTAGAGACTGATTAAAAGGGTTGAACAAGTGAACGGACGCCACTTCCATCACCCGATTCCTTCCCCCCACCTCCTGCTGCACAGTTGATGTCTTAGGGTACGTACACGTTGGAGCAACGATAAACGATAAAAGAAGCAGCGATGCTATATCAGAGAGAATTGAAGCATGCATTGTTATTGAGGTGTGCATATTGAAGTAACGATAAAAGCGAAGATACACGATAAAAGCGACGAAAAAGCAAAGTTCCATTTTCTTCGCTCTTGTCGTTCATATGATCTGCGATTAAGATAATAATTCTGTATAAATACCGGTGGTTATCAATATATCCGAATATTAATCGATTTACTATTATTTCGTCTTATTAAATTAATTATTGTAGATATTGACAAATTGATCAGTTGTGTATTTATTCGTCATATGTTATGTGATCACAAGAACCAATCACAACACAACGAATTTATACTATCTTTGGGGTGAGAAACGGGTTGAATTTTGTACGTATTTAAGTTACATTAACCTTGAACTTAGCTGCTGATACTTTCTATATATCTTCTTTCATTAAGTGGATGCATAGAATATCTTCTACTGACTATTACACTTTTACTACGTCACACTACTTTCGACCTATAAAACGGTACGAAAGGACGTCTTTCAACCAATCATGGCTGCTTATCGCACAATTTTATCACGTCCCTAGCATTTGTTTATTTTTATCACTACCCTAGCATTTCTTTCTTTGTTTGCCAACATTTCAAACTGCACTGGTCTGGACGTCAAAAAAAAAAAAAAAAAACAGAAAATTACAAACCACTCCAGTCAATGCACAGCACTTTCAAATATGACTCGCATTGGCATTCAAGAACAAGAATTAATAAAGATCACTGGTCATATATGAAGAGCATCATTCGGAAATCCTGAATAAGTTGAGGGATACACCATGTACATCAACGAGTTCACTTCTTTTACGCACACGTCCAATATAACATCAACTGAACCACCAACCACTAAAACATTCAAATTTGAAAATTGTACTTTCAATAATTGTTTTTTTTTAATTATTCATGTTTATTTTTTATTTCATCATCGTTAATTAAAATGTTTCTTGTTTATTTCATCATCCCTAATTAAAACTTGTCTAACACTTGTTTATATTATTTAGGTTATGTTTGTTATAGCTTCTGCTATATTATATTATGGATAGTCACGTATCAGAGATTGTTTAATACTAAGATTTATTGAAAATCATCTGTCAAGTGACGTTGATTACTGGGATCCGGATGATTGAAGTGGAATGCAAATGTTTTAATAAAAATGAAACTGAATCAACAAAGCCTTCTTGACTAGTAACAGTCCACAGAGTTCAATGAAGATTCCATAGTTGGCACAACTGATACCGGTAACAAGAAAACATAATCATAAAACACTACTGCCATCTAGCGTAATGTTGCGATGGTACAATAATACATTTGAAGACAGTTGTATTTTCGTAAGCCAATTAATATTTTATTGTATTGGAGTACTTCGTTACTTCTAATCTTTATATACTTTTTTCTAATTGTGTAATAGTCAATTAAATCCCACTCGAGTTTTGATTTTCTCTAGATAAATCAAAACCTCTAGTGAGATTACTGTTGACAAATCAAAATGTTCGCTTCCCGCGTTCTCGTTGCTCCAATATGAACACTTGATTCTTTGATAATACCAAAGCATCGCTAGATTGTTTCTCTTATCGTTTATCGTTGCTCCAACGTGTACGTACCCTAAGGGATAGAACTGAGCAGCGAGCAAACTGTGCCTGCACCATAGTGCACTGAGATGACGGCTCCTGGTCTAGTAGTTGATCAGAGTCTTGAAATAACCGATTAAAGAAGCAATAATGATAACAATATTGTTGCAGAAACAATGTCTATATAGCCTAAGTGTGAAAATGCGTCGTATGGAGTTACAAGCGCAATATGCTTGATGGAGACGCATACAGCAAGTCGCTGGGTCGTTGTCCGCAGGATCTGGGGGTGAACGTGCTGCACATCGAGTCTCGTCCTTCGAGCAGGCGCCAGTCCGAGTTCGAGATCCTGGTGGACGTGCAGTGCGACAATAAGCGCATGGAGCAGCTGGTGGGGCTGCTGCGCCGAGAGGTGGCTGCCATCAACCTGGCGCAGTTCGAGGACGGCGCCGATCTGCCGCCTCTGCCGCCCACGCCGCTCTCCGCCGCCGCCAGCTTCGGTGAGTAAAGAATAAAGAATAAAGAATATAATTACAAACAAGAGAAAGAGAAATAAAATAATACAATCAATATAAAAAGGAGATACAGTAGTATTAACAAAATTTGAGACCGAATGAACAGCGCTCGTGTTCGGTCGCAGTTCAGATATAATATTAATAGGCCTATAAGAGAATATAAAATAAAATAAAATAGGAAATAAAATTAAAATCACAGTTACAGAAATTATTTAATACCACATCACACACTGGACAGTTTTTGGGCTCATGTTCGGTGCCCGTGGCACGATTCCAGGCGAAACTTTAAATCAACTTAAACAATATAAAATTTCTGATGCAACGATTGATGCCATAGGATCTCACGTGTTAAAATCATCCTTAGCTATAATTAGTAATCATTTGTACCCAACAAAATTATTATTGTAAATGATTTCCTATGTTTTCTTATCATTTATCTTAATGTTTTTTTTCTTTTCAAGTGTCACAAAATTGTTTTGTTTACTTATTATTCTTTATGAATTGATTAGTAGGCCGATCTATCGAACCCTTATTTAGGGCGGCTTTTGTGTATATTCACAAATTACTACTAAGTTATAAGAGAAATATAGAAAATAAAAAATAAATAAATAAAATGAAATAAGAAATAAAATTTAAATTTCAGCGCAATGGAATTATGAAGGGTGCGTCAGAAAGAACGGATGGATTTCAAACTATCGATACGCAACGAGGAGAGAGATATAGTGAGGGGGACCACGACTGTTGGGTCAGCCATAGAATGCAGTTTCAGTTGAGAATATGGTGTTAGTCTGGTGTACAACGTGCTTTCATCGTAGAGACATTTTTGAAAAATGAAGAGTCTGTGATCGCCACTCAGGACTCATTTCGACATCGGATGTCATGCTAGGATTCCAACTCGGAATACAATTTTGCGGTGGTGGCTTCATTTCGTATCATAGGTTCAACATTAAAGAAGAAATCACCTGGACGAAATTCTATTGCACTGAGATTGTCCGAGGCTGCGGTAAGATCTCGCGCCCTGCGACTTCTTTCTTTGGGACCATTTGAAGGCGTAAGTTTGTAAACATCGATCACATACACTGGACGAACTGAAGACAGCGATTCGTGAAGAAATCGTGGCAATTGCACCAGCTATGACTGTGAAAGTGATGGCGAACATCAGAAAACGCCTCGATGCCTGTATTGAAAGCCAAGGACATCATATGGATAATGTTGTTTTACATAAATAAACTGCATATATTGGTGAATATGTTGATAACAATAAATTTTTGATTTGATGAATCTTTACAATTTTCTTGCCATGTGAAATCCATCCGTTCTTTCTGACGCACCCTGTATAATATAATATTAACACTAGAGAAGAATAGTATCGCACGTGAAAAGTAGGACAATTTATATATATATATATATATATATATATATATATATATATATATATATATTTCAAAATTATAGAATACAAATATAATATAGGTTGATTAATTCATACACATAGGCTATAAATTTATTTAATCAAATTGAAGATATTAGCACGTTTCTAATTTTCTTGTTCTATGTTAGTGGGTTCTAAAGCATTGTACAACCGAGGGCCAAAATTAATGCTATGATTTAGACCAGCAGATGTGAGACATATAGGGTGCTATTCATAGACATTTCGCTAGCCCGGGCTACGAGCGTGCTAAACAGGATTCATATCATATCATATCGCTGACAATGGTTTATGAATACGAAAAACGTTAGTTCGCTGATCATCCACCGAAAGCCCGCGCTAAGAATGTCTATTAATACGGCCCTTAGGTTCTACTAATGTTGAATTAATATTTCGTCTTGTGTCATAATTATGTGTCTGTAATACAAACTTATTACGATTTTTATGATAAAATTTTAATAGCGTATACTTATAAATTTGTTCAGTGTTAAATACATTAAATTCAGAATAAATTAATTTAGTTGGATAATCGAAATGTTTCTTCAAACAAATTTTAATTATTCGTTTTTGTAGTAAATTTAACGGAATAAGATTAATTTTGGTACTTCCACCCCAAACAATTTATACCATATTGAATGAAGACTGAATAATGGCCAAATAAACATTTCGTAGAACTGTAATGGGTAAGTAGCATCGAAGATTAACGAATTTATAAATTGTTTTACGAAGCCTCTTACAAAGATAAGTAATGTGATGAAGCCATTTTAAATTCTGATCAATAATGATACCCAGATATTTCACATACGTGGCTTCTTTCAATGGTGGATATTTACAACTTTTGGGATCTAAACAATTTTCACTGTGTGAATAATAAGTCTTCATTACACGCAATGAGTACAACTTTCAGCCATTTTTTATTTGCTCTGGTGATCTGAGTGAGTGATAGTGGAGTATTGGTGCAATGATAACGATGGTGATGAGCAGGCTTCGGATCCGAGACAACTTAAGAATGAAGTGAAGTTACAGTGCAACGGAGTACAGATGGAGTGAGGTGGAGCGTTGAGTTTTGTTTACCTGTGCGTTAGTGTACAGTAGTGGCAAAAAAAAACCGGACCGACCCTTGTAGTTGATTTCAGAGCCTTGTTCACAGTGACAGCAAGATAGACTGGTAACTAAGACTTTCGTGGTTCGAATCCTGCCTGGGAAGGAAACCTTTTTTTTTTTGTTCCTTATTCAATTTATTCCCAATACTTTTCGATTGCAGCGATATTTTACTACTTAATTAACTTATTATTCCCAGAACACGAATTTTACCAGCTTATTTTCTAATTGCTTTCGAATGTAAACAACGACATTGACATTTCGAAATGGGCTACGTCAGCAGTCGAAACTACAACAATTTCAATAGATTACTCGTTATCTTGTGAATGTGGGCGTGGCATTGCGCAGTGGTTCATTTCGGAGACTTTGATTATTCCGTCGGTCCGGTTACGTTCACAGTATGTCAAGTTTCTCACATTTTTAAAGATATGTGTATCATGTAATATGAAAATATGTACGTTTGAGATTTATCCTGTAATAATGCTTGTATGCATACATTCATTGATATCCTTGTAGGTCTACTCTATCTTATGATAGGTCTAAGGTATTTTGTCAACAGAAAATTCTACAGATATCTTCTGCCGTGACACCATTTATTTTACTTTCCTGTTTTCAGATTTTGGCGAGATGCCATGGTTTCCGCGGAAGATCTCAGACCTGGATAACGCTCAACGGGTTCTGATGTACGGCTCCGAACTAGATGCAGACCACCCGGTATGTACCGTTCAGTGATATTTCGGATCTAATTTCTCTACAGTGGAGAATGAAATCTAAAAATGAAATTAGTTGAACATCTGAGCATAAGTGGTCATTCTGTAAATAGTGTCTCGCAATACTTGGTTATTCTGCGGTTCTGCCAATAAGCGTTACAGAATTTAAAATGTCATGAAGTACAGGTCTGAATTCAGACAGGATTCACAACTTTGATGAACTAGATAAATTATACAGAGTAAGGTTCCTATGAGTTTGTAATTAAACTTTCTCGGACAAAGAAGTAAAACTTGCCGATGTATAATTTAGTGCTTCATCTTATTTGTCGCTGATTAGTAAACTAGAGGTGTATGAACGGAAAAACGTGAATATAAATTACACTCGTAAGAAAATTAAGCTCATGACGGGAGACACGCAGTTCCTTGTTGTATGTTTACTCGTTTCGCGACAATTAATATCTTTATACAAAGACAATATTATGACGAGAGGCGAGAAAATGGCGAATTACTAGCGGTCCACTCCCTGCGCGGTCTGCGATGCGCGGGATGTTTGAGGTGCGGCGTATGGATCCTCAATCGCCATTCGCATTCGCTGTAGTCACAAGTCGTGTTACGAAAGTCTTGATTCTTCCAGTGTATAAAGTTTAGTGATTATTGTGTATTTAGGTACTGCCTACCAATAAATTATTATTGCCTGTCCGTGTCAATGAGGAAACTTTTGAGGGTATTTTTGGTACGAGACTAGGTAATCATTTGTGGGCTCCACGAAGCAAAGATCTAACACTCTGTAATTTTTATTGGTGGGGAACACTAAAAGGTTGGATTTACAGGAAAAATTCTAATTCTATGGATGAACTAACATACTATAATATACGAGAAGAAATCGAGAATCTCAATGATATGGAACTTCAGAATACTGTTTATTCGCGTATCAGAAGATTCAGTTGTGTGTGGCGCCAAATGGAGTCCATTTTCAGCATTGACTGTGAGCACGGTAAGTTCAAAGTATTGAACATTTATTGTTAATACTGTTATAACAATAATAATAATAATAATAATAATAATAATAATAATAATAATACCGTATTATTATTATTATTATTATTATTATTATTATTATTATTATTATTATTATTATTATTATTATTACATTGTTTTCTGCATTGCTGTTATTTATATTTGCTGTGTATTTTTATACTGGTTGAGTGGAAGAGAAGGCCTTATGACTAGGTCTCGGAAGTTGATGAAATATCTTTTTTTTTTTTTCCGAGACATCACAAACAATGCAGGACGTAATATAAACTTATTTCACTTCAACATGAACCATTATAGCCTACTTTTATTTTGAATTTCCCTTTTTCCATTTTTCGGTCATTTATTATGTATTGGTCATTTTTTAGGAAATGTTTTACTTTTTGTAGCATTTTTGCCCTCTTCGGCTTTTGAAAGAACTTTTTTTACGGTAGGGGAGACTGTTGTACCTTTAGCATAGTGTACCTTTGAATATTTTTTGTTTTTTAATTTTTACTGCTACTTAGAGGACTCAAAATGAAGTAGATTGTAGAGAAAACCGCTAAGTAGCTCTGGTCGTAGTTTTGGTTTGATTTATTGCAAAGTTTGAGTTCCGTAGACAAAAGAAGTTTTTCTAGTACCAAAACTAAATATTTCGTTCATTGATATATGTTTTCTAACACAAAACCAGATTGTATTTGTTAATATCTTTCAAGTACGGTGTGTTCCCTATCATCTGATGAGTAATAACATATTTTAATTTCCATGATTTATTTGACTCTCTAGTTTTCGGAGCCATATTTGTTTAAACGTGCACCCTCTTGTACCTTTGAACACAAAACATTTTGTACCATGGAACATGTTCCAAATTACACGATACTATCGGTTTTTGTTTTTCTTTTATTTTAAGGTCATGTCACGAAGTAACTCTGGAATTAAAGAGGTCCCCAATTGATCCGGATGCCTTGAAGAAAGCTGTTGAAGCAGTTATTGCTCCTCCAGGAAACAAAATCTCAATCAGAGAATCCTGCTCTGGTTATGATGGCAAATACATTTTAAATATGATTGTCAGTTCTTACAGCTATATTCCCCCCTATATTCCACGTGTTCCTACTTACAAGAGGGTATGTCCCAAGGTACATGATCCTGTTGTACCTTCGAACACATTACATATCCCTTCATTTTATTTTTTTCCATCCTTAATAGATCTGTAAAACAGGAAAATACATACAGGAAGTTGTAAAGGAATCTTCAATAATTATTTCAAGCATTTTTTCATTTAAAAAATTTCATTTCCCAAAATTTAAAAAAATAAAATGTGAAAAGTGTTTAAAGGTACAACAGTTTCCCCTACAGTCGTCTATGTTCGAAAACCTACTTCAGATTGTTTACGCAATTAGAATGCGATTGCATTATGCAAAAAATTTCCTTATGGTTGCCTTGACTCCTGAACACGTGTGTTACGTGGTGCGCCCAATAGAATAAATATTGCAGCTGCAGTGAATCTCACAAGTGACATAAAAATGCCGAAAGTGAAGCAACCGGCATTCCTTCACAATCCTTCAAACCCAAGATCCTACGAATGGCGATGACTCTTTACTATAATGCTAAATAAGAGGTATGTTTGGGAATTTCAGTTCCTCCTAATATTTAAATGTGTATTGGCGTGATTTCGGAAATAATAATAATAATAATAATAATAATAATAATAATAATAATAATAATAATAATAATAATAATAATAATAATAATAATAATAGTAATAGTATAATAATATTATTACTAAATAATTAATTAAATTTGTTTGTTACAGGGCTTCAAAGATCCTGTGTACCGCAAGAGACGTGGACAATTTGCAGACATCGCTAATTCATACAAATAGTAAGTTAAAAATAATTTTCATGTCATAATAGGCCCATTCGCCAATAAAATAGCAACCTCGCGTGGGCATGTTAACTGCCATGTGAATTATAACTTAGATCATATTATCTTCTGGTGATAAATACGCGGCATTCTTAAGTTACATTTACTTTCACTTAAGCTGCTCACTTCCTTAACGGCTGAAAGTATTACACACTCGTGTTTTATTATTTCTCAATAGTTGTGCTCTGAGTATGTCCAAGATTTGAAGCAGGCAACTCCGTTTGTCAGGAGGTTAGATACCTCTCCACGCAATCATAAGGAAGTAAATAATAAATAAAAACAAATAAGTAAATAAATGAATGAATTTATAAATAAATTAATGAGTAAGTCGTTTCGAACAAATCGATAGCTCTTCGAAGAATCGATGTGTCCAGGATTTGAAGCAGACAACTCCGGTCATCTATATGTTAGTTCCCTCAGCACGTAGTCATAAAGAAGTAAATAATAAATAAAATAAATAAGCAAATAAATGAATGAATTTATAAATAAATTAATGAGTAAGTCGTTTCGAATAAATCGATAGCTGTACGAAGAATCGATGTGTCCAGGAGTGAAGCATACAACTCCGGTCATCTATAGGTTAATTCCCTCTGCACGTATTCATAAAAAATTAAATAATAAATAAAATAAATAAGTAAATAAATGAATAGATTTATACATAAATTAATGAGATGGTTGTTTCGAATAAATCGATAGCTCTTCGAAGAATCGATGTGTCCAGGATTTGAAGCAGACAGCTCCGGTCATCTATAGATTAATTCCCTCTGCACGTAGTCATAAAGAAGTAAATAATAAATAAAATAAATAAGTAAATAAATGAATAAATTTATACATAAATTAATGAGTTAGTCGTTTAGAATAAATCGATAGCTCTACGAAGAATCGATGTGTCCAGGTTTTGAAGCAGACAACTCCGGCCATCTTTAGGTTAATTCCCTTTGCACGTAGTCATAAAGAAGTAAATAATAAATAAAATAAATAAATAAGTAAATAATAAATAAAATAAATAAATAAGTAAATAAATGAATAAATTTATACATAAATTAATGAGTAAGTCGTTTCGACTAAATCGATAGCCCTACGAAGAATCGCTGTGTCCAAGATTTGAAGCAGGGAACTTCGTCTTTTTTGGTTAGTTCCCTCAGAATGCAGTTATAATAAACAAATAAAAAATAAAACAAATTAGTAAATAAATAAACAAAATTATAAATAAATTAAATGAGTAAGTCGTTTCGACTAAATCGATAGCTCTACGAAGAATTGTTCTGTTAAAGATTTGAAGCAGGCTTTTACGTTAGTTCCCTCAGCTCGTAGTCATAAAGAAGTAAATAACAAATAAAAATAAATAAGCAAATAAATGAATAAATTTATATGTAAATTAACGAGTTAGTCGTTTCGATTAAATCGACAGCTCGACGAAGAATCGCTGTGTCCTAGATTTGAAGCAGGCAACTCCGCTCTTCTCTAGGTTAGTTCTCTGAGCACGTAGTCAGCACGTAGTTTCTACCAATTAAATTTTCCTTAGTTTCTACAGCGCCTCTTGTGGCGCTAGTCCGGGGAATTAAAATTTAGGCCGTTAACGCTCCTCAAAACACGCTAGCGGCTGTATTTTCTCGTGGCGCTAGTGCAGAGAATTAAAATTTAGGACATTAACGCTCCTCAAAATACACCAGCGGCTATTTTCTCCTCTCGTGGCGCTAGTGCAGAGAATTAAAATTTAGGACCTTAACGCTCCTCAAAATACACGTGGCGGCTGTATTCTCCTCTCGTGGCGCTAGTGCAGAGAATTAAGATTTAGGACATTAACGCTCCTCAAAACAAACTAGCGGCTGTATTCTCCTCTCGTGGCGCTAGTGCAGAGAAGTAAAGATTAGGACATTAACGCTCCTGAAAATACATCCAGCGGCTGTATTCGACTCTCGTTTCACTACTACGGACAATTGAAATTTAGGCCATTATCGCTCCTCAAAATACACCTAGTGGCTGTATTCGTCTCTCGTGGCGCTAGTGCTAGAATTAAAATTTAGGACATTAATGCTCCTCAAAATACAGAAGTAAATAATCAATAAAAATAAATAAGTAAATAAATAAATACATTTATAAATAATTTAATGAGTTATTCGTTTCGATGAAATCGATAACTCTACTAGGAATCGCCTTGTAAAGATTTGAAGCAGACAAATCCGCTCGCCTTTAGATTAGTTCCCTCATAATATAGTCATAAGGAAGTAAATAGTAAATAAAAATAAATAAGCAAATAAATGAATAAATTTATAAACAATAAATGAGTTAGTCGTTTCGATTAAATCGATAGCTCTAAGAAGAATCGCTGTGTCCAAGATTTGAAGCAGGGAACTCCGGTCGCCTTAGGTTTGTTCCTTCAGCACTAGTCATAAAGAAGTAAATAATAAATAAAAATAAATAAATTCATATAAAAATAAATGAGTTAGTTGTTTCGATTAAATCGTTAACTCTACGAAGTATCTCTGTGTCCAAGATTTGAAGGAGGCAGCTCCGCTTGTCCTTAGTTTAGTTCTCTCAGCATGTAGTCATAAAGAATAAATAATAAGTAAGAAAAATTAAGTAAATGAATAAATGTATAAATACATTAATGAGTTAGTAGTTTCGATTAAATCGATAGCTCTACGATGAATCGCTGTGTCCAGTATTTGAAGCATGCAACTCCGCTCGTTTTTAGGTTTGTTCTCTCAACACATAGTAATAGAGAAGTAATTAATAAATAATAAAAAATAATTTAATGAATTAATATATTTATAAATAAATTGAGTTAGTCGTTTCGATTACATCGATAGCTCTACGAAGAATTGCTGTGTCCAAGATTTGAAGCAGGCAACTCCGCTCATTAGGTTAGTCCCCTCAGCACGTAGTCATAAGGAATTTAAAAATAAGTAAATAAATGAATAATTTTTTAAATAAATTAATGATTAATCGTTTCGATTAATTCGATAGCTCTACGAAAAATTGCTGTGTCCAAGATTTGAAGCAGGCAACTCCGCTGGTCTTTAAGTTAGTTTCCTCAGCACTGAGTCATAAAGAAGTAAAAAATAAATAAAAATAAATAAGTAAGTAATTGAATAAATTTATAAATAAAATAATGCGTGAGTCGTTTCGCTTAAATCAATAGCTCTACGAGAATCGCTTCGTCCAAGATTTGAAGCACGCAAGTCCGCTCGTCTTTAGATTAGTTCCTTCAGCACGTAGTCATGGAGAAGTAAATAATAAAGAGAAATAAATAAGAAAATATGTGAATAAATTTATAAATAAATTAACGAGTTAGTTGTTTCGATTAAATCGAAAGCTCTACAATGGATTTGCTGTGTCCAAGGTTTGAAGCAGGCAAGTCCGCTCGTCTTTAGGTTAGTTCCCTCAGCACGAAGTGATAAGGAATTAAATAATAAATAAAAATAAATAAGTATATATATATATTAATATATTTATAAATAATTTTAACCGTGAACATATTTACTGAATGTTCCTTAAGCAATATAGTGTAAAGCAGCAGAGCTTAATAAAATAATTAACACAACACTTTTATATGAAAGCCCCTAAATGTCGTCTTCAGTGTTATTTCCATCTAGCGTCAAAAGTCTTGTGTTAACACAAAAAAAAATAATAAAACGAAAAGTATTCTAGGGATAAAAAATGACGAAAACCTGTTATATTTTCACTGATGTATGTAAAAGGCAACAAAAAATAAGTTTAGTAACTCCACGAAAATTTGAGCTAGGAATATAACGAACTCTTAGCTAACGCTCTACCAACTACGCTAAGAGTTTTACTGCAGTCGGAATGGCATTGTAACCGGCAATGATCGTACTCCACTTGAGATCCTGTGATACAGTGTATAGTGTTTGTGTTACAATATTCACGCTTTTAAACACTCTGAACTCATCTGTCTGTTTTAAATCTCATATATATGAATTATTTTCTCGGAAGGTTTTAGTGATTAATAGTTGTGTTCCCCATTATAACTACTAGAAGAATATACGCTATCTTTTAAATAAAGCCTGGCTGTCCCGAGCGCTCACAGAAATACCCGATTCGAACTTAGTCTCTCAGACGCCAGCCATTTTCATTTTGACGAAGTGTACATTCTCTCTTACCTATATATTATTCTTATTTTAACTGTGGTACCTTTTATGGGAAATGCTGTAAATATTATCAGAGTCTTTATTGCTCAAAAACGAGTTATTAGAACGATTTTGTTTTTAATAGGTTATTTTACGACGCTGTATCAACATCTATAGTTATCTAGCGTCTGAATGATATGGCGGTTATAATGCCAGCGAAATGAGTCCAGAATCCAGTGCCGAAAGTTCCCAAGCAATTGCTCTTAATGGATTGACGTAAACTCTCGGAAATAACCTCAACCAGGTAACTTTTCCCAAACCCAACTAGGATTTGAACCCGTGCCCGGTCGTTTCACGGTCAGGCAAGCTAACCGTTACTCCACATCGGTGGACGCTAGTGATTTTTCTAGTCGCCTATGGCTCTGATGATAATTTTTTTCTTAAACTAGATAAGCAATGTTATTAAAGCCATAATTGAGCCGTTCAGAGCAGAAGTGGTGTAAGTCAAGAATGGGTAATGAGGGTTAAAGTAAACATTCTGTAAAATACAGTGCAAAGTAGCAATTAATATTTAATTTATTTAAACTATTAGTAGTCAGTGGATAGCAAGGACATATTAATTGCTACTTTGCACTGTATTTTACAGAATTTTTACTTTAAACTTCATTACCCAATTTTGACTTACACCGCTTTTGCTTTGAACGGCTCAATTAATTTATGGCATCTGAACTTTTCTTCCGTAAAGACGAGCTATTTTCTCTGAACCAAAAATACAACGCCAATGCGCTAATAATTACGTAGCCTAGCTAGCGCTTGACAATTGCCCCGAAATTTGAATTCATCGATTTCAGTGATATTCCCTAAATCACATCATATTTATCCTTAATTTCACTGTAATAACCTGATATAATATCTTACTAAATCTGCTGTTGTAAAATTGACAATTAATATGTGATGTATTTATTATTATTATTATTTTTTTAATAAAAAATACATTACATACTGCTTGTTTGAGGCTTGAAAGTAATGTAATTTTCCCTAAGATAGGTTACTAGCCTTATCGTTAGGTAGTCCAGTAGTGGGGCTGCCACTTTTAGCCTCTGGACAGGCTTATTATTAAAAATCAAAAGTAATGGCATTTTTAGGACAAGACATAATAACCAATGCCTCGAACAAGTGCAAAATTTCAATTATCTGGGTTGTGAAATATCTTATCAAAATGAAAAAGATGTGAACCAGAAAATTACAAAATTTACACCAATTCTGGGAATAATAAACAATACATTAAAAGCTAAATTAGTACAAAAATCTACACGAATAAAAATATATAATACACTAGCATTACCCTCCCTTTTATACGGAAGCGAGATTTGGACATTAAAGAAAAAAGACATGAACAGAATCAAAGCAACGGAAATGAAATTTTTCAGGACAGCAGGATATACTCTTTTAGACCGAAAAAGGAATGAAGAAATTTTAGAACAATTACAAGTAGAGTCAGTAGAAGAAAAAATCAGCAGATACAAATTCAATTGGCTAGATCATGTAAGAAGAATGGAAAATTCAAGAATCCCAAAAATTATGATGCAGTATAAACCTAGAGGACATCGTCGACCAGGAAGACATTTAAGAAGACTGCTAGATGGGGCCGAAACAGGTCTACAGTGGCCTAATTCGTGAAGGATTATTATTATTATTATTATCATCAGTTATCACTATCATTGCTATCTGTTTTCTTTCTTTTTTCTTGTATTAGCTCGATGAGAGCTCTATAGCGTTCTTTTGACTCTGTTGACCCTCTATAGGGCTTTAACTTAATTTGTATTATTTTCATCAGTGTTTGTATTTCTTTTTTGTATTTATATGTGCTATCTGGTAGGATGGAAGAGAAAGCCTTATGGCCTTAATCATGTCAGATTAAATAAATAAATAAATAATAATAATAATAATAATAATAATAATAATAATAATAATAATAAATATTTTCTTCTAGTGCATTCAAAAAACCGTCGTTATACTCCATAAACCTTGCATTTGAAATAATGTTGCGAATTTACTAGTGAAATTTCGATTGTCTTTTTTCTTTTTTTTTTACTTATTTCGATACGGCCAGGTCATTAGTGGCGAGCTTAGGCGGCACTGTTGTGCGGTCCGCCTTATCCAGTTGTTCCGAGAGATGAAATGTAGGAGAAGTGAAGTGTTGGAATGAAAGAGGGAAACAGAGTACCCCGAGAAAAACCCCCATACAACGTCTGTTTTTCCATCATACATTCCACGCAGACCGAACCCGGACCGTCTTAATGGAAGGCCAGCGCACTAGCACTGTAGCCACGCATGCGGCACGAATGGGTGTTACGCATTCAGCTTCCATGCACGTCCTCACTTACTGCAACTTCATCGCTCTGGATCCTTTGATTTTCCGCAGAAAAACCGATAAGTGTTGGAGAGCAGTTACTCACCTGAAAGTTGTTGTTGTTGTTGTTTTTCTAATGCCAGGCGTTTGACAATAAAGTCATTTGACCTCTTGCACTCCAATATTTTTCAAAGATATTATCATGGTCAGCCACTGAAGCACAGATTTTGAGGTGTTCCGAATCCATTTCTTGGTTTGAGTTGCACAATGGGCAGTTAGGGGACTGATATATTCCAATTCTATGCAGGTGTTTGGCCAAACAATCATGGCCTGTTGCCAATCTAAATGCAGCTACAGACGATTTTCGTGGTAAATCGGGAATTAACTGTGGATTATGATGCTGAGAGTTCCATTTTTTCCCTTGAGATTGTGCTATCAAATTTTATTTGTTGAAGTCTAAGTATGTAGATTTAATAAGTCTTTAAGAGTGTAATACGTAGATTTAGTAACAGGTCTGTAAGTAGCAGTGCTGCCCTTCTTTGCTAAAGCATCCGCAGTCTCGTTTGCCAGGATTCCACAGTGGGATGGTATCCATTGGAATACAATTCTTTCTAATGCCCAGAAGTCTGTTCAAAGAAGAAAAAAAAAAAAAATGCTAGAAAGTATCTGAAGTGTAACATGTAGCTAGTCGGCGATCTATGCAATGGAGGGGGAAAGGGAACTGGCCTCCCTACTCCATTATCTCCTGACCTACTTGCCTCATAAGTGGTGCCTTGTTGGTGTCACTTGTGAGGTTCAGACCTGTCTTCGGACAGTTGACTAAACAAACAAAACAAAAAGCTAGAAAATATGACCGCCTTGCACTTTCCGTAAGTAATAGGCCTACCTACGTAGATACGCCACTGTTAAGGGATAACATACCAAATGGCAGACGGTGTCTGCAAGATCAATAATACGATGTATAAAAACAGGCGGATAGTTGGAGGAATAACAAGAAGAAAAAGCACTCAGAAAATCTTTCTTTTATCACGCCATATTACATGAATGCACATTTGATTATGTCTTTCTGCTAATTTACGAGTCTATTTGAAGCTGTTACATCGAAACAAAGCAGTAATAATAATTAATCAAACACATTCACTGTATCCCCGCTAAGTTCGCCGGGCTGAAACAACGCTGGGATATACAGTACAATATTTTGTACCTTAAGGGCTTGTTAAGATGGAAAGGTGTGATGAAAGAACAGAGCACCAGTTAAAATGATCGGATTCAAGAGCTAGACTCTAGCTCTCACCAGGGTTGTCCATTATTGTCACAATGTTATATTTTGACACCTATTTGCTATTTTAAGTACAAAGTCCCGCGCCGTGGCGTTGTGGTCTAAGGCATCCTGCCTAGGACTCGCGTTACGGAATGCGCGCTGGTTCGAGTCCTCATGGAGGAAGAAATTTTCTCATGAAATTTCAGCCAGTGTATAGGACCGGCGCGTTTAGCCGCGAAACCAGGTGGCCCAGGTTCGATTCCCGGTCGGGGCAAGTTACCTGGTTGAGGTTTTTTCCGGGGTTTTCGCTCAACCCAACATGAGCAAATGCTGGGTAACTTTCGGTGTTGGACCCCAGACTCATTTCACCGGCATTATCACCTTCATCTCATTCAGACGCTAAATAACCTAAGCTGTTGATAAAGCGTCGTAAAATAACCTAAGTATAGGACCGCTTGCACTTGGGAAGCAACGATAGGTAACGAAATCCGGTTACGAAAGCTACCTATAACGGCTGGGGGGATCATCGTGTTAACCCACGATACCTCCATTCTGGTTGATGATCGTACACCTCTGCTTTGGCATGTGAACGTGAGGCCAGCAGCCGGCTGGTCGGTCATGGTCCTTCATGGGGTGTCATGCCTCGGATTATTATTATTATTATTATTATTATTATTATTATTATTATTATTATTATTATTATTATTATTATTATTATTATTCATTCTAAGAGATTAACAAAGCAACTGAAACAAATTTATATTACACACAATAATATAATTATTGTATGGGATTATTACTCTGAACAAATGACCACAAAGTTCCGCGCACAGCGGTAGACGGCGAAGATCCTTTAACAATGAAAATTAGACATAAACACACTAACATAAATTAACGCTCAAAATTAGCACGACATGAAACATTCACAATGAAAACCGGAAATGTAAGTAATAATAAGTAATAACCAATCACAAACGAGAATAACTTAACATCGGCAGCATTCATGCATATGCAAATTGGAGTAGCAAATTTGCTTGGTGTAATAATGTATATTAGAAAAAAACGGTCATCTCGTCGTAGACGATGGTAGGTTCGGCCCCTGAATCAAAGAATAATTAACCAAGGAGATTTCATAATGAAATGAGAGATAATCCGTTGCAATTCTGAAAATACACGAGAATGATCCCTGCACAATTTGATAGCGGGATAATTAAAAGACACGAAGGAGGTGAATGGGCAAAATTTTAAGCATTCATACATCAAATTCAATGGAGATTCGGAATATGTAAATCTTAAAATAGAGTGATATTAAAAAAATAAATTTACTGTCACATTCTGTATACCTGAATAACTAACTTGAATCGGATAATATTGTATGTTCAACTTATGTGAGCAAGTTTTACTCCTGGTTGAATGTAAGAGAAGGCCCTATCGCCTTAACTCTGCCAGGTTAAATGAAACCATTGTTAGTATTATTTTTTTCGGACATTGATATCATATTGTATGGTTTTATTTCCAACAGCTTTTGCATAAAACTTTTTTTAAATTTTTATTTTTGTAAAATTAAAATTTAAGAAGTTATGAGTAACGAATATATTTAATTAACACTTTGTATACAGAATGAGACCGTAAGTACCGGTAATGTCATTAATTTGAAAGCGTTATTTCTTGAGATATTTTAAACAAAAAAATTAATAACATTTTTCTCCTTTTTTCTTTCTTTTAGAGATAGAAGTTCTTTTATATTAAACATTTCATAGCGTCTTTTGGGAAAGTCGTTGATTTAATTCCCAATATGCTCAGTAAGTTTAAGAAGGCGTATGTTATAATCATAAGTGATTGAAAGAATTTTAGTTTTGTCCTTTAAAGGTGCAGAAATTTGATTCCAAGAAATGTAATATTATAAAATTCCTTTGCAGAACGGAAAGTTACATTTGTTCGATTCAAATTTCTGCACATTTAAAGTACAAAACTAAAATTCTTTTAGTCATTTATTGTCATAATACTCTGCTTTCTTAATTTGACTGAGCATATTGGGAATTAAATCAATGGATTTCCCAAAACACACTATGAAACATTTTATATAAAACAATTTTATCTCGAAAAGGAAAAAAAAACGAGCAAAATGGTATTACAATTTTTTGTTTAAAATATCTCAAAGAATAACCCTCTGAAATTAATATTACTTACTGTTCACCTGTATAATCGTCATTGAAACTCAAATCACGTCATTGTCGACACCAGATCCTCACTCCTGACTCCCTGAAATGTGCCACACCTTGTACAGCCCTAACCTAATCTTATACAGATCCGATCCTCACAGTTGAAGCGAAACTTTCGAGTAATTGGATTTGCTATAGATGTGACTGGTTCAATTCAGTTAGCTGTGTGATTGTTATTTTCCTCTTTGCAGCGGACAGTCTATCCCGAAGGTGCAGTATACAGAAGAAGAAATCAAGACTTGGTAAGTTGCAAACATGGTTCTTTTCACTTCCTGTGCTCTCTATTGGGAATAAATTTAGAGATTGTTATTTAATCTGTCTGCGCAAAATTTTTGCATTTCACAACTATAAAATATATCGTAGCAGCAGCAGTGGTGGTGGTGATAATAGTAGTAATAGTACAAAAAGGGGGTACATGATTTTCTGCCAATTAATTTTGATCCAGCTAGTGTGATTTTCCGGAAAATTGTGTTCATGTTGGTAACAGCTAACATCGGTTGATTTTGAGCCACTCACATTGTTAAGGCTCATCCACAATGAAAATTAAACATAACGTAAGCGTTAACTTAAGAACATAAACGTTACGGTAAAATCAAGAAGTCATACCATCATTCACGATGGGAACATAAACATAACAGCAAACATACTTGGTAACCATGGAAACATAACAACGACGCCATTTCCTCATATTCTGTCGTATACTTCAGCGCTCCACGATTGTGATCTGTTTGAAAATCACGTAAGCATAAAGGCCCATTCATAATGTAAATTAAACATAACCGTAACATAAACACAGAAGTTTGCGCCCAGGCTACCAAATGGGATCATTCACAATGATTCACATAAGCATTGACATAAACATTACCGTAAGACGTTAACATGAAAGTTTGCAAACTCCAACCTTTCATGCTTATGCTTACGTGATTTTCAAACCGAACACAATCGTGGAGCGCTGAAGTATACGACAGAATATGAGGAAATGGCGTCGTTGTTATGTTTCCATGGTTATCAATTATTTTTGCTGTTATGTTTATGTTCCCATCGTGAATGATCTTGATTTTACCGTAACGTTTATATTCTTAAGTTAACGCTTACGTTATGTTTAATTTTCATTGTGAATGAGCCTTAAGCATGAAAGTTTGGAGTTTTCAAACTGTCATGTTAACGTCTTACGGTAATGTTTATGTCAATGCTTATGTGAATCATTGTGAATGATCCCATTTTGTAGCCTGAGCGCAAACTTCTGTGTTTACGTTACGGTTATGTTTAATTTTCATTGTGAATGGGACTTTAGTGTTGTACATCTCACCATTGAAAAAGTGAATGACTATTTAGTGAGAAGCCAGACAATTCAAAGATAACTGAATTTTCTGATTACTTTATCCATAGCTTTGTATAACAGAAAACGCGTTACCCTCCTGTAGTCTAATTTGTGCAGAACAGTTGCAGCTACCATATAGGCCTATATAACCAATGCCTGCGAATCATTTCATACAAAGTTCTATGCCCTCTTCTCTTCTCCACATTCTGTCATATTAAAATTGGCCAGCGTAATAAATTATCCCCGAAAAGAAACTTACATGAAAATGAATGGTGCAAAGAATACACAAATGCGTGTTTTGCGTTGTTTAAGGTAAGAGCTCACTTACCGGAACGGATCCGTATGACACATTCGGATTTTTATTCTTTGCATTATTTTAAATGGAGCATCGCCCACGTCTTGGCTGTATCGCCTCTGTGCGCATGACCGGATTCCGTTCAGAATTTTGCCAGAGAATTCTAAACGAATTTCCGTACTGTCAACACCACCCAGATGGTGTTGGTATTGTCCAAGAACGAAATAAAGAATGTCATGGCAAATATATCGATTGCAAAGCCTCCAATTGCGATAATATTGAAGGTATAATGAGATGGATGACGAGAAGCTTATTTCATTAAATCCAATAGTATGAAGGGCTTTAT
This sequence comes from Periplaneta americana, assembly GCF_040183065.1. Lineage (NCBI taxonomy): Eukaryota > Metazoa > Arthropoda > Insecta > Blattodea > Blattidae > Periplaneta > Periplaneta americana. The sequence goes on along the minus strand of NC_091117.1, from coordinate 207,807,737 downwards.
AATTTATTAAACTAGAATTAAAGCAATGTTATATGGAGGAAGAACATATGGGATTATATTGGGAAAATACTAAATTAACCAGATATATCCTTCATAGTTTATTTTAGTTACAGAGCTATTCATTTTATTTCCAGCTTCAGTTCAGTACACTACAATGAAATAATACGCTCTAGCGATAAATTACAACACTACTGGGTGTTCAGTTCAAAGTGTGTCATGGCTCGCTGTATGCCGTCATGTGGCTAGCCGATGAGCCTAGAGTATTCAATCTTCCTACATTTCCGCAGAGGTGCATTACCTATGTGTAAGAGAAGTTCCCTAGCAAGTACGGCGTCCATTCTGAAGAGTACTTACCGATACGTACGGTGATGCCGATAGTGGCAGGAATATGAACTGTTTCGAAACATGTACTGAGGTGAGTTTTTTCTTACTGTCGAGATATGTGGAGAGGGTTAAGACGATTACTTATGTATTTGTTTACATTAATTTCGACGGTCATCATGGACACGGAGCATTTGATTTGTGTTGTGGAATGTTGTGGTATGCAACCGATGATAACAAATACCCTGCGTACGACTTGGCCGCGCAAAACACAGCTCGAAAGAGGTTATGGTAGCACACAGACCGTACAGACCGCCATCTGTTGCTACGACGTTCAAGTTATACCGTACACGTTCTCAAGTTCAGATTGAACGACTTGATTAATAGGCAACTTCTCTGACATAAAAGCTGAAACTCGCTTCAAATCGCTGACTCATCAACAGTGACGTCATGACACACTTTGAAATGAACACCCAGTAGTTGATGATTAATTCGGAAATGCGGACAAGTGAGCGATACTATAATAAAAATCCGAACGCAACGAACATTTTTTTTTTTTTTACCTTTATATGCCGTTTTGTGCCATAAGTTCATATTGTCAGCTTCTTTCTTGTATTTAAACTTTTCTTGATGCAATCTATTCTTGTACGACTGTTCAAGGAACGTCTCAACCTGATGAATTTTAAAGATCCCTTGTACATATTTCGAAAGCCTCGCAACTTTGTGTGCACACTATAGCGTTCTCGAAAGCGCTATAACGAAGTCAATTGGGGATTGAACGACAAGCGACGACGCTGCGTCTCGGCCATCAGTCGTGACGAAGAGACAACGAAGACAATTCGCACTTGAAGAAACTTCTGCTTGCTTCACTCCTCTCTGTCCACTTGGTTTTCTTTGTTCTATTTGCATGAAAGAAAAGTCTTGGCTGATTTCTCGCTTCTCTCCGTTGAAAGTTTTGATGGGAAAAACAACTGAACTGTATTTGTTGCTTCGTAATTACAAACCGTATCAGAATTGCCGGGAGCAAGATGAGTTGTATTCGGCAGGTCATACGTTCGATTCCTAAGACCGTATGCTCTTTGATGTAGCTACGTTGACTTATTCATTAGGCCTACTAGCCGTACCCGTGCGCTCCACTACACCCGTTAGAAATAAATATAAAGTAATTACATAATTAAAATAGGACATTTGATCCAGGGAACATTCGTGTTTGATAGAAGGATAAATCGTTTATTATGTTACTTAATTTAAATTGTATTAATAAAATTAAAATGCGATCATTTTTATCTAAAGACCACTCATTTGGTCATAAATATTATTTTAGGAAATACAGGAAATGAATGCCTATCAAGTTTTCTGTGCATAAGAAGCTATTTTAATCTTACCTGTCCTCAATTCACACAGAAGTTACTGTAATAACATTATAGCATTATGTCCATCTAGAGAAACTACACTTTCCAATGGTGAATTAATAATTAATTATACAAATCGATTAATTTAGCTTCCGATATTACTTCATACAAATACAGAAACATTCTCTGTAGGCTATGTTTCATAGCTTTCGATTGTTGTTGTCCAAGGCCCCTTATAGACGAAGTCATTTGTTTTTTATTTCATTACACTGCCTTAGATGGCGTTGTTATTGTAATTTTGAAACTCATTTATCTCATTAAATATCAGTCCTATCAAAATTTTGCATGGAATAAAACTTATCGGAAATGATTTTTAAAGAAACTTTTGTTATGTAATATTTTTCATGAAAATTAATAATAAGGGAAATATTTCGATTTATTTAATTCATGCCCCCTTATAACCCCCCCTTTTAAATAAAATATTTTGAATGCCATATAGCCTAAATTCTAAGTTACAACGAAATTAATTTATAATCCAATTTTCATATAAATCTGTTCAGCCATTATCACGTGAAAAGGTAACAAACATCCAGACAGACAGACAGACATGCAAACAAAAATTTCAAAAAAGCGATTTTGTTTTCAGGACGGTTAATTATATATGTTAGGAGCAATTATTTTTGGAAAATCGAAAATTACCAGAAAAATTTCGGCTACAGATTTATTATTAGTATGGATTTGATTCGTCATCCCCGATGGTGTGGTGGTTAATTGGATCAGAGGTTCGGGGGTTAAACCTTTCGAGGGCGACGGATTCTCGAAAGCGATAAATCCTTAGCAACACTTCCTCCTGGAGGGAATAAAGCTGTGGGTACCGTGTCGTAGATTTACGGCATGTAAAAGAATTTTGTTCCTTTTAGAGGGCTCCAAGGAATATTTTATGGACTATTTCACGCCCACATTGAATTTTGAAACTGAATACGCTCTGCAGTTGAAAGCATCGTTAAATAAAATGCTCCTACTACTCCTAAGAATTGCGACTGTTGAAAATGTGTTCTTACCGCAATAGCCTGAAGGATCACAATATCAAATTACGCTCTTTAATCGTGAAACACCCGGAGTGATCTTCAAAGAATAATGTACCGTGTATAGGATGAACCGTAAGTGATGTTATTAATTTCAGTGGGTTATTCTTTGAGATATTTCTAACAAAAAAGTTGAATACAATTTTGCTAGTTTTTGCTTCGTTTTCGAGATAAAACTTGTTTTATATGAAACATTTCATAGCGTGTTTCGGAAAAGCCATTGATACAATTCCCAATGTGTTCAGTCAATTTAAGAGAGCAGAGTATTATGATAATAAATTATTGAAAGAATGTGCAGAAATTTGATCCAAACAGATGTAACATTGTAAAATTTCTTTGTGGAACGAAAAGTTAAAGAAAAAATTCTTAAATCCAGTTTTGAGTAAATTGCCGTTTGGCGGAAATTTGAAACAACAGCCTCGATACTTACTCTCTCTGTTGAAGTAGAAATTAATAAACTTCATACGCGTATTTTATGGATTAAGTGACTAGTAGACATTGACTATTACTAAATTATTGACTATTAGGCTACTAAATTATTCTCTGTTCATTAGCGTAATAGAAAACTTTTTTGTTGTTGATATCAGGTAAGTTGAATAAGTGTATTTCCATAAGGTCGCTCTTTCATAGCAAAACTCGTACAACACTTTTTATACTTCGCATATTGAAACATTACAACACGGTAGAGAACTCGCACAATAGGGATATCCTGAACTAGCACCAACAGATAGTGCGCGTGTACTTCGAGGGATGCATTTGTTTTCCGGTATATAAAAATTGAGGATTTACGTAGTATATTAGTACATTAAATACTCTTTAAAACAATTCAAAATGCCAAATTGTTGTTGTGTTCCTGTATGTAAAAACCAGGGAAAGCCTTTTGTCTTCATTCAGGTCCCGAAATATTCTGAATATATGCTTTAAACCTTAAAAAATGTAACTAATTACATTGCGTCTCGAAAGTGCTAGCTATTAAACAAAAATAACTACTTCAAGTAAGGAATTGCTGGCTACAGTTTCATTTTGGAAGAGGGAAAAGAAAAATTAATAAAACATATGCAACCTCGACAGCGAGCTATGTTATCTTAGATTATATTCAGTACTTCTAGGAGTCTCCGAAGTTTACCCCTACAGTAAACTCTCGATTAACTGAGATGTTTATCCAGGACGATCCATAGTGAAATCCATTTCGTGAATAATGTTTTTAATGTGCTGTAGACTAATTATTAAAACCATGTTTTTACTTCAAATTTTCAAAATCCTCCTACATAGTATTCAAAACTGCATGTCCTTAACCTACAAAACACAGTAATAATCATGATACTACTGCGATCATATTATATCTTATCAAACATTCCATTTGATCTTTCAGCAACTAGAGAAAAAAATACGAGGAATTCAATCTTGATAGTCTCTTCCCTATAAAAAAAACACATTGGTTGCTGCATATTCTGTTTTTAGCGTACGGTACTTGCAATACTAACGATTAAAGAGGTAATATTCACCTTCAACAAAGTTCCTTTTTATTTATTTATTTTTTTGTTCTTGCACTTCGTTCTCAAAGTTCTCGTTTAAGTTCATGAATATTCAATTTAGTCGTATCCATAACTGCATACTGCAGATTTCTCCAACCATCTCTTAAGGGGAATCGCCCAGTATTATACAAGTTCACGCTATTATATATTGTAAATTAAATTAAATTATGAGGTAAGAAAATACTGAATTATATTAAATTATACTAGGTTATACAAAATAATTATAAATATAATTTTGACGCGCACAGAAAACCAACAAGCGGGAGAACAATCAACTGTAGCATGACATAATATAGCCAACAAGTTGTGCCGCATGGAACGCTCCTGCCATCTAACGGTAAAACTTAGCATAAGATATCCCTATTGCATTTGCAGGGGTACAGTGTTCAGGGAACTGCACAAGCTGTACGTTGTCCACGCCTGCAAGGAGTACTTGGAAAACTGGCCTCAACTCGTCAAGTACTGTGGATACCGGTAAGTGGTTTGTTTCTCTTGTAGCGTGATTTCAGTAGATTGAACTCCTAATGTTTGAAAAAGTGCGTAATAAATACATAGCACCAAAGGACAAACTGACCTAGTGTGCCACACCATCAATATAAAATTTAATATCTTGAAGCATACTCACAGTAATATGTAGTAGGTATGAGATATCGCAAGCAGGGATTACCGACGATAGGAATGCGGACGAAACAATTCGATAAGGAAGAGCGAGCGACAGGGAAGGTCACGAGATAACTTGAATGATATTCAAAAGTACAGTCGGAAGAGAAACGACATCGATAGAATCAAACTTGCGTTGTGATAGTTACATCACGGTTTTAGTTTCAGTTCCACTGCATGTGAATACGTGTCTTGTTCCAAGTGCGATTATTTTAATATAATGTAGTGATAGAGCGTTCCCCTCGCAGAGTATCATTATTTTACTCGTAAACATAATGTTGCGCGTTTAATTCGCTTCGAATTTTTCTCTTGCTACGCTCTTCATTTCCACAGGCGATGTCCCCATCTGTTCGTCTTCTTGGAAGAGGCAGTACTTCCATCGGCCCGCACCTCTCTCTCCCTCGGCGTGCCCACATACACACATCAAAACAGACAGTAGCGCCACCGCTGTTTTTCGGTAATCGTTCCTTGCGCGAGCTATTATGTATTTTTTAAGATCCGACTGTATAAGAAATAATGGTCAGTTCCCATACCCGAAGCTCCCTTCGGAAGAGTTCAATTGATTCCTTGAGAGCTAGGTTTGCACATAAACGAATTTCTTACACACGACTCCGCCCTGTTTTTCATTGGTTTCATTTGTTTGTAATATTACATATTGTTTATTTTCAGTATGATATTATTTTCTAATTATTGTATAGAGAATTTGCATTTAAATGCAGGGATTTTATCGTGTTCCCAACAATAAGTCAATACAGGTATGAAAATGTTATCGCCATAAATCCACATGTCCTGCAAAGCATCAAAGATTCATCAAATAAATTAATAGACTTTCACGTGTACTTGCTCAGTAAAATAAATTATATGAAGTCTATATTTGATTTTCGTCAAGATTTTCTCGCGGTATATGGCATTCAAATCATTCTAACCTATCTGATGATATTCCCCCCCCCCCTTTCTTAACTGTAAATGAGCACAAACGCTACTTAGATGTAAATTTTTCTGACATTTTGTATATTCGATTCCCTAACCGTTTCAAATGTATATCATTTTACCTTTTAGGTGTATTTCCAAATTATGTAATACGCTTTGTCAAATCTGGCAACCTTTTCATAAGGGAAGCTAAATTTATTATTATTCCATTTTGAATCTTGCGTACACTACTTTTAACACTTGAATATAAGTAATTGATTAACTAGCGGACTTACTCGTGTTAATTATGTAAGTCTGTGCGGTTTGCAGCTGTTTCGGTGCTTCATCACCTAGCCTTCATCAGAGCCTACTAGATCTCGGCGTCATCTCGTACTTCTCTCCTGTTGTGTGGGTGCGTTTGATTGTTGAAAAGTGTTGAAAAGTGGAATCAAATAGTGTGTGTGTACTGAAATTGATCTGTGTGTTGAGAATTTGATCGGGGTATGTTTTATTCTGTTTGTATATTTCGTATTGTTCTAGTGTGTTGAGGTTTGGTTCTTGGGTTGTATGTGTAGGATTTCCATACATACAATAACATAAATGCGGACATGGAAATCCAACACATACAACCCAAGAACCAAAAACTCAACAAACTAGAACAATACGAAATATACAAACACACTAAAACACACCCCGATCAAATTCTCAACACACAGATCAATTTCAGTACACAAACACTATTTGACTCCACTTTTCAACACTTTTCAACAATCAAACGTACCCACACAACAGGTAGAGAAGTACGAGATGACGCCGAGATCTAGTAGGCTCTGAGGAGGGTGTGATGAAGCACCGAAACAGCTGTAAGCCGCACAGACTTACATAATTAACACGAGTAAGTCCGCTAGTTAATCAATTACTTATTATTATTGTTGTACCAACAGCGTTCTCCATTTCAGTATTGTAAACTTTGTATTTAATATGGCCGCCTCTAAAGTACATAAGTTCAACGACTTTTAGACACGAAAACGTGGGCGATATTGAATTGGTGCATCTCGTGGATGTAGTAAAAGTAGGGAAGTTAGGCTATTTGTCAGTGTCGTCAAGCTCAAGCTCTTCGAAAAGAGAACTCAAGTTAAAAAATATATATTGCATACTTGATGTATATTACGACTGATGTCTGAGAATGAGGTTTTCATATATTTATTGTTTACTTCCTGAAAACACGATAAAATTCTAGAATAGGTCTATCAATATACAGTATAGGCTATGTCTTTTCCTTCCTAACACTGAGCGTCGTATCAGAAGATGAGGTTTTATGAAAGAGCGTGCTCTAGTACTTTAGTACAGCATTATAGATTTCTTGTTGCGTTCAGCTGTCTGTTATTTTATGATCTAATATTTTATTCATTTTTAAACAGGGAGGACAATATTCCACAACTCCAGGACGTGAATGTTTTTCTGAAACGTAAGTACAGAGATATCATTATTGAGTTTGACATAGAAAAGAATAATCTACTATTGAACAGACGAAGTTTGGATAATTCTTGTTCCATTGTCAAAACTAGTATTACTGTTCTTCTACACAGATGTTTTTAAAAGTTATGGCCCTAACTTCGATGAATGGTCCCATATACTGTAAAATTTAGTATTACAAAGATAATATATGCTTTTATGCTTGACCATGCCGAAATGTAGTAGAATGTCTTCAGAAATAAGCTCCGTAACTGGCGGTAACTCCTTGTCAATCATCCTGTATATGTGAAAAGCGTTGCTCTTTGTTTTTGTAAGAGTTTACGTTTAAGGGGAGAGGATGGTATTTTTTTGTGAAAAATGAGTAAATTTTCAAAAAAAAAATCTTTAAAATACTCTGTGATATTTGTGGAATGCACAGCATAACATTTTGTGGGTATTTGTGCCCTTATCGGATGTTGAGTCGCCATTTTTAAACTTCCTGCGTTATGGATTTTTAAATCACTCGCCCATTTTTATTGTTGTTTCCGGTAAATTAAATTTTCAAAAAAAAAAAAATGTTTTTAAAATACCCTTTGATATGTGTGGAATGCATTGCATAACATTTTGTGGGTATTTGTGCCCTTATCGGATGTTGAGACGTCATTTTTAAACTTCCTGCGCTATGGATTTTTAAATCACACGCCCGCTTTTATCGGTTTCCAGTAACTTAATTTTTTTTTGCAACATTGCCAGACAAAAATGGATATAATTTCTGAGCTATTAAAGATACATGCATGAAATTTAGAACACACATTCTTTAGACTATTAGGAAACTTTTATCTGTAACAGAATTTTGTTAATTTATTTCATTTTAAAGATACGTCCGTTTGTTTGCAAGAAAGGAAATCAGAAAATTTTCATTAAATTTTAATCGTTTATTTTACAAACGTAGGGACTAATAACAAAATTCTGTTACAGACAGTTTGTAGAACATGCTTTTGCAAATATATTGCAAAAAACTGTTTGAATCTATCTTTAAAAATGGTTTAGATATATCGGTTTTAGTACAATCCTGCATTGGGTATACATTTTTTTCAAATTTGTGCCCACAAACATTTTTTTTTTCAAAATATTTGTTTTATTTGGTTGAGTTGCCACAGCTATGAGCTCTCTACATACAAAAAATTAATATTTTCCACCAAATAGGAAAAACGTTTTAAAAAATACCATCCTCTCCCCTTAACATAACCATATTTTATTGTCAATCTTGAGGTATATATTTCGCATTTCCTTTTAACTTCAGGTAAAACTGGATTCCAACTACGTCCTGTAGCGGGGTACCTTTCTCCCAGAGACTTCCTGTCAGGACTGGCCTTCAGGGTGTTCCATTGCACACAGTACATCCGCCATTCTTCTGACCCCTTCTACACTCCAGAACCGTAAGCTTTCCGTCCTTATTTTATTACAGTATATAATATAAAAGTTCACAATTCCCAGATGCAGTTGAAATCCCTTCTGATGTTTTAATGGTATACTTAAATGCACAATTTTTAAACCATACAGTTTAGAAAATGGATTCATTATGTTATTAGTAATCAATGTTTTTTTTTAATTCGTATATGAAAGCTTGGAATTACATACCATTTAAAAACATTATAACTCCAGAATAATAAATAACGCGATTCACTATCTCCTATTCTTGTAAATACTGCCCATTTGCACGCAAGAAATCTTGATATCTTCTTGACAATTTTTCATTCACACGGTGAAGTCCACATTTTGAAATTTATATTTTCCTTCGAATTCTGTCTTATAATTTTTCCACTTCATGCAGATCGTTCTTGTAAACCCCTACCTTTATGTTCCCCTATAAATAAAAATTGCAGAATATTAGATTTAGACAGCACGATAACTAAATGACGTGAATATGTTTTTAAAATCAGAGCGACACATAGGTTACCAGGACGGAAACTGTGATGTAACGTTTGCAGGGTGATCCATTCCGACACTATAGCTTCCCGACTAATAACACGATTGAAATTTAATGTGGTCTCTTTCGATCAGATATACGACTACGATGCGAGCATGACCTCGACTCGACGACGCGCATGCGTGGGTGGGGATCCACTACGACTGGCGGCCATTTTGTTCGTGGCGAAAATTCCCTGGCAGTATATCTCGCGGTTCCGATGTGCTACCACTCTGATTTTGGTGCCCAACGAAAGATCTAGTCTAGATCTGTCGATTTAAGCCAGATATATTCATGTAAAACCCGTAGCCGTCTCTCCAATACAGACATACACAGATTATTTAACGATGTATCGTTATTATTAAAAAAATAGATTAATTAAAATTCCAACCAATTAAAACTCTCAGCATAGCTTACTGGCTTGTGAATAGGAGTTACAAACAGAGACTACACATGTTTGAATAAATATGCAATACAGAATACAAAAATTGTTTATTTATTTATTTATTTATTTATTTATTTATTTATTTATTTATTTACTTGTATTTATTTACTTTTTGTACTGACTTATTTGTTTACTTATTTATTTATTTATTTATTTATTTATTTATTTATTTATTTATTTATTTATTTATTTATCCGTCCATCCCTCCACCCCTCCATCCATACATCCATCTATCCATTCATTCGTCTATCTATTTATCCATTTATCTGTGTAGTTATTCATTTATCTACCATTTTCTACTTGTTTATTTGGTAAAAGAGTAATTAAATATTTCGAGATGCAGTGGTACGTTAAAAGTGTAACAAATGTTATTGCATGTCATACTTAATTCATAGATACTGTACCTTTCATTGTTATTCGCCATAACAAATATTATTATTATTATTATTATTATTATTATTATTATTATTATTATTATTATTATTATTATTATTATTATTATTATTATTATTATATGTAGTGTGGGTCCCTATCACCACGGCATGGCGCGTCCTCAGGTTGCGGATAGAGGAGACGGCCTCCGGATATGGAGGGTAGCTGCGAATACATTGAATAAGCAGTCGTGGACAGCCGATAAGGGGTGGTCCTCCAGCTTGAGGGTTTGGGCGAAGGGCTAATAACCTATCACCGTAAAAAAAAAACAGCTTGTTACGAAACCTAACAATAAGCCTCGGAATGGGACTAATTCTCCTGTACGACCACAGCAAAATGTTAGTTGGAAGGCCGGAGGGAAAAAGACCTTTGGGGAGGCCGAGACGTAGATGGGAAGATAATATTAAAATGGATTTGAGGGAGGTGGGATATGATGGTAGGGACTGGATTAATCTTGCTCAGGATAGGGACCAATGGCGGACTTATGTGAGGGCGGCAATGAACCTCCGGGTTCCTTAAAAGCCAGTAAGTAAGTATTATTATTATTATTATTATTATTATTATTATTATTATTATTATTATTATTATTATATGGGTTTCAATTCTGTAATAAATATTAGACCTAGAGCGTTTCTTATGTTTTATAAACTGTGTTAAATGGTTTGTTTTGTGATAAACTAACATACACTTTAAGGAAAGTGATATGCTCAGTATTGCCTTTCCTTATAAAAAAAAACAACAAAATCCTCAATTATATTTAAACATATTATAACATGATAAAACGCACCTCGAATAACCTGAATATAAGTTCGTTTTACACTCAAACCGGGCACTTATTGAAGAATAAAGCGAGACTGATACTTGACAGGGACTGCTGCCATGAACTGCTGGGACACATGCCTCTGCTGGCCAACCCGAGCTTCGCGCAGTTCTCGCAGGAACTAGGACTCGCATCTCTAGGAGCCACGGACGAAGACGTGGAGAAACTTGCCACAGTAAGTAGGCTCACAACAAGTGGGCTCCTTGCCAAGGAAGGCTCTTGATCCTAGTAAAGCACCATATTTCCAGCGTTGTCTCGGTCTTCCTATCTCTCGTAGACTTCTTGATTTCTATTACAATGCTTTTTGGCTAATTCTGCATCTTATTATTATTATAGTCTGTTTGTTGATATTATTTTATTAATAGTTCAAAAGTACATAAACTTAATCTTAAAACTGATACATTCACAAATAATGATAATACACAATATTTACACAATTTAATAACAAATTTTCTATCATATAATTATTCAACTTATTTGGTTTAACTTACACTTACTTCTGGTTTTAGTGCAAGTTTTCACCCTATCGCATTTATTTTTTACACATTCAAAACTTGTTTACATGCTAAGATAGAAATTCTCTTTTTTTTTTTTTCTATAATAAACAAGTGTATATAAATCGTCCTTGCTGCTTAGTCTGTTTGTTATACAAACGGAAGGTTCCCCTTAAATATTTTTAATTTTCCACAAAATCAGAAATTTTATGCGCTCCGGAAATCTTGCAGTTCTTTGAATTTGGCTACCTAGATATATAATATTTTATCTAGGCCTACTCGACGTTCTGTGTTAGCTTCCCTTGATTTCTAACGCGGTCTGCGTGGACTCTCTTCTATTTATTAGTCCCCCTAGAGGGGAGAGGCAAGGGCTCGTGACTGTCCTTGCAGTTAGGCCGCTTGAGTTGGCCCATTGTTCTACACGGAATGGAATGATGTGCATGCCCTAAGGCTCTCCCGCCCTAAATATTCCTCTGCGGGCCGCCTTCGAACGTCACGAGCTACCATGAGACCAGGGGAGGGCCTACGGTTCATAGCACTACTACCAGCAACTAATGACCACATACCACAGAGTCCAAGTTCGGTGGCAGCCCGCAGCCGACTCTACATCGGAGTAAGCACGAAATACAGGAAAGAAACTGAGATGATGATGAAAGAGGGAAGTGTAATTATGATGGCGAAATGATTCCGAGGTCCAACACCAAAGATACCAAAAATTTCTATTGATTGAGGGAAAAACCTATAAAAAAAAAACTCAGTCGAGTAACGTGTCGTGTGAAAATGTATTAAGATTTGCATTCTAATATCCCGAACTATGGTGCTGTATCCTTATAGTTAATTCTGTTTTACTTCAACAAAAATTAACTTCTTTTGAAGTGACCATGCACTGTTAAGTTCCTTTAAGGCCGGTCTACAATAAACTGGAAACGGAAACTATAACGAGTATGAGAACGGAAAAATTGTTGAAATAAATATATTTAAATTTGAACATTCACAATTAACGAGAAGCTTACCGGAGCCCGGGAACGGGAACGAAGTTTTAACTTTGCCGTTCTCGTTTCCGATCACAACCTACTAGATTCAGTCTGTTGTCATCAAAAAGCTATTTAATCGTATATTTTGTAGCAAGGAGGCCGTGACATTATCTTCTTCGTACATCGTTTCTAAAGGCTGGCCCACAATAAATCGTAAACGGAAACGACGAGAACGAGAACGGAAATATTGTTAAAATAAATATATTTAAATGCGAGCATTCACAATTAATTTTCACATTCCCGTTCCCGTTCCCGTTCCCGGGCTCCGGCAAGCTTATCGTTAATTGTGAATGCCCACATTTGAATACATTTATTTTAACAATATTTACATTCTCGTTCTCATTGTCGTTTCCGTTCCTGGTTTATTGTGAACCACCCTTAACTAACTCAGAATTCAGCAGAATCACTTTCAATAGGTGTTCTGAAAAAAAAAAGTACCAATACTTAGAGAAGAGGTAGTATGCATCAAAAGAAGAAATGAAAGTCCTACAAACATGTGTCCTAACCTGTATGCTTCGTGTAGACTTCTGTGGCCAGATTAACATGTGAATTGAATTCTTAAATATTCTGTGTCATTAAATTTTGAAGTTGGTTAACCTGTGTTTATGTTGACCGGCTTGTACTCAAAGAACGCCATTGGTCAATTACACACAAATAACATAAGAATGCGTAATATCGACTTTGCATTGGCGTATGCCTACATTTGGATATGCATAGTCCGTCTAGGTTTATTGTGAATAAAAAATCTTCACGTTCACGTCCTCTGCTTCCCGTTCTCGTTTTGGTTCTCCTTTCCTGTTCATTGTGGACCAGTCTTAAGTCATTTTGACTACTTTCTATTCAATGCTGAAACAAACAAGGAAATAAACATCCAAAATTATTTAACTTTGAAGAATTGGGAGACCGGAAAGAAAAAGACCTTTGGGGAGGCCGAGACATAGATGGGAGGATAATATTAAAATGGATTTGAGGGAGGTGGGATATGATGATAGAGACTGGATTAATCTTGCACAGGATAGGGACCGATGGCGGGCTTATGTGAGGGCGGCAGTGAACCTTCGGGTTCCTTAAAAGCCATTTGTAAGTAAGAAAGACTGCAAACAAAATATGTTTTAGATTTTAATGTTTGTTCCTTTCTTCATAGGGTTTCGACATCAACGATGCATATAGAGGAAGCGCAAAGAAAGCTTGCCCATTTGACTGACGCGCAGAGAACGATATTCGGTCCTCGTGCCGTCATGCTCGTTACAGGGCTGCTATGAATCACCTAATGCTGATTACAGGGCGCATTCGAAAGCGCGATCTTGAGCTGTTCGTATCGTGGAGTGTATTGTGCAGAGCGGGTATAAGTCAGCGTATGCGTGCATATTCTGCGTTTTATCCCTGATATCAGGAGTTTTATATAGTTCAAAGTGTGTTTATTAAATAACAGAGTTCTGTATAACATTCTATGTACTTAACAATGTCCCCCGTTTGGCTCTAAATTAGGAAGTGCTAATAAAACGCTACACAAACTAGGGAATTGTTTATAACGTTCATAAATTTATGAAAAACGAAACAGGCTCCGTTCGTACCATAGAGAGTATCTACAGATTAAAATAAACCGACCATAGTACCATAGTTATCGGAACATTTTAATAAAATCACATAGTCCTTAGTGTATTATTACGTCAAATATAAATTATTACACGATTACATATTTCTTATAACATCTTTGTCATTTCATTCAGTGATTTTATAAGTAAAAAATTTGTGCTTCTGTATTTTCAATAATGTTATGTTATTAGTTACTCTGCAACTAGGTTTAGATTACGTTACACGCTCTCTGATAAATCTCACTGGAAACATCAAGCCAGCAGACGACTGAGAACTGTCGACAGTTTGCCAATCGAATCGATGGGAGGTCGAGTGCACCCGAACGTTTCCGAAAGTTCGCGCAGCTTTCCGTGGCAAGCTCTTCTTGCGTCTACTCTACTTACGAGAAACTGTGGGCAGTGTCACGTGGCATATGAATGTGCGCTGTTGTTTCAGCTGTACTTCTTCACTGTGGAGTTCGGGCTGTGCAAGCAAGATGGCCAGCTGCGTGTGTACGGGGCCGGTCTGCTATCCTCCGTTGCCGAGCTGCGCCACGCCGTCACAGCCACGCAGAAGACCAAGAAGTTCGACCCCGAAGTGACCTGTCGCGAGGAGTGCATCATCACGGCCTTCCAGAACGCCTACTACTACACGGATTCCTTCGAGGAGGCTAAGGATAAAATGAGGCAAGCATATCGGTTCATGAACGAAGGCAGAAACATGGATGAATATATAATAGGATGCGAAACTTACTGAGTTTCCCGTAACACATACTAGAGGCGCTGTTGTAGAAATTGATCTTGCTGCCACCTGTTGGGAGGAGGGGCGTTATTACATCTAGCAGCGCACCAAGTAGCGAAAAGAGTAACTAATTACGCCATGCATTTAGCAGCGCACTTGGTGACGAGTATGTTAAACTGTGCAGAAATTATTCCCTCCCACCCTCATAGATATTCAAAACTAACCCAATTTAAAATAAAACATTTACATTTTTATTCCTCACAGCATCTTCTACTGAAAATTCTTACCGGAGCCAACAGGAAGATAAGAGACGATCTATTTTACACTACCCAATTAAAATATAACCAGAGACAAAAGAAATAAAGCAAAAGGTTTGATAATTGGGATTGCATTCTTTGGGTATTTATTGTACAGCGCAATGAAAAAGTCTGCAAGAACTACTTAGATAGTTCAATTTATTATATTACTATTACTTTGCAATACATTCAACAACACTATTTTTACAACGTCCATAAACATCAATGTTTAACATACACTGCTTATACACACGTAGTATCACTTTAAGTTCACTTATTAGCAAGTTTCTGTCTGCCATCTTGTCTCTTCGAGCAATATCTCGAACGGATAAATAGAGAACTCTGGGTAATGTACCCAACACGTTGTTCTAATGTTCACCACCTACGAAGTTGGGCGCTGATCATCTTATTTCAGCCCCCCTGCTGCCAGATGGTGCTGACCGCAGTTTCGCATCCTATTATATATTTATCCATGGCAGAAACCTCAAGGGAGAGAGACCGTTGTCGTAGCCAAGTTTTCTGGCGTCATATTGACTCATGTTATGACTAGACTTCGAAATTAGGCACATTTACGCTGAAGTTAAGTACACACAGAATAATACAGTGTTTAAAAAGCAGCTGGCAAGGTAGTCTTCTCCCCTCATACACACATTATGTCAGTTAGATGAGGCTTTTGCAATACAGACCCAGCAATGAAAAAAATTAAACGTTCTCCTGAAGGGCAAACATAAATATCTAATGCCTACCCACTTCACTTGCATGATTCGGGTTCCGCCTACTGCGGATAGATGGCAGAACTGTGACCCAAGTTGCACACCACTTCGGCGGGTCACGTTATGCATGATGTGTATCTGTGAAGAGTTATGTCATGTGCTAAGCTGAATGTATCTGCAAGTATTCATGTAAGTGTAGTAGGTGAGAATGATGATGGTGAGGAAGGGAGAAGGAGAAACCCGCTGTCGGCATGTAGCCTACTCCTATCGAATAGCATCAAGGAGACCGCCAGGTTTAACGTCCTCGTCCGACGAACGAATCACTATCAACAGTGACATATGCCTTCTCTTCATAAGCACTGCGGAGAGATTTGGGATTTAACCCAGGCATATTGGTGCACAATCTAGTGATTAGAAGTTGTGCCCCGCCATCTCTCCTAGTCCCGAGGTAGACATTTTACATGACATTTTTCTGACTCCGCCGGGAATCTAATCCGGGCCGGCTAGTCTAGAGGCAGACACGATACCACAGAGCTAACTCGGTGGACCTCTCTATTACTATGAAGTATTATTTTTGTTCATATTGTCGATGTTTCATCTAGTTTTATGGATACTCTGGATGAATACATCTAATCATTTTGTATAAGATTTTAAAGCAATTGAAAGAAATGTCATTAACATTTAAATGAATAAGTATCCAGTGACATGGTTTAAATTTCTATGTTCTTATGAAAGAAAGTTAATGATGCAGATTCCAAATTTGTAAAAAAAAAAAAAATGTACATTATAAAGTTAAATTTAAAAATATGTGTTTTGTCTTGCACTACCCTTAAAAATATTTTTAAAAGCTGGCATGATATTACTTGTTTCATTTTGTTTTTGTATAGAACATTTCATCGTGAAACTATTATTATTATTATTATTATTATTATTATTATTATTATTAGCATTATTATTATTATTATTATTATTATTATTATTATTATTATTATTATTATTATTATTATTATTATTGGTATATGCGTAAGTAATCACTTAGTGATTCAAGAAGGCGCTCAACCCTTCGGATCCCGGCCACTTAGTCACTCGTAATGAGTGCACATCTGTACATAGTCATTGGACACTGTCACATATTCTGTGCCACAGTGCATGAGGGTAGGCCACCAAAGGAAAAACTGAGAGGTAGAACTTAAACTGAGGGGATTCGATCCGACATCGGAACTGGAATCCGATGTGGCTTAGTGAATAAAGCGTCAGCAAGTAGAGCCGAAAACTCGGGTTCGAGTCTCAGTGCCGAAGTGAATTTTTCTCTGTTCTTTTCATCCTTCATTAAAAATTATAAATTTTCGAGTAATATTACTCAAATACTTTTTCACTATCTGTATGCAGACTATACAGTTACTTACTAATTATTGATCTATTCAAAACACTCGAAAATATTTGTTTCCAGGTCTTGCCATTTCATATTTTTGTTATCTTCATCTGACAAACATCAAAATTAACCATTTTAACAAGCTGTGCAAAAGCCATGCAGCTTGTTACGTTTAGTTTTATTCTGGTTATCTGTAAAATGTATTTGACTTGTGGTTTTGCTAAATGTTACTAGATGAATATGAATTTCAGGGCATTTGCGGGGCGCATTCAACGTCCGTTCGGTGTGCGTTACAACCCCTACACACAAAGCATAGAAGTTCTCAGTAATTCTCAGAAGATAGCAGCGCTGGTGTCTGAATTACGTGGAGATCTCTGTATAGTCAGCAATGCTTTAAGGAAGATTCATGAACATGACGAAACTGTGGACGTGGAAGGAATTACCAGTCTTCTGCATTCAGGCATCCACCTCGAAGAAGATAGCAAGAACACACATAATCAACAACAGTGAAGGACGAACAAACAACAAGGAAGTATCTTCAGCTTAATTCTGTTCAAATGATTATTGTACAGTATTTAATGTAGTTAGTTGAATCCGAAGAAAACTGCAGGAATTTTATTTCAAAAATTATAACCAATATTGTAAAGCCCTGTGACAGGGTATACTATATTATAGCGGGATTTTTCAATCATCGGTTTATGAATTCTTAAAAGCATTATATATTATCACGAAAATAAAATGTTTCTTTTAATTAATGCAATAATTTAATTTTAATTTTTCGACTACAGAGCATTATTAAAAATATAATTAAATGTTATAAATCAAACTAGTAGACTAATATAATTCCAAAACATCGAGTTTATATTAAGTACTTCCTTTGATAACATAAAAAAGACAATATGTGAGCAACAATGAAATTTTATAATTAAAATAGATCAATTTGCAGTATAATCCTTTTGGCTGTGTAAAAGAGCCTAATCTATTCACTGATAAAAGGGTGAATATTCTGAAATGGGTAAATGTATGTCCCGGCTGATTTAAGGAGTTTCTTGAAAATGTTAACTGGTTACTTTTGCGTTTAATTAACTAACTCTCACATGTTTTAGTTGGAAACAAAGCATAAAAGGATTAACATTAAAATTTATAATTAAAAAATAACGTCCAAACGTCAAAATGTAACTACGGTCCCTATGTCCCCAACTACATTTTACTCTGTTTTACTAAGTTTTTCTCGGAATGTTTCGATTTGATTTTATTTCCTCGGCCAAGATTATAAAAATAAATAGTTAAATACTTATGAAAGACAGGAATTGTTGTTTGTTTAATTCTGAAAGGACACAACTTCAACGTAAAGTTTGTCCCCAAAAATTTCTTAACACCGGTCCCTCGAAATAAAAAAGCTACACAAAAGACATTTTGCTTCATTTGGTAAATTTTAACGGTTGGTAGTGATGAGAGGTCAACATGGCGCCAGTTAAACAACTTTTCGTCCATTGTCGTAATTTATTTTATTGAAAAATACAAAAATCATCACTGATGACTGATGTTTTCTATTGGTAGCACCGGTCCCAGGTGACATTAAATATAGTTTGTATATACTAAACTTTCGTAGTATATGCAAAACATTACAATGTTTGTCGACTAAAAATCTAACCTCCATTATATTTTTAACGATTTATTTTGTCAGAACTATTGCGGAAATTATACTAATTTATAACAACGGTCCCTGTAACGTCGGTCCCTTTATTGTGGGACGAGGTTTCATTTAACATACAATTATTAAATACTGGTGTATAAAGTAACTTCGAATATTATTTCATGTGATTGTTTATAGGAAAGAAAAAAAAAAGTCTGATGATGAAAGTAGGAAATATGAAAGGGAGAAGGTACGTAGGCAGAGGGCAAATATGACTGAAGAGGAGTTGCAGAAAAAAAGGGACTATGGCAAAGAATATAAAAAGAAAGAAAGAAAATAGCAGATATGACTGATCGTGAAAAAAGAAATGTTCGAAGATAAGTCAAATCTGAAGTACAGACGTTTAGAAGATACCTTAAACAATGGGCTGTAAGGGAAAGATAACAACAATCCCTTGGGTTTTTTTAAATTAGAAAATCTCACATAAAAATTTTGTTTAAGCTCAACTGATACCAGAATCTTCAACAATAGGAGCAAATGTAGGCCTAACCAATGTGAGAAAAAAGTACACAAGTTAATATAATATATTTTTTCCAGTTTTGTTATTCATATTTGCCCAATTCAGAATATTCACCCAAACCAGTTCTTTTATTATTTAAAAGCTGTAGTCCGCTACATCATAAATACCGGACTCATTTTTCAGTTTAATGAATAATTTTATTGTAAACTTGTGCACTGAAAAAATGTTTTGAAATTAAGTTATAGGCTACATTTATTATGTAATTATGCAGTTTACTATAATACATGTGAAGCAAATAGCATGAACATAGCTTAAATAAATTACAATGAATTGCAAACTAAAGTGAAATAAAGATTCCAAATTTCCTTAGTCATGTACAATACCTTCACATTTACGTTGTGATCGTAAGATTAAGATATTATGCTCTATGCAATAACTAGGGAACGTATTTTGTCCTGCGA
Organism: Periplaneta americana; assembly: GCF_040183065.1. Taxonomy (NCBI): domain Eukaryota; kingdom Metazoa; phylum Arthropoda; class Insecta; order Blattodea; family Blattidae; genus Periplaneta; species Periplaneta americana. Next base: position 207,787,912 of record NC_091117.1, on the reverse strand, counting down.
GGCTGCGAGGTTAAGAACTACTGGAGTTTTTAAGTAGTCTACGAGCGTGCATATACAAGCGAAGTACTTGACTGACTGCCCATGCGACTCCTATTTGGTCATGTTGGGCAGAACAAAACATGGACCGCTTTAACAATTTTATGCCCTACACTAATATTTACACTATGTACACTAGAATACGCTATTTTTACTATTTACACTATCATAAAGAATGAGGCCTACATTGATCACACATTATTTACACTTTTGTGTACTATAATGCAAGGTAGGCCTATTTTATTTAATAATACTACAGCCAACTTATTTTGTAAATAGTATAAATATGTTTGATCAATGTAAGCCTACATTTTTATGACAGTGTAAATAATAAAAATAGCGTATTCTAGTATATTTATTTTATTAGGTTATTTTGCGACGCTGTATCAACATCTCAGGTTATTTAGCGTCTGAATGAGATGAAGGTGATAATGACGATGAAATTAGTCCTGGGTCCAGCACCTAAAGTTACCCAGCATTTGCTCATATTGGGTTGAGGGAAAACCCCGGAAAAAACCTCGACCAGGTAACTTGCCCCGACCGGGATTCGAACCCGGTATGATATTTCTTCAAATATTACTTTCGTAGAATATATTTTTTCATTGAGATTGAGTCGTGAGTCCACCGAAACGAAGTTGGTAAAAGAAAATTCAACTTGAGAGCATAATGTAGTCTAGTAATAGGGGAAAATGATTAGGTTTTACCCTTGGGGTATTAAGTAAACTGATCAGGACTATAAGTGGAAAGAAAGTAAAATTGTTAATAATCAATTACCGTAACCTTAAGTCTTATTTTCTAAAATTTTGTCAGTATTAGCAGTTTATGTCGACATATGCCCTCAATATTGTCACTATAGGCCTATGATGTAGGCCCTAGACCTACTGGGGAAATGTTACGTTGACCACTTGAGATGTTTATACCCCTATATTTAAATTAACAGATACCAACACTGCAGGGGCGATTTCTCAGGGCATGCTATGCTAGCTGCGCAAGCCCAATATTTTCGTAGAATGTGTATTTCTCAAAATGGCGTTACGTACATTAAAATTTATTTTGATTTTTGGAATATTGTACAGACGTAATACCATCCGCAGGTTGCATACCGCAAGTATCGCAACGCTTGCTCGTTTCTCGGAGCTACAGGAAAGAGTAGAAATAGCGAGAATATGATGCGCGCGCAAGTGCCTTCCTCCTTAGTCCGTCCTAGGCGCACATGCTTCTGTTATGTGTTGTTTGAAGCTCTGGTCCGAGAGCTACACCAACGACTATTTAACGTTACACAGAGCAGTATTGACAGCGGGAATGTGCTGTGATTTGCGAGTACAGTGTAATTGTATGAGCGGAATGCACGTGTTAGCTGCTGCATGTATTATTAATTCTTAAATATTAATTTGAAGTATTGCAATGAGTTCGGAATTGTGTGTTATTGAAACCTTATTATTAAATGCATTTTCCCGAAGCACTATTCAAGAGAAGACAGACATTATAGAGAATATGTGCGCTCGTTCAGTGCAGCTCAATACAACAATGTGCATTGATTGGCAGGGTCGAAAAAAAACTAAATAAACTGTTTTGTTGGGCATGTTTGTTATGTTATATCGAACTTCTACATCTGATAAGCGAATATGATCCATGACTTACAATGATTTCATAATTATAAAATAAATTATTTAGGCTATGTGGGTCTGATTATTTTTATTAATTATGAATTATTATATCCCCCCATCTTCCCCTATGAATAAAAGAGCAAGCCTAACTTTCTTGACTAGCATTCGCCCCTGCAACACTGTATTAATGAGGAAGCTCATAAGATTTATATTTCCACAATTAATACATATGACAGTGGATTATAGTGATTTTCTAGCTCTCAGGTTGAATTTTCTTTTACCAACTTTATTTCGAATTTCGGGTACTGACAAATACTACAAGTGAGTTATTTTTTGTTACGTAGCAGCAATAATTTCGGTTTGCAGCAAAGGAAACTGATGAAAATGCAAGTACCTTAAGTAGTAATACTGATATTAATATCAGTACACAATTCAGTTGTGTTACGTTGTGATTCCAGTTCAACTCTATATCCAGGTAAGCGTAATTAAATAAGAAATAGCTTATAGACCTACTTTGTATAAAACCTGCACATAGCTTACTTAATAATGGTTTTTATAAAACCCGGAGGTTCATTGCCGCCCTCACATAAGCCCGCCATCGGACCTTATCCTGAGCAAGATTAATCCAGTCTCTACCATCATATCCCATATCTCCCGCAACTCCATTTTAATATTATTCTATCTACGTCTCGGCCTCCCCAAAGGTCTTATTCCTTCCGGCTTCCCAATTAACACTCTACGAGTATATGCATTTCTGGATTCGCTCATACGTGCTACATGCCCTGCCCATCTCAAACGTCTGGATTTAATTTTCCTAATTATGGAGGTACATGCACATGGCTAATGGACAGAAATATATTTCAAAATTTAATGAATTTCTCTCGTGTTCAGATTTTATTAAAATATTTAGGAGAGGAAATAGCATGGTAGTAACTTATCCAAGAAAGAAATTGCTTGTAAGTATTTGAAGTAGGCTATACACCTAAAAGTGGTGTTCTGTTTTCGAAATTCGTAACTAATCATTTCACGTGATCAAACAAAATACATTTTAGCTTAGATCTCATGAATCGTAAACTGTTTAGTCAAAACAATTAATTTAGTGTTGTCAGACAAAATAAATTTTAATATTAGATCGTACTAATCCTAATTACCAACAATATGCAAGAAGTCCAGGACGAAAAATGTATGCTATTTCATAAATAATTGAACCATTTAGGAAACACCTCGCAACTTAGGGTCCCTTCAGACGAGGCTATTAGTACTTTTAGTGGCGCTGCGAACGCGCGTTAATGGTGTTGCTAAATTTTTGTAGAGAATTTTTCAGTCTTCCAGTGAACATGGACGTAGAAGGAGATATACTTTTGGCAAATTTGCTCATACGGAGAAAGAATAGGCGTAAAAATAGAAGAAGAGTTTGGGTCCATCCATTGGTTTTGAAAAGACTGAATCGAGGACTATTCCATACCTTGTTTGATGATTTACATCAGGACAATAAAAATATTAATTTAAAATTACGCAAATGAGGAACGTTACGGCATAAAACATATTCTTGTTTACTTTTTAAGAATTCAAAATTAAATATAATAGGCACCATACATGAAAATAATCATAGCACGTACGAGTAATTCAACCAATATACTAGCAATAGGTGTCTGTAGGGTAATGGCAAAGTCAAAGGACATGGTGTAATTGAACCCAGGTTCGAACCTGAGATCAGCTAATTTTTCATATCTTTATTAATATTTTATTTAGTGCATTATTTTAGATGCGTTATTTTATTTTAACTGCATAAATAATATAGCCGTAATTCGCACTAGGCTGGCAATTTAGTAATCTATGGTTATACTATTATTATTATTATTATTACTATTACTATCATTGTCATTCTATATTATTCTGTCGTGACATATTTTTCTAATTAAGCCTGTATACTATTGTGACGGTGTAGGGAATTGGTGGCCCAACAGTCGTACGTTAGCAGCGCTACTAACGCGCATTCGGAGCGCCACTGAGATTGGCCTCATCTGAAGGGACACATAAAGATAGGAGTAAATAATAAATTATGATTTATTTAACTACGCTCGCAACTGCAGAGGTTATATCAGCGTCGCCGGTGTGCCGGGATTTTGTCCCGCAGGAGTTCTTTTACTTGCCAGTAAATCTACTGACATAAGCCTGTCGCATTTAAACACACTTAAATGCCATCGACCTCGGCCGGGATCGAACCCGCAACTTCAAGCATAGAAGGCTTAGCGCTATGCTAACTACGCTACCGAGGGCGACCATAAAGATAGGATGACATTATTGTTGCTAATACTATATCATTAGTATTGTTTTTGTTAATACTATATTATTATTATTATTATTATTATTATTATTATTATTATTATTATTTCAGTACGTAGCATTGACTATTGTGATTTTACCCTCTTTGGTGATATCTGGTATTAGTTGGCAACAGTGAAGAGACGACAAAATTAAACTTTTATTTAGGAACTACACTTAAGTGATGCTCTGTATATTCCGTCCAGACACAACCCCTTAATACCAAATGAAAACTGAAGTTTTTCTTTCAGAAAAAAATAAAAAATTAAATTAAAATTAAAAAAAAAAAAAGCTATTTAAGCTCCTATGACCATGTACCAAAGAATTATGGAAATAAAAAATAAATAAAAATTTTACTTTATACACTGAAATTTAAAGCTCTTGCGCCTGGTTTTTAGACTGAATATAATATGGAGTACAAGGAACTTCTATATATCCTTACGTTTTGAATTTCAGATTTTTTTTTTTTCGATACGCCTTAATGGAACGTAATAGCCCGCTTAGCTATGATTCAGCGTGTCAGCTTTCGGCAATAAAATCTCGCAAGTTATCTATATATTGCATGTAATTTATTAGCTTGCTTTATAATATGTGCTGAAACTATCTACTATTCTCTCTACTGTACATTTCACATATTGTTAAAAGATACTGTATCTGGACACACGCTGAATTTCGTCCCTGTCGATAGAATTGATTTCTAGGCACATGGTTCGCATCATTCAGTGTACGAACGACTTTTGTCTAATATGGTATCGCTTTAGTTGTAACAATTTCGTCGCTTTCCAAGCTGTGTCTTGATTACCCCTGCCTGTTGAGCTAACTATATTAATGATTTTGTGGGAGGCTGTTCTAACCTAACTCTACGTCATCCAGTTTTTCTTCAGTTAAAGCACAATTTATGCCCTTTCTTTTTATGTAGGCCTAAATATGAGCTGTTTTCTTTTTATTTATTTTTTTTTTCACTAAATTCTGGATTGTTAAATCAGGTGTTTATTCACCGCCAGAATAAGCCTATTTCTGTATAAATATAGCACAACACTTTCTAAACGTTTTTTCCCCCCTTAATACAGTGGATTCAGCTTAATAGGACCACTTTGAGACAATGTGTTTTTCCAATAAAGCTGCGTATTAGGACCGAGCTTAGAGGGACACGTCAACATATGCAGCTAATTCCGGTTAAGAGGACCAGCCGCATTATTGCTCCAAAACGAGAAAAAGACTTTTGGGGAGGCCGAGACGTAGATGAATGAATTATATTAAAATAGATTTGAGGGAGGTGGGATATGATGGTAGAGACTGGATTAATCTTGCTCAGGATAGGGACCGATGACAGGCTGATGTGAGGGCGGCAATGAATCTTTATTAATTTTTCGTCTTTACATAACAGTTTGAACAAAGTACCTACAAAAAAAAAAAAAAACAACAACAATAATATTACAGTTTTTTGGAAACACAAACTATATTCATACAACAATGATAATAATTGAATCAATTATATAAAAAAGGAGTAATGTCTATATTTGCTAAAATAACCTGAACTATATTATTTCTTTCTTAATTATCCACACGTAAATAATTGTAAAGTTAATATGAGTAGCCCAGATGCAAAACCAGCTAACTGTCAAAAAAATGAAAAATGAGATAGTGGTAACCATGGTTTCAGTTCGGCATTAGCTACGTAATAAGCCATACATTCGGTTACAAATCCAACTCTAAACCCTTTAAATCTAGTAAATAAAATTGCATACGGTTGCAAAAGCTGCTAAGTGTGGAGAGCGTAAGGATGCAATACCTGCTAACTGCACAATGCCATGTTTACTTTTGCAAAACCTGCTAAATATCACTGAGACATGGCCATATTGAGAGTTACGGATGCAAAAGCTGCTATTTCGATCTTCATAAGGATTACATTGAGCATACTAAAATAACGAATAAGATATTATTAGACGCTGATAATAAAGCTACTTTTTGCTCGTATAGTTAAATTGATTTTACTGATGCATTTAAGACAACTGCTGAGAGTTTCTGCCCGCGCTTTATCGGGGACTTCTAACCTTTTATGTTAAGTGTGTTGAAGTCTTGAAGTGGTTACTGTGATTATCTTGCAGTTTTTTCGACTTTTGCCGAAATGAGTGAGGATGGATATGGTGTATCCTGTTTCAATAACTCTGTTAGTGTTGAGGGATAAGATACAGATGATGAAGAGAATGGTACCAGTGAAAAGGCGAATCCAAAAGTTTAAACAATAAAGGTAAACATTTCCAAAAGGATTACATTCCAATGGGTGTCATCCTTAAAGAAGCAAACATCAGGGACATTGAAAGACTTCTAGAATTGCATTTCGTGTAGGACTGGTTTCGGAATGCAAACCTGACCTTCTACACCGAAATGTTCAACCAGCAGCAATACCTTGCTGTTGCAGACCTGAGTGAAGATGAGGAAGAACCGAACATTTTGTAAAGTGTTATATTACATTGATGTTTGTAGAAATTGCAACACCAAGAAGGATACATGTGACTGAAATGAAATTGATATCACAGTTTAGATACATGACAATACACAAAGGATTAGAATTACAGAACTGTACCTGATCTGTGACCGTGAGATTTCAGTATGGAGTGAAGCCTCCATGCGCTGCAATCAGAGCCTCTAAGCATCGTGGCATGGAATGAAAGAGTTCCTGGATATGTTCCTGGGGAATCTCCCTCCACGCAGTTTGTATGCGAGTCCACAAAGCGTCAAGAGTGTGTGCTGGAGGACCACGACGAACAAGTTCCGACGAACCATATCCCAGACATGTTTGATGGGCGATATGTCTGGCGAACGTGCAGGCCAGGAAAGCAGTGATATCCGTCGTTCTTCGAAGAAGGCTTGCACAATCCTCGCCACATGTGGCCGGACATTGTCCTGCTGAAATATGGCATGTGAAGTTGCCTGAGGGAGGGGCAGTACCTCGGACTCTAAGACCTCTTTAATGTAGCGGTTGAAGTTCAGATTGTCCTGAATACGTAGGAAGCGAGATCGCATATTGTATCACACTAGGACCTTGTCCGCAATGCCGCTCAACAATGTAGGCTCTCAGACAGCTTTCACCACGGTAGAGCTTAACATGTATGTGACCATCACTGTAGGACAAGTTGAAGCGAGACTCGTACGAACACACTGCATTTGGTACTCTGTTTTGCACATCTCCCGAGTTTGGGGTCGTTCGGGCCATTCTTTCTGGGTGTTGCACTTTTCACAAACAGTAGTACATAAGGAAACCTTCAAACTATAACATTAGTATTCTATTCTCCTTTTTTACTTTTTTATGGTACAATATTTGTGTGTTTAATAATATTTAGGTATGTAACGAAAATAAGAATGTTCTCTTCTACCGTTAGTTTGTTTCCAAGTTAGTCCTGTCAGATAAGCTGTTAACATTGATCAAATAACAGGTTTTGCAAACTAATGTATCGTTAATATGGCTACCTATAGAGTTGCAAATCCTGCTAACTGCTCTGCTCGGCTGCAAAACCTGCTATTTGCAAATTAATATACAATATAACTAATTACCTATTAATCATATATTTCTGAGCTGTAGGAAGACACACTAAATATTTTTTCCCCATTATTTAAACTAGAAATCATGCCTCTAGCATCTGTGGATAAGTTTTTACACAATTTTCCTCATTTGCCAAAATTCATCTAACTTGCAAATAGCTGGTTTTGCAAATTGGCTACTCATATGCGAGTTGATTATTAATATGACAATTAAATTTTATTAAAATAGTATAATGTCTATGTATGTAGTATGTTCAATCAACTGTCCAAAGACTGGTTGGAACTGCATAAGTGACACCGATAAGGCAGGAGACAACTAAGCCAGGAGATAATATTCCTGTAGTAATTTTATTTTAAATATATTTTTGAGAGCGTTAACTGGTTTATTCCTGAATTAATTTAGCTTTATGCAGTTTTTCGCATAATTTGACTTTTTAAAATAGGTATTTGTTTCTTGTTTTGCAATCTAGCTATATTTTATATATTTGATTTCATGTCATACTCTACCTTGCTTTTTGTGAGCTAATTAGCATATTTTTTCGTCGATGAGTTGGCTACACTGGTTCAGGGATGTCAGTCAAGTTCGAAGTTGTTAACGTCAACGAATAGCGGCGGCGAAAAGTGCGTGTTGTTTGTTATCAATTTATGGTAATTTAATTCGTTTAATAGAGTTATATTCTTTAAAGTCATAGTGGTAATGGTACACTTCAGCGGTTGCCGTCATAATTAAAACTTAAAATAGAGCCAATAAATATTTAATCCAATAATTACATATTGCAGTCCAATAACCTATTTACAACTTACAGTTCAAGCTAGGTAACAAGCTTCTCGTATCAGTCCTGATCACATAAATTCTCTTATCAGAAATAATACGGACTTTATCACTGGGAGGGAGTTCAATATAAACAAAACTTGGAGGTATTTGAACTTTCAGTTGTAGAGTGATGATTGGCCTATTTATTATCAGTGCTCTCGTTCACAGTCTTGTGACCGGCTGAAACAGCTGTTTATCGCTATTGATGCAGACTTTTCGAGTTGATTGCAGTATCACGTAATTTATAGGGGAGATTTTGTTGTCTGCTGATATCTTATCTCATACCTCGGGTTTTATTATCTTTTTTTACAGTTGAAGTGAATCGAAGCCTGTAAGCAGAACGATGGCTGTTCCGGCTCCTCTTAAAACTATTTTCGAGTAAGTTTTGAAAGTCATTATCAACATCATCATCATCATCATCATAATTTAAGTATACTACTACTACTACTACACTAAGTCTATCCTACTGCTGGGGTGGAAGAACAATTTTTCTAGGCAATGTGTACCAGTATACCACCTATGGTACTTTCAGAATAAACAGTTATTAATAAGATCGCATTGTGGCATGCAGATTTTAACTTGATATTAATATCACATATCTCTAGAATAGGCCTATAGATAATCATTAAGGTCGACTGTAGTGAATAGCGATGATAGCTGTTGTGTATAGCTACCCCCCCCCCCCTCCCTACCTTATAGAGCTGAGACGAGATGTTATGGCACCAACCTGCGCGAAGTTTTAAATTGCCGGCCAACAGGGTAGAGGAGTGGGGGTTGTTTGGGTTACGGTTCTCAAGCTCAGAGCAGCATGCATATCCGTTTAATCTCTTTCCAAAAACATTCGTCTTACCTTAGTAACACCACTTTCCTACTCAAGAGTCCGAAGGTACCTAATGAAATTACGTCCGCTAGCCTATTCCATCTTTACATTCTTATTCTCCGTCCGAATCAGACGACTGATCTGTGCTGGAATCAGATGTCCCTAAGTTTATGGAAATGTTCTCCAAAATACTGTCCATCACGTGCTCACTTTCAATGTAATTATTCTCTACTGTACTTCCTTCACATAATCGTACACTGATATCCATTTTTGGAAGAAGCGATTGCAGAGTCGGCCTCTGCTTATGCGTAGCGTAGAAATTATAGATGAGACTTATTAGGACTTCCTCATCAAAACTGTCTACAGCTGCAACAATCTTCTTCTTCGGCTGTGATTTTTCCGGACTGGAGAAAGAATCTGCTGTTCCTGCCTCAATATTTTTCCCTTTGTTCCTGATTCTTGCCAAGATTCGGTTTGAAATACCAGTGGCAGCCAGTACTCTTGCACACACGCTTTTCAATGGAATTGGTATTCCATTTACAACCTCTTCTGACTTGAATTTCCATACATTGTATGCTATTTCATGTCCTTGACTATGAACTACTCTATGATTTCACACCTTAGACAATGCCATAATGAGGGCGCTCAGAAGGACAATGTTTTCAGTATTAGCAATAGTGGTAGTAGCAGAACGATCTGAACATTCTGAATGCTAGTAACCAACTAACCCAACACCCCTCCAGTTGAGTGTGAGGGAGAGTCCAAGCAAACGAACTAAAATGCGTCCCTCGCGCTGGTGTCATAACTTCTCGTCCGGGCTCTACAGTGCGTCTTCGCCATCATGTCCGCGATAATTGGCCGGCCATGTGCCCAGTGGGAGGCCGTGCTTCTGCCACTGGCAAGCGCGCTCACGCAAGTTAACTCGTTCAAACTTTCAATGAAAGCTTCATGCACAATATCTGGTTCTCTGATCAATATCTGCCTGGCCATACAGATGAAATCAAGCCTCATTATAAAAAGAATCGATCAGGGATCAAATTCTTCATTATTTACTTTTTCTAACACCTAACTACAAAAATTAAGCCTGCAATTGTAATCTTGGGGCTGTAATTCATGACATTATGAAATTCTGTATTGTTTTAGTTTCAATAATTTTCTTGCCACTCCCGCAGATGCTTTAGAAATCCCTGTCCGCTGTGCTAAACATCTCAGAGATAATCTTAATATTGTTTTTCTAGAGGGTACTGGCCTGTCAGGAAATTTACGTCTGAATTTTTGCCTCGTTGAAGCACACAATTTTCTATTCTTTATGTACGTGTTGTATATGTAAATACGTTCCCTTAATGAATATCTGTTTACCATGACGAAACGATCTGTTCTCCATCTCAGCTAAACGAATACTGCCAGAGGCCAAGTTACAGATAAACGTTTCATTTATAGACGTCGCAGTGTTGATATGTATCAAAATAATGATAATCAGCAGGGAAGAAAAATCACATACCATTAAATTAGGGAACTAATTACTGGAACAGGTTAAGCAATTCAATATCTTGGTTCTGTTATCAACAGTGATGGTAGCGTAGAAGGAGAAATCAATAATAGAATTTCAGCAGCAGGAAGACTGTATTATATGTTAAACAAAAATTTTATTAATAAAAAAGAAGTCTCCAAGAAAACTAAATTAACAGTATATAAAACCACGTACAGTAGTGTGCAAATTAATCCGAACAACGTAATTACTTATGCAAAAACACTTAAACGGGATAAGAAAAGGATCTAAGACATACCTCAGTAATCTATGTGGCCTCCCTTGTTCCTAATGACAGCTCTGAGACGATTTGGCATGGATTCCACTAATTTCCCACAAATATTAATTTCTTCATCGCGAAACCATACACCAATGAGGGCAGAAATCATCTTCTCCTTTGTAGAACAATCCATTTTTTTGCATTCTCCTTTTGCAAATTGACACAAGTCCTGAATGGGGTTGATGTCGGGTGAGTTGCCTGGCCAGGGGAGTACCTGAATATTCTTCTTGTTGAAGAATTCTGTAGTTTTTCGAGACGTATGGCATGGTGCCAGGTCTTGTTGGAACACACCTCTGCCATCCGGAAATGATTTTTACAGCTGGGGTACAATTGTGGTTTCCAATAAGTGAATATATTTGTCAGAATTCATCATTCCCTTGATAGGTATTAATGCTCCAGGCCCTTCATGTGTAAAACAACCCCAAAACATTACTTTAGGGGGGTATTTGGGTGCTTGTTGGAGATGAGCTGCTGTTACTTTTTCGGATCCTTTCCGTATGTAAGAAACACGGTGGCCGTGGACCTCGAAATGAGACTCATCGGAAAAAAGTACATTCTTCCAGTCATTCACTGTCCAGTGTTGATGTAATTTTGCCCACATTAAGCGTTTTTTGCACATAACAGGGGTTAGCAGTTGCTTCTTAATAGGCTTACGAGCCCTTCGTCCAGCTTCCAAAAGCCTACGCCGCACTGTTGTGACGTGAATATTGGCCCCAGTGGTAGCCATTAACTCGTGGATTAAGTCGACAGCAGTTAGTCTAGGATTTAATTTACTTTTCCTGACAATTAAACGATCATCTGCAGGTGAAGTCTTCCTTTTCCGGCCACAGTTTCCTTTTTTCTGGGGTGTGATGGATCCAGTATCCCCGTATCGTTTCATGATCGAATTAACAGTAGCCAAACCGATGTGACATTCTGCAGCAATTTGCCTCTGTGTCACAGAAGAATGCTCTGCTAATGTTATAATTTTAGACCGTTTTCGTAGAGTTGTATCCATTTGTGAAGACGACAGAATGTACACAGAATTGCAATATTAAGTCTTCAACACAACTGAAATGCTTATAAGTACAAAACGACAGGCAAAATGTCACATATCATAAAAAAATAACAACGACAGACCTTCAACAATGGAATTACACGTACTACAGATGTCAATTAAAGCGGTAATAGCAGCTGTGAGGCCAACAATGACAGAAAATGTAAAAATATGTCGTGTTCGGTTTAATTTGCACACTACTGTATATCCCCACATTAATATATGTAGCCAAGACATGGTCTCTGACCTCCAAACATAAGAGTCAACTACAAGCCCTGGAAATGAGATATTTAAAAAGAATAGAAGGGAAAACTAGAAGAGATAGAATATGGAACCAAACAATAAGGCTAGGTCTGGGAATTGATCCTCTCGTAGAACAAATAAAATTATCACAATTAAGGTGGTTTGGACATCTGGCTAGAATGAACAATGATAGATACCCAAAAATAGCATGGCAAGTTAGAATGGAGGGAAAAAGACCTAAAGGAAGACCGAGGCAGACCTGGGAATAAGGAATCCAAGATACCATGCGGGAGAGATGGATCGAATGGAAAGAGGCAAGGTCCATTGCTCAGGACCGTGAGAGATGGAAGGCTCTTTACAAAACCTCTACACCAGGTGGTAGAAGAGGATCGACTAAGTAGTAAGTAAGTGTTGATATGAATGGCAATGGTCTTGATTATCTGTGTCAGATACATGTCGTGTTAGTGGCAGAAGCGCGGCCTCTCACTGGACATGCGGCCAGTCAATCATCGTGGGCATGATGGCGAAGACGCACTGTGTAATGGGCTAGCGACTGTAAGTGAAATGTGCAACAACCATGTGAAGTGCATAGTCTGTACCTTCCTGGACTATAGCAGGGCACTTTGTGAGTATCCTCTGCAGTGAAAAAAGGAAAGTTTCTGTTGTTGAGAACCACTCATAGCAGGCATTAAAGCCTCATAATCAATCAATCAATCAATCAAACTCCTGTATCTCCTCACGAGGAGCATAGGGCATTCACAAAGTGCCTCCATCAGACCCTATTTGTAGCCAACTTCTACACTTCGCGCCATGTTTTCCCTTCCCTAGCAATTTCCTCCAAAACTGTTCTCTTCCATGTATTTTTTGGCCTTCCTCTTGTTCTACTACCCTGGGGGGTTCCAATCCAAAGCCATTCTTTCTACTGCTCCATCTTCTTTCCTGATTGTGTGCCCTATCCAATTCCACTTTCATCTTTTGATTTCTGTTGTGATTTCTTTCTGATTTGTTATCTTCCATAGTTCTGAGTTTGTGATTATATCTGGCCATCTAATTTTTAAAATTCTTCGTAAACATCTATTAACAAATGTTTGCAGTTTATTTTCTATAATTTTACTTGTTTTCCATGTCTCACAGCCATATAATAAGACTGATTTCACATTACTGTTAAAGATTTTAATTTTTGTAGATCTAGATATAATATAAGATTTCCATATTGGGTACAACTGGACAAATGCACTATTTGCATTTTTATTCAGTTCTTTACATCCTCAAATGCTCCACCATCCTTGTCAATTATGCTACCCAAATATTTAAATTCTTGAACAGTATCAATGTTATTATTATTCATTATAACTTTATCTGTCTTTTTACTATTTAATCTCATTTCTTTAGTTTTCTTTACGTTTATTTTCATATGAGCCCCTTTTATTACTTCTAATAAAGTATTAACTTTATTCTGCATATCACCAAAAATATGGGAGAGCAAACAGATATCATCAGCGAAATCCAGATCTTCCAAGGTATCATTTAATCCCCATCTTATACCTCTTCTAACATTGCCAACAGACCTTTCCATAATATCATTCATAATAATCAGATTCGGTTGAGAAGCTTTTGTCATCTAGTTTTCTGTCAAAAAATTTGAAAGTTAGAATTTATAAAACAGTTATATTACCGGTTGTTCTGTATGGTTGTGAAACTTGGACTCTCACTTTGAGAGAGTAACAGAGATTAAGGGTGTTTGAGAATAAGGTTCTTAGAAAAATATTTGGGGCTAAGAGGGATGAAGTTACAGGAGAATGGAGAAAGTTACACAATGCAGAGCTGCACGCATTGTATACTTCACCTGACATAATTAGGAACATAAAATCCAGACGTTTGAGATGGGCAGGACATGTAGCACGTATGGGCGAATCCAGAAATGCATATAGAGTGTTAGTCGGGAGGCCGGAGGGAAAAAGACCTTTGGGGAGGCCGAGACATAGATGGGAAGATAATATTAAAATGGATTTGAGGGAGGTGGGATATGATGGTAGAGACTGGATTAATCTTACTCAGGATAGGGACCAATGGTGGGCATATGTGAGGGTGGCAGTGAACCTCCGGGTTCCATAAAAGCCAGTAAGTAAGTAATAAAGCCCCACGAATATGGGGGAAATTATGTTCTCATCCACATAGCTTCCTAAACTTATGTAGACTGGGTGTAAGGGCAGAGGTCCCCAAATATCTTCCAGGCACTATTAGAGATAGACTTCTCCCATCTGCCATGCAGCCTTCAGCACATTATGAATACCATCTTGGCTTCGGGATTGTTGATTCAGGATCCTCTATTTAAGAATTCAGGAACAGCCCAGAGCCAGACAAGCTAGCACTGAGGTCTGGCTATCTGCCACTGCTGACCCACTTGGTAGCTGTTAACATCAGGGCTTTGAGCACACTATTGAGGTCGTCAAGATTCAGTGGTCATGACTTCTTATCACAGTTTATTATTGTGGTGTACATTTGCCATTTCAGTTTTCCCATTAATGGTACATTACTGATTAGACTGAATTCCGTTTCAGTTATGTCGATTCTAATAAAGCACAATACATCGCTACATTAAAAGAAGCAGTTGCCATTCAGTCAGTGTCAGCATGGCCTCACAAAAGAAATGAGATTGTAAAGATGGTGAACTGGACTAAAGAAAAGCTTGAGAAACTTGGTGCAAAAACAGAACTCTGCGATCTTGGCACTCAGGTAGGCTATTTTAATATATAACTTTATAATTTAGTTAAAGTAGAATTAGATTTGTCAAAGTTTTAAATAAAATAATGAACAGATAGCAGATTTTTGGTCCCTATACAGTGACAAGATGTCACGTCCCTTGATGTATGGAGGCAGAGTAGCAATGAGTTCAGTGACTTCCCTCCTAGATCATATATGTAACAGATGGGTCATTCCTATGTTAAAATCGTTTGCACTTTGAAGAGAACAACCGCCAGGATCACCACCCGTCCGCCATAAACGAACACGAGATGGCAGTACAGTCGCTAATGCAATTCAAATGGGAATTATGACGTGACTCCTTATGTAACAACTAAACGGCTGCATAGTAAACCTGACAAAAGTTGTTAACTTCAAAACCTATAAGGCTGATCTAGCTATCTATATATGATCTAGGCTTCCCTGCAACTGACATACACCTAATATTCAGTATTGAGACCGAAAATCCGATGTCTGATAATGAGAGTTACCTAAAAATATGTATTGATAGTATGGATGGCCAACATATTCTTACCTCATACAGCACCAGTCTGTAAGGGCAGGTCTTTCAACTGCAAAACCAGTATTCTCCAATCTTTCCTATTTTGTGCCTTCGCCTTAGTCTCCGCATATGATCCATATATCTTAATGTCGTCTATCATCTGATATCTTCTTCTGCCCCAAACTTTTCTCCCATTCACCATTCCTTCCAGTGCATCCTTCAGTAGACAGTTTCTTCTTAGTCATTGACCAGTGAATTCTGTTTTCCCTTCCTGATCAGTTACAGCATCATTCCTTCTTCACCCGTTCTTTCTACTACAGTGTCATTTCTTATTCTGTCTGTCCATTTCACATGCTGCATTCTTCTCCATATTAAAATTTCAAATGCTTCTGGTCGTTTTCCTTCACTTCATCTTAATATCCACGTTTCTGGCCCATACAGTGTCACACTCCACACAAAGTGCTTTACTATTCTCTTTGTAGTTCTTTTTCCAGAGGTTCGTAGAAGATGCTCCTTTTTCAATTAAAATCTTCCTTTGCCATTGCTATCATCCTTTTGACTTCCTCGCAGCAGCTCATGTTACTGCTTATAGTATACCCCAATTATTTGAAGCAGTCCACTTGCTCTACTGCCTCATTTAGAATTAACACATTTACCTTCTTTAGTTATCTTCCATTAACCATGGTCTTCGTCTTCTTTGCATTTATCTTCATCCCATACTGCTCACAGCTGTCATTTAGCTCCTGTAGCATATCTCATAGTATCGTGTCCTCTTCTGCTAACAATGCCATATCATCAGCAATTTTTATGCACTTTATACTTCGTGATTTAAGACGGCGCTTATTCCGTCGGATCCCGGCCAACTAGTCACTCACAACGAGTGCACCTCGGCACATGTGTGGACTTCAGTCCTACGTTCATAGACATCTATGACGTAGTGCAGAGGGCGGCCACTAGAGGAACCCAAGAGTTGGAACTTAAACTGAGACGATTCTGTCCAACACCGGGATGAGTATCCGGTGTGGCTTAGTGGATAAAGCATCAGCACGTAGAGTTGAAAACCCGGGTTCAAATCCCAGTGCCGGAGAGAATTTTTCTCTGTCCCATTACTCTTTCATCGTATGATGACGCAGAATATCTGCATGGAAATATCATATGTACTTCGGTACATGAAAATAATATATAGTTCAATTTCAGCTATGTTACTGTGTAATAACCCTGTACATTAATTACGCAGGTACAATTTTAAGCATTATAAATGTACATATAAATTAAGACCTGGAAGGCAGAAAATAGGAAAGACTGGAGAATGCTGGGTTTGCAGTGAAAGACCTACCCTTGGACAGAACACTATGAATGAATGAATGAATATAAGACCTATGTTGATTATAATTTATATAAGTGCGTGAACAAGTGCAAAATAATTTAAATGGCTGTGATTTATTATACAGACTTTGCACAGTGGAGAGACTCTCCCTCTTCCACCCGCTCTTCTGGGTACATTGGGAAGTGATCCAAAGAAGAAAACTGTTCTGGTGTATGGACACTTAGATGTTCAGCCTGCTCTGAAAGCTGATGGCTGGGACTCTGAGCCCTTCGAGTTGGTTGAGAGAGATGGAAAATTATATGGACGTGGGTCAACTGACGACAAAGGGCCTGTCATTGGATGGATTAACGCCTTAGAGGCCTTCCAAGCTACTAAACAGGACATACCTGTTAACGTAAAGGTACGGGATATTGTACAGTAATTGAACATTGACATAAAGTTAGTTAGTGGGGTTTAAAAAGGGCGCGTCAGCTACTATGACTATTTGCGCCCTTATCCAAAATCATTCACTGAACACTTGACATAAATATACAATAATTAGTAATCCCTTGAGATGACAGTATGTTAAGGATGGTTTGACTCACTCATTGATTGATTAGATTTGTTTATTTAAGAATTTGCTTATTGATGTATTTACTGTATTTATTTATTTTCAGTTCGTATTTGAAGGAATGGAAGAATCAGGCAGTGAAGGACTTGATGAACTACTTGTTAAGAAACAGAAGACATTTCTGAGTGATATAGATTACGTTTGTGTCTCTGACAACTACTGGCTAGGTACCAAGAAGCCATGCCTCACGTACGGGTTGCGAGGTGTTTGCTATTTTGGTGTTGAAGTGGAGTGTGCCTGCAAAGATCTTCACAGTGGATCTTTTGGTGGAAATGTGTAAGTTTTTATTTATTTGCAATGATAAAATCGAAAATTGAGCAAGAAACTGTTTCTGTAATACAATAACCAGTAAAACCTCATTCATCCGAACTTCACTTAACCAAAAGGGCAGAGTAGAAAAACATTTTTACCTTTTTGACACATTGTTCTTTAAAAAAAAATACTGTCTAAAATATAACTACGTCTTATATTCCGAAGGTCTATCAATGCATGACAGTAACACAGCTACTGCTTTGTTCTTTCTCACATTAACGCTACAAATAAGAGTGAACGCCCTTTAGGGAATGAAGTAAGTAGACAAATCTGCTTTACCCCATCCTCAGTTTACTTGTTTTGTGCTCAGTAGCAGCTAGCGAGTGCAGTGGCGGTTCCTCGGGGGGATGGAAGGGAGGAACGTCCTCCTCACATTTTTCTTCTTTTGAAAGTAAATACCAAATAAAATATGTGCCTTGAAATTCAAGGAAGATTCGATAATTTTTCAGTTCACAGCTATAAGAAAACCTCGGTTGATCGAGTTTTAAACGATGCGCACTCATGTGCTGCTAGAAAACTGTGAGAAAGATGCGAGATTGTTTGTGTGGAGGAAAGTCAATCTATTCCTCCTTTACTGCAGTTAACACACATAGACAACAGCTCACTAGCAGCCAGAGAAAGAAGCAGAGTTTTAAAGCAAGTAAATGAACGGAGAGGGAGGAGATCCTCCTCTGAATCAGCGCATGGGTGGGAAATAGAAACCGACTGGTCATGCAGCAAGCTCGCTACCGCTGCCATCTAACGATCTTGCATTCAACCAGACTATAACACATCTAGGAGGAGGGCACAGTAAAACAGTTTTAACGCAACGCTGTGAAAGACACCATTTTTTTTTTTGTTATTATAAATAAAAAATATTATTCATTGTACTTTATACAGGCTACTATTCATGGTTTGAAACTTTCAAGGATATTTGAAAGTTAAAGTCGGGTTTATATAAAACAAAGAGGAAGTAGTTCTACGTTAGTATCACAGATCTTTTTGGCCCTTGAAATTCGCTTTCATTCATTGTGTACTAGACAGGGCAACAGCCGAATTGTCAGTTTTGTACAAATATATTTGAAATTGAAAGTAGATACTCCACACTACATTATTTTTAACATAAAAAATTGGCCACCAGCAGCTTTGAACAATAATGATAGTATGACTTTACAAGAACTGATATTCTTCAAAAGCATGTGATATTGAACTTGTAAAATGTACACATGGCAACACAGACCACGTGGGTGGGCGCAGTGTTCTCGCTTTCCTCAGATTATTTCCCATTCCCATTTCCGCGGTTCCGATTACATGTTAGTAGCTATAGTCTCTTCCAACACGTGTGATGCTGTAGTGTGGTCGAAAAATGCTGCGAAGTGAATTTTTCTTGTAATTGTTAATTTGTGCAATTATTCAACAATGAATGGAAGTGAAAACATTATATATTATGGAAAATTTAGGAAACTCAGTTTACAAGAACAGATTATTGCTATACAGAAGGGAAGGCCAATCCCAACACTGCCTGGTCTTAAATGTGTGCATGTTGGCTAATTTGTAGCATGTTTCATTCAAGAAGGTGTCATTTCGTCCTGTTACCTTCTTTCCTCCTCTTAAGAAATACGCAGGAGCCGCCACTGAGCGAGTGTATATTGGTCCTGTCAAGTGAAAGTTATTCTTTGTTTACATAGTTAATCATTTAAATGAGGGATGAAGGGAGATAAGCATTCAAAACGTTCGATTTTCTAAAAGTTTTCAAGGTTTTCATCCATAAAAGTTGTTCATTGAAATTTTCATTTTATATGTAGGCCTATACATACGCATGCACTCACACATAAAGTTGTCTCTGATTTTCTGTGTATGAAGATGTTTTGTTTTGTTTTTCTAGATACTTAAAGTATCATTCCTATACGTATCATTTGCAGACATGAAGCACTAGCAGATTTGGTGTATTTACTCAATACTTTGGTTGACAAAGATGGCAATATCCTTGTTACTGGCTTACATGACGATGTTGCTGAGCTTACACCCAAAGAAGCAGCTTTGTATGAGGATATTGAATTTGATGTGCCAGAATATAGACAAAATGTCGGTGCTACGAAGTTAATGCACAAAGAGGATAAGGTATTATTTCTTAGTAATAAGGTTTTAATTGTGCTTGTTTGTTTCGGTGTATATTTTAATGTCGTTTCACTTATTATATACAGGGTGGAAGTGAAATAGCCTTGCAGATTTTCAGAGCAAATAGCTTATATTGTGTATAACAAAAAGCTATAATATCATATTGGTGGAAAGTTCATAGTATTTAGAAAAAAAAAATGTTTTTCCCAAATGTTTAACAACCTCTTATTCGGTAACTATTATGAGCAGGATCGTTATTTTTGTCCATATCGATAGAAAATATAATGAAGAATAATTTATGTATGTATGTATTTATTCACACTGCAATGGGTATATACCCGGTGGCAGTGGTAACTAATTACACTCAATAATGACAATAATAAACTTATTGATTAAAAATACAATTAATAATAATACTAATAATTAATACTAACAATAATTTATAATAATAATCATAATAACAACAGGGAATATCCTAAATTAAATGAAGCACGATCACTTAAAATAAGATTTAAAATAAATCTAATTTGTATCTTAAACCTATTCGAACTAAAACCCACGAGTATGATATGTTCATATCTGCACAAGTACCTTTCAACATGACACTCATTTCACTGTCAACTCACTCACTGCACTGGAACTACGACACATTTCACTGATTCTATCCTGATTTCACTAACACTTCAAAAACATTTCACTGTTCAAATACTTTGCACTGCCACTATAAACTATAAAGCTTCACTGACACAACACACTTCACTGATACAACACTTCAATAACAAAATATCATTTACACCCTTTAAATACTGTGTATAATTACCGTTTATTAGTAAAGTCCTTAAGCCTATTTTTAAATACATTTTTGGTTGTTGGTAAAGCCTTTAGTAAGTCTGCAGGTAAAGCATTCCAGTCCCTGATAGTACAATTGAGAAAAGAAAACTTTCCAGTGTCCGTCCTCTGTCTTCTTTCCCTCAATTTATATGAGTGGTCGTTCCTTGAAGAGTAATTTGGCGGCTGCAAATCTCTGACGTATTTCAATAGCATGGACAGTTTAAGTGTAATGCAAATCCGGCTTTCAGGTAGTAGCTCCCTGTGAAGCAGGTTTGAATAATTTCAAGGAAATATTGTTCCAGGATTGATACCCGGCCTCGGAACAATTTTTCCTTGGAATTATTCAGTTTAAGTATATAAATATAATTTCAAGCCACTACACAATTCGAACTGGTGGCAATGTCGAGGCAGAGAGTAGCTAACCTACTGAGACACACAGAGTTCATTGATCTCTTAATCTATATCACGAGTAGAGTGTGTTAATGGCGATGTTGCTGGACTGCTGAAACTTTAAACATCATTTTCTAATTAACCGTGCATTTAATCACAAAATGTAATATAGGTTTTCTATTCATTTACGTGTACCCTATTGTCCCTTTCAATCTGCAAGGTTATTTCACTTCCACCCTGTATAGGGTGCGTCAGAAAGAACGGATGGATTTCACAGGGCAAGAAAATTGTAAGGATTCATCAAATCAAAAATTTACTGTTATCAACAGGTTCACCAATACATGCAGTTTATTTATGGTATACAACATCATCCATATGATGTCCTTGGCTTTCGATACAGGCATTGAGGCGTTTTCTGAAGTTCGCCACCACTTTCACAGTCATAGCTGGTGGCATTGCCGCGATTTCTTCACGACTCGCCGTCTTCAGTTCGCCTTCAAATGGTCCCAAAGAAAGAACTCGCAGGGCGCGAGATCTTACCGTAATCTTGGACAATAGCATGTTTGCGGGCTGATCGTTGAGGTGGCCGGACAACCTACGTCTGTCTCCACATTTGCAGGTGTACACACGCTCTGTGTTCGTCCAGGTGATTTCTTCTTTAATGTTGAACCTGTGGTACGAAATGAAGCCACCCACCGCAAAATTGTATTCCTAGTTGGAATCCTAGCGTGACGTCCGATGTCGAAATAAGTCCTGAGTGGCGATCACAGACTCTTCATTTTTCAAAAATGTCTCTGTGATGAAAGCACGTTGTACACCAGACCAACACCATGTTCTCAACTGAAACTGCATTCTCTCGCTGACCCAACAGTTGTGGTCCCCCTCACTCTATCCCTCCCCTAGCTGCGTATCGATAGTTTGAAATCCATCCGTTCTTCCTGACGCACCCTGTATAATCTGAGAGTATGCAGACCATCAGTTTCGACATTTTGACGAAAGTACATATTTTAGACATCTCAAACTTCGAAAAATGGATTTTGAAATAACATTTGTTCATCATCATCCATACATTCTTTTTTTTCCCTAAACTACTGGATATATTTGGTTCATAATCGCTCTTAATCAGTTATGCCTAGTTGATTCTAAAATTATGCACATAAAACATAATGACTATAAAAAATAACTGCAAATTATATGAATGTATTAAGTAAAGGGAGAAAAGTGACAATTGAATCTGACAGTTTTTATCTTGATTGTGTTTTCTTACATCAGAAATAACACCGAATGAAACAGTGTGTCGTCCACACCTGTGGAATAACGGTCAGCGTGTCTGGCCGCGAAACCAGGTGGCCCGGGTTCGAATCCCGGTTGGGCAAGCTATCTGGTTGAGGTTTTTTCCGGGGTTTTCCCTCAACCCAATACGAGCAAATGCTGGGTAACTTTCGGTGATGGACCCCAGACTCATTTCACTGGCATTATCACCTTCATCTCATTCAGACGCTAAATACCTCAGATGCTGTTACAGCGTCGTAAAATAACCCAATAAAAAAATAAAAAATAAAGAAACAGTGTGTCAGGTATGTGCTCTCGCATGGGTTCAATTCCTGCTTGGGCTAATTACCTGGGCCGTGTTACATAATAATTTACAAACTATTAATATTAGTAAATTTAGTTGTGATTTGTAATTTGTAGAATAGTTTTGTTGCATAATGCTAAGAAGAAAACTTACAAATTATTAGTAAAATAGTAACGGTCTTACTAATAAAAACTCTATATACAGATGTTTAACTGTTTTATACTTATACAATGAGTAGCTCGTTTATACGTCGTGTGTAAATTCCTTACTAATAATCACTACATACGTCGTGTATAACAGTATAACTGTTTCACAGCTACGTTATAGTTTCGTCATTACTTCATTACGAAAGGTAATAAAATATCTGAGATTCTCTATTGCATCCGGTAGAGCGCTCTAGTGTGGCGTGTTAAGTATCGATAGTACAACTGGCTCTAATCGATTACCACACTATATTTTGGTCAAAGCTACAGTAATATTATTCTAATTATTCTGTGCTCTTTGGTTTGTTCTTCTGTGGTTACAAGGCAACCATCATAATAAAATGACAGTCAATACGAACAGCTGTTAGAGGGGCGGCCATTTTTTCTCTATATACAACTCTTAAACAAGGAGTTTCGCGTATATAACTACTGCAAAGCAATTCCCATTGTATAGTTACAGCCTGTTTATACATCCACCACTTATGCATGGTTTGTTAGTAAAGTTTTCTGTCTCAACTCTGCATAAGTCTCGTATAAAAACTATACACGGTTTATTAGTAAGACTGTAATATTATTAGTGAATTTTACAAGCTCTTTTGCACAATTTAAACTAATATTAGTTATTAGTGTTTACTAATATTTTTTCTACAAGTTTGCATTCACTTATTATAAAGTGGGTCTATTTCTTTACACTTCAATGGAATTGTGCGAATATGGTGGCACGAAGGGGTCTAGAGAAAGATGATTGTGTTCGTGTGTAAAATGTATAGCTAGGAGGACGAGGTTGGACAATAAAATAATGAGACTTGATTTTTTCCTCACCTGGTGAGACAACCCTGTAGCCTCCTACCAGAGAAATGTTTGAGCTTGGTCCTTCCTCCACCCGAATTCCAACTGGCACCATCCTGCAAGCCGTCAGTGTGGAATAGCTGCCTGACTAGTGGAGTTGTGTGTTTGTTCCTCATCAATACAATGGAATCGCATAATATCGCGCAGCTGTATGCCATCTTGTTTAGTGTGAAACTCTGTGAAAATGCCACGAGAACAAACTTTCTGCTGGCATAAAATGTTTCTAAGGGCAGAAGCAATGTTGGAGATTAACTGGGGTGGGTGGCCAACAATTGCTCAGACAGATGACAACATTGCCAGTGTACGTGAAGTTGTATGAACTGACAGGTCATTAACAGCAAAATGATATCACAAGAATTGAACATGAATCAGAAAACTGTTCGCCTTATTCTCACTGAAGACATGGCCATGAGAAAAATTTGTGCAAAAATGGTTCCGTAAAATCTCACCGGGCAACAGCGAGATGAACGGAGAAATGTGACTGCAGATGTTTCAACACTGCCGCAGCCTCCATATTCACCCGGCCTTGTTCCATGCGACTTCTTATTCTCAAAAATGAAGTCAGTTGTGAAAGCACGCCATTTTCAAACAACAGAAGACGTCCGATATTCTGTAAACCAGGCGTTAAGTCTGTGGCTGGGAGGATCTTTAGTAAAAATTTTATACTTTTCAGGAGAGCAGTAGAAAGATTAAAATTGATTTCAATTATAGAGTTTTTTAATGAAGAGGTTTTTGATGGTTATTATTTGTTTATATTTCTTCTAAAATAGGTAATGTTGCTCATTTAACAATTTTCTTGATTATTTCCAAAAATAGCCGCACTTAAGCCCTTTTAAGACTGAACCCAAACTGAGTAGAAGGGACTATTTAAACATAAGACCTTTTTCATGTCAAAATAAATGAGAATTCTAAATTATTAGGAATGCAAAGTGGGTCTTAAACAATTATAGGGCTGTTTACCCTGGTGCTTAAAGTTTTAAAAGGAAAGGGCATCAGTATGTGATAAAATGGCTAAAATACAAGTTAGACCTTTTTAATAGGGAAGCATGGAAAGTAAACATGTGATGGTTTGTAAGGAATAAAGTATTAAATATTCTTAAGTCTTTTATTCTGAGTGTGCTCGATTCAGAAAGTACTTAGGACATTTGATAACGCTCTATAAATCCAGTCAGGAGTCTTATTTAACTTTAACCATTTTACCAGATTGTAGAGAATTGTTTCAGTTTTCAGAATATATAAAAATCTCATTTTCACAAAAAAATTGACTTAAGACCTTTTTCCTCCCAGCCACAGAAGTAATGTCTCAAAAGATGAGTTTCACAGCTGCTACCAGCAGTGGCAGCACCAACGGGATACTTTGAAGGTGATCACATTTTAGTTGGTTAAAGATGTAAATAAAAATGTTTTTTTTTAAACCAGTCTTATTACCTTTTTGTCCGACCTCGTATGTACCATTTATGCATTGCACTATTTTTTACTTTTAAATGTTATATATTTGCTGAATTCTCTATGAGTTCAGGTAGCAGAAAATATGTTATGCTTTACATTAGTGATAATAATGAGAAACATTACTGATATTTCATGACAATTTTTCTATTATTTTAAGGTGAAGTTGCTTCAGCATCGCTGGCGTTTTCCATCATTGTCTCTCCATGGTATTGAAGGAGCATTTAGTGAACCAGGCTGCAAAACTGTAATACCAAGGAAGACTATTGGCAAGTTTTCAATTCGTATAGTTCCCAACCAAACTCCAGAAAAGGTGGAGGAAATAGTTGTTGCGTACTTGAAAAAGCAGTGGGCAGCTAGGGGAAGCACCAATACAATGAAGGTAAATTTGACATTATCAGCACCACTACTATTACTCCAAGCCAGGTTTTTTTTTAGTGTGGAGTCGTACAAATTTGTGCAATAATAAAACCAATATGTGCAGTAATGAACAAATTTTGTGCTCTAATAAAAATACAACAGAAAACTTGAAAGCAATCGTCCTATGTTCATGAAAAATTACATTGTGTACGTAACTTGATAAAATTACGAAGTAAGAGTAATATAAATAATTATATCACAATTATGTAGAAGTAATGTGAAGAATTATCTTACAATAGTCATCAGTGTCTTAGAACTTATTCTTTGTTGTTGTGATGCTATCCTCCTGCAAGCTATCTTCTTGGCACTTCTTGGCACAGCTGAATATGTCATTGAAGGTCTCAATACAATCACCTGACTTCAAAAATTAAACTGTCTATGTGATATGATATGATATATGATATATTTCGTCAGAGCACTTCTTTACATGTAATGGTGTACCTCACATTTCTGTATCCGGTGCCACCATTAACATATTATTACAATAACACATTATTTGCAGTACACGTCTACACAAATACTCCCAATTACACTATGTACCTTTTTTGTTACTTTGTCAAACTCCCCTTCAATATTTCTCCTACATTTCATTTGCTATTCTCTATTTGTTCATTAATCCTAATATATCTAATATTCCATACTACTTTCACACCCCCTTTTTCCTCTAACTACTATTCACTAAAATCTCAATTTCAATTTATCTCTATAAGGTATCATATTGAATTATTTGTCCTATTTGTTCTTTGACCTTTCTCCTATCTTTCTCTTACATTCATTTACTGTTCCAATGTTCAAATGTTACAGTCTATGTAGATACTAACTCACTAGGTTGGCAATCCTGACCATTGTTGTTAACATGCCTTGCTAGCCATTCGATTTTTAAAAAAACTATTATGTGCACTTCAAACCTACAATTTTATTGTTACCTTTACTATTTGAAGGGTACACGGGAAAAACGATCAAGGTCCATCAAAAATCGAAATTGAGTTAATAATGCTATCTTATAGTGGAAAGAAAGTACTATCATGTGGTCTAGCTAGTAATAAGAAATCATCATTCTTGACATTCCACTACGTCAATTTCTATTAAATACACACATAACTAAGTATTAAGTGCTTAAACTTTAAAATTCGTTTTTCTCGAAACTTTCTAAAATGGACCTTGATCGTTATTCCCGTGTACCCTTCATTTGTGGAGTCTGGCATTTCATCTAATGAGTCCCATTTAATATTTTAAATAATAATAATAATCATAATCAGTGTCATTCTGGTTATTTTGTTACCAATTTGTGCAATAATAATAAAAAATTTCTTAAAAAAAAACTGACTCAGATTCAAATCATATTTCATCAGCTTCGGTTATGTAAAATATCCTGGATTGTGGCAGAAATTAACATATACAGAATGGAAGTGAAATAACCCAGCAGATTTTCAGAACGAATAACTCATGCCGTTTGTAACAAAAAAAGTGTAATGGTGGAAAGATCATAGTTTTCTCAGAAAAAAAATATTTTTTCCCAAATGTTTCACACCCTCTTATTCGGTAACTGCTGCAAATAAGATCGTGGTTTTTGTCCATATCGATAGAAGATCTAATAAGGAAACATTTATCCCTCTGGTGTATTTCAATAGTATGGATGGTTTTCGTGAAAATTTATTTTAAAGTACCACTAATTTAAAGCCACTGAACGATGTGACCATCTTGCAACATCATAGCCAGAAAGGGAGATGAGAGGTAATTCACTAAAGCAGAAGACCTGAGTTGGCCTCTTACATCTGTGTGACGACAAGAAAGAGAGGTGTGTTAGCAGCGATGTTGTCAAACTGCTGAAACCTCAAACTCAATTTTCTAATTAACTCTGCATTTAATCACAAAACGTAATATAGGTTTTCTATTCATTTAAGTGTACCCTATCATCCCTTTCACTTCCACCCTGTATAGTTGCCATGTCGAACAGGGGGTGTGAACTTATAAAGCCACTGCTCAGGACACTTAAGTTTTGTCTACTTTTGTAATGTTAATGTGCCTTGTCTTCATTTATTAATATTTTAATAATTTCATATAGTATTGTAGTAATTATAGTTGTCAGTAAGCTTAGGATTTATAGATTCTGAAAACACAATTTAGACTCTTTCCAAATCATGTTTGCGATTTCAAAGGTCTTTAAAATACTATTCAGAATTTTTATACATATTACATTGTTTATTAGTCTATCACATCTTCAAACTATTCCTTTTGTTCTTTTTATAAGGTTACCTAATGGAAACAATTTTATTGTATTATAGTTTTCATACCGATAATTTACTACTTCTTGTCCACACCTGTGAAGTAACGGTCAGCGCTTCTGGCCGCGAAACCAGGTGGCCTGGGTTCGAATCCCGGTTGGGGCAAGTTACCTGGTTGAGGTTTTTTCTGGGGTTTTTCCTCAACCTAATACGAGCAAATGCTGGGTAACTTTCGGTGCTGGAAACCGGGACTCATTTCACCGGCATTATCACCTTCATTTCATTCAGATGCTAAATAACCTAGATGTTGATAAAGCATCTTAAAATAACCCAATAAAATAAAAATAAATTTACTACTTCTTTGATAACACACAAAACACTTGGTTATGAATTAAATACAACATTCAAACCAGTTATTTCACATTTTCAGGGATACTACATACTGAAATACTGCTTAGATTTTAAGACAAACTCTTTCTTCAGTTAAAACATGCTTGAAAACTGAGAAAAGTTGATTATTTGATTGTTGCAATAAATTGCTTCTTTAATAAATAAGTTAGTAATTAAATACACTGAAACTGGCAGTTCGAAACTTATAGTTTAGTAGGTTATTTTACGACGCTTTATCAACTTCTTAGGTTATTTAGTGTCTGAATGAGATGAAGGTGATAATGCCGGTGAAATGAGTCCGGGGTCCAACACCGAAAGTTACCCAGCATTTGCTCATATTGGGTTGAGGGAACACCCCAGAAAAAAACCTCAACCAGGTAACTTGCCCCGACCAGGAGTCGAACCCGGGCCACCTGGTTTCACAGCCAGACGCGCTAACCGTTACTCCACAGGTGTGGACTCGAAACTTATAACTTCTAAATATTAATTACTTACGAATTTTTAGGTTCCAGTCTCCAAATTAGATTTTTGTAGGTCATATTATTTTCTCAAATTTTTTTACTTTGGGACATGAAACGTAACAAAAAATTGAAATTTCGATTTGAACAAAATAGGAACATAGTAGAGTCGAAGATAAGAATCCAGGTCTTGATTATTAGACTGAAATAGGTCAGAACAATTAATCCATAGCAGCCATAACATTGACTGACAAGAAAATTATAAATGAAGTTATTTGTAAAATTTATTTTTAGCCTAAAAGAAGGAATAGACCATCATAGACAAAAATGGCTAGATCACGTAGACAGAATGGATGAGAGCAGATACCCAAAGAAAATATTAAATTATATACCAGAAGGGAAACGAAACATAGGAAGACCAAAAAAACGATGGAAAGACCAATGAACTAATAATTTGGAGCGCGCAACAAGCCTTTGTAGGGCTTAATGCATGAAGAAGAAGAAAAGAAGAATTTATCTGTATTGTAAAAAAGTTAAAATTGTCTCACTTGTTATTACATCGCTGTTACAAGAGTCTGGTGTCTGTTACAGGCTTATATGTATCATGGAGGTCGTTACTGGCACACAGATCCAAATGGCCCAAATTTTGTTGCTGGCCGCAAGGCAACAAAACATGTTTATGGAGTAGAGCCAGATCTAACAAGAGAAGGTGGCTCAATTCCTGTCACATTGACTTTACAGGTAGCAACATAAGCACTTACATGTTCCAATTATTTTCAGACCTTTAAACTTGGTTAAATTTGTTGTTGTTTGTTGTTTTCTAATGCCAGGCGTTTGACAATAAGTCATTTGACCTCTTGCATTCCAATATTTTTCAAAGATATTATCAACGTGGTTAAATTTAATACCCATAATATGTTCACATTTTAGGAGACAACTGGGAAGAGTGTAATCCTGCTGCCATTGGGAGCAGGAGATGATGGTGCTCATTCTCAAAATGAAAAGATAGATGTTAGAAACTACATCCAAGGAGTGAGTAAATTATTTAATTTTCATATAATTCGTTGAGTATTGTGTAGTATGGGTATTGAAAATTGAATGTTAACTGTAATTATTGTCCATTTTGAATCTTGCGTACACTACTTTTAACACTTGAATATAATTAATTAATTAACTAGTGGACTTACTCGTGTTAATTATGTAAGTTTGTGCGGCTTACAACTGTTTCGGTGCTTCACACATCATCCTCAGAGCCTACTAGATCTCGGCGTCATCTCGAACTTCAATTATGTGGGTGCGTTTGATTGTTGAAAGGTGTTGAAAAGTGGAGTCATAAGAAAGACAAAACGAAAACTTAACAAACACGCAAAACACAACACAAACACAAGAAATACATCACACTAACATATGAAAACAAAAGCACACACAAGATCGCATCTTCATTCAGAAAGCAGAAATACAACATAACATACAGAACAGAAAACACACTACAAAGACATCTCAACATACAAAAAACACAAACAAATAATACGACCACACAGGTGTATACAAACTCACGTGTAATAGTTGCGATAAGTTCTACATAGGACAGACAGGCAGATCATTCCACACTCGCTACAAAGAACACATTAAAGCAATAACCAGAGGACACAATACATCTACATATGCCGATCACATAACCAATGCTAACCATTCATACAATAACATAAATGCTACACATACAACCCAAGAACCAAAAACTCAACACACTAGAACAATACGAAATATACAAACACACTAAAACACACCCCGGTCAAATTCTCAACACACAGATCAATTTCAGTACACACACACTATTTGACTCCACTTTTCAACACCTTTCAACAATCAAACGCACCCACATAACAGGCAGAGAAGTTCGAGATGACGCCAAGATCTAGTAGGCTCTGAGGATGGTGTGTGAAGCACTGAAATAGCTGTAAGCCGCACAAACGTACATAATTAACACGAGTAAGTCCACTAGTTAATTAATTAATTGTAATTATTGCTTCTTTACTCGTAAATTTTATTGCACATAAAATCGTTAACTGTTTTGCAGACTAATCTTAAAATGTTTTCACCCTCTAAGGATATAGGCCTAAGCTAATTTCTGTATGTAGTACAGAAAACAGTAAACTTGACTGTGTATAATGGCTTTCAGACATAGGAATGTAGAGATTCATGCTTTCTTGATGGCACAAAGGGAACTCTTATAAATCATCAGTTTGAAACCACCCTTGAAAAATTGTACACGAGCAGACACTGTAAAGAAAAGCTTAAATACGAAAAAAATATGCTGTCAATTCCAAGTACGGTATTGTCTCAATTTAACGGACTTCAGTTTAGCATACTTTTCGGTTTTACATATATGTTTTAAATCTCCACTAAAATCTCATACATTGTAATGCAAAGATATTTCATGTTCACATTATCATTATTTATGATCATTTCATTATTACGAAAATTTTTAAGCTCATATTTTTTTTTTAACTTCTAAAACTTTATTTCATTGTTGGTTGCAGTGTTCATGTACCATGTGTATCTGTTTTTTATTTTGAACATGATGCCTTGAAACTTAATATTGTATGTAAAGTACAATATCTTGCGAGCATTTGATCTTTGTCCTACATTGTTTCTAGCAAAAATGATTGAGTTTTCAAGTTACTGTGTAAACTACTTTAACAATTTGTAGAAGATAAATTATTAGAAAAACAGACCAAACTAAAGTTAAGAACTTCTACAAATTCAGTTGATTGTACTGTATACCATGTGTATATTTTTCATAGATAATAACATTTTTTTTAACTTAAAGGATTTGTGTTATAATTTTAAAACTGGGCAATTTGTATAGGCCTATTACTTATACTTTTTATAGGCATAGATACTTTCTTGAGTTCGTTAAATCTTACATGGACTGTAAACACAGCTGCAGTACATATGTAAGATTTTAAAGGTCGAACAGACCTAAACAAATTGAAATTCTACACCCAAATTAAATCTTAATCCAACATCGAGGTCGCAAACCCATTTATCAATAAGAACTCTCAAAAAAGATTACGCTGTTATCCCTAAGGTAATTTAATCTTATAATCAACAAAATTGGATCAAGTATTCATAAATCAATGTATATTAAATAAAAAGAGTTAATTAATTCTTCCAATCATAATATAATATGCTGTGGAATAACTCTGCATTACCTAACACAGCTCGTTGGGTGAAACTTCCCTTTTCATTATGACATACATACTTTTCAAAATAAAGCATGAATAATATTACTTTCTGACGTGATACTAAGATTTCACAGGCACAAGAAACAGGTTCCACCATTTAAGTAGCATTTTTTGTTAGGCTGTTGGATTACATGTGTTTGACATTCTCTCTGTGCTCCTTCATTTGCATCAGCTCAACTTTAAACCAGATTTATGCTCGACCATGCCGAAATGTAGTAATTATACACCTGGTAGCAGCCCTTTAATGCACCTCATTGAAGTACACCTATTCATTAAAGTTCAGGTGTTCAGCCAATGACAAGTCACCTTTGTACCGTTATAAAACCGCAAGTATCGGTTATTCTCGGATATGCAATCGAAAGACAATTAGCGAAAAGTCACGGAGGCTGGAAATCCAATACTGTCGCAGAAGGTTATGTTCTGTTATTATAATAATTAGCGTTAATTGTAAATAATATTGAAATAAATTCAATTTGTCATCTCATTTTTCAATTCTAAATCAATTTCCAGGTTATATCAGACTAATGTTCATCTTATTCTCTATCAAGGTCAATGACATTCGGCCTCGGAAAAAATCAATACTTTCGCGTCTGCGCACATCTCACAATTTAGGTCAGTTCGCACATAACCATAACATGACCTAATTTTGAATAATTTCAAGTTAGAAATATGGTCGAGCATAAAAAGTCGTGTGAAACTTGCCTATAATGGTAATTAAGATGCTCGTTTCATAAACAAACATATTTGCGTCTTAATTACTACCATTATAGGCTCGTTGCATAATGTACTATTAAACATTCATTCTCCGACTGTTTATCATACTGGATCATTATTGACACTATGATAGTGCAGTACATAGTTCATAGCAGTCACAATCTATTTACATTATAACCTAGAAATCGCTAGTCTGCCTTGTGATAGTGTAAGGTGTTAAGCATCTGGTCAGTCTTCATAACGAAGTAAGTAGAAAGCTTACAACGAAATATCTTATATCTCAAACCTGTCTTAGAGTGATTTGGCAGCTACATTTTTGCAGTCACTTGCTTATTACAGTATTTGCCCGTATACAAGTATTCAAAGCGGATTCTGACATGACATTGAATGTTCCCATGTTAGCAATAGAACTCTAGAGCCATTCTGGATGTTATAACAAGATAAAAGTTCAAAATTTCACCTAGGCTTAACCCAGGCTCTTTCAGTTAGATGCACAGAGCCATCTCAGCTCCATGTGTACATGGGGTCTGGCAATTTATCTCTCCTTATTTAGTTTTTATTTACATCCATGATTGCCATTAGTCTGAAGTTCATGTGTTCTGATGCAGCTGAGAGGAATGGATTTTTAAAGAAATGAATATCTTTGTCGTGGTTTCCTTCAGTTGGGAAGGTCTTTGTCGAAGATTTAACGCATAAAGGAACCCTATCCCTGAATGAGATGGCTACAGGCAAAATTTATGTGCTATTTCTCCCCCACCTAAGAAGAAATTGGGTGTAGTACAGTGGACTTACATGAGTGATTTAAGTGCATGTGAGTTTGTCTCACTGTCCAACTGTAATTCATAGCATATAATCCATTTTTTTTTTAAATATGATTAAGTGCTTTCAGCATTTTAAAATTGAATGCAGCTTTAGGTCATCATAGTTATTCTGTCACTATAAAATCTAGTGAGCATGTGTGCACATGCACATGTGCGTGTTTGTGTGTGTGCATAATGTGTGAGTTCCTACATGCGCGCGCGTATGTATGTTTTTTTTCCCAACATCTATTATTCTTAAGTTAAAATTACAAGATTTCTCCCAGGCTTAATAAATGTTTCATTATCAGGGTTGCCACCTATTCCAATTTTTGTGCGACAGTTCCGGCTTTGGTTTTGTTTTCCCACTTCCCACTATGATGTTACTCAGGATGCTGATTGTCCTGATTTTTTGTACTTTTATAATTTAAGTTACTAAAGTAATTTTCTCCATTTTACTAGATGTAATTTATTTTAATATTAGAATATTCTTCTTTATGAGCAGAAGCAAAGCTGACTCGAATATTATACAATCATCAGAAAGTGATTTTTGTAAATTTTATGAAAATACTATCATCTGTATTCAGAAGAACTTGAATTTCTCCGAAAACAACCCTCTAGAGAAACTTGAATCACTATCATTAAAAGGAAAGTTAAAGTTCTTTCAAAAACATTTAAGAAGCATCTTCACTTGGTGTCAGTTTGGATGCTCTGTTTGGAGACTATAGTGTGTTTTAAAAAACACATTGCCAAAAGTTTTAGAAGGAGAATGTATGTATTTATTTACACTGCAAGTGGGCAAGCATCCGGTGGCAGTGCTATACACAATATAAACAATACACAAAAAAAAAGCAATACACAATAAATTTACAATACACAATACAATTTTATACACAATACAATAAGAATACACAATATAATTTAACACAATAATAATAAAACATAAATAAAATACCTAATTTTACATTACAACCTACATAATTATGTATAGGCCCTACATAAGTTTCAATAGTCTTTCACTTTATTCTCATCTCACTCACTGTGGTGGCACTATGACGCATTTCACTGACACTTTAGCACACATTTCACTGACACACTATAACACATTTCACTGACACTATAGAACACATTTCATTGACGCTATAAATTATCACTGATCGGAACTATTCACTGCACTGTAAAACCATAACTTCACTGACTCACCTCGCTTCACTGATACAACAGTTCAAATAAGTCAAATAATTACACCCTTATGCATACTGTACTTATAAACAGAACTACATTTAAGCTAAACATTTCTAGTCTAAGGCCCTCTTACACGCTATTTTTAAATAATTTACGATTCAAACCAAGGAAGTAACTCGTCAGGCTAAATAAATACATGTCACCTTAAAAAATTAAATGTTAAATGTCACCTTAATTTTAATTTGCACTTGATACACAACTTTTTAAATTATTCTTGAAACTCCTTAAGGAAGGACAGCCCTCAAAGACCGCTGCAGGTAGGTCATTCCAATCATTTATAGTTCTATTTAAAAATGAGAATTTACCTACATCCATTTTCTGTTTCCTACATTTGGTTTTAAAATCATGATCGTTCCTACCATAGTACGTTGGCTTTTCTAACCGAGCCGTTATGTGAGATTGAACTGGTTGGGGATTTTTAAGCATTGGTGTCTGCCTGCTTTGGCAGAGGCAGTGTCATGTGCCTTGGCCATACCACCCTCTAATGCCTATGTAGAGAGGATTTTCTCTCATGTTACTTTAAAGTTGACTAATGTAAGAAACTATACTAGGGACAGAAGAAATCGGCGGGTCTGGTGAACCCCTACTTCTCTACCCCGACTCCTACACCCCCTCAGAACCTGCTTGGTGTATGGTCCTGTCCCAATTGATACTTTTTCACTGCAGGAAAACTTAGAAAATAAATACAATAATAACCTGTTTTGTAGTAATTACAAATAGGGCCTACATTCTTTACTCAGTATTATCATTATAATATTTTGTAAGTTAAGTCATTTCACTAATGTAATAAAGTGTAATGGAAACCTAATATAAATCAAATATTTACACAAATACTTTGTATTTATGTATTTTCAGAATGTTGTGTTGAAACAGTAAATACTAAATAATGTTTATGCAGTATACTTACCAACTTAATGTATTATTGACAAGTTATTAAATAATATTTCATTTTATGATCCTAATAATATTTTATTCCCAAACATAATGTATTTTATCTAATTATAACTAACACTGGAGCTCCTAAAAATTTAGCAGTCGAGAATATGTAGTAGACTACAATATAATACTCCATTTGACAGAGATATAATTAGCATATCAATTAAGAAATTTACCTTATTCCGTGAACAATTTCTAAAAAAAATTAAATTAACTTAATAATGGTTTTCAACAATCTAAATAATGAAACAATTTTCCATTGTTAATGTCTTAAATAAACAACTTAATATAGCATAAAATAAAATGTTACAATATCTAAAAAAAATATTATTAATTTAAATGTAAAATTCCATATTATCTACATATGTCCGTGTGTTCTTTAAATAAATATATGTAAAATTAGGCTCCATAGGATCATTGCTTTACTGCTATTCGTCTCCCTTTTGCATAAATTCTCTGGACCGATCGTAAAGAAGCGCCACTGGCCTTTGGCAGTGACTGTCTGCGTTGATGACAGGACATTTTTAATGTCCTCACAGTTCTTTCAAGAAACAGTGAAGTTGATAAACAACACCTTTAGTAAGGCTTCTGATATCAGGGCCCGATTGAGACATGGTAGCGATTACAATACTCGGATGATTAGAAGTTGTTTAAAATACTGTTTATTATGAGGCATATTGTATTTACGAACAAACTGTAGTACAGTAGTATCACAGACAAGCACTTGTCAATAACTAACATTCGAACAGAGCGACAGAAAGGTCTCTTTGTTCATAAACTGCTAGAGAAAGTGTGGAGTGAGTTGTTTCCATACCAAACAAAAAACCCGCCTATTGATTCTGCCTGTACTATAGTGTACTGTTGATTTGATGAAAGCAGAACTTCTCGTCAATCTGCATTCCCTTCTCAACCTGAAATACCAAGCTGAGAACTATTGTTACCGACAGGTGGGCTAGGAAAAGAAGGATAAAATTATAATCGAAATGCAATATAAATTAATGTTAGGCCTACTGTACATTGCAGTAGTGAATAAAATGGTCTGGTATAGTAGTGAATGTTGTTACCGACATAGCAAGAGAGTTGGGTGGTAAGGTAGTAAATGCTGTTATCACTTCAGATTTGCAGATGACCCCACAGATGGCTCTACACTCGTTCTGGCATCATTTAAGCCTTGAGCTGCACATATTTTTGTGTGATCTGTGTTGTTTGGCAACATAATTGAAACTACAATATATAATATAACTTAACATTGATCAGATATGTCCAGTACCAATTACATTATAATACCTTATTTACATTTACCCCTCTCAAATATATAAAATAACAAAACAGGTTTTATCTAAAATCACTATTTCTTCAAACATGAATGCTATAATTTCATACTTCTACCTATGGGTAAATCAATCTTCTTAATGTATCCAGCTGTTTGCTGACAACATAAAGTCCACTACAGTCCACTGTAGTCTATTCAGTTGTTGTTTTTCACGAGAAATGAGGGGTATTTTGATCGGTGTTCATTATAGATGCCTGTTGCTAGTAGCCAGAGTTGGGGTGTGGTCAATATGTACTGCATGGCTGTGTCTTCTACTTATGGGTAAAGAATCTCCAAATTTTGTCCCTACCTCTAAAAAATGAAAGCTGGCGACTCTGTTGATTTTGTATCTTATATCTTCATTCCTTGATCGTTGTTGTTGTTTTCTAATGCCAGGCGTTTGACAATAAAGTCATTTGACCTCTTGCACTCCAATATTTTTCAAAGATATTATCATGACCAGCCACTGAAGCACAGATTTTGAGGTGTTCCGAATCCATTTCTTGGTTCGAGTTGCACAATGGGCAGTTAGGGGACTGATATATTCCAATTCTATGCAGGTGTTTGGCCAAACAATCATGGCCTGTTGCCAATCTAAATGCAGCTACAGACGATTTTCGTGGTAAATCGGGAATTAACTGTGGATTTTGATGCAGAGAGTTACATTTTTTCCCTTGGGATTGTGTTATCAAATTTTGTTTGTTGAAGTTTAAGTATGTAGATTTAATAAATCTTTTCACAGAGTAATACGTAGATTTAGTAACAGGTCTGTAAGTAGCAGTGCTGCCCTTCTTTGCTAAAGCATCCGCATTCTCGTTTCCCAGGATTCCACAATGGAAATACAATTCTTTTATTGAGTGATATTAATTGAGAGAGCATTTTAGTTATTTCTGCTGTTTGAGATGAAGGTGTGTGTTTAGAGACGATTGATAGAATAGCTGCTTTGGAGTCAGACAATATAACTGCATTTTTAAATTTACTGATGTGGCATAGAAGATTCCTGAGACTTTCACTCATTGCAATGATTTCTCCATCAAAACTTGTTGGTCCATACACAAGATATCTATAAAGTGAGAAGAGACAGCACGTAACACCTGCACCGGCACCTTGTTCTCTGGAGATCAAGAATCCGTCAGTGTATAAATGAAGCCAGTTTTGTGGAGGGTACCTAATATTAATTGTCTCTAAAGACAATTGTTTTAGTATTTCAGTGTTTACTTCTGATTTCAGTATTTCTTCTGTTAAATTTAGATTATATTCTATATTTAATAGAGTTAAAGGGTTTGGTTTAATTTGTAGGTTTTCTTTTAAATTCGGGATATTGATTTTCTGTTTTAATTCTTGAACAATGGATATGAAACTTTTTTGAGTTTTCAATATACAGAGAGGACTGTATGAATGCCAATTGTTTCCTGGTAATCTAATAAGTTTTTCATGTTGAATCAGTGCTTTTTCTTCTATTGTCATTTTGATGCTGTTAATATTAGTGAGGAATCTCATAGAATTTATTGGAGTTGTTTTGATTCCACCAGTAATGAGTCTGAGAGCTTGGTTTTGAACATATTCTA
This sequence comes from Periplaneta americana, assembly GCF_040183065.1. Lineage (NCBI taxonomy): Eukaryota > Metazoa > Arthropoda > Insecta > Blattodea > Blattidae > Periplaneta > Periplaneta americana. The sequence goes on along the minus strand of NC_091117.1, from coordinate 207,749,482 downwards.
TTTCGTTTATGAAAGGTGAAGTAATTAAAATTTCTCCGCAGTATGTCAGCACTGGCTGTATAAACATTTTGTATGTAGTGTTGAAAGTATTCCTAGAGCATCCCCATTTCTTTCCTGCTAGTCTTTTAGGAGGGAATGGCTATAAGACATAATATAGAAATGAAATCGCCATGGTTATAATGCTGTACTCATTTTTGGAACTGAAATGAGAGAAATATAATAATAATTGTTCTCATTTCAGACAAAATTGCTTGGAGCTTACCTCTACGAAATTGCCCAACTGTAAAGTGAAAAGTTCCAGACATATGTGGCGCACATTTGTGTTAAAATTAACAGGTGCTTTAAAGGTAACGGAAACAAGGGACTTAAATAGTTTGAATGTATTACACAATTTTTTACACATATAAGTTTTAAAGATAGTCCTTTTATAATGGTGTAAGTCAGTTTCAAATGTTTAAGAGAAGACTGAAGAAAGTATTTTGAATGACTGAAGTATGCAACTTGGTATTATCTGATGGTTGATAACCATATTGTATTCAGTTTGGAGTGCTTCAATTGCAAGGAATGAGGAAATTTTATCTTCTGTCACAAATGCAGTTTCAGCACTTGAATTAGTTCTGTGTTAACTGAAATACGTAAGCATAATATTGTGCTTCAAATCATGGCATGTAATATTTTTAATAGCAAAAACAATGAACTGAAACATAATCACCATCCAGTCAAAAGGACAACCGAATTTTTTATATTGTAAAAAAAAAATTGTTTTATACACATTATGTTAATGTAATTTCGTTATCAGAGTATATACATTACACTTGGAATGGAATAATTTGTATGTTACATAACTAAAGTATCTCATCATTAACACAGGCTTTCTTATATTTAGTTTCAAAGACTATATTGCAATGGTTTTCAAGATATCTCGATTTTAAGTTTATTTACGCAGATTGTTATATTAGCTTTATTTTTTCCAATGAAATGGGTTTCCGTATGTTTATTTTTTATCATCATATTATTATATTTCTTTACATGATTTTAAATTTATGGAAGTGGACATTACTTATTAACTTCTTTTGCGAACTTGGACATCATTAACAAATCTGTTTTCATACTTACTTCACAGTGGCATGCTAAGTCATGGAAGATAATGTGAAATTTTCTCATATTATATTCATTATTTGTCATAGCATATTTACAAGTTTCATATGAGAATCAGAATTAGACATAACTATTGTATTTATATATTGCATTCATTTTAATTGTCTTCATTGTCATTTTGCAGACAATTAAAATAAAAGTGGTGGAAAGAGGATGAAAGTGGAAGAAGAGATATTAATGTGAAACATCAGATATTAACTTATTTGAATGGTGTACAAGATGTATACATTGTACAAGATGTATACAGTCATTGAAATATATAGGCCTATACTAAAAAAAGTTGTGCTGAAAATAGATTGTCCACAAACTCTGTTTATATAAAGAAGTTGTTGACTGATTAAATGATCTAGTTTCGTTGAAGGTTTTATGTACATCAAACATTTCCAACTCTCACCACATTCATCAGTTCGTTACATTGGTCATCTTGAGTACCCAGGCCCATTCAGTTGGAACATCAGCTTTGTTGGGAAACTGTACATGGATTCCATCTCTGGACACCCACTGTAAAGAGAGAATTTGTTTTAAACTCGACTGAATGGAATATAAACGAAAAGTATAACATACAGTAGTACGGAAATATCATGTTTTTTTCTTCTCAGTGGCGAGTTCTTGACTGTTCATCATTCACCCATAAGAGGCCAGTTGTGTAGACCAGTTTACAGACAGAGTCATTGCCCAGGGTGCACCACAGGAGGCTGGTAAGATGAAATGATGGAGATTTGTTGGGAAGTTACAGGGGAACTGGAGCTCCCAGAGAAAATCCTGTATTTCCTGGTGCCCGTGCTCTAGCCACTGGACGTGCCACACAGGGTACCAGTAGCGATTCTGGGTTGTCTGTGGCTGCAAACTCCAAGTCACGCCAATATTTGTTTGTGGAGAATAAATACGAATAAATAAATTCGCGCATTTTTGCAAGCAGTTTGGTCTAGGACAAACTCATGTCACTGAAGTCTGCAGTGAAGGGATCTATAAAAATCCTAAGAAACCATCTCTACACGTAAATAGATTGATCTCTTTGCTATGGCAATCTGCTCACTTAAGTTGAGTCTTGCAACTAGTGCTAAATAGACGACTGTGATCACCCAATAGCAAATAAATACTAGGAAATTCTATGTTTCTTCTGGAATTAATGATGTTTTTGGTTAGTCTTTTCCAATTATTTCTAATTGTGCTATTTCTTATTCTTTTTCTTCTCCATTGTTTTCTTTATTTTATTCATTATAACAATTTTTTGGTAAGCTTTGTCTTCTAGGCAGCCTTCACTTGGAGGAAGCTGAATAAAATTTATTCCAAATAATTAGTGAAACTGTTAAAAAGGAAATAAATTAAATTTCACGTTGAGTTTGACAAGGAGATGGGCTAAGAGGCACTGTAACATCAATAAATTTAAAAAAATAGTAATAAGTCTATGGTCTGTCCCAGGAATCTGTAGAGTAACTTTGCGGATATGTGGGCGGAGTCTGTGTCAGAGTGTATTGTGAGTAGCATCAGCTCGAGGCCGCTAAGGGATAAGATGATCGTGGTAGAAGGTAGATTTCAGAAATTATCCCCTCCTTGCAAGCGATTGCTCACTTTGATCAAGCAATGCCTCCCCCCAGAGCAGTCATTGGCCGTAGCCCTTCCACATACCACTTGCTCAGAGGTCTTGTTTCGTCTTTCTACTCCACAGATTCCTGGGATGGACCATTGTTAGCTAAGTGAAAAATGAATTTTCAGTAGAAGTGGGCATGACGAACCAACTGCAATCACAAGTAAAGAGGAAACACAGAAAAGACTAAGGAAGCTTTTTTTTAGCCTACGTAATATGAGGAGATACAAAACAAAATCTGATGGAGGGAAAATTCCCTTATACATTATGCAAGAGTTGTGTAAGAATGGAGTGGCAATGAGGGAAGCAGCGAGACGATTTGACATCTGTTATGTAATCCTTCGACACTTCATAAACAATTCGAAGAAATATGTTGTTGTTGTTTTCTAATGCCAGGCATTTGACAATAAAGTCATTTGACCTCTTGCACTCCAATATTTTTCAAAGATATTATCATGGCCAGCCACTGAAGCACAGATTTTGAGGTGTTCCGAATCCATTTCTTGATTTGAGTTGCACAATGCGCAGTTAGGGGACTGATGTATTCCAATTCTATGCAGGTGTTTGGCCAAACAATCATGGCCTGTTGCCAATCTAAATGCAACTACAGACGATTTTCGTGGTAAATCGGGAATTAACTGTGGATTATGATGCAGAGAGTTCCATTTTTTCCCTTGGGATTGTGTTATCAAATTTTGTTTGTTGAAGTCTATGTATGTAGATTTAATAAATCTTTTCACAGAGTAATACGTAGATTTAGTAACAGGTCTGTAAGTAGCAGTGCTGCCCTTCTTTGCTAAAGCATCCGCATTCTCGTTTCCCAGGATTCCACAATGGGATGGTATCCATTGGAATACAATTCTTTTATTGAGTGTTATTAATTGAGAGATCATTTTAGTTATTTCTGCTGTTTGAGCTGAAGGTGTGTGTTTAGAGGCTATTGATAGAATAGCTGCTTTGGAGTCTGACAATATAACTGCATTCTTAAATTTATTGATGTGGCATAGAAGATTCCTAAGACTTTCACTTATTGCAATGATTTCAACATCAAAACTTGTTGTTCCATATCCAAGAGATCTATAAAGTGAGAAGAGACAGCACGTAACACCTGCACCGGCACCTTGCTCTCTGGAGATCAAGGATCCGTCGGTGTATAAATGAAGCCAGTTTTGTGGAGGGTACCTAATATTAATTGTCTCTAAAGACAATTGTTTTAGTATTCCAGTGTTTACTTCTGATTTCAGTATTTCTTCTGTTAAATTTAGATTATATTCAATTTTTAATAGAGTTAAAGGGTTTGGTTTAATTTGTAAGTTTTATTTTAAATTCGGGATATTGATTTTCTGTTTTAATTCTTGAACAATGGATATGAAACTTTTTTGAGTTTTCAATCTACAGAGAGGACTGTATGAATGCCAATTGTTTCCTGGTAATCTGATAAGTTTTTCATATTGAATTCGAAGAAATATAAGAAAGCTTTTCATTCACTCAGTCATTGTTATTATTAGGGGTTTCCTGTAAAAGGGATATTTTAAACATATACTCTCTATTTCCTTTCAGGACAAGATGCTGAAAATCAAGCTAACTGGCCTCTTATAGGATATTACGGCAATGTCCAAGTATGCAGTAATGATTAAGAAAATATTCTTGTATCCTACATTGAAATATATTCTCACATTTATTTAGTTTAAAGCCTAAACAGGTTAGAATGGTTGCTTTCCAATGTGGGAAAAAAATATGGCATTAATATGCCTCCACAATGGGAAGCAAATGGCATGGCTGAAGTAGATTGGTTTGCTGCTCTTTTGAAATGTCATCCAAACTTGTCAATTTGCACACCAGAAGCAACAAGTCTGGGTACAGGTACCAGTTTTATTAAATCAAATGTAGCTCAATTTTTTGACAAGCTTGGAACTGTTATGGCTAGGTGTGGTTTCAAAGCATCTGACATTTGGAATGTCGATGAAACTGGCATTACTACAGTTCAGAAATTATCCAAAGGAAAAGCTAAAAAGGAGGTGAAACAATCTCTGGTGAGCAAAGTGTTTTGGTGATGCTCACCATAGCAGTATGTGTAAATGGAAACAGCATCCTTCTTATAATCATCTTCCCTCGCAAAGAGTATCATGATCATTTTGTATGTGATCGTCCAATTGATTGCATCAGAACCGGGAATACATCGGTCTGGACAATGGAGGTGGTATTTCTCACATTTCTCCAGCATTTTATGCAGCAAATTGTCCTTCCAAGAATTATCCCGTTTTTTGCTACTGGATAACCACCAGTCACACTTGTCACCGTCTGTACTTGACTATGCAAAGAACAATGACGTCACTATGCTATCATTCCCTCTGCATTGTTCGCATAGACTACAGCCATTAGACAGGAATGTATTTGGTCTTTTTTAAAAGCACGTGAACAATGCAATGGATTCATGGATGCGAAATAATCCTGGGAAAGTCATGACAATATATGACATTCCATCTAGTGTCAAAATAGCATTTCCACTTGCTGTGACCCCGAACAATGTGCAAAATGTGGCATATGCCCCTATAACCCACATATATTCTCAGAAACCGGTTTTGCACTGGCATTTGTGACTAACAGGTCAATCCCAGTATCTGAAAACCAGGAAGAGTGTAGTTTGGTGAATGATAGTGAACAAGCATTGTTCACTTCCACCCCAAACACTGCTGGAAGATCCACTCAAACAACTGTGGAGACCAATTTGGCCAGTTCAGATACACGATACGCATTGTGTTAAGCTTGAGAAACTATAGCACAATAATACATATTGAAGAACCACCACTTGGACCCCGGACTCATTTCACCAGCATTATCACCTTCATCTCATTCAGACGCTAAATAACCTAGATGTTCATAAAGCGTCGTAAAATAACCTACTTAAAAAAAAAAAAAAGAACTACCACTATGCACCATCAGAGCTGAAGGTTGCATGAATTTACTTAGCGGACTCCATTAGGTTAATTAGCATGAGTGTAACCGTTTTTTAAGTGGGCACCAATTTTTTGTTTGTAATGGTGGTTACATCACCCACTCACGTAAACCCCCAGTATGACTGGAGGGCCACACCTGTCGTTGGTTAATGGGTCCATCGGACCTGGCCGGGAGGAGTTTTAGAGTCCACCGACCTTTCTCACAAGCACCACTTGTGGAACATTTCTACGCCATGGCATGTCAGCGTAAGAGATGAAATACCATTTCCTCTATTTCTGATGTTGTGGTTATACCGCCAATACTCGGTCCCCAGAGCCTCATCTGTAAAAGCAGGTTGCACCACGAGCAGGTTGAGGTTGGGTTTTGGATAGGAGAGGTTATGGAATACACTTCACTGTCCCTTGCAACCTGTGAAGTTCTACCTGATGGATCCACCACAGAGAAATATTGGAGAGCAAGAACGCTAATGGCTTCGTTGCCAAAGCCCGGCATTAGATAACAACAACTTAGCGGACTCCACTACTAAGCAAAACCACAAAGATTACCGTAGCATTCCCCCATAGTCACAATAAAAATGTATGCTTTATTTTTAACTACACTTTGTATGAGTTGTCTCTTATATTGCAGTTGCATGATTTCATTGTACCTGCAAATCTTGTGTATGTCCTAGGAGAGTGATAGTGGACTCTTGTACCAATCTAGGAGCAGCTAGTATCAGTTTTCCACCACGTGGCCAGTTTAATACAATGGCATACACAATTTTGTCAGCTGCACTGTTCTTCTTCGTGTACCTGTTAATATAAAGTTTATTGTGATATAATCTTATATTGAGACGAATTTAGAAAAGGGTTGTCAGAATTTCTGAAAAGTATGACCATATTATCATTTGAAAGATACGAAATGAAATCAATAATAATTAAAGAAAGAGATTTCTCTTATTCTTCAGCTTTTAATATAGGTTTCGAAAATATAAAAGATAAAGTAAGTTTAAGTAAATGTGGTATGGAAGTCTGTAAAGGAATTAAGCTTTAAACATTTATTTTTTATGTAGTGTTTATAAGAGATTCAGAAGTAGGAATTAGAATCTTAACAACCTCCTTATTTACGAGGGGGATCCAGGAATTAACGACCATTCACGCATACCCGCCGCGCAGCTGACTCCCCTTCCTTGTTTGAAGGTCAACTGGCTTCCTTAACATGTGTTCTCATAATGTTGTGAGTACTGGTTGCAACAAGTCGCCATTGTGCATTTTGTGTTACTTCAAAATGAACGACGTGATTGATAATCCCGCCGACTGTGAGGTGAGGAGTGTGATTCGATTTTTGAATGCCCGACATTTGAAACCTGCAGAGATTTACCGGCAATTGAAAGAAGTGTATGGTGATACTGTAATGAATGAAAGAAATGTGAGAAAATGGTGGGAAATGTTCAACAATGGGCGAACAAATGTCCACGATGAAACCCGACCCGGACGCCCATCACTCATCACAGAAGACCTGAAGACTAAAGTGAACGACAGAACCTTGCAAGACAGGCGCACATCACTCGACGAATTGCATATTGCCTTTCCTGACACTTCTCGTTCTTTGCTTGGTGAAATTGTGTCGCAACATCTTGGCTACCACAAAATCTGTGCACGATGGGTTCCACGGCAACTGAGTGACCAACACAAAACTCAGAGAATGGCCTCAGCATTGACATTCTTGATGCGATATCACACAGATGGAGACGCCTTTCTTGATCAAATTGTGACTGGTGATGAGACCTGGGTGTCTCACAACATCCCAGAGACCAAGCGCCAATCACGTCAGTGACATCATCCCTCATCACCCCAGAAACCGAGAAAATTCAGACTCTCTCAACACAAAAAGTCATGGCTACTGTCTTTTGGGATCGCAAAGGTGTTCTTTTGCTGGATTTCATGCCAAAAGGCACTACGATCAATGCAAATCGTTATTGTGAGACTTTATGAAAACTACGGCGAGCCATCCAAAACAAGAGGTGAGGAATGCTTTCGAGAGGAGTTGTGCTTCTTCACGACAACGCCCGTCCGCACACTGCTGCTTCAACTCGAGAATTGCTGGATCAATTGGGTTGGGAAATCTTTGATCATCCGCCCTATAGTCCAGACCTTGCTCCTAGCGATTTTCACCTTTTCACTAAGCTGAAAGACTTTCTGGGTGGTACGCGTTTAGGAAGTGATGAAGAGTTGAAGAAGACAGTGAACACCTGGCTTAATGAACTGGCGGCAGAGGAGTATAACACGGGAATTCTAAAGCTAGTGAACAGATACGACAAATGTTTAAATGTAGGTGGTGATTATGTAGAGAAGTAAAGGAAGTTTCAGTTATGTAACAGACTTTGTTTTTCAAGTAAATATATTTTTTTTAATTATTACAACAAAACGGTCGTTATTTCCTGGATCCCCCTCGTATTAACTGCTTAAGTGCAGGATAGACTAAACAATTAAATTAAATTATATTTCATTTAACGATGCTTGTAACTACTGAGGTTATATCAGCATCACTGGTGTGCCAGAATTTTGTTCCGCAGGAGTTCTTTTACATGCTGCTAAATCTAGTGACATGAGCCTGTCGCATTTAAGCACATTTAAATGCCATTGACCTGGGCCGGAATTGAACCCGCAACCTCGGGCACAGAAGACCAGCACTAAAAGAAAAGGTGATTCAATATGAATATTTCACTAAAGTTACTCACCAAACCCCGGAAGTGAAAGTGTCATTCTGATATGTCCATGGTCTGCTTGAATAGATGGCTTCTCCATTGATCTTCAGCCAGGCACCCATACTTCTAAGGCGTTCTTCAAATATAGGGGAAATAATTCCATCTTTTGTTGGCCCAACATTCATAAGTAGATTACCTAACAGAAGTTTTGAGACATGTAACTAATGAAGAATGAATACAAAATATTCTACTTGTGAGTGGCATTTTGTGTTTCTTCTTTGATTGTAAAAGCATGGAGACAAAATAAGAGCAAATCTTTTTCATTATTCTTTTTACACTGTCTCTTCATTCCCTTCCCCACTAAAATCTGAAATCCATTATTTTCAGCTAAAATTTTTACAAACATAATATTGATACCAGCTCTGATATAAGTACCCAATCCTCTCCGCAATCATTCTTGGTTTCCCAGCCTTCCACAATATCTCTGCCAGGATTCATTCCTTAAGAGCACTTTCAAGGGCATTTTGACACCTTGAAAGGGCTGTTGGAGAATGGATCCTGTGTTGCTTGGTCACCTTGGCTGTATGAACTTAGATAGAGCGGGGGGGGGCATTGAGTGAGCAAGTGGGGGTCACATGCGGCCGGTGGGCTGGTACAGCTCATTCTCATTCATCTGATAAATTCGGTGTGCACAATAGGCCTCAGTATAGCCGACGTGCAAAGGGTCATCCTTAATCTGCTCCTAGCCATTGTTGCCTAACCTAACCTAATCCTCTTATATCCATTTTTTACGTGATTTCCTGTATTGGATTTGTTAATGAGTACCAGGAAAGAACAATTAAATTAATGATATAGTGAAAGAATATATTATATTTCTTTGATCTATAACTATATCTCTATGAAACACCCCATTTTGTACGTGTCAGTCATTCTCACCATCTTTTCTTTCTCTGAAGATGACAAAGAACATTTGTATATTTTTTATGCAAAATCCCGTGAGTGCCTTGTAATCTCTTGGACTTCTTTTGGGTGGCAGATGAGTGATCCCATCACATACAGTAGGATGGTCCCACATGGTGGATGGTCTAAATAGCCACAGTTATAAGAACCCATGGACTAACAAAAACAAGTACTGTCGTACTGTACTAAGACATGGACTTAACTCATTTGAAAACATTTTAAAGGAGAATATTAAGAAAAATATATGGATCAACACAATATGAAGAATGGTGGATAAAATATAATCACACACTGTATCAGCTCTATAAATCACCTAATATCACAACCCAGATATGCCTGAAATATTTTTTTTTTTGCAATTTTTTTTGTATTTTTCAAATCTCATTTAATGCAGTATATAACTGAAGTATTTGTATGGTGTCGAAACATTCTAGTTGTAACTGGTTGAGCTAGAAACAGGTGTCCTTTTAAAAGGACAGTAGGTATATGAGCATACATTTTGAGGAATAGTTGTATACTATGCTTACATGAAAGGAAACAATGTAATTGTTGTAATTTACAGTTATTATTATTGTTGTTATTATTATTATTATTATTATTATTATTATTATTATTATTATTGTTATCAAATTATTACGTTGTTATTTTATTATAGTTTCTTTATTATTACTACTAATATTATTCTGAAGAATGATGCACTGTGGCTAAATTCGTTTTAACTCTGGAATGCTTTCGTCATTGAATAGTACTGTATTGCTATTGATATGTAAGAATAAGTAATAGGCGAAAAGAGTGTTGAAGTTTCGAGGAGGAGGTTATATTGGGAGAGAAGTGATGATACATATAATGAAGCAATTGCTGTGGCAATGTCGAAAGACAGGTTTCAGTTCATTTTCTAAACTCTACATTGTTATGACAATGACAATTTAGATAGAAAATAAGACCTCTTCCAAAAATACTAAATGAAAAACAAAAGAAACTTATGACCATTCAATACCTCCCTCCAGAACGTCACCAATCCTCCACTTGTAAACAGGTCTTGCTATGCAAATCTGGCTTTCAGGTATATCTCCCTGCGAAGCAGACTTGAATAATTTCAAATGAAAAATTGTTCCAGAGCCGGGTATCGATACCGGGACCTTTGGCTTAGCGCACCAACGCTCTGCCGACTAGCTACCCAGCAACTACACCCGACACTGTCCCTTCATATCCACACACCTCAGTGGGCTGACGAGAAGCCAGAAACCCAATTTTGAGTGCACACGAACTCTGTGTGGCATTTGTAGGCTGCATTATAGTGATATGTCTGTATTTGAGATGAAATTTCGCCCGTAGCATAATTTTCAAATATAGATAGCATTTCATGCAGAGAAAATCCACTAAAATTGAAAAAGCGAAACAATTTCGAAATATATGGGGATATGCCTACTGTCCTTTTAAAAGGACACATAAGTTTTCGTCATTGTCATGTCGTAATGAATAGATATTTCGAACACATTGTGGTTTCACGTTATATTTATGTTTATTAGGAGTCATTTGATCTACAACAATTTGTAAAATAATTCCGAACTGTAAAAATATTTAACATTCTTATCTGATTTGCGTCTCGGATGCCATAGCTGAAATAAACGAACAATTCTCACGTCCACATCTCAAACTCATCGATGACCAGAACTCTAATTACCAGTCTTATCATACCTAGCAAGCCTCTAATTAAGACCAGTAATAGTGACACCTGTGAAAAAGGAAATGCGATGACTGTAGAGAGGGTAATTTGAAACATTGACAACTGTCCTTTTAATAGGACAGTAGGCATATCTGGGTTAAAGTTGCGAGGTTTTGATAGGCAGGACATGCAAAGGGTGGACAGAAAAATCATGAAATTCAAGGAGAAGGAGAGTTTAGCAGCCTAGACATCGTTGGATGGATGGTGTAGAAGAAGATTTAAAGAACTAGAGTTAGGAGTTGGTAGATGATCGCCAAAAATAGGCAGTCGTGGAGGAGAATTCTGAGGGAAGCAGAGGCTTTTATCGACTAAAGATGATGATGATTTCATCTGTTTGTGAGTTTTAAACTCTTCATACCACCACAACTGACTGTTTCAGCTAGCGTCTTCAAGAGCTGTTTCATAGTCAGGTAGTCCGACAGCTTGGCGTTTCTACGGTAGCCCCATGATTGTTTGTCTATTGTCATACAATTCTCCCACTTATGTGGCTTTAGGACACCTGAAATAAAAGTAATCTTGCTGTTTAGACGTACGTGATTAGAGTTATTTTATTTTTGAAAGTATAAATACGACCGTAGAAACATGATTTTACATACCAGGATTGTAACGGTCAGCATAAGTGTAATAGTCACCATGTTTGCCAACATCACCTATTCCCCAGCGGTCATTTACTACTACTGTATCTTTAACTGGACTGTCATTGTATAACCAAGCAAGAAATTCTTTAGATGTCCAGTAATCATCCGTTGCTTCCCATTCACCATCAGACCAAATAACTTCTGGGGAATAAGTTTCCACCTGAAAAAGTAATTTTATATAGTAATGACATTTTACTACATAATTTGAACAAAAAGGAGTAATGTACAAATACAAGACCACTGTAATATACAGAGAAAGGCAGCAAAAAGTTACCACACTATGCAGGGGATGTTGGGGAATAGATTGCCCGCAATCCATTGCTCGACTCACAGGTAAGCTGTAGAAGTGCAGGCGGACATTCAGTTTCATTATTTACTTACTGGCTGTTAAGGAACCCAGAGGTTCATTGCCGCCCTTACATAAGCCCGGCATTAGTCCCTATCCCGAGCAAGATTAATCCATTCTCCATCATCATATCCCACCTCCCTCAAATCCATGTTAATATTATCTTCCCATCTACGTCTCGGTCTCCCTAAAGGTCTTTTTCCCTCCGGCCTCCCAACTAACACACTATATGGATTTCTGGATTCGCCCATACTTACTACATGCCCTGCCCATCTCAAACGTCTGGATTTAATGTTCCTAATTATGTCAGGTGAAGAATACAATGCGTGCAGTTCTGCGTTGTGTAACTTTCTCCATTCTCCTGTAACTTCATCCCTCTTAGCCCTAAATATTTTCCTAAGCACCTTATTCTCAAATACCCTTAACCTATGTTGCTCTCTCAAAGTGAGAGTCCAAGTTTCACAACTATAAAGAACAACCGGCAATATAACTGTTTTATAAATTCTAACTTTCAAATTTTTTGACAGCGGACTGGATGCTAAAAGCTTCTCAACCGAATAATAACAGGCATTTCCCATATTTATTCTGTGTTTAATTTCCTCCCGAGAGTCATTTATATTTGTTACTGTTGCTCCAAGATATTTGAACTTCTCCACCTCTTCAAAAGATAAATTTCCAATTTTTATATTTCCATTTCGTACAATATCCTCGTCACGAGACATAATCATATACTTTGTCTTTTCGGGATTTACTTCCAAACCTATCTCTTTACTTGCTTCCAGTAAAATTCCCGTGTTTTCCCTAATCGTTTGTGGATTTTCTCCTAACATATTCACGTCATCCGCATAGACAAGCAGCTGATGTAACCCGTTCAATTCCAAACCCTCTCTGTTATCCTGGACTTTCCTAATGGCCATACTCTAGAGCAAAGTTAAAAAGTAAAGGTGATAGTGCATCTCCTTGCTTTAGCCCGCAGTGAATTGGAAACGCATCTGACAGAAACTGACTTATACGAACTCTGCTGTACGTTTCACTGAGACACATTTTAATTAATGGAACTAGTTTCTTGGGAATACCAAATTCAATAAGAATATCATATAAAACTTCTCTCTTAACCGAGTCATATGCCTTTTTGAAATCTATGAATAACTGATGCACTGTACCTTTATACTCCCATTTTTTCTCCAATATCTGTCGAATACAAAATATCTGGTCAATAGTTGATCTATTACGCCTAAAACCACACTGATGATCCCCAATAATTTCATCTACATCAGTTTCATTACAGTAGGCCTAAAATTCTCGAGTGGTGGGGATGGAGTGTGCAGACAACGGGGAGCATACGGAGCGTTTAGTTGACGAATGGAGTCACAACACAAATTATAATGTTCAATAACAAGTGTAGTAATACAACACTACGTAATAATGTGCCCACAACAAACACGTACCCTGCATAATGTAGTAACTTTTCGTTGCCTCTCTCTGTACTTTAATAATGTTAATCATAGCAAACATATTGTCTCATGTTTAATCTTCAGTTAACTCAAATAGCTCATCAGATGTAAGCCAGATATGTTGGAAGATACATGATACTGGCTTTCGAGATGGGCACTTCCTTATACACAGTGATAATGAGAATGTACTGGGAAAATGGTGAAATGAAACATTTAATCTAACAAAATAATAGTGTTATTGATTTTGAGAAGTCATCCTCTCCTTCTTATGTGCTTCCACTTAGAGAACTTACAGCATTATGTTTCCACTATATTGATTATGCTTGTTTCCATAAGTTGTTGTTTGAGGGTCGAATTCATAGTCGTCACTTATAAAATGAGGAAACACTTAAGTAATGAGCATTTCCTTAGCATTTATTTTAGATTGTATTGCAGAGACGCTACTCTTTCATATGCCCTGAGCATTCCCTTGACATCGAAAGAAATATGGCAACATGGCTAGACGTGAACAACGCTTTCGTACATACAATTGTTTTCCAGCACCTTCAAATTGTTAAATCAACATTATTATCGTACACAAATTACAGAAGTAAATATTATAGTGATAAAAATTATACAAAATGTCCAGAAAGCATTTTACAGAAGAAAGACGGGAGCTAAGAGAAATAGTTATGAAATATAGAGATATCGTCGAAAGTAAAAAAATCTGATTTATTGTTCTCTCCAAAAGAAGACATTGACATGGGATAATATTGCAGTTGAATTTAATGCAAACTCCGAAAATATTCCTGTAAATAAATCATTTAAATTTATTTTTCAGTTATTTTTGTGGTAAACAAAGTGGAATGGTGTAATTACGAAAATTTTAACAGCTTATTCCTTGGGTAGAATACAAACGAAAATAAAAATAACACTTTGTTGGGACGTGAATACTTTTCGAAAAAATACAATTTAAACCCTCCTAAATGATGTTGCAGCATAAAATCTCAAAGCAACCAGTACTTTCAGCAGTGGTGAAATCAGTAAGCCTCATGGTTGTATTGTGAATTTCAATGAGAGACACCAGAATATCCACAACAGTGTTCTTGTCGAAACGGTATCTCCTCTTAAATTGTTGGTCATTGTATATGTCTGAAGGGTTTTCCATATCTCTGATATATCTTTTGTTCTGCCGAAACACATTTTGCATTTTCATTATAGAACTCAATCATAATCATCATCTATTGTACGCTGAATCAGCTGATTACAGTGCATATGAGGAAACACTTGAGTAAGCTGACAAACTACCTTATTTGAATAAGTGTTCACTTCAATGGGATTTATGAATTGGAAATGATTATAAGCAACTGCTTAAGGGTTTCCTTACAATAAGTGTTGACTATGAATTCGGCCCTTAGTATGTCTTCTATACTGTAGTTAACCATCTTTTGTGTATTCAATAATTGTATGATGCATTCCATTAGTATATGCTGTGATATTGCCTTGTGTTGGTGGCCTAGTTTACAGAAGGGGATGTGAAGAGCTTGAATCAGTAGAGATAGAAGTGAGTGACAATGTGGCAAATTCTTGGTTTTTCTTCAAAAGAGTGCAGAATTCTGGGCAGGTTTTCATATATTGATACAGCTGCATTATCTGTTAAGTTTGTGGAAAATAGCATCTGAGAAAACATCACTCCATTTCTCAATTAGAATATTGCAACAAGTGATGCGTCATAACGAATTTTTGTCTTCTGTGAGATGACTACATGACGAAGCACCTGCTTAGAATTGGTATCACTGTGTCACCACATTAAGACTATTACGTTAAAGAACTATATACAAAAAAACAACTTCACAAAACTAGCTGACTGGTGCTGAAATTGCTAGAAGAGTAATGACATGTTCGACACTGATGGTATATGATAAAATAACTTCTTAAACAAGTGCGACAAATGTTTGGAACTAGAAGGCAGATAGTTTTACATCTCATTTCTTAACTTGAATGAATAAAAATCTACTGAACGAATAGATCACTTATATTTAGTAATATTTTACATTAATAGTTTCCAAAGTGTAAACTAAGTAATTTATACAATTCAAATTTCAAAATTGAATTTGGGGGTCCAAAGAATTTTTTTTAATTAATAAAACTTTGGACCGACCTAACTTCATTAGAAATTGACCTAAAGTAGAACTTCCTTCGCCAAAATGATCCCCTATGTATGGAGAATGTTACAAACTAAAAGTATTTATTAATCTTTAACTGTTCAAAAGATATGATGCATTATATAAGAACTTTAGTATATATTTGTATATTTTTTGGGATAAATTAATTATAATCGATTGAAAATAATAATACATAGCCACATGTTAAGCTTTAATTTGGTACCTCAATGAAATCTTTTGCCCAATTGGAAGTCTACATTTTGTCCGTCGCAAGGATAATAAATGTCGGAAAATGTGAAATAGGAGAAAACAGACACTGAAGATGGCATAGAAAGTATAGTGCTCTTATATTATAAATGCCCAAATAATTATGAAATTATTGAGATAATGGATACAAGTTATATATTTTTTAAAACTAGAAAAAATGAGCTTTCAGATGAGGCAAAAACATTATTTACCAAAATGTTGAAGAAATCTGACATTTCTAGAGTCGATATAGGCCTATGACTGGCTCAGTTGAGAGGTAGGTTGCTGTGTTGAGGTTTCTCTACAATCTGTTCGCCCTGTACCGTAACTTGGTATACTGCAAATTTTATTGTCACTTTCCAAGATGTAAACTTATATCTCTAGAAAAGAAACTTGTATCTATGATTAATTAATTTAATGTGTAAACATGCTCGACCATGCCGAAATGTAGTAATTATACACCTGGTAGCAGCCCTTTAATGCATGTCATTAAAGTACACCTATTCATTAAAGTTCAGGTTTTCGATTATTCTCGGATATGCAGTCAAAGGACAACGAGGGAAACGTCACCGAGGCTGGAAATCCAATACTGTTGCAGAAGGTTATGTTCTGTTACTATAATAATTAGCGTTAATTGTAAGTAATATTCAAATAAATTCAATTTGTCATCTCGTTTTTCAATTCTAAATCAATTTCCAGGTTATATCTAAATTAGTTCATGTTATTCTCTAAATTATATTACGGTCAATGACATTATTGTTCCTCGGAAAAAATCAATACTTTCGCATCACGAGCTATGCACAAGGTCACTTCCGATCTTCAGTCAGATGCGAATAAAATGAATACTTTTGAATAATTTCAAGTTAGAAATATGGTCGAGCATAAAAAGTCGTATGAAACTTGCCTATAATGTTAATTAAGATGCTTGTATGAAAATTATGAAACTCACTTGTGCTCGTTTCATTAACGAACATACTCGCTCGTTGCATAATGTACTATTATGAAATCATTTGATAATATAGCTGCTATTTCAAATGTGCGTTGTTTTGTGTTAAACTGCTTTGGAAGCTGGACATACCAATTCATACAGCTCAGGCATAGTCTTCTGTTTCACGAAGAGCTGAGTGCTGAAATTATTCCCCTTGTCATACAGGTACAATGGATTAAACCATTCATACAGGGAGTGGTACAATCCAAATTTCAGGTCTGTCTTCTCTCGAATTGCATTTGCTAGGTCACCTACAACAAACATGTATGTAAGCTGAGTGATATTACGAATTTGCGCAGTAATATATTAGATTAAATAGTTTTTATTTGCTTTCGCTAATATTAATATTTAAGGGGAGAGGATGGTATTTTTATAAACCTTTTTTCCTATTTGGTGTAAAATATTAATTTTTTGTATGTAGAGAGCTCATAGCTGTGGCAACTCAACCAAATATAAATATTTTGAAAAAAATTATTTGGGGGCCCAAATTTGAAAAAAAATACACCCAATGCAGAATTGTACTATAGTCCCGACGCTGTTATTTCCGGCGTGACTCCGTCTCTTTGCTTACGTCTTAGAAAGTGAAGGCTGTATAAAGTCTAAGTAGGTAGTATCATTCGCCATTTTTGTTATTACGTTGCCGAGCTACCATACGAGGAATCTATTTGCCACACCGTTAAACATTATCATGTCGTAGCTCCTATGATAATAAATCAAACGCAATGTAATTCAGCAAATAATTGAGCGGCAAATAACGTCTTCGTATGCTTTCTGCGAACACCATCGAAAGAGCTAAAATGGCGGGTGATTATATTAAGTATTTATCGAGCCTTAAGAAATGAATCAGCGAATCACAAGATGCACACGTTTAAATGTAGCCGACCTGCAACGCGATTGGCTGCCAGAAATTAGAGTGACGGGACTACAAAACCGATATTATCTAAACTGTCTTTAAAGATAGATTCAAACAGTTGTTTGCAATGTATTTGCAAAAGCATGTTCTACAAACTGTCCATAACAGAATTTTGTTATTAGTCCCTACGTTTGTAAAATAAACAATTAAAATTTAATAACACTTTTCTGATTTCCTTTCTTGCAAACAAACGGACGTATTTTTAAAATGAAATCAAGTAACAAAATTCTGTTACAGAGAAAAGTTTCCTAATAGCCTAAAGAATGTGTGTTCCAAATTTCATGCATGTATCTTTAATAGTTCAGAAATTATATCCATTTTTGTCTGGCAATGTAGCAAAAAAAAATGAAGTTACTGGAAACCGATAAAAGGGGGTGTGTGATTTAAAAATCCATAGCGCAGGAGGTTTAAAAATGACTTCTCAACATCCGATAAGGGCACAAATACCCACAAAATATTTTGCAATGCATTCCACGCATATCAAAGAGTATTTAAAAACTTTTCTTTTTTTTTTTTTTTTTTTTTTTGAAAATTTAGTTTACCAGAAACAACAATAAAAGTGGGCGAGTGTTTTATAAATCCATAACGCAGGAAGTTTAAAAATGGCGACTCAACATCCGATAAGGGCACAAACACCCACAAAATGTTATGCTATGCATTCCACACATATCACAGAGTATTTTTAAGTTTCTTTCTCTCTCTCTCTCTCTCTCTCTCTCTCTCTCTCTCTTCCCCCCCCCCACCAAAAAATACCATCCTCTCACCTTAATATGTGATTAAAAGAATACTTTTACCAAAATCATATCTTTGTACCGGTATCATATTTCTTTTAGGGAAGACATTTCTCACAATCTTACATATTTTATTCTGGGACAGTTGTTATAATGAACAAAATATACTATGTCACCTAATAAATCCCTGTGTGGGCCTACATCCATGGCATTCCAACTGAAAGCTGTCGTAGATGGCCACAGAGTATATCCTTCATGATGTTTGCTTGTCAGGACCACGTACCTAGAATATCGTTTTCATGTATTATATATTAATCTCAGAATTGAGAGATATGGTTGAAATTATGTCATAAAGATAAATTGTGGTAAAGCAATTGAAAGCCTACGACTTAGTGTTTGGATATGGAAAAGAATGGAGTGTGTGAAGTGGATAGACAGAATAAGAAACGAAGTTGTGTTGGAAAGAGTGGGTGAAGAAAGAATGATGCTGAAACTGATCAGAAAGAGAAAAAGGGATTGGTTGGGTCACTGACTGAGAAGAAACTCCCTATTGAAGGATGCACTGGAAGGAATGGTGAACGAGAGAAAAGTTCGAGGCAGAAGAAGATATCAGATGATAGACGACATTAAGATATATGGATCATATGAGGAGACAAAGAGGACAGCAGTAAATAGGAAAAATTGGAGAATGCTGGCTTTGTGTATTTTTTGATTATCGATATTCATTAATTTAAATTATTATATATTATTTAATGTATTTATTAATTTAATAGCATAATGTATGGGACAAGCAGTGACAAAACTGGATGACTGACGACAGACTCCACTTTTCGTTGGATCTCCCTGTACCTACTGAAGAGGGATATTTTTAAGCACTATACTTTCATACTAGTAGTAGTAGTAGTATTTATTCCATATTTATAAACCCTATTTTACATATAGTATATTAGGGTTATATTTTAAACTAATCATAACAAATTGAAACTTACAGACTACCATACAATAAATATACACTTGTAAGAGTGTAACATATATAAATTAATTAGATTAATGTCTTGAAATTACAGTCGAAAAACATAGAGAATTTAACATGAATAGCATGTTGCACTTATAGATAATATTATGACACTTAGCTAATATACACACATACATACATACATGCTTACTTACGTATGTAGAGACATAACATATAGATACATAATATATATATATATATATATATATATATATATATATATATATGTATCTGTGTGTGAGTGTATGTATGTATGTATGTATGTATGTATGTATGTATGTATGTATGTATGTATGTATGCATGTGTATATGTATAAATATATGTCTACATGTTGTTATATTATGTCTACAAATGTACATATTTTAGCGAAATGTCTTAATATGATCTACAAGTTCAACATGTCTATTCATGTTAAATTCTCTAGGTATTTCGATTATAATTTCAATACTTTCATACTAATTTAGGGTTCCCAGAGTCCCGTAAAATACAGGATCGTCCCATTTTTCGCTAATGCGTCCTGTATTTGAGAGTTCTAAACTGAGAAAAAACGGAAAAGTTACAATGTCTATTCTACATTACAAATTACAAACATCACACTCATCATTGCAGGTGACTGTAAATGGACTATTATGAAACAATTATTGTGAGTTATTAATTTCCTAAGGTGAGTGATGGCAACACCAAACGTTTAGATGAAGCCTGGTGGATCTTTTTAAAAGTACTGAAGGAGAACTCTGAAATTTGAAGAGGGTAGTGGAGTTCATTATGTGTATCCCTGGGACAAAGACGTGTGTCAGAAGATTATTTTCTCACATGAACGCTCTATAGATTGATGAGAAAAATAAATTATCTATACTTACTTACTTACTTACAAATGGCTTTTAAGGAACCCGAAGGTTCATTGCCGCCCTCACATAAGCCCGCCATCGGTCCCTATCCTGTGCAAGATTAATCCAGTCTCTATCATCATATCCCACCTCCCTCAAATCCATTTTAATATTATCCTCCCATCTACGTCTCTGCCTCCCCAAAGATCTTTTTCCCTCCGGTCTCCCAACTAACACTCTATATGCATTTCTTGATTCGCCCATATGTGCTACATGCCCTGCCCATCTCAAACATCTGGATTTAATGTTCCTAATTAAGTCAGGTGAAGAATACAATGCGTGCAGTTCTGCGTTGTGTAACTTTCTCCATTCTCCTGTAACTTCATCCCGCTTAGCCCCAAATATTTTCCTAAGCATCTTATTCCCAAACACCCTTAACCTATGTTCCTCTCTCAGAGTGAGAGTCCAAGTTTCACAACCATACAGAACAACCGGTAATATAACTGTTTTATAAATTCTAACTTTCAGAATTTTTGACAGCAGACTAGATGATAAAAGCTTCTCAACTGAATAATAACACGCATTTCCCATATTTATTCTGTGTTTAATTTCCTCCCGAGTGTCATTTATATTTGTTACTGTTGCTCCAAGATATTTGAATTCTTCCACCCCTTCGAAGAATAAATCTCCAATTTTTATATTTCCATTTCGTACAATATTCTGGACACGAGACATAATCATATACTTTGTCTTTTCGGGATTTACTTCCAAACCGATCTCTTTACTTGCTTCAAGTAAAATTTCCGTGTTTTCCCTAATCGTTTGTGGATTTTTTCCTAACTGTATTTGACAGATAATGGAGAAAAAATGTGAGTATAAGGGTACAGTACATCAGTTATTCATAGATTTCAAAAAGGCATATGATTCGGTTAAGAGGGACAATGGAGTTAGATTAGTCAACTTTGCCACATCGAAAAATTTAATTGTCAAAAATACAACATTCCCCCATAAGTATATACATAAATAAATTATCTATAAGAACAGTAAAATCAATGCATGTTGTAAAATCATTCTTCAGTGAGGATTGTGTTGCTTTTCATGACATGATTATTCAAAATAAACAATTGTTAAATGAAATTCATTCTTCAGAGAAATATTGCAAGGCCAAGGTGGATTGATTTATAATAGTATTGTCACGTGAGTAGAGTATTTTGTAATAACTTAGTAAAAGCAATTTGAAGGCAACTTACATAAAGAAGCTTAAACTTAATGCAAATATGCTCCCTAACAATTTTGTTTACTATTTGTATACTTACCCTTAGTTAGTAAAGTGTTTGTATAGTAAACTTTACTATACACACTTTGAAAGATTGGCATATTTGATGGGTGCGCATACTAAACTTACCCAGTGATAACTGATAAGGGTCCCATATTTTTTTCAAATATGTCTGGGAATCCTATACTAATTAAGAAAACAGAACATACCTCTTTTATGTATATTTGCTTTAGAACTATAATTTAATATTTATAAATATTTACTTTGCTCCAGAGCTCTGAAATATTTCTGCCCACTCGTCAGGATTGTAAAATTCTGCTGTAAAGTCACGAGCAAAATCCTGGTAGGTGAAATTTGGAGGATAATTCTTCTTCATGAATTCCACATATGCCTGTAATTTTTTACCTGGTATCAAAGAATAAGACAACATTCGTTATACACAGTATGTTTGTTACGAACATTTGTCAGGGTAACATTAATCACTCACTGTAGTATTATAGAATATCAAAATACTCAATTGTAAAATTGAGAGCAGAAGGAAAAGAGAAACCACGGCTTATTTCGTATCAGAATACGAGATTGGCATTAAAACTGTGCGCGATTTAATGAAAAACAAGGATAAAGTGTATAAGGTATGTAAATCTACAACAGGAGACCTCTACTATTCCTGTCTTTCCGCAAACAAATATTACAAGTAATTTCCTTGGCACTTATAAACCCATCATTGACAAGCAGACTTAAATTACTGAACTTCTGGTCCACTACTTAGCATTTTAAACACAAACCACGGAAGGAATTACAAAACTTTAATATGCACTTAATTTATGAAAATATTTTATGATACGAATTACCCATTTTTTCGATTAACCGGCCAGTCTACTCCCTTCATTACCACGGATAATAGAGTTTCTACTGTAACATGATATGCTTATTATTTATGTATTACAATTTCAGAACTGGATTACTATGCGAACAAAGTTGAGTTACAGATTTGTAAGAGCAATATTAGTTTAACAGTGTAACGCTGAATCTTTATTTCACTACATGAAATTAGTAATATACTGATTGTGTTTTTAATTAACTCATGAGTTTGGAATTAAAAAGTCCTCGAAAAATTTCAAAACTGATAGAAAATAACTGTTATATTCGATCAAATTTATTATTATTACCGGTACCGAGCATGGTAGAGTAATGTATTGCATTTGAAAGGTACGGGGTTCGATTCTAGGTACATACCAGCTATCTTGACTTGAGTATTTCATGGTTTCCTAAGCCCCAGTAGTACCAATTGAAAGCGCCATGACCCAATAACAACAATTACAATATACTGCATACAGAATCAAATTACGTAAAAAAAAAATATATATATATATATATATATATATATATATATATATATTGCGATGGTGGCACCAGTACGTTCTCTCCTGGTCGCTCTACAGGCACAACCCACTGTAGGCACTGCAGTGAGTTTGAAACTTTACCACATGTGCTTGGGAGTTGCCCACAGGGAGAAGTACTCAGAATAAAACGTCACAACATCATACGTTCTATGATCGCAGATGCACTTCGATCCAAAAATCTAGACGTTCACGAGGAAGTTCATTGTATTGCTGATGGTGGGAGCAATCGTAGGATTGATATCATAGCTATAAATAGGAATAAACAGATAGCGGAAATAATTGATCCTATGATCACATTTGAAATCTCAGCCACTCAACCATCTGAAGTGAACGAAGAGAAAAAGAAAATCTACGAGCCCATGATTCAGTACCTATCAGCGAAATACAACATTGAAAAAATCAAAGTTACCGGTCTCTTCTTCGGAGCGAGAGGCACCATTCTGAAAGCCTTTGTAAAGTAGAGGGAAAAATACAAGCTGACGAGAGATCTTCAAGATGCCATCGTCACCACCATTGTAAAATTTTCTGTAGCGATATTTCGTCAGCATCTTTATGGCGTACATTCAATTTAAATTATATTGGGTTCTATTTTTTTTCTTCTTATGTCTTAATAACTTTTGTCTGAAACCTGTTTATATAATTTTCCATTTTAAATTTTATTGTGAGCTATTCTGTGTCGCAGGGCAAACCCAAAATATTGGGTCAGACCAATAAATTAATTTTTTTTATGACCAGCCTCATGGTCTAGTGGTCAGAGCTTATACTATAGTTCATGAGGTACCGGGTTCGATTCCTGGTTAGAGCACAGGAATTTTTCCTTAAAGGGGATTATTCCTATATTCGTCCATGGTCTGGAATTTAGGTTAAGTTTAGATTTAAGACCTCTCCTGGCACTACATAATCATAGTCATCCTATCATATCATCGGGGTAATGTAACTCCGCCTTCCAGGTGCCCCAACCTCAGAAGTGGGTTACAACTAACTAAGCCACTGCCAGGAGAGAAGACCAGAAATGTCAAAAAGATGACTTGATGGCACTGGATAAAAAAAAATTATAGTTAAAATATGCTAGGTATGTATAAAATGAAATTATATAAAATATAGTAGATACTAATCACTGTTACAATTGACTGTTAATAAGCAAACAGAAAACAAAATCATGTAAAGCAGTTGACAGTTATAGTTACAACCTTGTATATGTAGTTTATAAAATTTAATAATAACCTAGCAGAAATTTTAGAATGAAAAATATAGTAAAGCTTATTTTTTTTCAAGGTTACTATTATATACAGTGAAGATTACCTTTCCAATCAATCCAGAACCATTCAGAACCAAAACTTGGCACCGAAAATACACCCCAATGAATGAAGATGCCAATTTTAGCATCATCATACCACTGAGGCAGAGGCCGGGTGTCTAGACTATCCCATGTTGGAGTGTATGTGCCAGATGTATTGTGTTTTACACTTTGTATATCATTTGTTTCAACATTTTCTATTCTTGTCACTATAAATGTTCTCTCAGTTGTAGTCTTTGATGATGTCGGTATTCCAAGTGCCAGTAAAAACAACCACCAACAAAGTTTCTTCATCGTAAGCTATGTATTGCTGTGAGCTTTAAAGTAGATATGCTGCTCCACCGCTAAAATTAAATATAGAAGGTCAAAGTACTATTGCATTATCAGTTATCTTCTTCACTGACCCTTGTGTGTGCTTGCTTCAAAACATAAATATTCATATGTGCTGTGTATTGTGTAACCATTGCAATAAATTAATGTAGATGTTAGATGTTTAGGGAAATGCCTCTTTTGTACAGATGAACTTTTTGGTTGGTTAAGGCTGGTTCACAATAAACCGGGAACGGAAACGACAACGAGAACGGAAATAATGTTAAAATAATAGTACATTATGCAACGAGCCTATAATGATAGTAATTAAGATGCAAGGATGTTTATGAAACGAGCATAAGCGAGTTTCATAATTTTCATATGAGCGTCTTAATTACCATTATAAGCAAGTTTCATACGACTTTTTATGCTCGACCATATTTCTAACTTGAAATTATTCATAAGTATTCATGTTATTCTTATGTGACTGGGGAGCGAACTGACCTTGTGCAATCTCGTAAATTGTGAGATGTGCGCAGACGCGAAAGTATTTATTTTTTCCGGGCAATGAATGTCGACGACCTTGATATAATCTCGAGAGTAAGATAAACGTTAAACTTGATATAACCTTGAAATTGAATTCGACATTGAAAAACGAGATGACAAATTGAATTTATTTGAATATTACTTACAATTAACGCTAATTATTATAGTAACAGAACATAACCTTCTGCGACAGTATTGGATTTCCAGCCTGCATGACGTTTTGCTAGTTGTCTTTCGATTGCATATCCGAGAATAATCGAAAACCTGAACTTTAATGAATAGGTGTACTTTAATGAGGTCCATTAAAGGATTGCTACCAGGTGTATAATTACTAATCTCGGCATGGTCAAGCATAAATGTATTTAAATGTGTGCATTCACAATTAACTGTTGTGAATGCTCACATTTAAATACATTTATTTTAACATTACTTCCGTTCTCGTTGTCGTTTCTGGTTTATTGTGAACCAGCCTTTAGTCGATTGGTTGGTCAGGTTGGGTTGGGTCGGTCAGTCTGTCAGGTTGGATAGGGTTGATCTGTCAGGTCAGGTAGGTCGGGTTGTCGGTTATGCTCAGACTGTTGAATTTCTTCTGCTTTGCATCCCAGTAGTATTTAACTATGAACATTTGTAAAACTGACTTCTGACTTTTTTTGTATCATCCGATCCACATATCTTAATATTATCTAAATTTAACAGAAGAAATACTGAAATCAGAAGTAAACACTGAAATACTGAAACAATTGTCTTTAGAGACAATTAATATTAGGTACCCTCCACAAAACTGGCTTCATTTATACACCGACGGATCCTTGATCTCCAGAGAACAAGGTGCCGGTGCAGGTGTTACGTGCTGTCTCTTCTCACTTTATAGATCTCTTGGATATGGAACAACAAGTTTTGATGGTGAAATCATTGCAATAAGTGAAAGTCTCAGGAATCTTCTATGCCACATCAATAAATTTAGGAATGCAGTTATATTGTCAGACTCCAAAGCAGCTATTCTATCAATAGTCTCTAAACACACACCTTCATCTCAAACAGCAGAAATAACTAAAATGCTCTCTCAATTAATATCACTAATAAAAGAATTGTATTCCAATGGATACCATCCCATTGTGGAATCCTGGGAAATGAGAATGCGGATGCTTTAGCAAAGAAGGGCAGCACTGCTACTTACAGACCTGTTACTAAATCTACGTATTACTCTGTGAAAAGATTTATTAAATCTACATACTTAGACTTCAACAAACAAAATTTGATAACACAATCCCATGGGAAAAAATGGAACTCTCTGCATCAAAATCCACAGTTAATTCCCGATTTACCACGAAAATCGTCTGTAGCTGCATTTAGATTGGCAACAGGCCATGATTGTTTGGCCAAACACCAGCATAGAATTGGAATATATCAGTCCCCTAACTGTCCATTGTGCAACTCAAACCAAGAAATGGATTCGGAACATCTCAAAATCTGTGCTTCAGTGGCTGGTCATGATAATATCTTTGAAAAATATTGGAGTGCAAGAGGTCAAATGACTTCATTGTTAAATGCCTGGCATTAGAAAACAACAACATATCTTCCTCAGCAGTTTGCATTGACTATAAGGGAATGAGAATTATTAGGTGAAAAACCGACACAATAAACTCAGTTAATGTAAATATGCCTTTTTTATTTAAACGCATTTTCACAAAGAGAAATAAATACGTCAGCATCAGTAACAATTACAAAGGTATAAGACTATTCAGTCAGCAGTGAAGTTCCTTTGCCTTTAATGAAATAATACTGTATTCTACTCTTCACTATAGTCTAAGAGTATATGTAAAAGTTCTTTAGATTTTATGTATAACTTGGAAGCAAGATGAACGTCCACAAAATAATGTCACTTGGCACATTAAAGTATATCAACTTCTAGTTGGATACAGATGTGAGCTTGAGGACCCAGGCCCATTCGGTTTTCACTTCTGCTTTGTCCGGGAACTGCACCTGGATACTTCCACTTTCTGCTGTCCACTATAAAATATAAAAAGGTACAAATGAGACATAATATATACTCAGAAAATCAGACGAAGAATGTAAAAATTTGAGCCTTACCGTAAATACCTGAAAAAATGTACAGGGTGTTTCATATTTATATGTACAAACTGCAGGGTGACTGGAGGACAATAAAACAAGACAAAAAATCCTAATAAACAGTTTCCAAGATATATCATTACTGGGCACCAAATGAATAAATCTCGTGCATTTGTGATCTGACTTCTTAGTCGACAGACTTAATGGTCGCGCGTACCTCCATTTTTTTCTAACATGAACTGCGCGACTTTTGGATGATGTGCCTCTTTTGGAAAGGCAGCTACTGTGATACATGCATGACAGAGCACTGGCTAGCTTTCATTTGAACGTTCGAAAATTCTTACATACAAGCTTCTACAACAGATGTATTAGCCAAGGCTTACCAACGCCATGGCCTCCCAGATCCCCCGACTTAGATCCTCCGGAATTTTTTTTGTGGATATTTAAAATTTGTTATGTATTCCAGCCTTGGTTGTCAACTTATTAGAGACACGAGAAGTATTCAATATATATGTGGGAAAGTGCTGATGTCTCCCTTATCATGAATGATGGTCATATTGGACACATGTTATATTATAACACACTCTTCCTCCAGTGCATATCGGAAGTTATGTTACCCCAGAGGACCTGTACTGACGAGATATATTAAAACTCCATAGATTTCGAAAATGGCTGATTTCCGGACCTATGTTTATTAGGACTTTTCGTCTTGTTTTATTATCCTCTATACTCACCTCTGCAATATGTACCTATAATTATGAAACAACTGAATCCAAAACTTAGTAACAATATAGCTAAAAGTATAAATAGATCTAAATGTGTATGTTAATAGTTAGTAATAGTGGGTCAGGTTATAAAATTTAAATAAATCAAAAAAGATGTGCAACATCACAGTCACCGTGAAAGCCTAACACTCTTACTAGAATTATTATAAACATACTTGGAGAGGTTGAGAATATCCCAGTAGTGAGATAGTTGACTGGTCTGCCAGCTGGGGTGCTCCAAGTGTCAGAATATTACCTTGAGGCCAGTCCAGCA
This sequence comes from Periplaneta americana, assembly GCF_040183065.1. Taxonomy (NCBI): domain Eukaryota; kingdom Metazoa; phylum Arthropoda; class Insecta; order Blattodea; family Blattidae; genus Periplaneta; species Periplaneta americana. The sequence goes on along the minus strand of NC_091117.1, from coordinate 207,721,164 downwards.
CAATGGCATATACAATCGGGTCCACAACATTGTCACCACTTTTAGTGTACCTAATTAAGAAAATGCATGATTTTAATATGTGTATTCAGTAAGTGAGTTTAACTGATTAACTACCTATGTTAGTTTTACTTCAGATGAATGTTTCCTTCTGCATGATACATATTATGGGAGCATAGGGGATGTGTCAAATAGAACTGCACTATGTTGTCATCATTGTCATCAACAACAACAATAGCTGTAATGGTTACACGTTTCTTCCTTTAGAGATGTCTCCTTCCATCTTGTTTCCGTATCTTCCTCTCTATTGTAACCTGTGCTGTAAGTTTTTAAATGACTCTCTCCATGACTACCAACACATCAGCAACAATATAATTCATACATTAATCTATATATATATATATATAATTTGAACTGGTAATGGAAATTACAGGAAAACAGCTGAACGGATTTTCATGAGTGACCCCTCATTTTGAAGCTTGGCATCCAAGGATTTTCAGAAAAATAGTAACTTTCCGTGAAGCGTTAGTTTTCCTACATAATTTTCCTATTTTCCAAAATCTATCTTTCGTCAGTTTTGAGAACACTAATGGCGTTTCAGAATAAAACAAAACACACACTACAATAAACAATATTACACGAAGGCCATGACCTGCAGGGTGCTGACATATTTAGAGCTAAAATTCAAATGGTTATTAAAAACTTCAAGGCTTACTAAAAAATAATTTACAGGTCTAATTCTGTGGTGTGTAATTTTCTGAGTACAGCTGTGTATTGGATATTAAAAACTACAATACTTGAGGTGGTTTCATGACATTACTACCATTAGAAATGAAATATTATTATGCCATGATGTGACTATTTTTCCATTAATTATGCATATTATTAATGCTATATTGATGATATGAAAGTGAAACGTTTTGGGATTGTATAAGTATATGTAGAGAATATCTTAAGTTAGATCTTCATTTCTATAATTTACTGAGTGGCAGCTACATAGTAGGCCCTATATGTAGTATATGTTACTGAAAACTACAAAACTTACGTAAGATAATATTATTAAATATAAAATATTTTTATAGTTATTAATCAAGTGGGGTTGGGTCTTTTTCATGTATTTAATGGCGGTTTGGTGTAGATATTTGTATGCGTGATTCTCTTCAGTATTGGATCGAGAGAGCGCAAAAATTACAGTTCCTAAGGAAATACCAAAAGATATTACTTACTGATAAAATAAGAGGTCTACAAAATTTTGTAGTCTCTCGATCATTTCAGCAAGATCTCTTAGCAGGATAAAATGATTTTGCCCTCTACATGCAGCAGCTATACCAAGATGCTATGTCTATTGTTCGAAAGCATAGCAAACCTGACATTTTTTTTTTTTTAACTTTCACCTACAATCCACAAGACCTGAAATAGCTATTGCTTTACTCCCACATGATTAACCCACTGATTGTCCTAACATTGTTACTTGCGTTTTCGCGTTCAAACTCAAAAACTGAAGGTGTATAGGTTCAAGAAAAAGTATTTGGGATGAAAAACCATTCAGAGGGAGTATGCTTCATTATTATGGAACCAATTAACTTTCACAATATCTGGTGTTCTTCATTGAAAATAAATCTGAAAAATGTTTATTTGAACGTCTAATGAACTTAGTTTGCAGCATTTGCTACACAAGCCACTAGTTATTTATAATTTCTTCACAAACAACACGTTGCAAAGTAAAGGCCTACGATTTAAAATTAAATTTAGATACTAGTAATGCATAAAGTATTGTAAACAGATCTTACGCACTCATTAAATTATTCCATTTTTAATCATTTCTCTTTGTGGTCTCTTCTATTAATCTGTATAGACATCTTTGGTTTCACTTTCCTGTGGGATAAATCTTTGCCACAGACTTATGTAGCCCGCTATTTCTGACAGCATTGAAATGTATGAATCTTAAGTGAAATATCAAACAGTATATTTGCTTGACAACCAAGTACAGGTAGTGTAGAAAAGTACGAGGAAATCAAATTACGAAATCGGTTTGCGATTTTGTTTCTAAGCATCTCATAAGAACTTGAATTTAGATATTGGATAAAGAACGGAATTTTATAAAACTCACCATACACCAGGAGTGATTGTATCATTCTGTGAAGCCCAAGGTCTGCTGGAGTAAATGGCTTCTCCGTTGACTTCGAGCCATTCACCCATACTTCTCAGCCTTTCTTCGTATATGGGCGCGATCATTCCATCCTTTGTGGGGCCGACATTCATTAACAAATTTCCTGCAACATAAATTATATAGTTATGTGAATGTGACACTTGAATATTTCATGTGCAACTATAGTTGTCAGTGGAGTAATTTAGAAATCAGTTGACATAATTATAGTGCAACATAGAACAAGTCTTAATGAAAATGAATAAACATATCTAACATACTGTAAATTCAAATGACTTCTCTTCGTCTTCAGTCGTGGTCTAGCTTGTTTGACTCCCCTCATTTTCTTAGTTTCCTATCTCTTTTGTTAACTTCTACATAGGACAGACAGGCAGATCATTTCAAACACGTTACAAAGAACACATCACAGCCATAACAAAATTACAAAACACCTCCACATATGCGGAACACATCACAAATGCCAACCACACCTACAGAGACATCAACACAGACATGGAAATACTGCACATCCAACCAAAAAGCCAGAAACTCAACACACTAGAACAATATGAAATATACAGACACACGAAAGCACATCCCAATGATATTCTCAACACACAACTCAATTTCAAAACACATACACTCTTTGACTCTACACTACGAACGCACCCTCACAGGAAACAAGAGGCGCCAACACCAACAACGACCAGTTCTGAAGATGACCCAAAATAGGTCGAAACATGTTAACAAGGTACGTTAAAATTTAACACAAGAAAGACTTATCATACATATTCCGAAGTGATACAGTGTTAAAAGTTGTGTAATCAAAATATATTTATTTATTATTTCATACCTTGTGATTGTGGGGCAGACTTTCACCATCTACTGACTGTGAATAGTCTTACTATGTAGCTAACATAACACTCACCTCCACAGCTAACTGTTTCAGCCAGTGTCTGCACAAGCTCATCCATGGTTAGGAAATCTGCAAATCTTGCATTTCTACGGAATCCCCATGAGTATTTGTCAATTGTCATGCAGTTCTCCCACTTATGTTGCAGAAGCACTCCTGAAAGAATATATAATATGTGACTCTGTACAGTACAAGCATAATAATGGTGACAGTATGAAATCGTAGTTTTTATGTGTGCATACACTAAATTTATTATGTACCTGATATAGTAATTAATTAATGCCTGTAAAAAGTAGTAAATAACACTGCAGTGGGCAAAAAGCCTATCCCTTGATATATAGCTGTTAGACCTGGGAAGTGACTATTTTAATACAGCATGATATATGAATAATTTCAAGGGAAAATTGTTCCGGGGCTGGGTATTGAACTCGGGACACGAAAAGGAAAGAAAAGGTATCTTCAGCGTCAATAACTTTGTTCAAACTTGCAGGAAAAACTGGGAAGACAATTTACTGAGGATGCCAGACAATGGATATACCAGTTCTAAGATTTTTTTGGGATTATAATCCACAAGGTCACAGGTCACTGGAAAGATCGAGAAAGAGATGTAAGAAACTTCTCTAGAGACGAAATAAGTCTGGCAAGGCCTGACAGAAGATCATTGATGACGACGATGGTGGTGACGGTGGTAGTGGTGGCAACATCCATGTTGAAAGTGATGAAAATATTCGTTTGTTTCCATTGTTGAGCACTGGACAATAAATTCATGGCTCTTCTTCAACTGGGATTGCCTTAATTTGTTTTTATTTTTAATGTTCGCGAGAATTGCTACATGCCAATGAGATTTTGACTCTACATATTCTCTGTCTTATCTATCAGATGCATATAGAGTTTTATTGCTGTTGTGATGAAATGACATTTGTTTCCAAGAGTTGAGAACGGAGTAACAATATGCCTCAAAATAGAATTTTACGTTTATTCATTTTTATTCCTGGACAGGGAGATCTTATTCATTCAGTAAATTTAATTTGTGTATCAATCAATAATTTTATTTTCTTACTAGCTGTACCCGTGCGCTCCGCTGCACTTATTAGAAATAAATATAAAGTAATTACATAATTAAAACATAACATTGGGTCCAGGGAACATTCGTGTTTGATAGAAGAATAAATCGTTTAATATGCTACTTAATTTAAATTGTATTTAAATAATTAAAATGCTATCATTTTGGTCCAGAGACCACTCATTTGGTGCAAATATAATTCGTTTAACATTTTTCTAAATTAGTCTTGAATACATCCTTTAATAAATCACTCCAAAGTAATAGAGTTTTTGTTAAGTTAATTTTATTCACGCCTTAACATCTGTGGTCATGTTGCGTGTTTAGAATGTGTGGGTATATCAGTAGGCCGTTTTTACTCTTGTTGAGTTCCTGTTTCTATTGTGTGTTGTAGATGGCTTGTGTTTATGTAACTGATTATAGACTTTGATTAATGTTTTTAGTAATTGAGGCGGTGATGAATAATGGCATGTATCTTTCGAATCCGGCATTTGCCTTTATGACTAATGGAAATCATGAAAAACCTCAGTCAGATTGGTCGGCCACGGGGTTTGAACCTGGGACCCCCGAATGTGTGTCTCAAATGCTACCGCCTGAGCCAACTCGCTCGGTTGTATATAATTGTTTATGCAAATAAAAAAATGAGGTATCCTACATAAATATTATTATAAGAAACACAGGAAACGAATATGGGTAAATTATGAGCGCAGGAACGCCATTTCATGATACCTTTTAAAATACCTCAGCTCCAGTGATCTCTATGGTAAAATGAGAGTATAAAATTAGAGTATTTTATGTGGACCAAATAAAGTTGCAATAATCAAGTTATACAATATTTCGCAGAATATCAAGTTTTCTGTGTGTACAGATTTCTTTTCATCTTACCTCAGTACTCATTTGTAGCATTACATCCATCTAGAGAAACTACAAATTTCAAATAGTGAAGGTTGATTAGCTTCTGAGATTACTTCATACAAACACACAAAATATTCTCTGTATATTAATATTGATAAACGTCAAGGCCGCCTTAAATAGACGGAGTCATTTGTTTTGATTTCATTATAGCCATCATCGTCGTTCCTGCAATAACTCCTATGTCACATATCGATTTTCAGATTTTTGCTCTATTAAATAACTTAAATAGTGATGCAGCAAATAATACAATCTACTATATATATAAAACTTAATTATATTTCTTTCTTTCGAAAATGTAAGAATTCACGATCTCCTATGCACTACTGCTATAGAAAGAATAAATTTGTTTTTCTTCCTACTAAAAAATTTAATATTTTGCACATAGAAGTTACGGAACAACGACACTATAATCTGAGGCAGCGGTGGAAATGTATTGTTATTTTAAAATTCTTGTATATCCTTAAATATCAGTCCTATCAAAATTTTTCCTGGAATAAAACTTATCGGAATTCATTTTTAAAGAAACTTTTGTTATGTAACATTTTTACAAAAATCAATAATAAGCGAGATATTTCGGTTTATTTAATTCAGGCCCCTTATAACCCCCTTTTAAATAAAGTATTTTGAATGCTACATAGCCTAAAATCTAAGTTACAACGAACTTAATTTATATTCCAATTTTCATCGAAATCCGTTCAGCCATTATCGCGTGAAAAGGTAACAAACATCCAGACAGACAGACAGACAGACAGACAGACAGACTTAAATATCAGTCCTATCAAAATTTTTTCTGGAATAAAACTTATCAGAAATCATTTTTAAAGAAACTTTTGGTATGTAACATTTTTCACAAAAATCAATAATAAGCGAGATATTTCGGTTTATTTAATTCAGGCCCCCTTATAACCTCCCTTTTAAATGAAGAATTTTGAATGCCATATAGCCTAAAATCTAAATTACAACGAACTTAATTTACGTTCCAATTTTCATCGAAATCCGTTCAGCCATTATCGCGTGAAAAGGCAACATACATACAGACAGACAGACAGACATACAAACAAAAATTTCAAAAAAGCTATTTTCGGTTTCAGGGTGGTTAATTATGTATATTAGGACCAATTATTTTTGGAAAATCGAAAATTACCAGAAAAATTTCGGCTACATATTTATTATTAGTATAGATTTTATGCAAGCTACAACTATGAATTTTTCTGACTAAAATATCCATCACCCTCATTCAAGTTTGAACCTGCACTACATGAATTCAAAGGCAAGATGAGTAATAAAAGCTAACATTATGACAAAATGAAATTTCTGTAAAATAGGATAATTTTTTAGTTCTACAAGTCTGTTTCAATGTTTTAACTATTTAGGCTAATTATGACAAGTGTGACTCATGTTATACCGGTACATTTTGAATGTATTATAAGGTCCTGATACAGTTTATTATTTGCAAATACTCGTAGTGCAAATTGGAGTTATGAAAATCTTCAAGCTTGATCTACAGGTAAATTTATTTTATTTCCGGGAACACTATGGAGTTTGTAAAAACTTATTTCAAGGTATGTTTAGAGTATATTGAGAAGTAAGAGTATCAAGTTTCGTGTTTCTGTGATGAAAAGTTTTTTTTTTTTATTAGTTAAGTTTGAGTATGATTTAACTACAGCCCTAATATACCTTCGGGTAAAATAAGGTTCTATAAACTTGGAAATTCAATAATAATAGTTAAGTTTGGACGTCAATTTTTTTAGTTAAGTTTGAACCACATTTCTTTTTTTGTTTTTGTTTTTTTTAATAAAATAACTCAAATTTATGTGCTTTGCATATTATGTTGAAAGGAAAGACAGTTAGGTAATACAATTCAAGGTATTAATCTTTCCATATGCCATATTCAATTATAGATATGGTATTTAATTTAGAATTTTTATATTTTTAAATACACTTAAATTTTTAATTTAAAAAGCATAAATCTAGTATTGTTTCTTACTTTAAAAACTGATACTATGAATCAGTAGCATACAAAAGACAAGTAAACTGTACAATTTTTAGGAAGCTTAGGTGATATTTATTGTAAGAATCAGGGTTCAAACTAGAAAAAAAGTTGTGGGAAATTGAGTTTGAAGTTCGTAACTTACATCTGCACATAAAAGTAGTGTAGTAGGCATTTAAAAGCCTCATTTTTAACACATTTACAACTCAAATTCGGTTGAATCTAAAAGTACATCGACAGAGAACATATTAAAGACATATCTAAAATGAAAAAAGGGCCCAAAAATTAAGTTTAACCCCAAAGTGTCCGCATAACCATAAAGTAATCTTTCACAGAAACAAATTAAATAAAACATGAATGTATTATGTATGAGGGGAAGTAAAGTTAAATATAAAGAGAAGCTCACCTAAAGGAAGACTTTCTAAACTGGAAAAAAAATGCAAGCACTTTCTAATATAGATTCTATTACATATAATCTGGGAATTGCTGCTACCTGGGTTGTAACGGTCAGCATAGGTATAGAAGTCACCATGTTTTCCAAGATCGCCTTGTCCCCAGCGATCATTGACTACAACAGTGTCCTTCACTGGGCTCTCGTTGTACAACCAAGCAATAAAATCCCTTGATGTCCAATAGTCATCAGGTGCTTCCCATTCACCATCTGACCAGATCACTTCTGGTTTGTAGTTTTCCACCTGAAAAATTATGTCACACAAATTACAGTTTTTAGAGATGCTCCGAAAGTGCTCAGTTTTGTTTGCCATGTTTATATTCCAGTTCATTATTATACATACTGTATTTCAATTAATCACAATTCTTCAATAATAGTTGTATTAAAATAATTTTTTAGTTATCTTGTTTTGGGCGTATTCGGGGGAACAGAAGACTTAAACAGTAAATACCTAAACTAAATTTTGAATATAATATACGCCTACTTGTAAAAGTACAGTTACTTATTTTAGTACTTTGCTTATTTCGAGTCTATTCATTCTTGTAAATAATTTCATTAACGACTTAAATGTTGTGTCCTGTACACAGTTATATCATTTTTCTCTTTTATAATAAAGTTGTATTATGCAATTTCTAACTTATTCGCTACGTATGTTATATAGCCAAATGTTTGGAAATAATACATTATTTTAATTATGTAATTAACATGTATATTATTATTATTGTTGTTATTATTACTGTTATTATTATTGTTATTATTTACTTACTTGTAGCTTTTAAGAAACCCAGAGGTTCATTGCTGGTCTCACATAAGCCCACCATCGATCCCTATTCTGTGCAAGATTAATCCAGTCTCTCTCATCATATCCCACCTTCCTCAAATCCATTTTTATATTATCCTCCCATCCACGTCTCGGCTTTCCAAAGGTCTTTTTTCCCCCTCTGACCTCCCAACTAACAGTCTATATGCATTTCTGGATTCGTCTATACGTGCTACATGCCCTGCCCATCTCTGGATTTAATGTTCCTAATTATGTCGGGGAAGAATACAATGCGTGCAGTTCTGTGTTTTGTAACTTTCTCCATTCTCCTGTAACTTCATCCCTCTTAGCCCCAAATATTTTGCTAAGAATCTTATTCTTAAACACCCTTGATCTCTGTTCCTCTCTAAAAGTAAGACTCCAAGTTTCACATCCATATAGAACAACCGGTAATATAACTGTTTTATAAATTCTAACTTTCAGATTTTTTGACGGCAGACTAGATGACAAAAGCTTCTCAATCGAATAATAATAATAATAATAATAATAATAATAATAATAATAATAATAATAATAATAAAATGGTGGTGGTGGTGGTAGTAAATAGTAGTAGTAGTGGTGGTGGTAGTAGTATGCTTCCTTATTTTCAAATAAAGAGAATTCTCTGTTACACTAACATCCAGTGTTTTAAGTAGGCTGATGTTACATTAGGATGGAAACATCTTATAATAATAATAATAATAATAATAATAATAATAATAATAATAATAAATAAAAATAATAATAATAATAATAATAATAATAATAAAATTGTGGTGGTGGTGGTGTTGATAGTAAATAATAGTAGTAGTGGTGGTGGTGGTAATGGTAGTAGTATGCTTCCTTATATTCAAATAAAGAGAATTCTCTGTTACACTAACATCCAGTGTTTTAAGTAAGCTGATGTCACATTAAGATGGAAACGTTACTCACTATACTGTAGATTATTACGGATCAACATTCTTTATTGCAGTAGGATTCCTGCTTAGTAGATTTATCTTTTTCTCAATAATAGACTTCACATTATTATTTAATTTTATAAACCTTGCTCTTATATTTCAATTACAAATTTATCTGAATGTTGAATATATATACAGGGTGGAAGTAAGATAACCTCCAGATTGTAAGGGACGATAAGGTACGCGTAAATGAATAAAAAAAAACTTATATTTCGTTTTGATTAAATGCACGGTTAATTAGAAAATTGAGTTGGAAGTTTCAGCAGTCTGGCAACATCGCCACTAACACACCCCTGTTTTTTCTCGTAATACAGATTAAGAGATCAACAAACTCAGTCTGTCTGTCTCAGTGAACTACTTCCCATCCCATCCCCCTTCCTGACTACAACTTTGCAATCTGGTCGCATCAGTCAGTGGCTTCAAATTAATAGTTTTTAATTAAATTTACACGAAAACTGTCCATGCTATTGAAATACGCCAGAGGGATAAATGATTCCTTATTAGATTTCCTATCGATATGGACAAAAATCGCGATCATACTCCCAATAGTTACCGAATAAGGGAGTGTTAAAGATTTGGGAAAAACCATTTTTTCTGAGAAAACTATGGACTTTCCGCCAGTATGGTGCTACACTTTTTTGTTACATACAACATGAGATATTCGCTCTGAAAAGCTGCAGAGTTATTTCACTTTCACCCATATAGAATCTTTTTTGTTTTTTTTTTTTTATGTGTGACATGTCTTCCGATAGCCCTGTACAATTTACCATTCTTCTCTATTGTTCCATTTTTCTTTATCCAAATTTAATCTCATCACTTATATACACACAGAGCGTTCGCCTACGGGTGGGGCCAGGAAAGCGGCCTGTCTGTAGTGTCGCTTGCGGGAATCGTCTATCCGTAAGGTTCCGCTTTCTATACTATACTCTGTAGGGTTTTAATTTTAAAGTTTAGCAGCAGTAAAGACTGATGTTTTTGAAACACTAATTTCCTGTGAAACATGTCTTAGAGATTTATTAGAAGAGCGTGTAAATGATGCACTGATTTCATAAATTTTTTCTCCCATCAATACTCTTCGTTTTCGTTTAGGAATTGTAGCATTTATCGACCCTGTTGTCCTTAATTTGTTAACAAGACGTCTAACAGTTTCTCTACCCTGAACTGGAGCACCCGGATATTTCACTTCAAATTGCCTACGCACCTCTCTACATGACTCTGTTTTCACATATGCATCATACATAAAAACTCTCTGTTCAAGCGTTAATTTTGCGTTTTGCATTGTTAACAAATTTTACACAACGCTGAATATTTAAGCAACTGTGTCAAGGAACTGCACTGTACGTGTTAAATACTGCAACATCTGGCTCACAACTGATAACTTGTCGACCTTGATGTCCTTGATTGTCGAGCGTGTCTCAACAACTGCGCGCACAAAGTGGTGTATCAGTACATGCCGCTTTCCTGGCCTTACCTGTAGGTGAACGCTCTGTATATATATATATATATATATATATATATAACACAATACGCAGTAAGAACTTACTCCAGAGATGTATCTCTGAGTTAACTTAATTTTTAATACAAATTTAGGTCAAAGTATAACTTGCTGTAATTTAATAGAAAGTAACTAAAATGGGATCTCTTACCAATTCATACAACTCTGGCATAGTCTTCTGTTCGACAAAGAGTTGCGTCTGGAATCCATTATTTTTGTCACTCATGTAAAGCGGATTATACCATTCGTACAGTGAATGGTAAAGTCCAAATTTAAGATCAGTTTTTGTTCTAATGGAATTTGCCAAATCACCTGTAATAAAAGATTTAAGCATTAAGATAAGGTGTTCGAATACAACTGCCTGCTTATATTGCAATTTCACTATACCAGTACCTTACCAAGGAGATCTCGGTGTGCACCTACATCCACGGCATTCCAACTGAAGGCTGTCTTTGACGGCCACAAAGTATACCCTTCATGATGTTTGCTGGTCAGCACCACATATCTGTGATATTAAATATCCGTTAATTAAAGTACACAACAGTTTGTAATCATATAAACAACATAATTATTTGGATATCTAAACAATGCGTGAAACGCCATTTACTTTTGTTTAATTTTTGTTAATGAATTTGTTTATTTTATTTTATCTGTTGATCACATTATGTGAATATAGAATGCATAACAGTATGTACAGAAATGTACAGTCTGTAAAGAAAGTACAACACAGCCTATTAAGTTTTAACAGCATGACTATAACATACCCTACGAAAGATCTTAAATATTATTACAACAATTACGGAAAGCATATTTTTTAAAATAGTATGACAGTAATTATTTTTTCCAAAATAACACACCAAATTAGAAATGAAACATAAGTTAGTGATCAAAAGTATTGAGTGGGGCTACATTCCAGATCTTCTACCTTATAGAAAGAGTCATAGTTTAAAAATTGCCTTCCTTCCCTTTTTAATTATCTTAAGAGGTTAAGTACAGCTTATAGCAGTAAATTTTTTGGAAATATTCAACATTTTTTTTTCCTCCATTACTGTATCTTGTACAATAATGAAAATTGGTATGTGTAAAACACTATCCTTCTGCTATATGAAAAAAAAAAATATTTTTACGATTTAAAAAAAAATAACGTGTATATATACATATATATATATATATATATATATTTTTTTTTTTTTTCAAAATTAAAAATGGTGGCAGTTCAGTATGCAGTGATGAAGCATTTCTCTCATATCTCATAAACTTGTTAACTTTTTCATGTTCTCTCTCTTTTATTTTATTGCTGAAACTCATGTTTACAATATCATGCTCTTTCAACTACATTACTTAATAAATAATATTTTTTTTTATTTTGTGTTAGAAGAAAATACTGATATTTCACCACTTTTTAAAATGAATTTATTTTTTATCAGACAATCTATCAAAGGTAGAGAAGTGATCTTGCATAATATTGTAGATATCATGTGCATAAATACACACAAAAAATTTCATCACAGAATGTTGGATAGTTTTTTAGTTATGTGGGAAACGCTTCATCACTGCACAGTGAACTGAATTTTGAAGAAAAAAATGCAAGTAATTTTTTTTTAAATCGTACAAATACTTTCTTCACATAGCAGAAAGACAGTGTTTTACACATACTAATTTTCATTATTGTACAAATACAGTAATGGAGGAAAAAAAAAAGTTTAATATTTCCAAAATTTTACTGCTGTAAGCTATACCTAGCCCCTTAATGCAGAGATTTCTTGAATATGTAATTTCGTGTAAAGAATGAGAAGTGCAAATAAAATTTATTTTGCGCAAATTTGTTTTGTGTGTTATTACAGTCAGATTATTCTTATTTCTAGTCAAAATTTATTTATAATTAGTTTAAAACGAGTGTACGTCTGGAAACAGGTTTTGCTTGGTACTGGTATGGCACTGTTCAAAAAGTGGCATGGGCAAGTAAGAGCTCATTTAGCAGTGATTCAGCATATCAGCTTTCGACAATAAAATTTAGCTACTTATACATTGCATTACAGGTGTTATTTATTGGCTTACTTTATGATAAGTACTGGAACTGTTGATCATCCACTCTAATGTGCATTTCACATCTTTTGAAAAGATTTCTAGACATGATGGATTTCGTTTCTATTAATAGAATTGAAACCTGTGCACATGATTGCTTCATTCAATTTATAAAAGACTTTTGTGCGAGATCGTGCGTATTTGTTTGGTTTCCGCACAAAACCAATCCGCGGAAAGTCTAAAATTCCACATTCAGTATTCCCAACCTAACACACATAACAATAAAATTTCCCTCTTCTTACCGCTTAAGTGACATATTGATTTTCCTGCCTTAGGCTTTTTAACATATTATTTTTAGAGACGTTCAATATAGTAATAATTATAAATTGGAAACTTACCACTGCAATTTCACCTAAATTGCACTGTTAATTATTGTTTTTAAATATTTGCAAAAATTAAGTAAACTCTACAACGCCACTAAAGTTACTGCATTCGTGATGTAAGTAACATTAATGAAGCCGTGAAAAAATCAACAAGATTCCAGACTCATCATAGACTGGGGGGGGGGGGGAAAGACAGACGTATATCACGGCCTGCTGGAGTATAGTAAACACAGAAAGCATTTTAAAGCAACAATGTTGAAGATAGATAATTTTGTTTTGCAAATTTGCCGTCATTGAACAGAAACCAAGATGGAGATTTCATTGCAACTAATAATTAGAAATTCCTCTTTCAGGTATGTAATAAACGATCTTCGCACAAAATAATGTACGATACACGAGCGGTATGTTTTCTTTCAATTCTCGGAAATTAAAAAAGCTCAACTACGTTTCGCTTTTTCAAACTTTTCCTCAAACATGAAAACTTCAACATACCGCTCTTGTAACGCATATTACTATTGTCTTAAATAAGGCTTTAGTTTTAACAATTTCGTTGTTGCCTTGCATACCCCTGCCTGTTCAGCTAACTTTCTTAATGATTTCGTGGGAAACTGTTCTAGTCTGTAGCCTATGTCATCTGGTTTTTCTTCAATTAAAACGCGATTTATGCACCTTCTTTTTTTATTTAAAAAATGAGTTGGTTTCACTCATTTTTTTCACTAAATTCTGGATTGTTAAATCAGATGGTTGTTGAATGTCAGGATATTTCTGTAGAAATATAGCATGACACCTTTTGTACGATTTCTTCGTAATATACGTATCATAAATGGAGATTCGCTGTCCTGATGTGTACTACATTGCCACGAGCTAAACTGAACTTCATTGAATGGAAGTCAGCTGTATACTAATGCTGTAACTTTGACATCCCTTTAGCCTGTGCTATCCGTCCATACTACGTAACACAAAGCCTTCCAAAGCTGATTCAAGAGAAATGTACACACTATTCCCATAGCAGTTGCGTTCAATCTATAACAGTAAAAGGTTAGTGGCATTTACCTTAGCAAAACCTGTTTCCTGTCTAGTGTTCTGTATTTGAATCTAACTCGTTGCTTACTTTGCTCCTGAGTTTTTGAAGATATCTGCCCAGTCATCAGGATTATAAAACTCTGCTGTGAATTCACGTCCAAAATCTTGGTATGTGAATCCGGGAGGATAATTCTTTTCCATGAATTCGACATAGCTTGATGAATTTCCTAAATAAAAATAGTACATATTGTATTGATACTGGTAGTAATGGAATAAAACTGTTAATGCAAGTTCTGTTGCCATCGTTTGTTATATTGTCACTTGAATTGCAATATTCAAGTCCGAACACATATGTGAAGAAAATGCCCACTGAACAGTTCTCTCTATTTTCAGCATGAGAGGCCATTCAGATATGGTAGTCAGCCTGGGTAGCACAGTCGGTATAGCCTTGGCCTTCTGTTCTCGAGGTTGCAGGTTCGATCCTGGCCCAGGTCAATGGCATTTAAGTTTAAGTGTGCTTAAATGCGACAGGCTCATGTCAGTAGATTTACTGGCATGTAAAAGAACTCCTGCGGGACAAAATTCCTGCACACTGGCAATGCTGATATAACCTCGGCAGTTGTGAGTGTCGTTAAATAAACCATAATTTAATTTTCAGATATGGTATGTACTAGACGGCAGAATACAAACAATAGTGCTGACTAGCAAGGTCAGACACTAATTTAAATGAGACTTAATTCAATTTGTAAAATAGGAAGTTGGGAATAGTTACAATTTTATTGTAAATTTCCATATGAGAACCAGACAAAAAACTAATATAAATTACTTATAGCCATAATCAGTAGTAATTATAAAAACTATGCGGTGTTTCCAGATTACAATCATCATTGTCATCAGCATCAGCATCATCATCATCATCATCACCCATCACGAATGCTAGACCAGATAGTCTGTTTTGGTGAACAAATCAATGTCGTCTGTCAGAAGTTACTGGTACCAAGGCTTCCCGATTTCTCGGTAATTAATAAAAATATGTACAGATTATCTGCGTCCATTCATTTTTGTAATAAATTGTATCGAAATTTATTTTTGTTTATTAATTTTGCCGAAAATAGGTTAATTTATAAGAAACGTAAAAAAATATATATTACAGTTATATGAACACTAATAAATATAATATAATTATTAAAAAATTAGTAAAAGTCAGACATGTTTCGGAGATGCTTCTCCATCCTCAGTGACTTTACCACGACGGCTGGTTCAGGTGATCGAACCGCGTTGTTGGTTGGCTTAAAGGAGACTCCTGAACCAACCGTCTTGGTAAAGTTACTGAGGATGGAGAAGCATTTCCGAAACATGTCAAACTTTTACTAATTTTTTAATAATTATATTATATTTATTAGTGTTCATATAACTGTAATATATATTTTTTACGTTTCTTATCAAATCTATGAACACTGTATAATTGGCCCAACATGTGTGTTTTATCTTTGAATATAGGTTAATTTATAATTGCATTTCGTCATTCTTTTGTGATCTAAAAAAAATGTATCCAGTTCTGTGAAATCTCATTCCTACTGTGTTTTGTCTTGGTAAAGCTTGTTTGCCAGGAGTTTAAATTTTTCTGTGTCACGATAGTATTTTTACTACCGAAATGTTTTATACCAATACTTTTAGTGTGTTCATTTTTTTGTACCTCCTAGACTTAAAATTTCTATCTATCATTGCTAATATTTTTAAAAGTTAATTATTATGGTGTGAAATCTTCTAAATCTTTATATCATAAACTAATAACCCAGATAATTTATTATACACATTTATACAGGTTGTTAGGGATTTGAGTGCGCAAATTTTACTAACAGGAGGTTCTTTGTATGCAATAGAACCAATACTTCTAATGAAATATTTTCTATAACACGTAGTTCAACCAATAAAAAATAAATTGTGTGGAAAGTTTCGTTGCCAATGTTTTCGTATCTTTTTAAAATTTTAACGTTTACTATGAATGTCACGATAAATTTTAAAAAGATGCACAATTTATGTCTTTGTCTTTTTTGCATAACTTGAACCATTTATTCACAAATTAATGCAACATGCAATAGTAATGATTTAGTTATACAGAATGTACCGATGTCCACACCTGTGGAGTAACGGTCAGCGTGTCTGGCCGCGAAACCAGGTGGCCCGGGTTCGAATCCCGATCGGGGCAAGTTACCTGGTTCAGGTTTTTTCCGAGATTTTCCCTCAACCCAATACGAGCAAATGCTGGGTAACTTTCGGTGCTGGACCCTGGACTCATTTCACTGGCATTATCATCTTCATCTCATTCAGACGCTAAATAACCAAAGATGTTGATATAGCATCGTAAAATAACCCAATAAAATAAAAACGTACCAATAATAACATTTGTGAATAAACGGTTCACTTTATGCAAAAAAAAGAAAAACATAAATTGTTCATCTTTTCAATATCTATCACGACATTCATAGTAAACTTTAAAATTTTAAAGAGATATAGAAACATCCGCAATGAAACTTTTCACACAATCTATTTTTCATTAGTTCAAAATTTTGCAGCAAAATATTTCATTAGAATTAGTTCTATTTCATACAAAGAACCTCCTGTTAAAATTTGTGTACTCAAACCCCTAACACCTTGCATGTTCTAATATTTTATTATATTTTGCCATCTTCCTTTCATGGTAGTTATATGAAAGTGACATTTTTTTAAAGAAATTTTCTCATTGTATCATAAATTAAATTAATATTTGTATCATCTTTAGGTTTGATTACCTTTCCAGCTGTTCCAGAACCACTCAGAACCAAATCCTGGTACTGCAAAGACACCCCAATGTATAAAGATTCCAAATTTGGCATCGTCATACCATTGGGGCAGAGGCCTAGAATCTAAACTGTCCCATGTAGGATCGTATCTTACATTAGCCTCCACAATGATTGTTCCCAGAAGTACAGAAATCCACCATAAAACAGCCATTATGACTTCAGTTTCTCTCTTGTCAACTGTTAATTGTAATAATCAAAGACTGAGTTTCAATATTCTTCTGTCGCCTCAGATAAGATGTACGAAGTACAAGTAAAGAACTTCATTTGTCACACTGCATTAAAAACAATTAGTACTTCATGTGGCTATCTGTGATAATGAAACAGTTATCTCCTGAAAGAAAACAAGTTACATAATATAAACATCTGGGAACAGAGAAATATACGTTTTATCAGATAAAAGATATTGTAAATATGGGCAATGATTGAACTTTTGATTGAATGACTTTGCATGAAGATAGACATCAAACTGTAAAACATCGCTTTGCATGATCTCACAAATAATACTTACTTACTGGCTTTTAAGGAACCCGAAGGTTCATTGCCGCCCTCACATAAGCCCGCCATAGGTCCCTATCCTGAGCAAGATCAATCCAGTCTCTATCATCATATCCCACCTCCCTCAAATCCACTTTAATATTATCTTCCCATTTACGTCTCGGCCTCCCAAAAGGTCTTTTTCCCTCCGGCCTCCCAACTAACACTCTATATGCATTTCTGGATTCGCCCATACGTGCTACATGTCCTGCCCATCTCAAACGTCTGGATTTTATGTTCTTAATTATGTCAGGTGAAGAATACAATGCGTGCAGTTCTGCGTTGTGTAACTTTCTCCATTCTCCTGTAACTTCATCCCTTTTAGCCCCAAATATTTTCCTAAGCACCTTATTCTCAAACACCCTTAACCTATGTTCCTCTCTCAAAGTGAGAGTCCAAGTTTCACAACCATAAAGAACAACCGGTAATATAACTGTTTTATAAATTCTAACTTTCAGATTTTTTGACAGCAGACTGGATGATAAAAGCTTCTCAACCGAATAATAACAGGCATTTCCCATATTTATTCTGTGTTTAATTTCCTCCCGAGTATCATTTATATTTGTTACTGTTGCTCCCAGGTATTTGAATTTTTGCACCTCTTCAAAGGATAAATTTCCAATTTTTATATTTCCATTTCGTACAATATTCTGGTCACGAGACATAATCATATATTTTGTCTTTTCGGGATTTACTTCCAAACCTATCTCTTTACTTGCTTCAAGTAAAATTCCCGTGTTTTCCCTAATCGTTTGTGGATTTTCTCCTAACATATTCACGTCATCCGCATAGACAAGAAGCTGATGTAACCCGTTCAATTCCAAACCCCCTCTGTTATCCTGGACTTTCCTAATGGCATACTCTAGAGCAAAGTTAAAAAGTAAAGGTGATAGTGCATCTCCTTGCTTTAGCCCACAGTGAATTGGAAACGCATCTGACAGAAACTGACCTATACGGACTCTGCTGTACGTTTCACTGAGACACATTTTAATTAATCGAACTAGTTTCTTGGGAATGCCAAATTCAAAAAGAGTGTCATATAAAACTTCTCTCTTAACCGAGTCATATGCCTTTTTGAAATCTATGAATAATTGATGCACTGTAGCCTTATACTTCCATTTTTTCTCCATTATCTGTCGAATACAAAATATCTGATCAATAGTTGATCTATTACGCCTAAAAGACACTGATGATCCCCAATAATTTCATCTACATATGGAGTTAATCTTCTCAAAAGAATATTGGACAAAATTTTGTACGACGTCAACAAAAGTGATATTCCTCGAAAGTTACTACAGTTAGTCTTGTCCCCCTTGTTAGTCACAAATAATACTGCCCGCAACAAACAGCAAAAGAAATACTGGAATAGAATTTCCTTGTACGAAATGGCTTGTTTTCGTACAGAAAAAGGTAATTCTCTAATAGAACTTACAGTAAAGAATATTTCATATAGTTCATGTACTCGTTAGTTACTCTATGTACCCATCTTTAAATTAATTACTGTAGTTTTTCTTAACATGTAATTCCATTTCTTAACTAATTTCTACCATATAATTGAAACTTGCTACACAAGCAGGTGTTTAGCCATTAAGCAAGATCTTGTTCATTTTACAGATCTTTTTAAAGAAATAGTTGTATGCAAATGTTAAGTTAAAACGTTAAATAGCTGCAATAATGGCAGCAAACCAACTACAGTGCTCATATTGTGACTTCCTTTCAATTCGTATAAATCTTTCTCCATTTTTACTTCTTGTCTGTTATTTGCACTCGGGTGATTTGCAATTTGTGTCGTTAATTCTGATCTGACTTATATTGAACAGATTATCATCAAAAAGTGTGTAATCACTTCTCATGTTTTAAATCATTACATTTCTGTTTTTAAAATTATTATAATTGCAAGATTTCCAAAGCTTTGGAGAACTTTGTGTTTTAGGTACCTTAAAAATGCCAGAAAATATTTAAAAAACACACTTGCAACTTCAGTGTACAATCCTATTTCCCACTGTGTAATGACTGATATTGAAGATATGTATATGGAAGAGGTGATATCATTCTCTGTGCTCGACATTGCTCATAATAATAATAATAATAATAATAATAATAATAATAATAATAGTTTTATTTTCCCTGGCAGAGTTAAGGCCATCAGGCCTTCTCTTCCACTCAACCAGGATCAAATCACATACAGAAAAATACATACCAGTATACAAATATTAACTGAAAAATAATAATAAACATAATAAAGTAAAAAAGAAAGATTGAATACATATACACAATCAGTATTAACTTTAAAATAATAATAATAATAATAATAATAAAAAAATATATATATAATAAAAAAAGAGACTGAATACATAATCACAAACAGGAAAATACAAGTATACAAGTATTAACTTAAAAAAAAAAAAGAAAAGAATTAATACATACTTACTGGCTTTTAAGGAACCCGGAGGTTCATTGCCGCCCTCACATAAGCCCGCCATCGGTCCCTATCCTGAGCAAGATTAATCCATTCTCTATCATCATATCCCACCTCCCTCAAATCCATTTTAATATTGTCTTCCCATCTACGTCTCGGCTTTCCTAAAGGTCTTCTTCCCTCCGGCCTCCCAACTAACACTCTATATGCATTTCTGGATTTGCCCATACGTGCTACATGTCTTGCCCATCTCAAACGTCTGGATTTAATGTTCCTAATTACGTCAGGTGAAGAATACAATGCGTGCAGTTCTGTGTTGTGTAACTTTCTCCATTAAAGAATTAATTAATTTAATTTAAAGAATTAATACATATGAATATAATCTCACAACTGAAGGAATAGTACAATTAGTATGATTAGCACAGCACATGTTACATTGAGACAATGACAATTACCTATATATTAATGTTAATGGAAAAATAAAGTAATGACTGTGTAAAATAATAATAATAATAATAATAATAATAATAATAATAATAATAATAATAATAAATATTATACTTAAAAAAACTAATTCTGTGCATTTAAAATATTTCTAAACAACCTAATTTTAAACAACTGAGGACTAAGACTACCCCTGATTTCCAGCAGCAGCGAATTTCATGGCTATTGAGAAAGAACTTGAGTACAGAGATGTCTGATGACGTGGTATTGATAGCAACAGATTGTGCTGTGAATGTGTATTACGATTATGATGTGGCATAACTTTCTCAAATGCCGCTAACTGGTGTATCTGAATTTAAGTTAAATTTTTCATTTACATTTATGTGAAGTTGGTGCTTCCTTCATTTTTATGTGAAGTTCGTGCTTCCTTCATTAACACTCTTAAAAGAAGTAAAGAATCTAATAAATGTGAAAGAAAAGTTGAACCGTGTAGATGTAATGTTTCAAGAACTAAATTACTCACTATGTAGCTAATCATTGGGAAGAAGTACAGGAATTTATTATGATGAAATGTACGTCTACATAAAACACTACCGGTACCAATATTTGTACACATTATTTTTCTGAACTGAGATGGTGTTGTGCAGCAAATGAAGTGAAGTTACGTGGCAACTTTACCTTACAGAAAATTTCAATGACATCTTTAGCTGGTTATTTAACGATGCTATATCAACTATTAGGTTATTTAGCATCACTGGAATTGATGATAGTGACATGGTATTTGACGAGATGAGGCCTAAGTACGATTCGTCCATGGATCACCTGACACTCTACTTACGGTTGGGGAAAACTCTTATCAGCTAATCAGCAGAAGGGGGAATTGAACCCACGCACGAGCTTGGCTCCAGATCTGCAGGTAAATGTGCTTGCCGAATGAGCTATGCCGATGGCCTCAAAAGTATCAACTTTATAATTATTATGTACGATGTAAAACAAAAGAAGTAATGAATTGCCATTATTATCATTATCTTTTCAGTGAAACTTGTTACAGCAGTTACTAAGAGATTTCATGTGTTGTTATTTTTAAAAGTAGGTAAGTTATATAAAGAACTAGCCGTACCCGTGTGCTCCGCTGCACCCATTCACCCATTAGAAATAAATATAAAGTAATTACATAATTAAAATAGGACGTTAGATCCAGGGAACATTCGTGTTTGATAGGAGGATAAATCGTTTAATATGTTACTTAATTTAAATTGTATTTAAATAATTAAAATGCGATCATTTTGATCCAGAGAGCAATCATTTGGTGCAATGACAATCCCTTTATTACATGCAACCATAGTTTAATGAAGATTGACATATCATTTAGTTTTAATGTGTATATTTTATATTAATTGCTATTTGTTTCAGAACTTACTGTAATAACATTGTAGAATTATGTCCATCTAGAGAAACTACAATTTCCAAAGATGAAATAATAATTAAACAAGTAATTAGCTTCCGATATTACTTCATACAAACACAGAAACATTCTCTGTAGGCTATGTTTAATAGCTGTCGATTGTTGTTGTCCAAGGCCCCTTATAGACGAAGTCATTTTTTTTTATTTCAGTACAGCGCCTTAGATGGCGTTGTTATTGTAATTTTAAAACTCATTATCTCATTAAATATCAGCCCTATCAACATTTTGTATAGAATAAAACTTATCGGAAATTATTTTTAAAGAAACTTTTGTTATATAACATTTTTCATGAAAATTAATAATAAGGGAGATATTTCGATTTATTTAATTCAAGCCTCCTTATAACCCCCCTTTTAAATAAAGTATTTTGAATGCCATATAGCCTAAAATCTAAGTTATAACGCACTTAATTTATATTCCAATTTTCATATAAATCGGTTCAGCCATTATCGCGTGAAAAGGTAACAAACATCCAGACAGACAGACATACAAACAAAAATTTCAAAAAAGCGATTTTCGGTTTCAGGGTGGTTAATTATACATGTTAACACCAATTATTTTTGGAAAATCGAAAATTACCAGAAAAATTTTGGCTACAGATTTATTATTAGTATAGATGTATAATTTACATAACAGTAGGCCTATTAATATTAATTAATTTAAGAGTGTCTCTGATAATCCTTAAAGGTATAAAACATTTTGTTAAGATAAGACACAGATAAAAAGTAGAATTTGTTCAAGGGAACAATTAATCTGCTTTTAGATATTGCTTTGTTTTTTATGGTTCTGTTTACATAACAAATTACTATGTCATTCTAAAGATATATTTCTTATTTTCATTATGAACTCAAAATTAATGTTCGAAGTAAAGATGTCATATAAAATTATCGAACTTTATGTAAGTGATATGTGCAAATGTTGATGGAATTGCTAGAAAATTACTTTGTAGTTCCCCCCCCCCCCCCATTTAAAGAGGAAATGTCGTAGGCCTACTATAAGTTTACTAAAACTTAATTCGAAGATTTTTGAGGAAATATATATCTTTACCATCTCTGATAACAAGAGAGAAAGTGGGTTGTAAGCCTGTCTTGTACATTCTAGGTTGATCCTAGGAGATGGACGGATTTTCATTGATTAACTTTATATCTTCTTTACTGTGTTAATATGAGGATTGGTTTCGAAGTATATTCTTCATTGTCCGAAGAAGACTAGGCTTATTGTACTTACTACAGAACTGAAATTTCTCGAAATATATGAAAAATTTTCTAAAATGTGTAGTAAATCTAATAAATTTTTATCACCTTATAGAGGAATCATGTTTGATTATGTAAACAATTACTGGTACTTCATAATTTTGAGCATTATATTTTATAAATCTGCATCTAACCTGTTCCCACCAAGTATATAATTGACCGTAAAGACAAAAAGATTTCTAGCTGCCATTTCCTTAAATTTCTTGATTCTGGATAGCGCCTTCAGAATTATATTCTTTACACAGACAATAAAATTATCGACGTCACTAAAGTAGGCTCTTATTTTTTCTGCAACTTGGTGAAGACCGGAAGAAATTTTTTCATGAAATTTCGGCCAGTGTATGGGACCAGTGCCCACCCAGCATCGTGATGCACTTGGGGAGCTACGATAGGTAGCAAATGCCAGCTATAACAGCTGGGGGGATCATCGTGCTAACCACACGATACCTCCATTCTGGTTTGATGATCGTCCACCTCTGTTTCGACATGTGGGCGTGAGGCCAGCAGCCAGCTGGTCGGTCTAGGCCCTTCACGGGCTGTAGCGCCACAGATTATTATTATTATTATTATTATTATTATTATTATTATTATTGTTGTTGGTGAAGACCATGGGCTACACAGGTTATATGTATTAACTTTGGATAAAATCTTTGTATTTATTTTTGTTTCTCCATTACACGAAAAGTGTTCAGTACCGAATCACTCTACAAATGATGCCAGTCCTGACTGACGACTCTTCCTTGCCTTAGGCATGTTGATACAGTTAACGCAGCGAATTATAGGCTACAAAACATTTGAGGGAGTTTGTTATGGAACAGTGTGTCCTTCTGCTCAGGTGTGCACAACACGTGATATCGATACTCTGTGCTTCAACCTGATTGCTTTCGTTATTTACTAAACTGTAAACTCCCTGTCTCTAGTCATCATGACTTCGTAAGTTATAGAAACTTCAGAACATCGAAGTGGTTCGAAACAAACTACAGTCTAATTTTCTTCCATTAGGTCGTGCCTCAGCGCGATTATCTAGCTTTTTAAACAGAATTTAAGTTCTTGGTCGCGATCGGATGGTTAGGCCTACTGTACACGCTACAAGTGTGTTCGCAATTAGGTCGATAATAGCAACTAGACACTAGAAAGAATATTAGGCTATACACGAAGCCAAGTAGGTAAGGGAAGTGGGAAGTGAAGAGCAGAGAGTGTGTCGTTGTTCAAGGATTAGTATTCCTTGTCGTAAACGCATTTGTTACTCGTGATGGACCAAGAAAACTATAACTTGGTTTGGCTTACGAGGATCTAACCTGCATCCATGCACTTGGCTCGCATCGGCCTATTGTACATATACGCCCCGTGTACAATTATTTTTTCAAAGCCGAAATCCGGCCTTTGGGTGGTATTCGTGAATCTGAAGCTGACACATAGCCCATCCTGCAGTAGAAGCAAACTATTTCACCTACAATATATCAGCATCAAAAACACGTACTACCCCGAAGACTACTTCACCCTAATCTATTTTTAACTATTGCAGATGATAGATGAAATGAAATGGAGGGATGGAGTGTCAGTGGAATGAAAGTGGGAAACGAATGTGCCAGAGAAAAAACTCTTTGCAACATCTGATTTGTGCATTACAAATTATATCGAACGCGGACAGAAGACACACACTACTTGACTCCACTCTTCAACACCTTTCAACAATCAAACACACGCACATAACAGGCAGAGAAGTTCGAGATGACGCCGTGATCTAGTAGGCTCTGAGGATGGTGCGTGAAGCACTGAAACAGCTGTAAGCCGGACAAATCTTACATAATTAACACTAGTAAGTCCACTAGTTAATTAATTATAATTTGTAAAATTAAAGTAAGCTTTACTCTTACGAAAATAGAGTAAAATAAAACATGTTTATGCAAAAAAATGACTTTTCTATAGACTTGCTGTTTTTGTCAGTGATTTTATTATAAATTTCAGTATTTGTACAGTATACTCTCCGACTATATTTATTACTGCCTTCTTTTTGGGTTGGAAATACAGTTCGATTCCAATTTATTTTAAATCTTTTTGCTATATTTTCATTTTCACAGTTGTATTTTGCAGTGGCGTATACTGGTTTAAGGGTCTGGGCTACCACTGACCCTATTATTACATAAAATATATTTTTAAAACCCTATAATAAAATTCCTTACCTATTTATATGTGAATTCCAGACGTTTTGATTGGGACGAAAATACTTTGATGACTTCGTCATTGAAATTACAGTTGGGCCGCTTGCGAAGTTTCTGTAGAAATGACTTTTCAATTGACATCAGTGCCAAGCCGGATAAACGTTCTTGTGTATGAGTTGATCTACAGTAGGATTTTATTCTCTTCAACGCAGAAAATGTTCTTTCTACCGATGCTGACGTAGCTGGTATTGTCACAATTAATGTTGCCAATTTAAGGACTTCAGGAATAACTTGGTTCAGCTGGTTTTCATATATGAGTCATTCCACGTCAAATCGCACAGCAATAAAACACGACCTTCTCGGAAATGGTCGAATTTTTTTTCATGAATTCCAGACATCAAATAAGGAGACCCGTATTTTTTTATTTTCACAATTATTAATTATTTGTGTAGTTATGAATATTTGAAGTTACGCAAATTATGCGGGCACTGTTACATAAACTCGCTTGGAACTTTGTGTCTACATATAATTGATATTTGCGGTTTGGCGCATTTGAAAGACGAAATACAACACTTTTTATTACTTTAGGCCTATCACAAATAAATTTAAAATTTGGCCTATTTTTTTAATCATTTCTTTTTCAAAGCAAAATTACTATATTAAATAGCCAAGTTAAAAATTGAAAAAAATATAGACTTGTTCGCTGATGTATTATCTGTAAACTACTGCATTTATAAATATGGGATCGACACCCATACATTTGTAACAATTTATTTTCCGGAGGCATGCACGCGCTCGCGATGCCCAGCTAATGAACTGCTTGCAGCCATAGGCTAGAAGGCTGCCCGTGGAAATTCCCTGTTGCATCTGATGTCACCATACTAATCATCAAATGATTAATACCTTAAGGAACAGTAAATATCTTATCTAAAATTATTTTATTATTGTCAGCTCAGGGGGAAGCCCTTCACAGTTTATACTGTAATATAGCCAAGTGTTTGATGATAGCAAGACTGGGTAAGGCAGTAAACAGATGGCATGAGAGAAAAATAATCAGTTTGGGATTGAATTTCGCGCAGTGACGTGACTTCTATACAACATGAGTGATGGTAAAGATCGCGTAATATATAACAAGTGTTTAAATCTATTTACCTTCCTAATCACGCTTTTAAAAAGAAAAGTACACTAAGACGCGTAAGTCGCGACTTATTGATAAAGCTCAATTTAAAGGAGTCTTTGAGTGTGCAAATATGTGATTTGTTCCGTAAAAATCAATCAATTTCCGCATAGGTCAGGTGAAATTATATGTGAAGCCAGTAGTTCTTGTGATATTAATAAACATGAATCAAATGAAAGTGCGGACAGAGGAACTGATTATCCCAGTATTTCTTCTAGCAGTTCTATGGATACAGTGCTAGAAATCAGTAATATTGAGGAATTAAACAAGAGTTTGATGTCAATAGAATCCCCTATCAAGAAAAGAAAGATACAACAAAACGATACCCCCGTGAAAAGTTTCAAAAGTAAAAGGCTCCCTAGCATGTTAAGTTTTTCATGTAGAAGATGCATCATCATCCATTCAAAAGTCAGCCATATTTTATTTTTGACATAATGCAAAGAAAGTACAACCTGAAAATTACATAGTTATTGCAGACTTTTCTGAAAATTATTCATTTATAATACAAGATTCACTACAAGGTGTGCATTGAAACATATGCCAAGCCACAATACAGTACAATTTTAATTTTACTTCCTACTTTATTTTATTTTATATTCTCTTATAGGCCTATTAATATTATATCTGAACTGTGACCGAACACGAGCGCTGCTCATTCGATCTCAAATTTTGTTAATACTACTGTATCTCCTTTTTTTATATTGATTGTATTATTTTATTTCTATTTCTCTTATTTGTAATTATATTCTTTATTCTGTATATTTAAATAAATAAATAAATCCTTTCGTAGTATATTTCAAAGGAGATACAGAAATTCGTTACAAAAGTAATGTCATCTCAGAAACCATGAAACATGACACCGATCCCTTTCACTTTTTTCAATCCGAAGCAATCAGTTTCTTAAAGCAAGAATTCAACGATATGAAAAAAATCATCTACTTTTCCAATGGATCAAGTTCACAAAAAAAAAAAAAAATTAAAAATAATTGCTTACATGAAGACGATTATGGAATTAGTGCTGAATGACAGTTCTTTGCAATGTCGCATGGTAAAGGTCCATGTGTTGGCATTGGAGATACTGTTAAAAGACTTGCCATGAGAGTTAGCCTATACAAGATGCTATAACAACACAAAAAAAAAAAACTGTTTGATTAGTCACAAAAAACATTTCTAACGTGTCATTTATATTTTGTCCATTCAATAAGCACAAAAACCACACTGAAAATTTGCAGGCCAGATACCATAATCTAAAACCAATAACTGGTACATTAAAATTATATTCTTTCATTCCGTTGTCAAAAACTGAAGATTTAGTAAAACAATTTTCTTTCAAGAAAGAAGGTAGGCGAATGAAAATTTAAAATGTGAATGAAAAGAAACATTTGAAAAGCATAATGTACAATTATTTGAAGATATCATAATAAGTAAATTAGCAGTGTTTCCTCGAGTAACTTGATCCGTACTGGGTGTAATGTTGCAACGTTCAGTCAATTATCCAGCACCGATAAACCTCCCAGCGCGCTTTAACGCTTCCCGTCCACTGCTGCTGCGCCAACCGCTACACATTGTGCCGTAAGTAATTAAATATCTATTAAACTATTGGAGATCCCATTCTGATTTTTTCTGGAATTATTAAGCATACTTCAGTGCACCTAGTAGGCATTTTTTTAGATTTTTAATAGGGCTATTTCACATTGATGTATATGTTTTAAAAATTGAATTATAAAAAAATATTTGAAATAATTATATTAAAATTAGTTAATAAATATTTAATAAAAGATAGTACTTTAAGCTTTTAAATGCATTTTTCAAAGAAATTTTAACATCAATATCGTCAGAAATATGACGCTTTAAATGTTGCATTGTGCGACATTTTTAACGAATTTTAACATGTAATATTTTAAAAACATGTGGACTTAGGAGGAAATAAAAATACACTTGTTGGTTTATGAGACCCATAGAGTTGGTAAAAAAAATATAAACGCAATCAGAAATATGAAGGTCAAAATTTGTATAATTTTGTGCGATTTGACGTGGAATGACTCATATGGCAGATAATATTTCATGGATAGGTTTGTTCGAAAAATCAAAGACTTCTGCTGAATATATTACACTTAATTCATTTTTCAAACGTACTTGATCAAAGTGACTGTTATAGGACTGAAATAATTTGTTTAGTGCCTCATTCGGGAAGTTTTCTCTATAAGCAGAAAATTTTTGAGAATCTAGAAGATGTGTGAACTGAAGCTTTCCATAATCAGAAAATCTGTCAGTAATTTCCATGTACATACGATCTAGTATGCTGTAGTACAGCTGCCTGTATTTCAATTCATCATCTCCTTTTCTTCGCTTTAATGGTGGTTCCATTGTATTGTCTGAAGAATTTTCATTTTCCATATTACTCCATATGGACGGAAACCCACTACATCTGAACTCGGATATAGTATGTTTTAACTTTGATACCTCTTGCAAGCAGTATGCTATGTCTAGACTTTTTGTCTGAAGAATATTGTAGAGCACATCTGTATGTGCGAACACTCTAGCATAGACTTCAAGAAGAAATATATTCTGAAACTGTGTGAAAAAATACAAATATCCTTGAGCCTGCACAATTATATCATCCCAGTTTTCTTCAGAGTCATTACAATTCTGTATATAGTATTAATATTAGCTGCTACGAAAGATGGATGATCTCGTTTCTCTTGATTTGTACAGAAGATAAACAGTTATAATTTCAGCGAGACCTTAAGATAACTAAAAGTTGTTAATTTGACGTTTCTGACGTAAATGAATAAACAAGGATTTACGTTAGGTACTTTTTCGTTTTGTCATATTCTTCCGAAATATTGTTCGATTACTAAAGTAATAACGATTACCGCTGTACAAGGATTTACATGAATTTTTCATCTTGTCATATTCTTTTGAAATGTTGTTCGACTACCATCGTAAATTAATACAAAAGGATTTACATTAATTTTTTATCTTGTCGTATTCTTCCGAAATATTGTTCGACTACCACCGTAAATGGATAAACAAGGATTTACATTAATTTTTCATCATATTCTTCCGAAATGTTGTTCGACTACCATCGTAAATTAATACAAAAGGATTTACATTAATTTTTTATCTCGTCATATTCTTTTTACCCCGCCATATTCTTCTGAATTTTCTTTCCATTGTATGATTCTAAAATATTCTAATGCATTAGAATCATACCTCATATATAATTAACTTGCTATTAAGGCGGCCAATCATGGAAATTCGACGGAGTCTGTCAAATTAATTTTGATAGACAATAAGAATGGTCATTGTGTTTGAACTAGTAGAATTCGGTTTTCCGTGCCATTAGAATTTCGTCGTCATCGCCATCATCATTATAATCACTACACCAATACTAAAATTGTATCACCATTGTCTTATGTTTTATGTGAAGCTATATAAATAAATTGATAACAATAATAAGTGAATTATTGAGGTATCATTATTATCTGGAAGCCAATAGACTTACTTTGAAACTCCAGTCCTCGTGGCGGGTTCAAAGGAAAACTTCTCATCTTATCTAAAATCTCAGAGTCATGGAGACTAGAACCGTACATTTACTTACAGTACTTCTTTCAAATGCATTGTTTACTTACATTTTTCCATTAATTCTGCTAATTTGCGAACATAAATGTATCTAGACCTATCACATAAATAACTATTTATGTTCGACCACGCCGAAATGTAGTAATTATACACCTGGTAGCAGCCCTTTAATGGACCTCATTAAAGTTCAGGTGTTCCACCGATCAGAAAATACCATTGTAGCAATATGAAAGCGCAAGTATCGATTATTCTCGGATATGCAATCGAAAGACAACTAGTTCTCTTACTATAATAATTAGCGTTAATTGTAAATAATATTCAAATAAATTCAATTTATTATCTCGTTTTTCAATGTCTAATTCAATTTCAAGGTTATATCAAGATTAATGTTTATTTTACTCTCTAGATTATATCAAGGTCAATGTCGACATTTGTTTCTCGGAAAAAATCAATACTTTCGCGTCTGCGCACATCTCACAATTTACGAGGTATTCCACAAGGTCAGTTCCGCTCTTCAGTCAGATAAGAATAACATGAATACTTATGAATAATTTTAAGTTAGAAATATGGTCGAGGATAAAAAGTCGTATGAAAATTGACTATAATGGTAATTAAGACACTCGTATGAAAATTATGAAATTCGCTTGCGCTCGTTTCATAAACATACTCGCGTCTTAATTACTACCATTATAGGCTCGTTGCATAATGTACTATTTTAGTTACTGCTTACAAGATTATAATTACAACACGTCTGTAAATTGCACGATAGCATTTAAGATCAGAAATAGTGGCAAAGCAATGTTAATATAGGTTTCCAAACCATTTAATTTAGACTGCAAAAATATTAATTTGAAATGTTAGGAAGTGAAAATTTCCAGCTTTACAGGAACGTAAATTATCACAATATTAATCGTTTAATAAACAAGACAAGAATGGCACACGTAGACCTACCATTAGTTTTAATACACTGCCCTTTTTGAGCGTAGGTAGTGCATCTAGAATCTCTCTCGTCAGTAATTTTCGTAAGATATACACGTAAACTTTACATGCAGAAAAGTTTGGTAAGTCGCAGTTTCTTTGCAGGTAGTACTCGTAGATATACACCTATATACCTACTGTGTTTTGTCACAACTCAAATGGGGAAAGGAGGAAAGAAAGTACGTAGACAAAGTCGAATTTCTCTTCAGCGTTCAAGTCACATTCTCTGTATACTTGACGTGATCACAATTCTTAAACAGTGATCATATTATATATTTATTTCACGTTCTTGTGCCTTCATATTTCGGAGCGACTTATCTTTCGGCTGTTGCCTGCACTTGAGTCATTATTGAGCGGAATAATTACTTACGATTACTTGCAACGCGCATGGTTTCGCAGAAAGTTGAAATGTATGGCAACCGCTTCCATATACAGTATATAAACAAACTAAAACTTGAATCAAAATAAATGATTTATGGACATGTCATAAGCAGGCCTATAGTTTTAATTGGTTATTTTACAGCGCTTTATCAACTGCTATGGTTATCAAGCGTCTGAGTAAGATGGTGATAATGCCAGCGAAATGGGCCCAGGGTCCAGCGCCGAAAGTTACCCAGCATTTGCTCTTAATGGATTAAGAAAAACACTGGGGAAAAAACCTTAACCACGTAACTTGTCCCAGCCAGAATTTGAACCCGGGCCCGCTCGTTTCACGATCAGGCATTTTAATCGTTACTCAATAGCGGTGGACACCTATATTTTAAAACTATGTAAGCGTGTTTCTGGATATCAAATATGAACATATTTTCCTATGAATATTAGATCTAAAATGCTTGGTTATTTAAAATAATGGACAAAAATAATTCTTATCTAATAACTCTTTCCTTCCAAGATGTTACGTTTGTAGTGCTTTTATTCTGGAATAGTGTTTATTAGTGCATGCTAATGTGAAGCAATGGAAGAGAGGGGGAAGGTTTAATGCCGACTTTTGTACCTAAGAAGTCATTTACTGTATTAGTGTCGAAAATGTTTTCATTGCAAGAACTGAGTGCTATTTATCTCACGTGGGGTGAATGCAATGCAATCCACTTGCTGTACGTTGGAGATATACCAAGTTTCACAACAGACGTTTGCCATCCATACCTATTTTCATGGCTGTGGACTAATGTGCTCGTTAGATAGCTTCACTCTGCAAACGCTAGTATAGATGGTCCATCAATGTTTAGGCCTGAATCGTTAGTGACAGACTCATTGGCCCAAACCCATTTCCACATTGTCTTTGCGGAACTTCATATCACTTAAGAGGACATTTGCCAAACCTCCTTGAGGATGTATCCCCACAAGTAAGGATGTATATATGGGTCATGCACGTTGGAGCCCCAGCATACTTCTCCCTCAGAAACAATTTCAATGTGCGGTATCCTGGGCGATGGATTGAACGCCGTGGACTAGTCTCATGGCCATCGCGATCACCAGACCTTACTCCATTAGATTTTTATTGTTGGGATCATTGAAGACCATCGTCTAATCAAACACCACTAAACGAGACACAGAATATATGGATACTTGTGTAGAATGTTTACTAGATAGACCGTACAAAACCTGGAGTATACAAATGACTGCACCAGGCTTGTATATCCATTGTGCGCAAGCATGTGTGAAAAATAATAATGGACAATTTCAGCGTCTCTTCTAAATACAATTCATTCATAGTTTTCTGTCTTTCCTTGCAAACACAGCATTCTTTCATTTTTTTATTTTCCGCCTTCCTCTTAGCCTCTGCATACGATACATATATTTTAATGTTGTCTATCATCTGATATCTTCTTCTGGCCCGAACTTTTCGTCCGTTCACCATTCCTTCCAATGCATCCTTCAATAGGCAGTTTCTTCTTAGGCAGTGACCAGTGAACTCCGTTTTCTCTTCTTTCTTCATCTACTCTTTCTAACTCAACTTCATTTCTTATTCTGTCTGTCCATTTTAATACTTTATTCTTCTCCATATTCACATTTCAAATGTGAATAGTCGTTTCTCTTCACTTCATCTTAATATCTATGTTTCTGGCCTATACAGTGCCATACACCATGCAAAGCACTTTACTGTCTCTTCCTAGTTCTTTTTCCGTAGGTCCGAAGAAGAAGCTTCATTTTTCTATTAAACACTTCATTTCCCATCACTATCCTGCTTTTAACTTCCTGGCAGCAGCTCATGTTACTACTTTATAATAGGCTATATCCCAAGTATTTGGTTGATCTTACTTTTTATCAGAGCATTATGTTGAAAATGATATCCACCTTTCTGGATGCAAGAATCACATCAGAGAAACTTGCAAATATTCTGGCAAGAATATAGTTAAGTCGTAGGAAATCTTCACGCCGATTAGCACAAGAATGCGATTATGTTGCAGAAAGTGTTTTTTTTTTATTTCTACACCGATGTGATTCTTGCATCCAGAAAGGTATACATTATTTTCAACATATGCTTTGATAAAAAGTAAGATCAGCATAATGTTTTATTTTCAAATCTTACCAGCGCATTATTTGTACGGAAATACAGACCTAAAGCACTGCCATTTAAGGTCAATTCGTTTTCTTCCCGTGCGAGAGAGATGTCGGATCCCCTCACTAAACGCGCGTTACGACCGGTTATAATCGTTATAACGTCGCTATTTTATAGGCCTATATGTGCCGCGCTGTCCTTATCAATTATCGAAAGCTTGGAAGCAAATATCCAACTCACCTGGCTGAGAACCCGAGAAGAGTTAATCTATTCTAGCTCATGGAAAATTTGTACTTATTCATGACAAACTGAAACTTAATCCAGACAAATTCTTTGAAGCACTACGAAATGGCGTTCTTGTGCTTATCAATTACCCATATTTAATGTTTACAATAAATTATAATTTGTAATGTTGAATTGTCTTTGCATTATTCATTAATGCTTATCGAAAATCTATCTCCTTGCGCTCGCCCTCGGCCGCTTAAGAAACTTAATACACTTACCTGCGCTCGGGCGTGCGTTCGATACCTGCTTGCCTCATCCCGCCAAATACCACTTCGCTATGACCAATTCCATTGACGCTAAATATCCTAGTACCCTGATAAAGCTCTTTAAATAACCGAAAGAAAATGCAGAATTGCTGAAAATAATTTGCTATTAACACAATTGCTTTAGGCCTACTTGTTCGGTAAATGTACCGCAACTACCTGTATGATACATGTAGCGTGTATTATTTTCTTCTAAAGATGAGACACTTCGAGGATTAGAAAGACTCTCAGATGGGATCATAGACAAATAACAGAGGATGGGATATAACAAGCAATCGGAAAAACAACTGAATATCATATAGCGCGAGAGGACCGTTGCTATGGTAACAATGGCTGAGTTGCCAATGTTACAGTTCCTACGTAGTGAGCATAGACAAACAGTGACTGCTTAATAGCTGTCATGGCGCCATTTGTTGTGCACACAGTGTCAATTAGTAATACGTTGTCGATTTTTGTCGATATTGTTTTATACAGTGCTCTCATTTTACGAGGAAACTAGATTGCAGCGGAACCCCGGCATTCACTTTCCTGCGTGTCGTGCTTGCACCGGCGGTGAGAGTGTTCCGGTACAATTCTCTTGGGATGTTTATTTTGTAGAATAGGATTCCCACGCTGCGATCGGTAGAGCAGGAAGCCGGCCGGCAGCGGAATGATGCTAAGTTTTGTTCGTAAAATGAGAGCACTGTACCTATGGATCAGTTGTTATTGTCAATTAATGTTTTAACGTCAGCTGGCAGCCCGCATCAGCTGACTGCTGAGCTGACTGCATGATCGCCCAGTGCAAGCTAGCACTGTAATTCCAAGCACGGCCACTAAACAGTCATGTCCCATCTTTTGAAAAAAAAAAAAAACACATAATTATTGTCTCATATTCATCAAGAATATACATTGAAAATCGTTTGGCGTTCTTTTGACTTTCATTGTTAAGCTACTTACTCCCCTTCACTGTGACGTACGTTTTGCTTTTCACGGACACTGAAATTATTCACCATTCTGTACTAAATTGTGAGGCTCCATTTCTAGTAGGTTGTCAGCACTGGTAATTGAAATTGTCATGCAAAAACGGCTTAAGGTACGTACTTCACTCTTGCTCATCGGCATTTGTACACAATTTCACATGAGAAATCAATTACAAAATGAAATACTAAAATAGGAAATACTCTTACGGTTCTCAGGAAGTATATTTTTAACTTCTTGCTATGTACACTGCTGCACAATAAGAATTGCCGGTAGCTTGCATTATATCATTATTCTTTCTCTCGTTACAAGTTGCTGTGACCGTTTATTGATCGACACTAACTATTCCAAACACCCGACGATTGTATAATTGAGACATCATAAAGGAGCAAATTCCTTTCAACATATCTTCATCCTATTATTCGCAATATAGAATGATATCTGCCAATCTATTATTATTTTGATCTACATACGCTATTGTTACAAAGATTATCATTAGTAATGAAGAATCTTATTAAGTTTACCACCCTGACTGGTTCGTTTTTGTTTTTCACTTGTTTGTTTCCCGCCAACATCTGACATTTAATTTTAAATCTCTATAAACAAATTACATACAGAACAGATGTGAAGAGTTGAAGACGTCTCTAGAATTAATTTTTTTCATCGGTCTGTTTAAGTGCAGACGTGTTTATTAGTTATGAAAGTTATGTTATTTGTAATTTCCTTAACCATAGGCCTACTGCGAAGGTTTTGTATTACCGGTACTTAAAAAAAAAAAGAGCGAAACCATTGAGTATTCACATACCGGTACCGGATTGTAAGGGACGATTTCCAACAGCTTTCTGATGTTTTTGCACCGCATAACTCATTTTTCATTCTTAATGACACATAGCGGTTTTTGGTACGTTCGATAGAAAACTTTGATCAGTATGACGGACATCAGTGACATCATCGAGGATCACTGACAGGTTAGATTTGGTTTGTTCAGAATTTTGGTGTGCCTTGAATATACGTTTTTTGAGTTTTCGTAATGTGATTTGCTAGCTGTCTCCACACATATTACATAGTTCATAGTTCTCGGTATAGTTACGGGCCTTAAGGTCTGATGAACCTGTAATTCTTTTTAACAAGTTCTCATATTAGCAGTCAAATGATACTTACTTCCCAAACACTCTAGACAGATGGACATACAAACTTAGTAAACCACTTAATTCACTAATAATTCTGTATTTCTGTCGGGGGTTTTTTTTACATTCTTTTCTGGGTTTTACTGTTAGCTAATCCATTTTCAAGCTTACATTTACACTTGACATTGGATGATCATATGATTTGACTTCTGTGGGTTAGGATCAGCACGATGTCGAGCATCCACCACATTATAATAGTCTGATATTTTAATTGTTTATTAAGCACATTCAAAAATTTTTCGTTACATTTTCTCATTTTTATATAGACATACTAGAAATTTTTTTTCAGACTTCTTGCTTCTTGCAGGTGTGATCTGAAAATGTAATACATACATGATATAATATTTGCAACAGTAGGTACAAGGTATAAATAAAATTATTCATGAATAATTTCGAGGGAAAAATTGTTCCGGAGCCGGGTATCGAACCCGGGACCTTTGGTTTAACGTACCAACGCTCTACCACTGAGCTACCCGGGAACTCTAACCGACACCGATCCAATTTTTCCCTCTATATCCACAGACCTCAAAGTGGGCTGACAACAGTCAAGCAACCAACTTCGAGTGCACACTAACTCCGTGTGACTTAAATTGTGGTTTTCTGTTAACGAACAGTGACGTGTATTATGCAAATCAAGATTTCAGGTATAACTCCCTGTAAAGTTGATTTGAATAATTTCGAGGGTTAACGAACAGTGACGTGTATTATGCAAATCAAGATTTCAGGTATAACTCCCTGTTAACGAACAGTGACGTGTATTATGCAAATCAAGATTTCAGGTATAACTCCCTGTAAAGTTGATTTGAATAATTTCGAGGGTTAACGAACAGTGACGTGTATTATGCAAATCAAGATTTCAGGTATAACTCCCTGTTAACGAACAGTGACGTGTATTATGCAAATCAAGATTTCAGGTATAACAGCCCACTTTGAGGTCTGTGGATATAGAGGGAAAAATTGGATCGGTGTCGGTTAGAGTTCCCGGGTAGCTCAGTGGTAGAGCGTTGGTACGTTAAACCAAAGGTCCCGGGTTCGATACCCGGCTCCGGAACAATTTTTCCCTCGAAATTATTCAAATCAACTTTACAGGGAGTTATACCTGAAATCTTGATTTGCAAAATTATTCATGTTCTCAAAAGTATAAGTTCCAGAGTCATTGAAGAGATAGGCTAGTTGTTTCATTATTATTCTGAATATAAAAAGCGGATATTACCTGTACAATACGTTGTGACATTTGCGTGCAAACTTCTCTCACAGTATTGTCTATGATATCATAGTAGTTCCTATGAATTTTCCGGATTTTATTTATTGCATCGTCCTAAAGAAGTGAACATAAAGATTAGAAGCTCAGATAAATTATTCAATATAAATTGTACATGAAGTAGCAATATATATACAGTATATAAATCCGCAATTAATTCACAAAGTTTCCCTGTATGATGAAAAGATTGGTGTGTGGTGTGCCATAACAATAAATCGAGTAATAGAACAGATAATTTTTTAAGATATTGTATGCTATTTGTAGAAGTATTGACAAGCTTTCAGAAATGCCTTATTTGTGTAATTTACCAACCCCCGAAGATTAACGATATTGCAGAGATCGAGAGATCGTTATTGGAATTCATCACAGATTATGAACACGTCTTAATAATGGGTGATCTTAACACAAATTTGTTAGCCTCTGATTCGAACTACACTAGACATCTATTGACCATGTTCCAGGCTCTTGATCTAGCAGTCCTTCCCCTTGAACCAACCCACCATACCCAATCTTCCGAATCCCTATTAGACTTAATTATTACGAAGAATGCAGACAAAGTACAAAAACATGGACAATGTGCGGCTTCGGGAATTTCGTACCACGATATTATTTATCTAGTATATTCTTTGAAGTGTCCCAAGCCCACACCTAAACTCATAAAGTATCGTGACTTGAAACGTATTGATGAAACCCAACTACTTGAAGACGCAATAAAGATTCCCTGGGACTCAATATGGACCTTACATACTGTTGACGAGAAACTTGTTAAACTAAATGAGTATATTATAAATTTATATGACAAGCATGCTCCTATCAAATCTAAACGCGTAAAAAGAACACCAGCACCATGGATGACTGCTGACATACGTAGTATGATTACGGACAGAAACACTGCATACAAAACGTTTAAACATGACAAGACAGAAATCTCTTATAATTATTATAAACTCTTACGTAACAGAACTACTCAAGCCATTAGAAACGCAAAACTGAGACATTTTCATAACATCTTGAAGGGGGGAGCTGACCCTTCCAAACTGTGGAGAAACTTACGGACAATTGGCTTAGGAAATCCCAGGACTCAGGTAGACAGTGTGCCAGTTTCTCTTGACGAACTAAATGACCATTTTGCAACGGTACAGTCAATAACCTTGGATACGGTCGACAAACAGCAGACAGTTAACGAATTACAAATGACTCCAATTCCGGATAGAGAAATATTTTTCTTCACTTATGTCACAGAAACTGAAGTGAGAGCGGCAATAAAACGTATTACTTCTAAAGCTGAAGGTGTGGATAATATTAGTATAATATTATTGAAGAAAATATTGGACATAATACTGCCGACATTAACACATATATTCAACGCCTCACTCATAACTTCTACCTACCCGAACCTCTGGAAGAAAGCCTTTATCCGTCCGATCCCTAAAATTAAAACCCCATTATGTGCAAATGATTTCCGTCCAATTAGTATCCTACCTGCCCTATCAAAAGCTCTGGAACGTATTGTTCACAAACAACTAATGAACTATCTAACCGAACATGCCTTACTGGACGAATACCAATCCGGGTTCAGAAATGGACATAGTACGACTACAGCACTACTAAAAGTGAATGAGGATATACGTGAAGCCACAGATGAACGTAAATTAACATTACTGACATTACTTGACTTCAGTAAGGCATTTGATACAGTTGACACGGACCTTCTATTATGTAAATTAAGACTTCTGCATCTTTCTGAAAGTTCTGTTACTTGGTTTGAATCCTACCTTCGCGAACGTCAACAATGTGTCATTGCATGCGATTATTCTTCAAGATGGTGTGTCGTGAAATCTGGAATTCAACAAGGATCAGTTCTCGGACCTTTACTCTTCATGATTTATATTAATGACGTGACTAAAATGATAAAACACTGCAAATACCATATGTATGCTGACGACTTGCAAATTTATTTGCATTTCCACCCTGATGAGACTAGTGACGCAGTAAATAAAATAAACGAAGACTTAAATTCGATTTCACTGTGGTCACACAAATTTGGATTAAGGTTAAATCCAGAGAAATCGCAAGCAATCGTAATGGGACATAATCGTCTACGAAGTACTCTTGATAGTGGTACTATACCACATATAACATTGAATGGGATTATTGTTAAATACAGTGAAACAGTTAAAAATCTTGGCATTTTTATGGATAGCGATCTAAATTGGAACACCCAAGTAACACACACTTGCAAAAAAATATTTTCTCAACTTCACTCTTTGCTTCATATGAAAGAATTTCTACCACTTAGTCTAAAAAAGAATCTTATTCAGACGCTTGTAATGCCCCATTTTGATTATTGCGATTCCTTACTAACTAATGTAAGTTCACTCTTAGCTGAGAGACTACAACGTGTTCATAATGTGTGCATACGATTCATCTGCAATACTCGTAAATTTGACCATATAACACCTTCCCTCCAGTTACTTTCATGGGTGCGTCTGAAGGAACGAAGAACAATACATTCACTGTCTCTTCTATTTAGAATCATGCATACTTCTACTCCGAATTATCTCTTATCGCGCTTTCAATTTCTTACAACTCTTCGAAACCGACATCAAGCACTTCTTTCTATCCCTCATCATAGAACGTCTCTATACTCATCCTCGTACACTGTAGAAATACCTCGTCTCTGGAATTCGCTACCTAATGATGTCAGGGACTGCCGGACTTTATCACAATTCAAAATTAAATTGGAAAATTTTGTCTTGTTTAATGCTTTTTAGATATTGCTAGAAGTGTCGATTTGTGTTTTTTTTTACTCCAGATTAAAATCGCAAGTTTCTTGTTTATGTTAGTTAATTAGGATACAATTAATTATACTTAATCACTCATTTAAAGTTTGTGTGACTGCAACCTGTGTATATTTTTGTGTGACTTTACTTCGTTTATAGTGTTTTTTTTTTTCCTTTTTATTTCTGTT
This sequence comes from Periplaneta americana, assembly GCF_040183065.1. Taxonomy (NCBI): domain Eukaryota; kingdom Metazoa; phylum Arthropoda; class Insecta; order Blattodea; family Blattidae; genus Periplaneta; species Periplaneta americana. Next base: position 207,680,724 of record NC_091117.1, on the reverse strand, counting down.
ATTGTATTTGTATTCCTGGTGTTGTGGAAGAGAAGGCCTGATGGCCTTAACTACACCAGAATAAATAAATAAATAAATAAATAAATAAATAAATAAATTCAGATCCTGCACTGTGGCGATGTGGTCTGAGGCATCCTGTCTAGGACTCACGTAATGGAATGCACGCCGGTTCGGTGTGGATTTGGAAATGCGTCACAAGAGGATCAGTGCAATAGATCTTAACAGGTCGCAGTGCTGGGCCATAGTGCCCTCATTAAAATTCAGTTCAATTCAATTATACTCGACAAGTCATTTTACCATTTTACGGATGAAAATCTTACAAGTATCAGTATTTTTTTCCAAAATGATAGAAGGAATTTTAACTTACCTGAGTCACCTGCTGTAGCGAAGCCTGAAGCACTATATTATCGAGGCTTTCGTTTAGTTGTTTTTGACTGTTTTGTATGGTAATAGTCTGAAAAGCGAAAAATATAATATATGTAGCTTATTATTATTATTATTATTATTATTATTATTATTATTATTATTATTATTATTGGTTACATCAGCTTCTTGTCTATGCGGATGACGTGATTATGTTAGGAGAAAATCCACAAACGATTAGGGAAAACACGGAAATTCTACTTGAAGCAAGTAAAGTGATAGGGTTGGAAGTAAATCCCGAAAAGACTAAGTATATGATTATGTCTCGTGACCAGAATATTGTACGAAATGGAAATATAAAAATTGGAGATTTATCCTTCGAAGAGGTGAAAAAATTCAAATATCTTGGAGCAACAGTAACAAATATAAATGACACTCGGGAGGAAATTAAACGCAGAATAAATATGGGAAATGCCTGTTATTATTCGGTTGAGAAGCTTTTGTCATCTAGTCTGCTGTCAAAAAATCTGAAAGTTAGAATTTATAAAACAGTTATATTACCGGTTGTTCTATATGGCTGTGAAGCTTGGACTCTCACTCTGAGAGAGGAACAGAGATTAAGGGTGTTTGAGAATAAGGTTCTTAGGAAAATATTTGGGGCTAAGAGGGATGAAGTTACAAGAGAATGGAGAAAGTTACACAACGCAGAGCTGCACGCATTGTATTCTTCACCTGATATAATTAGGAACATTAAATCCAGACGCTTGAGATGGGCAGGGCATGTAGCATGTATGGGCGAATCCAGAAATGCATATAGAGTGTTAGTTGGGAGGCCGGAGGAAAAAAGACCTTTAGGGAGGCCGAGACGTAGATGGGAAGATAATATTAAAATGGATTTGAGGGAGGCGGGATATGATGGTAGAGGCTGGATTAATCTTGCTCAGGATAGGGATCAATGGCGGGCTTATGTGAGGGCGGCAATGAACCTCCGGGTTCCTTAACAGCCAATAAGTAAGTAAGTGTTGTTGTTGTTATTATTATTATTATTATTATTATTATTATTATTATTATTATTATGCACCCTCACTTTGAGAGAGGTACAGAGGTTAACAGTGTTTGAGAATAAGGTGCTTAGAAAAATATTTGGACTAAGAGGGATGAAGTTACAGGAGAATGGAGAAAGTTACACAATGCAGAACTGCACGCATTGTATTCTTCACCTGACATAAGGAGGAACATTAAATCCAGACGTTTGAGATGGGCAGGGATGTAGCACGTGTGGGCAAATCCAGAAATGCATGTAGAGTGTTAGTTGGAAGGCTGGAGGAAAAAGATCTTTGGAGGGGCCCAGACGTAGATGGGAGGATAATATTAAAATGGATTTGAGGAATGTGGGATATGATGATAGAGACTGAATTAATCTTGCTGAGGATAGGCACCGATGGCGGGCTTATGTGAGGGTGACAGTGAACCTCTCGGTTATTAGACAGTTTTCTTTTTGTTGCTTTTAGGTCGCAATCCGTCTTTGCACTATCATTCACTGTATTACCTGTGGAGGAGTTACCCTCTCTTCTCTCACGTTAGCATTTTGCTTTAATTATAAACAGAGGCATTTTATGTACATGTACATCATATAATAACGAATTTATGGATTGTGTAAGAATTCGTACCATTAATTTTAAGTTATCATGATAGTCGTTCAATATTTCCATAATTTCTTCTTGGTATACTTTGTATGTTTTCATCACAGAAGAATTTATTTTATTCTGAAAAAAAAAAAAAAAGAAATTAAATACATTATTGTGACTTACTACTATCTCACTCAATGCCCAGATTGATGTAATCATCTTGGTACGGTACATAGAGATAAAAGACGGAGTTCAACTGCCTTTTGGAGGAAAATAAAGCTGAGTTATACAGTGACATTGTTTTGTTTAGCCGCGTGGTTAATTTTCCCATCACCTGCTGCTAGGAGCTTATCTGCGACAGAATATCCATCCAGTTTGCTGGCAGTGAAACATTTAGTATAGGAATTTCTACTTACCCAGCTCAAAGTAAGTCCATTTTGAATAGTGATAATGACAAGTTCTACATAGGACAGACAGGCAGATCATTCCAAACAAGGTACAAAGAACACATTAAAGCTATAACCAGAGGACACAATACATCTACATACGCCGATCACATAACCAATACTAATCATACATATAGTAACATAAATACGGACATGGAAATCCTACACACACAACCCAAGAACCAAAAACTCAACACACTAGAACAATACGAAATATACAAACACACTAAAACACACCCCGATCAAATCCTCAGCACACAGATCAATTTCAGTACACACACACTATTCGACTCCACACTTCAACACCTTCCAACAATAAAACACACCCTCTTAACAGGCAGAGAAGTTCGAGATGACGCCGTGATCTAGTAGGCTCTGATGATGGTGCGTGAAGCACTGAAACAGCTGTAAGCCAGACAAATATTACATATTTAACACGAGTAAGTCCACTAGTTCATCAATTAATCAAAGTAAGTGTTGAAAATGTCCCCCACCAACTGCTACACACTGTTGACACCTTCTTATGAAATTGTTAATTACTTTAAAAAGTTCTGCTTCACTGATTGTCTCGATTTCAGCTCTTATAGTCTTTAAGCTCATTATTTGTATGCGGGTTTTTCGCATAAACCTTATCTTTAAACGCCTCACATAGATAGAAATCTCATGGTGTTAAATCTGGGGCCCACAAATTTTTATGATAATTCTCCTTCCGAAAATTCGACGCACTTCTCTCATGGATTCTTCGGCAGTATGATCAGTGGCGGAGTCTTGTTGGAAATATAATGAGGATTGATGTCAAAGAGATGCATTAAAATGGCAGTTAGTTGTCAACCTACCATTCTCCTAGTAATTAATCTGATTTAGTTGTCAACCTACCATTCTTCTGCTAATTAATCTGGTTATAAATATCAATAGCATAGGTATAATCCAAGATATGCCCAACAGTGCCAAATTCTTGAGTGGTGCTGGAACATTAGTTAATCTTTCTGAAAAGGAAATAATAATAATAATAATAATAATAATAATAATAATAATAAATAATAATAAACTGTATTATGGTATTAGAATAGAAATTAATTAATTTTATTTACTTTCAGTGAGATTGTCATCGACCTTGTGGCTAATGCCACAACTCATGGACGAGAACGAACAGGAGTTCATTTTCCAACAAGATGGAGGCCCTACACATATGGAGGTACCTAAATCAACACCTACCAGGTCGATGAATTGGTCGTGCAACGGACACAGACAGCACCTTTGCACAATGCCATCCTGTTCACCGGATTTCACAGTGTGTGATTTCTTTCTGTGGGATTTCGTCAAGGACAATGTTTACATACTTCCACTTCCAGCGATGTTGGCCGAATTGAGAAGGTGCATTAACACAGCAATCAGGAACGTTGTACAAGACATGCTTGAGAGGGTTTGGCAAGAATGGAATCACCACCTGAAAGTCTGCCATATTACACGCGGGACTCACATCAGATGCATCTAAGGTCAGTATTAAATTCAGACTTTTCTCTTTAAAATGGTGGTAAGATGGTGTATTTATGTTGAATATTGGTGAAAATATAACCTTCTGAAATCTTCCAATATTTCGTAATGGTGCATAATAAAAAGGATTACTATTCCTGTTGTTAGCAACAAAATACTACTTAGGAATATAATATATGGTGATCACTACTCTCTGAAGTATTCTGTATTTGTATTTAAAATACTGGGATATCAGTATTTTGTCCATCTCTGAGTGTTAACACATGATGCAGAAAATAAGAAAAGAGAGCAGTGAAATTTAAACTATTAGTCGCTCCTCTTTGTGATCATCAGTTAGCTCATATGGTACAGATTTTCTAATTTCGTATAACTTCCCCATGTTGCTTAGGTACATGCGAATTGTTTCATCTTTATATGGAACCTTTTTGCTAATGCTTGACACGTCTGTTGTAATACAGATTCAATTACATTCTTCATTACATCACCAAATGATGCCAGGCATCTTTCTCTTGGAGAAGCTTAATGTAATCTATCACCATTTAAATTTGTTGAATTACTTCTGCTCTGTTCTTTCGTCGAGTCTTCATTTGTGGTAAGACATATCTTTCGAGCAGCTTTTATTTTTGAAAGGCATGGTGAGGGCCTATAAGCTGATACAATAACAATAGGAGTTTTGTCAGGATCCGTCTGTGGTTATCTATTTAACAAATATTAGTAGTTTACAATATTTGTCACATTTATTTATTTAGTTTTTTAACGTTTACGGCTTGAGTAAGCCATCTTCAGAAAAAAGTTTTATGCCTATATACATGAAGTGGTACAGGGGCGGATGCAAGGGGGGGATTAAGGGGATATATCCCCTCCCGAAATTTTGAGGAAAATACGATACAAGAAACAAAAATAATATTAATTTTAATTCGTGAATGTATATAGGAATTAGAGAGTTTTCCACGTAAATTCTCTTAGATGAAATGTTAAATTCCAAGAACTGCAGGAAGACAAACACAGCGTTCTTACTTCAAGACAGAGAGTCATGAAGAGTATTTCAGGCTTTTAAGTTTCCTTCTCTTCTTAGACTATTTCATTAGTCAGCTCAAGGACAGGCTTTTAAATCATAAGGGAATCCTAAAGGCCATACAAACTTTGTTGCCTAAAAACATAGTGCGAGCATCAGATGAAGATTTAGAAACTGCTGTTGAGGCTATGGTAAATCAGTGGCCCAATGATGTTGATGCATCACCAGAGTCTTTCTTCAATGAACTGAGGATGCGGAGAAGAAATTTCCTTGATCAGAAAAATCTTCACCTAATACCTACTGTTTTTATATCATCTTTGAACAGGTGCAATGCAATTATTTTTCCCTGCACTCGCAAGGCGCTGAAACTTTTCTGCATGTTGCCTGTAACTACAGCAACACCAGAATGGTCGTTCTCAACATTGCGGCATTTGAAGACTTACTTGAGCACGATGGGAGCAGACAGATTAAATGGACTGGCCTTGATGTATATACATAAAAATGTAGAAGTAAAAGCTCATGAAGTACTGGATGAAATGTCTAAGAAGCCTCGTCACCTTCTTCTGTAAATGTCATTCTGTCATTATTTATGTATTGCAGTCATTTTAAATGTTAAAATTTAAAAAAATTATGGTTTATTTAACAACACTCGCAATTGCCGAGGTTATATCAGCATCGCCGGTGTGCCGGAATTTTTTCCCTCAGGACTTCTTTTACATGCCAGTAAATCGACTGATATGAGGCCTGTCGCATTTAAACACACTTAAATGCCATCGAGCTGGGTTGGGGTAGAACCCACAACTTCGAGCACAGAAGGCTATACCGACTATGCTACTCAGGCCAACTTGTAAATGTTTGTGACTCGGAAACAAATTGTGAGTATATAAACTTATTTCTCATTACTCCATTTTTACTATCTCCTCAAATCCCTCCCCGAAAAAAAATCCTGCGTCCGCCCCTGAAGTGGTACATATGTGTATAGTACAAATAGCCTAAATGAAACAGTTGAAAAATATGTCTCTGTGGAGATGAGTGAACATACAGTGATTAAAACATTACTGTATTAAAAACAAGGGCTATGTTTTTAAAATAGGTTAATTTTTCTTTGAAAGTCTTAGTTGGACAAAAAGGAGGTTAAAAATGACTTTTTCTAGTGTTTATAAATGATCTTGCCCCCCCTAATAAAAGATGTAGGTCGTCCCATATTATTTGCAGATGACACAAGTATAGTAATTACAGCCAATAACTCCAACACATTCCAATCTTCAACAGAGGAAATTCTCTTCAAAATAAGTGACTGGTTCTCAGTCAATAAATTGGTATTAAATTGTAACAGAACTAACATAATTCAATTTAAATCCTGTGCAAATTCAACCTCGCAAATTTCTAGTGCAATAATTAACAACAGATCCCTATTAGAAACAACAACAACCAAATTTCTTGGCTTAAAAATCGATAATGTGTTAAATTAGAAAAATCATATTAAAGAAATTAACCCCAAACTAAATTCAGCATGTTTTGCTATTAGAACTATGCAAAAGATAGTAAATATCAATACCTTAAAAACAATATACTTTGCATACTTCCACTCGGTAATGAGTTTTGGAATAATATTCTGGGGAAATTCCACAGATAGTAACAGTATATTTCTATTACAAAAAAGAGTAATTAGAATAATAGTAGGTGCCAAATCTAGGGAATCTTGTAGGACTATTTTCAAAAAACTACAAATAATGCCAATGGCTTGTCAGTATATCTTTTCATTAATAGTCTTCCTCGTATGTAATCGTGAAAACTTTGTAACTAATTCAACAGTTCATAGCATAAATACACGTCAAAAAATGACTTTCATACTCCATCGGCAAGTCTATCGTGCTATCAGAAAGGAGTGCGTTATATGGCAGTAAAAATTTTTAATAGCCTCCCTATCGATATAAAAAATGAAACTCAAAACATAAGATTATTTAGGACTAAATTAAAGAAGTACCTAATTTCTCACGCCTTCTATTCTGTAAGTGAATTCATGACATTCAATAACACTTCATGAAATTGATACTAAAACTTTGTGTTGTACTAGTAGACTATATTGTAAATCTCGTCTGTATATATTTCATCTAGATTGTGACTATAAATTAAGACTTTATAATAGTATTAAGTTTTTTGACTTGTTCCATATTCTAGCTGTAAGCATGTATGAATACCATGGAATGTTAATAAATACAATACAATACAATACAATACAATACAAAATTTCCGTGCAGTGAACAGTAATCATCTCCCATCCACTATAAAATATTCTGTACAGAGTTTCACCACTTTTTTCTCCAGAAGAAAAGCATTGGTTATAATAACAAACTTCCTAATGTTCAAATGAAAACTAAGTGGTAGATTATTACTGTACGGTAGTTAACTGGTTTCGACTTCGTGTTAGTAATCCTCTTCTTATTAAATCAACAATGGGCAACTTCTCATATTAACACTTTAAAGAAGTTGTACTAATGTACAGCGCATTTTTCTCGTTGAAATTTATTTAATGAAAAAAATGTATGAATCGTATTTATGCTTCAGAAAATATTTTTCTTATGAGAACGGAACTTGTTTTTTCACATTTATTTACTAATTTAATACATTGTCAGTGGTTGTGTAACCTCTGAAAAACACTGCCAAAACATTCATAAACACAACTCATATGATTTCTTAAATTGATATGTTTCAACAATGGAAATGCGCAATTTGGGACAGGTCTTGACAAGAGCGCATAACAGTTCCTTTGTTAGATTGAATTAATGTGTGGTATGAGAGGTAGGAAGAAGCATACCTTCGAGTAAAGACATTACAGATATTCTGGTTTTAAAAGTAGATGATCTTTTACTATGATAAAAACCAGTTTTCTCCTTGTTTATAAAAGATTCTGCAGCAATATCTTCTGGAGTGCGATTATAATCCTCATGTTCTTGAATTATTTGTTCATTTGGTAAGAATATTATATAGTTTTGGCTCAAGATGTCAGATTTGTGGTCTTTTTTTGAAAGTGACATAATTTTTCCAAGAATTTCTGTTTCTGGATCCTTTTTCAAAGCAACAGCAATGTTCATGTTGTCTTGTACCTAAAAGTCAGAATCTAACATTACATATATAGGATGTTTCAGGAGTGATAGTAGCCTAAATATTTTAGAATGCTGTATATCAATAATTTTGAGTGGAAAGGTTCACATAGACGTGTGCCCTTTTGTCAATAGATGTAATGCTGTTTGAATCTGGTGATATGTGTAGTGCAGAGCAGCTTGCCTGCACTTTCAGTGAGCACTTACAGCTTGTCCAAGTCAAGTCTGCGAGTGAGGATATCGGGATGGAATGTAGAGGCTGGTTATTATACGACGCTGTATCAACATCTAGGTTATTTAGTGTCTGAATGATATGAAGGTGATAATGCCGGTGAAATGAGTCGGGGGTCCAGCACCGAAAGTTACCCAGCATTTGCTCCTATTGGGTTGAGGGAAAACTCCGGAAAAAACCTCAACCAGGTAACTTGCCCCGACCGGGATTTGAACCCGGGCCACCTGGTTTCACGGCCAAACACGCTGACCGTTATTCCACAGGTGTGGACTGGAATGTAGAGGCAAAACACAGTTGGCACATAGGTCACTTGACACTCAGATTTCAAGGCGTGCACATCGTTTAAAATACACTATGGAGCGCACGCATTTTTTGTCCTTGTCTTCCGATAAAGGCAACAGTTACGCTGTATCCCAGTCTCCCCCCTCATGCAGCTTTCCCTCCTATGCTTGCCAATCAGAACGCCAAACCTCACTGTCAAGCAGAAGTAGAAGTACAGTCTATTTCAAAGCATCTTAAATTGTTACCGCTCTATGAACTGAAGCGCAGTAGGAAAACTTTGCTGTCATATGAGACTGTACTGGTCTTCTCTCGTTACCGCCTCCTTTCACTACAGAACTGCCTCCAACTTCCCCTCTCGGCTCGCAGACTTGACTTGGTCGAACTGTAGAAGTGTTGTTAAGAATGCCGCACATCTGTATACATACTTAGTATGCTGTTATGTTTATATTCGGTTTTTATAATGAAGTGCTGTTGTTGTTTACATAGAATACCATCGATGGTTTCCTAAGCAGAGTGTTTACTAGTATCACAACAAACTGCGTGAAACTGGTACGGACTCAGAAACAAAATTTGTTTCTAGGTCTGTACTATCCCAGGAGTCATATTATTGCATCTGGACAGGCATATGAACAAACTTTGGATGAAGTAGAATACAACAGAATCTCACAAAATTTGTTTCTAGGTCTGTACTATCCCAGCAGTCATATTATTGCATCTGGACAGGCATATGAACAAACTTTGGATGAAGTAGAATACAACAGAATCTCACAAAATTTGTTTCTAGGTCTGTACTATCCCAGCAGTCATATTATTGCATCTTGACATGCATATGAACAAACTTTGGATGAAGTGGAATACAACAGAATCTCACAAAATTTGTTTCTAGGTCTGTACTATCCCAGCAGTCATATTATTGCATCTTGACATGCATATGAACAAACTTTGGATGAAGTAGAATACAACAGAATCTCACAAAATTTGTTTCTAGGTCTGTACTATCCCAGCAGTCATATTATTGCATCTTGACATGCATATGAACAAACTTTGGATGAAGTAGAATACAACAGAATCTCACAAAATTTGTTTCTAGGTCTGTACTATCCCAGCAGTCATATTATTGCATCTTGACATGCATATGAACAAACTTTGGATGAAGTAGAATACAACAGAATCTCACAAAATTTGTTTCTAGGTCTGTACTATCCCAGCAGTCATATTATTGCATCTGGACAGGCATATGAACAAACTTTGGATGAAGTAGAATACAACAGAATCTCACAAAATTTGTTTCTAGGTCTGTACTATCCCAGCAGTCATATTATTGCATCTTGACATGCATATGAACAAACTTTGGATGAAGTAGAATACAACAGAATCTCACAAAATTTGTTTCTAGGTCTGTACTATCCCAGCAGTCATATTATTGCATCTTGACATGGATATGAACAAACTTTGGATGAAGTAGAATACAACAGAATCTCACAAAATTTGTTTCTAGGTCTGTACTATCCCAGCAGTCATATTATTGCATCTTGACATGCATATGAACAAACTTTGGATGAAGTAGAATACAACAGAATCTCACAAAATTTGTTTCTAGGTCTGTACTATCCCAGCAGTCATATTATTGCATCTTGACATGGATATGAACAAACTTTGGATGAAGTAGAATACAACAGAATCTCACAAAATTTGTTTCTAGGTCTGTACTATCCCAGCAGTCATATTATTGCATCTGGACATGCATATGAACAAACTTTGGATGAAGTGGAATACAACAGAATCTCACTATTTCAGACTAATTTGGGGAAAAGTTTGAATTAGTGAAAGTGCAAATCATAGACAATTTACTGGAACAGGATTATTTCGACAATTGAAAAATATAATGATATTGTATAGTTGTTTAATTGCTAACTTAAGGCTGGTTCACAATAAACCGGGAACGAGAACCAGAGTCAAAACGAGAAGCAGAGAACGTGAATATGAAAATTGTTGATTCACAATAAACCGAGAACATAGACGACTATGCATATCGATATGCATGTCAATAACGATATGTAAAATCGATATTACGCATTCTGATGTTATTTGTGTATAATTGACCAATGGCTTTCTCTCATGAGTACAAGGCAGCCAACATAAACACAGGTTAACCAACTTCAAAATTTCAACGGTACTATAAATATGCCCATGCAGCTTTATTATCACAACCTATTTTAAGTCTACCATAACGTAAAATAATTAGAGAAGAAACATTTGTAATCGAACAAAAATGAACACAACAGTAGTTATTGAATTGAACTATGAATATGTAGTGTGTAATACAACCAATACAGTAATAAAATATGATTCACTTACGATCGGTGTTCAAAGACGCAGCTATTGAAAGCCACATATTCTCCTTCATTTTCTCATCTTTATACGAGTTGCGCTGCTTATCGTAAACGTGAGAATTTTCCTCAACACTCAATATTAGAATCTCATCAAATAAAACTTGCTCCATGATGCACAGCATAGAACAAAATAAGGCATAGGTTATGTCACGGTCTTCTTGCTACAAAATATACGACGACAAAATAGCTTTTAGATGGCAATAGAATGAATCTAGTGGGCTGTGATCGGAAACATGAACGCCAAAGTTGAAACTTGGCCAACTCTCCGTTCCCGATCCCGGGCTCCGTCAAACTTTTCGTTAATTGTGAATGCTCACATTTATGTGTACACATTTTAACAATTTTACCGTTTTCGTTTTCGTTCCGATTCTCGTTTCCGGTTTATTGTGAACCAGCCTTTAGTGTTTAATCATTCTATTTTACAATCATATGAAACACAAAATTTAAAAAAGAATGAGTTTGAAGTGCTTTAGTTAAAGTCATTAATTGCACAGGAAGTAGATACTGTAATTAGCTTTTACAAACATATTATATATAGAACACAAAACATGACTTAAAAAAAGAACGACTTTTAAGTTCTGTATTAGTACTGGGTCACGGTTTTTGTGACTGTACTTTTATTTAAGAAGTATTTGTTTTATATATATAATATAACAATTCAGAAACTTACTTTTGTTGGCACAGACTTTTCAATGTGACTCAGATTAACAGCTTGCATTTCCTCTTCAAATATTTCTTTTGCACGCTCTGAAAATAAATTTCTTTGAAAATGAAGATTGAAAAAACTGGTTTTCATGGATATGAATTGATATTTACCTGATTTTTGGTTCTAATTTTTGGAGAATGTATTGTTGCCAGGAAGTCAAAAGAATTATAACAATGGCAAAGGAAGCTATTAATAGAAAAAAGAACATTTTCTGCGGACCTTTGGAAAAATAAGTAAGGAAGAGACTAGTGACATACTCTATATGGAATGTGGCATTGTGTGGGGCAGAAACATGGACATTAAGTCGAAGTCAAGAAGAACTATTAGAATCATTTGAAATGTGGATATGAAGAAGAATGAAGCGTGTGAAATGGAAAGACAGAATAAGAAATGAACCTGTGTTTGAGAGAGTGGGTGAAGAAAGAATGATGGAATAGAAAAAGAAATTGGTTGGGTTACTGACTTAGAAGAAACTGCCTACTGAAGGATGCATTGGAAGGAATGGTGAATGGAAGATACATGAATTATAGTGCAGAGACTAAGAGGAAGTCAGAAAATAGGAAAGTTGGAGAATGCTGGCTTTGCAGTGACAGACCTGCCCTTGGGCAAAAAAACTATGAATGAATTCATTGTGAGTCTGCAAAAAATCGATTTGGAGATTTACTATGAAATACCTACAAGTGTTCACTATCCTTGATAGTGGAAATATAGTTTAGAGTATATGCCATCTGTCTGTGTGCAGCAATTTCTTCCAAACTGTTGGACAGATTTTGTTCATATTCAGTGTCTACGAGTTGATATGCTTAGAAATTATGTACATTAAATATAATAATATTAATAAAATATTAATAGATATTTGAGTCTTTACTTGAAATGATAAATGCACATTGGCATTCCAATTTAAAGAATCGTTAAATGATTTCCTTTGTGGTTATTTTGTCCATTTTGAATCTTGCGTACACTCTTTTAACACTTGAATATAAGTAATTGATTAACTAGCGGACTTACTCGTGTTAAAGTTTGTGCGGCTTACAGCTGTTTCGGTGCTTCATCACACCATCCTCAGAGCCTACTAGATCTCGGCGTCATCTCGAACTTCTCTGCCTGTTATGTGGGTGCGTTTGATTGTTGAAAGGTGTTGAAAGATGTCTTCAGTACACACACACTATTTGACTCCACTTTTCAACACCTTTCAACAATCAAACGCACCCACATAACAGCCAGAGAAGTTCGAGATGACGCCGAGATCTAGTAGGCTCTGAGGATGGTGTGATGAAGCACCGAAACAGCTGTAAGCCGCACAAACTTACATAATTAACACGAGTAAGTCCGCTAGTTAATCAATTACGGTTATTTTGTGTTACGGGATGAAATTAAATACAGAATAAATATGGGAAATGCATGTTATTATTCGACTGAGAAGCTTTTGTCATCCATTCTACTATCAAAAAACCTGAAAATTAAAATTTATAAAATATTTATATTACCAGTTGTTCTGTATGGTTGTGAAACTTGGAATCTCACTTTGAGAGAGGAACAGAGGTTAAGGGTGTTCGAGAATAAGGAAAATATTTTGGGCTTACAGGGATGAAGTTACAGGAGAGTGGAGAAAGTTACAGAACGCAGAACTGAACGCATTGTATTCTTTATCTGACATAATTAGGAATATTAAATCCAGATGTTTGAGATGGGCAAGGCATGTAGCATATATGGGCGAATCCAGAAATGCATATACTGTTAGTCGGGAGGCCGTTGGAAAAAAGACTTTGGGGAGACCGAGACATGGTTTGGAGGATAATATAAAAATGGATTTGAGGGAGGTGGAATATGATGATAGAGACTGGATTAATCTTGCTCAGGATAGGGACCAATGACGGACTTATGTGAGGGCGGTAATGAACCTCTGGGTTTCTTAAAAGCCATTTGTAAGTAAGAAGTATAATTTGATAACTGCTGCATATCATTTAGCAATAATGGAAAAACCTTTGGCTGAGAGAAATTTATTATTATATACAGAAATATTTCTTATTTTCATTGCGAATTGAGCCTACATTTTCAAATTCTGAAATTATAAAGCAGGGCAGGTACTGCAGACAACAGGTCAGATCACTTCACTGTCCCCTGCAGATGAAATTGTAAAAAATAATTTAAAAAAAGTGTTTGCTGACACAAAATTAAGATTTCATAATATTTCATGTAAAACAGCTTTGGATTATGGGAGTGAGTTTTGGATTTTAAAAGAATTTTTGACAATGGAAAGCAGCTGAAAAGCTTTTCTTGAGACTGATTTTAAGGTCCACACATTTAGATCATAATAGATACACTAACATACAAAAATAATTAAGATTTGAGCACATAGTGAAATTATACAGAAATTCCATTGAATTGGGATCCAACATATTGACACCAACGAAGATCAAGTACCAAAAATTGTTGTGTAGTGAATGATAAGACTATGGAAGACCCAAAAGAAGATGGAGTGAACAGGAACATTTGAGATTTATGCGACAGAAGTAAATATTCCTGCAACTCATGATGATGATGATGATGATGATGATGATGATGATGATGATGATGATAACGACGATGACGACGACAGCAATGACAACAAAGATGAGGACGACAATGACAATGAAGAAGAACCTTTTAATAATTCTTAACATTAACTAAAATTAGAGTATTACGTGATTGATGTCATGTACTTACCTTTTATCATGGACTCGTCCAAGTTATCATGAATGTTAGACTTAAATGACTTCATTTCTGTATATTTTATTCCACCTTTTTGCTTCTTAGAGTCATCCATAGAAAGCTGTAAAATCTGTAACTGTTCTTTGTCGTTCATAATTAAAACATTTATCTGTTGCCTTTTGTTGTACGAGACCTTGAAATAATTATATGTAACAATATAATAATAATAATAATAATAATAATAATAATAATAATAATAATAAATCAAATTAATTTATATGTTTTTCCATAATTTTTTCGTCAATAACTGTACCTAGCAGCTCTCTTATTGATTGGCAGAAGTATACTTTTTTATGGTACTGGTACTTGAAAAAAACTGCTTCTCTAGTTTTGTTCATATACAGTAGGCCTACTTGTTAATTTATCCAGAAAATATGCACATGAAGTGTCAGAAATACTATAAAATGTGGTGAAAAATTGTTAAATGCTGATAGTAAAGTATACCAACAGTGGAGTAAATATTATAATATTCATTGCAAACCCAGCATTCTCTAATCTTCCTTTTTTTCCTTCTTTCTCTTCATCCGCAGGTATGATTCATATATCTTAATATTGTCTATAATCTGCCCCGAACTTTTTTCCCATTCTTCTTTCCTTCCATTGCGTGCTTCAGTAGGCAGTGATCCAGTCAATTTTTTTTTCTCTTGCTGATCAGTTTCGGTATTATTTTTTCTTCACCTATTCTTCCTAGCACAGTTTCATTTCTTATTTTGTCTGTTAATTTCACATGCTCCAGGAACGCTTTGTGCACCGAAGCACATAGTAAGAACCTTATGGTGGGGGGTAAGCAAGCTAGTTAGCTTGCAAATCGAAGTGTAGCGAGGGAGGGAAGCTTCTCAGTCCACTTTCTCCTTCCCCTCACATGCAGGTAGGTTTTACGAAATGCCATAACTTCCTGTTGCTTTCTGCACACCACACTCTCTTTCGCATCTTAAAAAAATCTCTGGGGGGTCCCAGTATGAAGATAAGAGTGAATTTGACTAATTAGACCCTTCAGACTTCACCGAAATTCAAAGGATTATTAAAGTGGAGTGAATAGAAAAAATAAACATTTTAAAAATTTTTTATCTTCTAAAATGTGGGACAAACTACTCTGAATATGATTTATAATAAAAAAATGTATAAATTTGTTGTTAAACAAATCATTTTATGGATTAGTTTCTTAATGCCAGTTTATTTTAAATTTTGAAGGACCGCCGTCATGTATTTTAAATTGTAGAAAAAATTCTATCTATTTTTTTTTTATTTATTTAGGAAAAATTGGAGAATGCTGAGTTTGCAGTGAAAGACCTGCCCTTGGGCAGAACACTGTGTATTTGTATTACAGTATTTATTAATTTTTTTCTCTTAGTTGTGTGCACATTCACATTCATCTGGTATGTAAGCCTAATCATACTGAAGTCTCTTCTGCCTTGACTGTTAGAAATGTTGTTGCCAATTTGACGATTCCAATCTAGTGTGAAACTTTTATGATATATAGTACATACATTGGCTCTTGTCGTTTGTGGGGGCGGGGGACACTTTTAGATCGGTGCTTGCTGGAATAGAAACTGCTCGCAAGTGAGCTACTGTGACAAAAGTAATTTGGAAAAAAATAAAAGTGA
Organism: Periplaneta americana; assembly: GCF_040183065.1. NCBI lineage: Eukaryota > Metazoa > Arthropoda > Insecta > Blattodea > Blattidae > Periplaneta > Periplaneta americana. The sequence continues at coordinate 207,664,706 of NC_091117.1, read as the reverse complement.
ATAAGAAGTTGTGTTGAAGTGGCGCTTTTCATTCTCAGATATAGGCTGTAGTAAATTTCCTAACATTCCCCCATAACAAGATAATGAAACTAATTTAAAATACAAAAATAATGTAATACATTTTATTCTATGACAAATTAGGGCCTATTAGTAAGGTAGGTAGAATATTGTGAAAATACCGGTACATAAATTTGGCACAAAGTCTTGTGATCACAAAATGCGTTCAGTCCATTTTCATGAAAGGACTGACCTAGTTTTTTTTATCCATCGACCTATGGACTGAGCAACTTTCCAAGTAACAGGCATAATAACACAAACTTTTAGACAAGGATTGACGTTGTGTTTGAAGAAAAGAAGCTTGAAATATATCGAGATATTTCAAACAAAAAAATTTAATATAATTTTGCTCGTTTTTGCTTTCTTTTCGAGATAAAAATTGTTTTATATGAAACATTTCATAGCATGTTTTGGGAAAGCATTGATTTAATTTCCAATATGCTCAGTCAATTTCCTTTCCCACCCCTTCTCTTTGTTCTTCTTCCTCACTCACTCACTCTCTCTCTCTCTCTCTCTCTCTCTCTCTCTCTCTCTCTCTCTCTCTCACTCACGTTTTCCTTTCTTGTTCCTTCCTGTGTTTCTCTTGTTCTGCCCCTCCCCCTGTTCGTGAATGTATGTGTACCGGTATGTTGCGAGCACTTAGGTAGATGGATCCAAGTAAAATGGGCCTCTGTCATATGTGGAACATCATAGTGCCAGTACAGCTTTTCCGGGTTCTTTTATTTTATGAATAAGTAATGAATAAATGACAGGAGACTTGGAATATCCCAAGAAAATCTTCTTCTAAGTCACCTTTGTCCATCTCAAATTTCACTGGTGAATCTCAGTGAAATTAAACATTGTCTCTTACATAAACCCATGTTCTAGCCATGGAACTGAGAGCGCATCTTCCATAATTAGATACTTTACCATCATATATGAAGTATGTTTTTTAATAGAAACATCAACGCAGGCAGTTAAATCTGTATATTGTCACTAAGTTTGTCTCTTTCATTAAAAGAGTTTATTCTAGGGCATATAGTCCAGAAAAGAATATTTGCAAGCATATGTTCGTTTTTGAGATGATACTTTGAATATGGTACTGCTTGCATCTCTGAGGACATGATGATAAACGCGATTGTAAAGTGGTATTTACCTGAAAAAAATTGTAATCTGAAAAGAGAAATAGAACATATTGTAAATACACATTCACTTCATTGCACATTTCCAAAGAAAAGACGGGAGAGTATCAATTTAGAGCAGGTGTGAAATTTGTAAGTGCCTCATATATACAGAAACAGAAGTGTTAAATTTAGTTGCTATTTTATAGCAACACTTTCTTATGTTAAGTAATAGATTTTTGAGTATTCCACCGTGTCTTGAAACTTAACATTTTCCACGTTTCTTAACTACATACAGGTTCCATCATCAGAGCAAATAAATGTGAATGGATGGGTCGCCTACACTTGGGCTCGTTGTGTCTAGTCATTCCAGATGACTGAGTCAGATGTAACGAGAGCCTAACAGAGTAGTCGACCACTCTGGCCATATGGCTATGGTTATGTACACTCAGTTATTGCATATGGCATAATCATTTGGGGCTCATCATCAAAATCCTTACAGATACTGAAATTGCAGAAGAGAATAATAAAAATCATGAAACAAGTTCCAATACGGACTGAGAGCAGAGGCATTTTTAAAGAGCTCAATATACTACCGGTCTCCTGTATCTACGTACTAGAAACAGCCTGTTACATCCATCAGAATGCAAAACAGTTTATACCATGACTGCAACACTAGAACTTCCAGTAATATGCATTTAAAATACCACAGGCTTACCAGAAGTCTTAACAGTATATCTCATAATGGTTGTAAATTATACAACAAGCTCCCCTTACATATCAGGAAGTGTACCCAAAAAATTTTCAAGAAATCGGTAAAAAAATATACTGTTGAATGAAGCACATGCCACTGAACAGGAAATGTAACAATCTCTATTTTATATACTGTTATTGATTGCTGTTGTTTTCCCTGTTTACTGCTCCTTACCTTCCTCTTCATGTACCTGGTAGAAGCACGCTGGTCATAAGTCAAACTGCCAAGATTGTCATTATAATAAAATATACAATGTTAGAAAGTGATTATTATTATGTTGTAATTATAATTGTTGTCATTACTATTGTATTTGTTTACATTGCTATTATACTATTGTATTAACATGTAATTGTTATCTGACGATGCCATGAATCCTTGTATTCTGATGGCTAATAAATAAATACATACATACATACATACATACATACATACATACATACATACATACATACATACATACATATTGGAGTGGTTAAATGGCAAGTTGTAGCCGATTTAAGTGAACACCATATTTTAACGTTTTGGTGGCTACTTCATTCACACACAACCCCCAGAATGTCTGGAGGACCACACCTGCTGTTGGTCGACGGGTCCATTGGACCTAGCTGGGAGATCTTGTTGATCACCAGCTTTCCCTCCTTAAGCCACTGGAGGACGATTTTAGTGCCATAGCAGGTCAGCACTAGGAACAGAAAAGTAGAAAGAGGAGGAAGGAAAGGGAAATGAACCCCTGGCTTCATTTATACACTGACGGATCCTTGATCTCCAGAGAACAAGGTGCCGGTGCAGGTGTTACGTGCTGTCTCTTCTCACTTTATAGATCTCTTGGGTATGAAACAACAAGTTTTGATGGAGAAATCATTGCAATAAGTGAAAGTCTCAGGAATCTTCTATGCCACATCAATAAATTTAAAAATGCAGTTATATTGTCAGACTCCAAAGCAGCTATTCTATCAATAGTCTCTAAACACACACCTTCATCTCAAACAGCAGAAATAACTAAAATGCTCTCTCAATTAATATCACTCAATAAAAGAATTGTATTCCAATGGATGCCATTCCATTGTGGAATCCTGGGAAACGAGAATGCGGATGCTTTAGGAAAGAAGGGCAGCACTGCTACTTACAGACCTGTTACTAAATCTACGTATTACTCTGTGAAAAGATTTATTAAATCTACATACTTAGACTTTAACAAACAAAATTTGATAACACAATCTCAAGGGAAAAAATGGAACTCTTTGCATCAAAATCCACAGTTAATTCCGGATTTACCACGCAAATCGTCTGTAGCTGCATTTAGATTGGCAACAGGCCATGATTGTTTGGCCAAACACCTGCATAGAATTGGAATATATCAGTCCCCTAACTGCCCATTGTGCAACTCAAACCAAGAAATGGATTCGGAACACCTCAAAATCTGTGCTTCAGTGGCTGGCCATGATAATATCTTTGAAAAATATTGGAGTGCAAGAGGTCAAATGACTTTATTGTCAAACGCCTACATACATACATACATACATACATACATACATACATACATACATACATACATACAAACATACACACACACATAAGTACGTACATACATACATATCTATCTGCTCTGATGATGGAACCTGTATATAATTATGAAATGATGGAAATATCAAGTTCCAGGTCACGGTGGAATACCTAATAACGTCATGAACTCATGTATAGTGGCAGGTTTTCAGCCCATAATAATGTGCCGAATTTTAAAGATCAGTTCGCACATAGTAGTTTTGTCTGTGTAATGGTTGTTATTGAACAATTCAATCCAGGAAAGTCAGAAAGGTACTTTCCCCAAGAGATATTCTCATACATTGCCTTGTCTGTAGATGTTTTAAGTGGTTATTTCCTACTAGCCATTTTTGTAAAAGTTAAGAATGGCGTTCAGTAGCAGGGCATACTTAAAAATCATAATGAACTGAAGACAAATGATACTTTCTCTTCAATATTTTATGAATGAACTGTGATGATCATTGGGAATGAAGATGAAACGATTTCAGATTTAATTAAAAGGGCACATTAGCTGAACACATTTTGACTATTTTTTCAATGATTTGTTTAATTACATGCATGACCAGTATCGATAATGAAAACTGAGATGCATGTTAACCATAAGTTAGTAGACAGTTAAAAATTAAAATTATTTTTATTTCATTTATCTTTGATATCTTAAGAACTAAGCGTGATAGGAAATATCCAACGGCATTCTCGGAATCAGCACATGAATTTCCATAAGAATAAGCTATTTCCACTCTGAAGGTAAGACAATTATTTTCCTTGCTGAATTATTAATCCACCTATTATTTTGCCAACTTGCTTTATGAAATGAAAGTGTCTTTCATAATTTTATGAAACTTATTTCATGATCAGAGTTATTTAACTCATCTTGAAAGTGAAACTCACAGGTCTTCAAAAGATTTCCAATATAGAAAACAGTTAATATCAAAACCAAATTTGGAATCATGTTTCACAAACTTATTTTAAATATTAACATTAACACTATTGAATGCACCATATTTATATCTATCTTTTTGTTCATACAACAATGAAACATAATGGAATCTCTAAGTTTATGAAATCGTGGCCTACATTATTATCTGTACAAGACCTGGAAATAAGATCTCGAAAAACAGGACTGACTAGTTTAACATTACATCATTAGTCGCAGAATGAATATTGTAGAGTCTGTGCAGATCATATTGCAATATTGATATGGACGAATTGCGTGTTTTAATTACAAAGTAGTTCCAGTGTAACTGAAACATTAAATTCTATTTGCCTTTTTTCGCAAAATTTACTTGCAAGAAATTATAATTTTTTCCGGAACAATTACTCCTAATGCCTATTTTTGCGAATTGTACTATTTAAAATAATGCAAAGAATAAAAATCCATTCCTAGTAGTGAGCGTGTATTTTCATTATACTTTCAATAATTCTTATGTGGAAATGGAAAAATTTCCTTTTGGAAAAACATACATTAGGAATAAGTTCTGTTTCGGAAAAAGGTCTTAAACTTAAACTTAAGGGAGTTAAACTCGTGATTGATAGGTTTCGTAGATACTGTACATCATTATAAACCATGCTGATTTTTTCTGCATAGGCCTACCGCTATTTAATATTTTCATTTATTAAAATGCTGATAATTCATTTTAGAATATATAATGTGCGTTGAAATAATACAGTAAACGTTAATAGTTCGGAGTTTCACGATAGCATTCACTGCAAAAGAGACAAGAACAACACTATGTCAGAAAGAGATAGCAATACGCTCAGGCGCTCAGTGATACATCACGTTTTTAAAGTTTAGGAGCCTATAGAGCTCACTGGTTCATACCAGGTAATTCTAGTGTGGTTGGTGGTTCAATTGATGTTATATTGGACGTGTGCGTAATAGAAGTGGAATTCGTTGATGTAGGCCTACATGGTGTATTCAACTTATTCAGGATTTCCGAATGGTGCTCTTCATTTATTTGTAAATCGGATTTCAGAAGATGCATAGGTATGATAAGTGATTTTTATTAATTCTTGTTCTTGAATGCCAATGCGAGTCATATTTGAAACTGCTGTGCATCGACTGGAGTGGTTTGTAATTTTATATATATTTTTGACGTCCAGACCAGCGCAGTTTCAAATGTTGCCAAAGAAAGAAACAAATGCTAGGGACGCGATAAAATTGTGCGATAAGCAGCCATGATTGGTTGAAATACGTTCTTTCGTACCGTTTTATTGGTCTAAAGTAGTATGACGTAGTAAGAGTGTAATAGTCAATTAAATCCCACTCGAGTTTTGATTTTCTCTAGATAAATCAAAACGTCTAGTGAGATTACTGTTGATAAATTACCTGGCTGACTAGTTTCGAAGCCTAGGCTTCAGAGAATAACGGAGACCACATCGAAACTAGTCAGCCAATATGAATCTTGCATTCACTGCTTGAATCGTAAAGTTGAAAGATGCATCTTAAGAGAAGAAAATGTCACCTGAGATTATATGACAGCTCTTCCACAGTTTCTTTACTCTCAGCTTTTTCTTGAAGGAAGATGATTGGATGAGGCAGTTGTATAAGTGTATTATTTTGTTAAGTGGGGACTTCCCCTTTTTTCTACTGAACTTCCTTATGGAGAAACTGTATTCATTGAGTTTATTATTATTCAGACATTCAGGCTAAGCGGACTGAGATTACGGTGAAGTGATTTTGTGATTTGTCACTTAAGCAAATAATATATTTGAGATAAGTAAGAAAAGGGTAAGTTTGTGTAAATGAGTAAGCCTACTGGGAATCTGCTGACAATTAAATTAATCTTACCTTTGAAATTAAAGCAAATAAACCTTCATATGAAAAGTTTTCTTTGTACAAGAAGATATTAATGTTTCATCATTCCAAAAATTTATACTGAGTGGAGGGAGATTAGGGATACTGTAAAAACTTGTAAGTTCCCGTATTTGATATTACTTTATTGAGGACTGAGTGCAAAAATATTTCATTAAATGCTTATATTGGCCATTTAATTATGATCTAGTAGTTAAAAATTAGCAGAATTGTTGCGAAATACGTAGGTCCTATAATAAAAAAAGTATTTATCTTCATGACAAGATATTCTTTAACTAGCCATACCTGTGCGCTCCGCTGCACCTGTTAGAAATAACTATAAAGTAATTACATAATTGAAATAGGACGTTTGATCCAGGGAACATTCGTGTTTGATAGAAGGATAAATCGTTTAATATGTTACTTAATTTAAATTGTATTTAAATAATTAAAATGCGGTCATTTTGGTCCAGAGAACACTCAGAAGTTACTGTAATAAAATTATAGCATTATGTCCATCTAGAGAAACTACACTTTACAATGGTGAAATAATAATTAATTATACAAATCAGTTAATTTAGCTTTCGATATTACTTCATACAAACACAGAAGCATTCTCTGTAGGCTATGTTTCGGAGCTTTCGATTGTTGTTGTCCAAGGCCCCTTATAGACGTAGTCATTTGTTTTCATTTCATTACACCGCCTTAGATGGCATTGTATTTTAATTTTAAAACTCATTTATCTCATTAAATATCAGTCCTAACAAAATTTTGCAAGGAATAAAACTTATCGGAAATCATTTTTAAAGAAACTTTTGCTATGTAACATATTTCACAAAAAACAATAATAAGCGAGATATTTCGATTTATTTAATTCAGGCTCCCTTATAACCCCCCCCCCTTTTAAATAACGTATTTTGAATGTCATATAGCCTAAAATCTAAGTTACAGCGAACTTAATTTATATTCCAATTTTCATATAAATCGGTTCAGCCATTATTGGGTAAAAAGGTAACAAACATCCAGACAGACAGACAGACATACAAACAAAAATTTCAAAAATGCGATTTTCGGTTTCAGGGTGGTTAATTATATATGTTAGGACCAATTATTTTTGGAAAATCGAAAATTACCAGAAAAATTTCGGCTACAGATTTATTATTAGTGTAGATGAAGTGAAATGATATGAAAAGAAGGAATAGGTGATATGAAAAGAGGGAATTTGTGATTGATGATGAAAGTAAGAATGTATACATATTATTATACTAATATATTCATGCCATTTAATACTTTTATTTATTCATTTATATAAAATACACTTAATTTCCAGGGAACTGCTGAGATGAAATGTTATGCGTGCGTTACACAGTTGCGATTAATCTGTGGCCTGGTTTCTTAGGACACATTTGTCATCTTGAGCACCCACGCCCATTCACCTGACACTCTCGCTTTGTCAGGAAATGTTACAACTGTGGTATTTCCTCGTGTTTCCCACTGTAAAAAAATTGCAGTCATACTATTAGCTTTCAGATACTTGAGACTCAGAATCAACATTTCCAGAATTTAAGTTACACATTTATCGAAGTAATTGAAGAACTCCCTGAAGAAACGAGGTAGCTCCACTTTTACAAAGTTGTGGAAAACAACAAAAAATATTCTAAAAAAATTAAACTTCTGAGCTTCTTTCCTTTTTCAGAGTATGTCCTAGGTACCCAGAAACTTCATTTTATCATTCACTCATTTATTGCAATCAGTAATATAAGGAGGTAAAATATAAACTATAATCCCGTCGCTCTAATTTCCGGCAGCCAATCATGTTGCAGGTCAGCTACATTTAAATGTGTGCGTCTTGTGATTTGCTGGTGAAGACGTTATTCATTTCTTAAGGCTCGATAAATACTTAATATAATCGCCCGCCATTTTGGCTCTTTCGTTGGTGTTCGCAGAAAGCACACGAAGACGTTATTTGCCGCTCAATTATTTGCTGAATTAGAGTGGTTTGATTTATTATTATAGGAGCTACGACATGATAATGTTTAACGGTGTGGCAAATAGATTCCTTGTATGGTAGCTCGGCAACGAAAGAACAAAAATGGCGAATGATACTACCTACCTAGACTTTATAGAGCCTTCACTTCCTAAGACGTAAGCAAGGGGACGAGTCTCACCGGGAATAACAACGTCGCGACTATAATAATGGAGTTATTTCCTTTTCGCAATAAAATTGGATATAATTAGCCACATTTTACACTGAACACACATTTACTGTGCGAATGTCATAAAACTACAACATAAGACATAGCAGATTATATATACCGATATATATATAAATAAATATATATATATATATATATATATATATATATATATTCCAAGTAAGTTACATCGAGCTATCCCTTTCTTAGGAGTTTAATAATATTTTGCTCGTTTTTGCTTCCTTTTCGAAAAAAAAAAATTGTTTTATGTGAAACATTTCATAGTGTGTTTTGAGAAAGCCTTTGATTTAATCCCCAATATGCTCATTCAATTTAAGAGAGCTGCGTATTATGATAATAAATTATTGAAAGAATTTTGGTTTTGTGCTTTAAATGTGCAGACATTTGATCCGAACAAATGTAACATTTTAAAATGTCTTTGCAGAACGCAAAGTTATATTTGTTCCTATCAAATTTCTGCACATTTAAAGGACAAAACTAAAATTCTTTCAATGATTTAATGTCATAATAATCTACTCCAGCGTGACGAAAATGTGATCATGCACCGAGCCACTGTGTAACCTGCAACGTGCATAGCACCTTTTGCAACTAAATGATTGGAAGCTTACCTCCAATTCCGCTATAGCTTACTATTAAACGCTCGGAATCACACCGTTCTTGCACTAAAAGATCGGGCATATTTTTTAACGTATGAAACAAGCAAAACATCAATTTGGCCAAAAAGTGAAGCCATCCCCTTTTTACAGGTAGCCCTTCAATTTGTAGATCATAGTCTAGAAATAATTGTGCACTAAAATCTGTTAGTACTATACAGAGTGGATGGTAACCTCTGCTCCAAAATGAAACTGGTAATAGATCATGAGAAGGTAAAGGTAAAAGGTATCCCCGTAACATGCCATGAAGGCACTTGGGGGGCATGGAGGTAGAGCCCCATGCTTTCCATGACCTCAGCACTAGAATGAGGTGGTGTGGTCGGCACCACGCTCTGACTGCCTTTTACCCCCGGTTAAGACCCGGTACTTAATTTTATAGGAGGCTGAGTGAACCTCGGGGCCATTCCGAAAGTTTGGCAACGAGAAAAAATCCTGTCACCACCTGGGATCGATCCCCGGACCTTTCAGTCCGTAGCCAGCTGCTCTACCAACTGAGCTACCCGGCCGCCAGATCATGAGAAGAGATTTAAAAATTCTATGTAAGTTTTTTCTCTAACATTCACTATTTTAGAGGAAATTCTATGTTTCTATGAAGCATTTGACAACAGTGCAGCTACTCTAGGAAGTGGCGTGCACTCATTACCTTCCCTTTCCCTCTTCTGTACTCAGTAACACGTGACATACGCTGCAGTGCAAGATTTATTTCAATGTTTTTTGCTATTATTGAATTTAAATTCGTGGTTAAACGGTTTGATTTGCGAAAAAAGATTCAAGACATTAACTGTTCACATTATTTGTACCTATCTGCTTGTTTAGCAATCAGGCCATTACCGTAATAGAGTGCTGCAAACATTGTTTAATGACTGTTTATTATTTTCCTGCTTAACGATGCTTCATCGAAGAAAAAATATATTAAGAGTTTTGTTATATTTAACATTTAGCATCACTTGTTAAATTTTGATACAGAGGCTACCATCCACTCTGTATTCAGATAAATTAATTTACCGTACTTCTTTATAGTCATGTTGTGCATAGGCAGCATTCTCTTACAAATCTTGTGGTAGTTTACAGAAAGATATCACAATTTGTACAATATTCCAGACTGGATAAATACATTAAGTTCAATAAATATTATGACAAATAAGTATGCATCCCTAAAAGCATATAGAACAATGTGTAAGTCATCATTTCTGTTTGTGAGACTTTGATTATGTAACATTGTAATCTACTAAGAATTTTTTTCCCTGTATTTCTTAAGAATTATATTACAATATCCTTGTATTAGTTATGTATCGTTAATTAGAATGTCTTACCACCAAGTCTCCTGTATATCCCAAAAGTGTAACCGTAGACTCCTGAACCAAGTGAGGTGCACCAAGTGTCAAGTTCCCACTCTGAGGCCAGTCCAGTACAATGGCATACACATACGAGTCTACTGTATTATCCCCACTCTTGGTGTACCTGTTTGTAGACAAATTTATTCAATAACAAAAGCTTTAGGCACCTAATTAATATTTTAGTATGCAGATTATAATGAATTCAAATTTATGGCATATTTAAGATAAAAGTGTCAGTAAGAAATAAAATTATTACAAGTCAATATAGATTATACAACTAACTAAGCTGTTATATACCAGATCAAAGCGAGGGGGGGAAATATATTCAGATTAAAATAATATTTCTGAAGATACTGGACATAGTAAATGTTTTTAACATCAAATCATATAAAACATGCTACCAATACCGAGGATCTAAAATACATTGGTAAATCGTACACTGATATACAGAATCGAAGTTTGGACTAGAAGACAAGACGAAAACAAGCTAATCCCAGTAGAGATAAAATTCTTCCAAAGAAGAATGGATTACACCTTGTTGAAACGTGAATGAAATTATTATCCATGTTGAATCTATCGTACACTACTTTAACACTTGAATATAAATAATTGATTAAATGGCGATCTTACGTGTTAATTGTGTAAGCATGTGCGGCTTACAGCTGTTTCGGTGTTTCTTTACACCATTCTCAGAGCCTACTAGATCGCGGCGTCATCTCGAACTTCGCTGCCTGTTGTGGGGGTGCATTCAATTGTTGAAAAGTGTTGAAATGTAGAGTCAAATAGTGTGTGTGTTCTGAAATTGGTCTGTGTGTTGAGAATTTGATCGGGGTGTGTTTTAGTGTGTCTGTGTATTTCATATTGTTCTAGTGTGTTGAGTTTTTGGTTTTTGGGTTGTATGTGTAGGATTTACATGTCTGTATTTATGTTACTGTATGTGTGGTTAGTATTACTTATGTGTTCGGCATATGTAGATGTATTGTGTCCTCTGGTATTGCTTTAATGTGTTCTTTGTATCGAGTTTGGAATGATCTACCTGTCTGTCCAATGTAGAAACTGTCGCACCTACTGATCTGTCACCTCTCGCTGCAATTCAGCTGTCGGTGTGATTCCTGACTTACATAACGTCATTCAAATCCGTTATCAGAGATCGGGAACAACCCTGTAGACCACTCTTACTTACCAAACACCAGGAGTAAGAGTGTCATTTTGGGATGTCCACGGTTTAGAATAATAGATGGCCTCTCCATTGAGATCAAGCCAAGAGCCCATATCTCGCAGTCTTTCTTCAAAGATTGGAGCAATCATTCCGTCCTTGGTAGGGCCAACATTCATGAGTAAGTTTCCTGATGGTTGAATGAAGAATTTTAGTTCTTACATAATATTTATTGCATTTTGAATCTTGCGTACACTACTTTTAACACTTGAATATAAATAATTGATTAACTAGCAGACTTACTCGTGTTAATTATGTAAGTCTGTGCGGCTTACAGCTGTTTCGGTGCTTCATCACACCATCCTCAGAGCCTACTAGATCTCGGGGTCATCTCGAACTTCTCTGCCTGTTGTGTGGTTGCGTTTGATTGTTGAAAAGTGGAGTCAAATAGTGTGTGTGTACTGAAATTGATCTGTGTGTTTAGAATTTGATCGGGGTGTGTTTTAGTGTATTTGTATATTTCGTATTGTTCTAGTGTGTTGAGTTTTTGGTTCTTGGGTTGTATGTGTAGGATTTTCATGTCCGCATTTATGTTATTGTATGTATGGTTAGCTTTGGTTATGTGATCGGCGTATGTAGATATACAATTCAATTTCAGTACACACACACTATTTGACTCCACTTTTCAACACTCAAACGCACCCACAGGCAGAGAAGTTCGAGATGACGCCGAGATCTAGTAGCTCTGAGGATGGTGTAATGAAGCACCGAAACAGCTGTAAGCTGCACAGACTAACATAATTAACATGAGTAAGTCCGCTAGTTAATCAATTATTAATATTTATTTCTTCAGTAATAGGTATGTACAGCTCTATTTATGAAGATAAATTTAATCAATGAAAATGTCTGATTTTGTGCAAGTAGATGAATAAACTTACTTAGTGTAATTATATTGCTCTAAGAATACTGTTTTTACTGGCAAATTCTGCTATGCTGAATGTCCAAAATATTAATGCACATTTTTTTTTTTTTTTTTTTTTGAGGAAACAATATTTAGTTGGAACTTTTATCTTTAAAAAGTTGTAATCATTTAAACATCATTCCAATATAGACTGATTTATATCTTAGAGTATTCATCATAAGCATTTATGAACAACCGTCTGCCAGAAGCAAAATTTTACCACGCTTCACTTATAAGTGTAACAATAGTACATTATGCAACGAGCCTATAATGGTAGTAATTAAGACGCGAGTATGTTTGTTTATGAAACGAGCACAAGCGAGTTTCATAATTTTCATACGAGCGTCTTAATTACCATTACAGGCAAATTTCATACGACTTTTTATGCTCGACCATATTTCTAACTTGAAATTATTCATAAGTATTCATGTTATGGTTATGTAAGTGAGGAACGGAACTGACCTGAATTGTGAGATGTGCGCAGACGCGAAAGTATTGATTTTTTCCGAGGCACGAATGTGATTGACCTTGATATAATCTAGAGAATAACATGAAGATTAGTCTTGATATAACCTGGAAATTGATTTAGAATTGAAAAACGAGATGACAAATTGAATTTATTTGAATATTATTTACAATTAACGCTAATTATTATAGTAACAGAACATAACCTTCTACGACAGTATTGGATTTCCAGCCTCCGTGACTTTTCGCTAATTGTCTTTCGATTGCATATCCGAGAATAATCGATACTTGCGGTTTTATAATGGTATAAAGGTGATTTCTCATTGGCTGAACAACTGAATTATAATGAATAGGTGTACTTTAATGAGGTGAATTAAAGGGCTACTACCAGGTGTATAATTACTACATTTCGGCATGGTCGAGCATAAAAGAAATTACGACTTGGAAATCATTAAGAAATTTCACATATTCGTACGCATTAAGATAAATTTTAAGAACTAGTGTTACATACCTCCACAGCTAATTGTTTCGGCTAGAGTCTGTAGCAGTTCATCCATCGTGAGGAATTCAGAGAGCTTAGCATTTCTGCGATATCCCCAAGACCTCTTATCAATCGTCATGCAATTCTCCCACTTATGTGCGAGTAGCATGCCTGTTAAAACGATGCCAATGTTAGTACTGTATAACCACAATAATCATTGCGAATATATTTGTCACACAGAATAATTATATTGACACATATAAGAATAGACTCTTCAGTCTGAGTGCTGTAGACCAGTGGTTCCCAAAGTGGGTGTCACGACTCCCTAGGGTAGTGATATCAAAGCAAGCGCATTTTTCTGACCTTGACGTCGTGCGCGGGCAGCAAGCGCTAAGTATGGAAAGAGGAAGGGTTGTGTATATGAATAAGCAACCTGTTGGATTAAGAAAACAGTGGTGCACAAACTTCAAATGGAAGGTGAAATTTTATGTCGTTATTTTTATATGGCTTCTTTCTGTTTAATATTATCTATATTGTCTGTAAAACAAAAGTACTAACACTGATTTCTTAATATTGCACTTGTGTTTTAAATCTTAATAACATAATAGAGAGTTAAGAAGGAATATTCACTTAAATTCCACAGTAGTATAATATTATACTGTATTAAGTGGATGAAACACATCATTCATAAAGAAAGTGATATTCCAAAGAAAGAGGTAGAGTATGACATGATAAGTTGGAATTTATATTGATGGTATCTTTAGCCTTACAAAAGTAATCAATAAACTAATCAAAACAATATTACAGTACAAAGCAAAATTACCTAGGTACTGTATCTGTTTTAAGTGTAACTAATATTACATAACAAAACTATTATCGCATTATGCTTTTAAGGTGATATTTGTGAGCAACTTCCTATCATCAGAATATTAAATTATTTTCTCGAAATCTGCTGAAGCTATAGAGCTAACATTTTTACAACACATGGGCACGTATCTTTTGCTTATGATGTAATAGTAGTTGCTTTGTTAATTCATTTCCTTACAAACAATTTCCATGCAAATATTTTCAAAATTTTCAATACACTATCTTCAGTAATACGTATATACGGTATATTAGATTTAGAAAATATTCTGTAAGGCTGCAAAATAAATAGGCCTATATCTGAAAGTTGAGAAAATAATTTCTTTTGAATAAAAAAATCAAACTTGTGAAAAATGAGCATTAAAATTAAAACTTGCATTCTTATAATGCACTTATACTTCTCAGGCAAATCTAAAAATTAACATGGATACAGTTTTAATAAGTTCTCTTCCCTTTATCTATTGAATCAGTGCTGGCCATACCTGAATATAGCTCGACCAAGCGGCATATACCACCTCTTTCGTCTGTCTCTTTCCTTTCCGCTGTAAAGTGCTCAGGCTCTCTTGGGCTCTAAAGCGTGCGCTTGCTCCTTTGGGCATCAATTGACATGCCTGCCCTAGGGGGTCGTGTAGAGAGCTGAGGGGGGCCGCGAGATGAATTACAAAATAAAACCAAAAGCACCTTATTAACATAAATTTATTTTCAATTCAGAAATATGAATATAAGCAACATTCAGCATGAATATAAAAAAAATATTTCATGCTTATAAAGTAAACAAATTAGTAATGCAATAAACTTGCCTATTTTTTTTTTTTTTTTTTTTTTTTTTTTAAGAAAATAGCTTCTTAAATCTGAACTGTGCATTGGATACACACACAGTGGTATTTTCAATTCAAAGAGATTTCTCGCTTTTGTTTTGATGACAATCTTACTAGCTGAAAAACTTATTTTGTATAAACAGACCTACAAGATTACAAATGTTATAAAAAAATTAAGAGCTACTTTTGCAAGCTCGAGGTGTTTTTGCATTCTTTTGATCGAAATCTGATCTACACTGAGCGAAAAAGTCTAGTTTTAACATTACAGCAGTATGTATACATTTCAGTGAGTTTCTTACCTTTTTTTAAAATTTAAGTCAGTTGAACATAACTGGCTAAAAACGGATTTGGTATCCATTTGTGACTGTGAGTTTTTTCCGGAAATATTAAAAAGTTGTTGTTCAAAATTGTGCAAACTTAATTTCATGTCCGCGAAAACAAATTCAGTACTTGTTGTAGGCCTACTAGTACGTAGCTAAATTTTCCATGAGTGTTTAATGCAATGGGATGAATCAAATTTCTTTTTGTGAAGTGATGTCAACCAGAAATAGAGTTTCTTTACTCGCCTACGCAGTATCAATCATAACCTTACTTATCATTCACAGTAAAAGAAAGAGAGCGGAGGGAAGGGAAATTGATTGTGTGTAAAATTACTATAACAGTAAAGTGATAAAATATAAGGAAGTTACTTTCAGTAATGTTTTTAGAGTGTATACCTACAAAACCAACATCATTTTAAACCAGAAGTAAATCTTTTAAGGAGTGTGTTCTGTATTGCCATATATACATAACACTGTAGTCCCATCGCTCTAATTTCTGGCAGCCAATCACGTTGCAGGTCGGCTACATTTAAACGTGTGCGTCTTGTGATTCGCTGATGAAGATGTAAAGCATTTCCTAAGGCTGGATAAATACTTAATATATAATCGCCCGCCATTTTGGCTCTTTTGTTGGCGTTCGCAGAAAGCACATGAGGACGTTATTTGCCGCTCAATTATTTTCTCAATTGCAGTGCGTTTGATTTATTATCATAGGAGCTACGACATGATAATGTTTAACTGTGTGGCAAATAGATCCCTCGTCTGGTAGCTCGGCAACGAAAGAACAAAAATGGCGAACGATACTACCTACCTAGACTTTATAGAGCCTTCACTTCCTAAGACGTAAGCAAAGAGGAGGAGTCACGCCGGAAATAACAGTATCGCGAATATAATTATATTCAGTCTTGTTAACATTTAATTTAGATACTTGTTTATTAATTCAGTTAATTTTACTACCGTAGTATTGCATTTAAAAATGTAATTTGTATTTATTTGGTTGAAAAGGTAAACATTTATTACATTAAATTGCAATAAAAATGTAAGAACGAGCTAAAATAGCGGGTGTTAGAAATTGTACTTCAATTTATCGGTACAGTATCTTAGTATTGCCATTTCCTAACTGCCCTACCCTGCATTCAAGATGGTGATTTGGAACAATATTTCTAATGGACAACAATTATCATAAATTATGGGATATAATATATGGTGATTACTTTCACGTGTTAATATTGAACCGAGTTTATAAATACCTAGTTGACTAGTTTCAGCTTGGGAGCCATCTTCAGAACGTTGAATTAAGTTTATAAATCCCCAGTTGACAAGTTCAATATTAACTGTTTAATCTAGATGTATATTATAAATTGTTGAATTTTAATATTATTTTAATATTATATTATGAACAGGATATTGATTGTTGGATACTAAAACAAAATACAATGGCAGAAATGAATATTTCACCATAGTTCATTACAGTTACTCATATCTCTCACCAGAAGAGAAAAATTCCCTCTTGGGGCATTCCTTGATTCAATTTCCAGCTACATCAGTGAGATTTTTGGTGGAAAAACGACATGAAATTATAATATTGGCACAATTTTCACTCATCATGAAAAAAAAAAAATCCAATATAAAAGAGTAACTTATTGAATTGACAGTACACCTGGGTTGTAACGATCAGCATATGTGTAGTATCCACCATGTACACCAACAGTTCCTTTGCCCCAGCGGTCATTAATAACGACTGTGTCTTTGACAGGACTGTCATTATAGAGCCATGCTATGAACTCCTTAGAAGTCCAGTAATCAGCATCTGCAGGCTGCTCCCCATCTGACCAGATAACCTCTGGTTTGTAATTTTCTACCTAGAATGAATCACTTCATAATAAATTATAAAAATTACACATTATGTAAGTGGTTATTGTTGTTTTGTGCAGTAATTAGGTTGTCATCTTGAAGTGAGCGACTTCATTTATGTATCTAGTAGATCAGCTATGTAAATTAATTTTACATACATGCATCCTTACTGTACATACACGTACTGGTATGTATGTTTGTATGTATGTATGTATGTATGTATGCATGTACAGTGAAACCTCTCCTTACGGACACCTCCAAGATACGGACACTCCTCATATACAGATTTTTATGTCCCAAAAGAAATAATATAGAAATAATAAAAAATTTAACTCTCGTTTACGGACACTCTCAGACACGGACATGGACAGCTGTTTTACAGTCCTAAAACTTGCTTTACCTCCTGACTGTGGACAGAACTTGGAGTTCAAGACCTAATGTGTTACAAAAATGGAAAATTTAGTTTCGAGAACTGTACAGAAATTCCTTAATATGAAAGAAGACAATAAGGGTCTCGTAGGCTATCACTAGCCCAGCCAGCTACCCCTTGTTAGCTGGAAGTGGGTGGATAAAATTTTAACCTGTCTGATGGGTCTAAGGTTTCCGCGATTGTGAAATTGTATTCGACACATGATAGGGTTAGTAGGATTATTCTCTTCACTTCAATCAGTTGTTCTGTTTCGAGAGACATGGCACCTGAACGTAAAGGTTAAGTTGAAAACTGTAAATTACAGTACTGCATAACTGTAGACCTAGATAAAATTGCATGGCACAGTACTGTATTTTCCTTTTTCGGTCTTATCTACTGTAGTCAGAGTTGCAAAGAATTTACTATAGTACAGTATACTGTATTTAGAATTAAACTATAGTAATACATTTCATTTAAAGCGTGAAGGGATACATAATGCATATTATAAATTTACTGTTAGATTGGGGAGCATCCCTCCCAAAAAAGGACACCTCCCAGATGCGGACAGATTGTTATGTTCCTTCGATGTTCGTAAATGAGAGGTTTCACTGTATGTGCATATGTATGCAGGTATGTACATATGTGTGTACTGTTGCTTTCTTACGTTATTTTCTTCTTATCCAGTATACTGGTACTTACAATTTTGTCGCTATTCATACATCTTCATAAAACAGTGTTAACTTAAATGAAAGTTGAATTTCGTGTTTATCCTTTACCTATTTTCAGTACCTATAGAGGAATCCAAGAAATGTGCACGCACTTCAACGTGCAAAATATCTGCTTAAAAACTTTCTTATTAAATTGGTACACACATCAAGACGTGGTTTTATGTACCATTTGTGCACTCTACAGGAATGAGAAATTCTCAACAAGATGGCACACCACCACACTATCACCAAGACATGATAACCTACTTCGACGAGACCATGTCAGACCAATGGATAGGATGAATAACCTCCATTCACCTGATTGAACTCCTCTCCGCTTTTACTTGTGTGCTATATTGCAGAAAACCAGTTAAATTGACGGAATTATGTGAAAAAATTGAAATGGCATGTGCAATTGTGCAACCATCACAGTGAAGACATTGATCAACGTTGCTTATGGAGTACTTTGCTGAACCTAGAAATACATCGAGTACTCCGAACTGAGGTAGTACAGAGTGTTCACCTACGAGTGAGGCCAGGAAAGCGGCATGTACTGATACGCCACTTTGTGCGTGCAGTTGTTGAGACACGCTCGACAATCAAGGATGTCAAGGTCGACAAGTTATCAGTTGTGAGCCAGATGTTGCAGTATTTAACACGTACAGTGCAGTTCCTTGGCACAGTTGCTTAAATATTCAGCGTGTGTGTAAAATTTGTTAACAATGCAAAACGCAAAATTCACGCTTGAACAGAGAGTTTTTATGTATGATGCATATGTGAAAACAGAGTCATGTAGAGAGGTGCATAGGCAATTTGAAGTGAAATATTCGGGTGCTCCAATTCAGGGTAGAGAAACTGTTAGACGTCCTGTTAACAAATTAGGACAACAGAGTCGATAAATGCTACAATTCCTGAGCGAAAACAAAGAGTATTGACGGAAGAAAAAATTGATGAAATCATTGCATAATTTACACGCTCTCCTAATAAATCTCTAAGACGTGTTTCACAGGAAGTTAGTGTTTCAAAAATATCAGTCTTTACTGTTGCTAAACTTTTAAAATTAAAACCCTACAGAGTATAGTAGAGAAAGCAGAAGCTTACGGATAGGCGATTCTCGCAAGTGACACCGCAGGCAGGCCGCTTTCCTGGCCCCACCCATAGGCGAACGCACTGTAGTTGTTAAACATTTCTTACTGCCATCTCTTGATGTGTATGAATTTAGTAATACAGTTTTATGCAGGATCTTTTCAAGTTGAATATTGTGTTTAAATTTTCTTGGGCCCTCTATATGTTTAAAAAAAAAAAAAAACAGTGTTTTCAACTTGGTGTCTAACCATTCCAAAAAACACATTACGTACCAGTTCATACAGTTCAGGCATAGTCTTCTGATGCACAAAATTCTGAGTGGTAAAGTTTGCTGCTTCATCCTGTTTATATAAGGGGTTGTACCATTCAAACAGCGAATGATACAATCCAAACTTGAGATTTGTGTTTTGCCTAATAGCTGCTGCTAGTTCTCCTGAAATGTATGAAAGAATTTCCTCAGTTGTCATGAATGGTTTGTATTCTATGTGACAAGATCTAGGACTAGCTTTTATGATTTGATTTTAGGGCCAGAAGCTTACATACATGTTAACATAAGCCCCAAGAACCTTTGCAAGGAAGTGCACTAGTCAGACGTGGATACAAGGGGAGTCCAGGAGGCTATAGACCCCCCTCCCTATTATTTCAAAGACTTTTTTTATTTATAATGTGACAAAGTATTATTTTTTAATTCATACTTATATGATTTCTTCACTCTCCTAACTTCATATTATTTTGCTTTCACATAAAAACTCCTTTTCCATTTCGCAGTGAATAGACCAGGTAAGTGTTACCATGGAGTTTAACAATAGCTCAGATTTTGGAACAGAAAACTAACGGTATCCACCCCTACCATGCTGTAGCTAAGTTTGCTGCCAGCATCTTTGTTATCGTACTTCACAATAGCTAGTACATTCGACTTCTGAATTGAGATGCGAAGTAATCAGTTCATACAGGTGAATTATATCATAGTCTAGTATATACAGTCGCGAAGCTCAATACGTAGTAAATATGCAAACATTAGATAGTTGCTCACCACTAGGATCGCTTATATCGCCTCATTACAGGCAATGCAAAATAGAACCGTCACAGTCTATTGTTTCTAGCACCCTCAAAACTCAAGCTTCGTGACTATATAGACTGTGATTATATACTGTAACATAGTTACTTTATAAGAAATTATAAAATGTCGAAATGTAAGTTCCAAACAAATATTTTACAATTCGTTAAGAAGCCGTGTGAGAAGTGAGAGAAAAATGCAGTATGGATGATAATGATATAGCAGATGAAGAAAAGTGTAGGTCTGTTAATGCCGTAACAGTGGAATTGGTTATGTGTGGTAAAAGTAATTATTTTTACTACCGGTAACTGCCTGTTAGATATTTCTAAATCTGTAACTGTTGCCAAGGCTTGTCAAGTCAGCCTCAAACTGTATGGAGAATAGTTGATTATTCATCTGTTAAGACAAGCAGTAATGTGACATTAATTTCACCAAGCATACACCACCAATACAAAAAGTCTGTGATTGATTTGATGAAGTTCGGGTAAAGGTGATTGTCATTTTTTGTGCTAATGAAGTTTTGTTCCCTAGGTGAATACATAAGTTAAATTCTACAAGTGGGTGTGCAAGAAGCAAAATAATGCTAGCATTTGATGTCCTTTATTTGTGTAGAAAATTATTCGTAATAAGGATCCAAAATTTAATTTTCATTTATCTCAAAACTCAGTTTTATGACTTCTTTACCCAAACACCATAAGATTTTAGCAGTACTAGCAGCAAAAAGCTTACTGAATATTCGATGCTAATCTGATAGTGTCACAGTACACCGGGGACAGAACAGCTAGAGGCTTCAGTGACATCACTACAGAAGAGCCCACACACAGCGGAATTGTTCGTTGCACTACAAACTGAAAACGTTGACCACTTACTTTCACTGATCCAGCTGCGCTCTCACAATACAATAACTTCCGTTCAGAACATTTTTTGCAGATGAATGGTACCGTACCTGCTAGTGCGGGAGGAGAGGGTGGTCGGACCTCTTAAAAGTAACGGCCTCCAAGCTTCTAGATATTCTGTCCCGAGTGTAACAATGGTTTCTCTGCTATTCGTAGTTTCGCCTTCATTCACTCAATTTAATAGAGTTGCCACGTTTAATTACTGGTACTTTACTGTTCTTACCTACTAGATCTCTGTTTGGTCCTACATCCATGGCATTCCAACTGAAACTTGCTTTGGATGGCCATAGAGTATATCCTTCATGATGTTTACTAGTGAGAATCACATATCTGTAAAATCGAATGCAGTTTCTGTTACAATTTAAGGTATTTCTGTTCTTTTATTTCGTTTATATTTCTTTTACTTACTTACTTACAAATGGCTTTTAAGGAACCCGAAGGTTCATTGCCGCTCTCACATAAGCCCACCAGCGGTCCCTATCCTGTGCAAGATTAATCCAGTCTCTATCATCATACCCCACCTCCCTCAAATCCATTTTAATATTATCCTCCCATCTACGTCTCGGCCTCCCTAAAGGTCTTTTTCCCTTTTCTTTTACTTTTAAATTTTCCGAATCAAGTATCAATATTCCAGGTGCCAGTACCGTACCTCTGTTGAAATTTTTACCATAAAATAATGTAAAATGGCAATTTGGTTTATGTTTATTTTAGGCAATTTTTAAAGAATAAATCTAGTTAAAACATTGTAACAAAAGGCACAACCTATTTACTTGCTTAACTGAACAGCTGAGGCAGGCTTCCTACAGTTCCTCTGCTATTTCATTAATTTTCCACTATCTGATCACTCTTCTTCAGGCTGATAGTTGAGCTTCAAAGTGCTTTTTTAACAAACGCAGCAGAATAGATGATCTTTTATCGTAGAAGTGCTTTTTCAGTATTTGCTTTTATAAACAAGTTAAAAACAAAAACAAGTTATATTACCGGTTGTTCTGTATGGTTGTGAAACTTGGACTCTCACTCTGAGAGAGGAACATAGGTTCAGGGTGTTTGAGAATAAGGTTCTTAGGAAAATATTTGGGGCTAAGAGGGATGAAGTTACAGGAGAATGGAGAAAGTTACACAACACAGAACTGCAAGCATTGTATTCTTCACCTGACATAATTAGGAACATTAAATCCAGACGTTTGAGATGGACAGGGCATGTAGCACGTATGGGCGAATCCAGAAATGCATATAGAGTGTTAGTTGGGAGACCGGAGGGAAAAAGACCTCTTGCACAGGATAGGGACCGCTGGCGGGCTTATGTGAGGGCGGCAATGAACCTTCGGGTTCCTTAAAAGCCATTTGTAAGTAAGTAAGTAAACAAGTTAATACATCTTGATTACACAACTTTTAACACTGTATCACTTCGGAATATGTATGATAAGAACTTTCTTGTGTTAAATTTTAACGTACCTTGTTAACATGTTCCGACTATTTTCGGTCATCTTCGGAACTGGTCGTTGTTGGTCTTGGCGCCTCTTGTTTCCTGTGTGGGTGCGTTCGTAGTGTAGAGTCAAAGAGTGTATGTGTTTTGAAATTGAGTTGTGTGTTGAGAATATCGTTGGGGTGTGTTTTCGTGTGTCTGTATATTTCATATTGTTCTAGTGTGTTGAGTTTCTGGCTTTTTGGTTGGATGTGCAGTGTTGATGTCTCTGTAGGTGTGGTTGGCATTTGTGATGTGTTCTGCATATGTGGAAGTGTTTTGTAATTTTGTTATGGCTGTGATGTGTTCTTTGTAACGTGTTTAAAATGATCTGCCTGTCTGTCTTATGTAGAAGTTGTTGCAGGTGTTACATTTGAGTTTGTATACGCCTGTATGGTTGTAATTGTTTGTTTGTGTTGTTTGTTTCAAACACGTTACAAAGAACACATCACAGCCATAACAAAATTACAAAACACCTCCACATATGCAGAACACGTCACAAATGCCAACCACACCTACAGAGACATCAACACAGCAGACATGGAAATACTGCACATCCAACCAAAAAGCCAGAAACTCAACACACTGGAACAGTATGAAATATACAGACACACGAAAACACACCCCAACGATATTCTCAACACACAACTCAATTTCAGAACACATACACTCTTTGACTCTACACTACGAACGCACCCACACAGGAAACAAGAGGCGCCAAGACCAACAACGACTAGTTCCGAAGATGACCGAAAGTAGGTCGAAACATATTAACAAGGTACGTTAAAATTTAACATAAAGTTCTTATCATACATATTCCGAAAAAAAAAAAAAAGTTAAGTTTCAACATTTAGAGATCAGAGTGTAAAACTTCCTTATGTGAAATAATTATCAAATGCTGCTTTATTTATACTACATTTCTATTACCGTATTTTACATTAAAACGCACATCAAATTTACTCTCAGTCTCACAAATATTTCCTCGTTTTTTTAATTACAGGTCAGTGACTAACTCTCTTGATAATAATTAGTCATATGTTAGGTACTATATTTATATTTCCACTTTACTATTGAGTTCAATGTTAATACTACATTTAATTTATTCTGTATACAGTATAATGGCAGTCTGCCACTGTGGAGTAACGATTAGCACGTATGACCGTGAAACGAGCGAGCCCGGGTTCAAATCCCAGTTTGGACAAGTAACCTAGTCGAGGCTTTTCCCGGGGTTTTCCCTCAACCCATTAAGAGCAAATGCTGGGTAAATTTCGGTGCTGGACCCTGGACTTATTTCGCTGGAATTAACATCTTCATCTCACTTAGACGCTGGATAACCATCACAGTTGACGTAGCATTGTAAAATAACCAATTAAAAAAAATATATAATGGCTTTTAGTGGTTGATGGAAATTTTACAGATTGATATATGCGTACTTCGCTCCAGAGCTCTGGAAGATGTCTGCCCAGTCTTCAGGGTTGAAGAACTCAGCAGAAAAGTCACGAGCAAAATCTTGATAAGTGAAGTCTGGTGGGTAGTTTTCCTTCATAAAATCTATATATTCTTGTTTGTGTTGATCTTAAACAAAAAGCAAATTTTAGGAGAATTAAAGGAGCAAAATATACCAATGAAAGATAACCATGTAATGCATAGACAAAGTTAGAAGATCCATTAAACTTAAGCATTTTACTATGTAAGAGTAATGGAACGGAGAAAAATTCTCTCCGGCGCCGGGATTTGAACCCGGGTTTTTAGCTCTACGTGCTGATGCTTTATCCACTAAGCCACACCGGATACAACCCCGGCGTCAGACAGAATCGTCTCAGATTAAGCTCCAACTCTTGGGTTCCCTCTGGTGGCCGCCCTCTGCACTATGTCATAGATGTGTATGAACGTAGGACCAAAGTCCACACATGTGCTGAGGTGCACTCGTTATGAGTGATTAGTTGGCCGGGATCCGACGGAAAAAAAAAAAAAATATATATATATATATATATGAATGAATGAATACTATTATAGTCACAATCATGCCATGGTATGAAAGAAAAATTTCACAACCTCGAGCGGGAATCGAACCTGCGACTTCCTGGTCTCTGGTCAGGCGCTCAGAAATTTTTCTTTCATACCATGGCATGATTGTGACTATAATGGTATTTAATTCATTAATATGTCACATCAACGGACGTATATACGTCACCCAAACATCGTAAGATGAAGATTATATATATATATATATATATTTTAAGCATTTTAACTTCATTGTCTTTAATTGATAGTACTGAACTTGATAAGAATCAATGGTACTACAGTACTTTTTAATATCAAATGACGTACCAGTATTGAAAGTTATATTAGTATTCTTCCTATTCGCACCATATGATAGAATGTAATAGAAAAAGCAATGTGAAATTGCCAACAATTGTCGTACCATACATTTTATGCTGTAACTAGTAAAAACCACTATTTTATATGAAGTTATATCGAAAAGTGGCCTACTCGAAATTACTCTCAACTATAAAGTGGCAAATAAAGAGGTATGGGCTATACCTATATGTATCCAAATATGTTGATGCTTTAAGAGATTAATTGTAATTACTGCCTTGTATGAACATATTTTTGTGAACAGTGACAGTAAAGTCTAGGCACTCTTTGAATTTGTTCCTTCGTATTAATTTTATAAAAGTTCTGAGGTCCACTTTATCTCCCTCATTTGTTTTCCAAGAAATCTTTCGAGGCTGTAGGGCTTAAAATATTGGTGATTTCTAGGCTGCTAGGACGCCATTTTCCCGTAGAAATAACTTTAAACGTGTTTATTTTTTGCTTGTCCGATGTGTTTTGTTTCATTATTTTGTATATAATATTCAGTGCGTAGTTTATCATTCTAAAATTTAAACATTGTTAGTTGACTTTTTTTATTTTCCATGACTGAGTCCTTCCGTGACTAAATGGTGATCAGACTTTGATGCTAACATTTTGTCTCCTATCTAGTCCATCTGTCATGAACCATAGAGATCAATATTTATGTTTGACTTCACGATAGGCACAGGGATACTTTTTCCTTTACACATCGTGTAATTGGAAGATGAATATGCATCAACTCAAGAAGCTAGTAGGACACATGAAACTGCTATTAGATAATTCAATTTTTGGAAAATAAATGCAAATTTTACTCATAGATACAGCCATTATATCCTAGTGCCCTATTCACAACGAAAATATAATTTGTATAGAATTTACCTTGGTAAATATTACAAACAAAACATGTAATTCCAATCGGAAAGCGTTATTTTCATGTAAATGATTATTGTATAAATTAATTTTATGCTCGACCATGCCGAAATGTAGTAATTATGCACCTCATTAAAGTACACCTATTCATTATAATTCATTTGTTCAGCCAATGAGAAATCACCATTGTACTGATTGTACCATTATAAAACCGCAAGTATCGATTATTCTCGGATATGCAATCGAAAGACAATTAGCGAAAAGTCACGGAGGCTGGAAATCCAATACTGTCGCAGAAGGTTATGTTCTGTTACTATAATAATTAGCGTTAATTGTAAATAATATTCAAATAAATTCAATTTGTCATCTCGTTTTTCAATTCTAAATCAATTTCCAGGTTATATCAAGCCTAATGTTCATGTTATTATCTAGATTATATCAAGGTCAATGACATTCGTGTTTCGGAAAAAATCAATACTTTCGCGTCTACGCACATCTCACAATTCAGGTCAGTTCCGCTCCTCACTTACATAACCATAACATGAATACTTCTGAAAAATTTCAAGTTAGAAATATGGTAGAGCATAAAAAGTCGTATGAAACTTGCCTATAATGGTAATTAAGACGCTCGTATGAAAATTATGGAACTCTCTTGCGCTCGTTTCATAAACAAACATACTCGCGTCTTAATTGCTACCCTTATAGGCTCGTTGCATAATGTACTATTTTCGTAAAGGAACGAAATATTTTCATGCGTACACTTACCTTTCCAAAAGTCCCAGAACCATTCAGAGCCAAAGCTTGGTACTGCAAAAACACCCCAGTGAATGAAAATGCCAAATTTGGCATCATCATACCACTGAGGTATAGGTCGAGCATCTATACTGTCCCATGTTGGTTCGTATTTCTGTGCGACAGCTTTATCTAGAGTTATTACTAAAATTAGACACCATATTATTTCTTGAATTACCAGTACGTTCATTATTGAACTTTACGGATTTCTCTAAACAGCATTAACCTTATCACTACGACTGGTCATTGATTGTCATCAAACGCCTCAATATACAGTCAAGTAGTTCATATCATACTGTCATTATCTTGAAAGACTATGACCTTGTAAATGAAATCAATAGTAAATAAGAGATGAAGAGTCGGAAAATGGTGTCAGACTATCAGCAAGCTACTCAAGGAGCAGCATTGTGACCTCTGTAACACTGAGTAGGAATTGTATATATAGTGAAGTGATTTGTTTACGTGCTTAAAAATTTTTATTTGCATGTTTAAATATGTGAATAAAGATGATTATAAGTAGAGTTCTGAGTGATAGGCACTTAAAATTACACGTAAACAGGGGAAAAGGCACTAAAATTTTCAGGAAATAGTTGCTTAATATAAACAATTAACACTAATAAAATTAAACACTGTATAGGCATTTATTTTTTTGGTTATTACAGATAACACATAATTCTGTAGGACCAAAAAATTAATCTTTATGTAGATTTATTTTTTTTCTTTTTCTATAAGTTTAACATATATTTAATTAAAGCTGTGTGCATAGTCTTACATCTTAAAAGACAATTAAATGCGAAATTGTCAATTCATAATCTAATAGTTTCATCCAGACTCTAATAAAAATAAATAATTCAATTATCTGCCACTTTTTATATCACAAACAAAAAAAAGTTGTTAAAGATTTAAGCTGTTTTCACAGTGTAAATATTTTTAAACAAAACTACCACCTAAAAATAAATTGATAATGAACTAACAGAATACGTAGGGAGTACACAATTATGCCCGAAACAATTTAAAAAATAAGAACAAATTATGTGACAATGTGTTGTTAAAAATTCTTCAAGGTTCTCTAAACTGAAACTTCTTTTTTCTCATTAAATTTTAAGGTCTCTTAAATTCACCGCTTAAACAGAACATAGCACAAGAAAACGGATACAACCCCAACATAATAGACAACATAATACGAAAGACAAAACGTAATCACAAAAACATAAGAATACAATACAAACACAAGAACACAAAAAATACATTACACTAACGTATTAAAACAAAAACACACACAAGATTGCAACCTCATTCAAGAAATTAAATTACAACATCGCATACAGAACAAATAATACTCTACAAAAACATCTCAACACACAAACAACACAAACAAAGAAATACAACCACACAGGTGTATACAAACTCAAATGTAACACCTGCAACAACTTCTACATAGGACAGACAGGCAGATCATTTCAAACACGTTACAAAGAACACATCACAGCCATAACAGAATTACAAAACACTTCCACATATGCAGAACACATCACAAATGCTAACCACACATACAGAGACATCAACACAGACATGGAAATTCTACACATCCAACCAAAAAGCCAGAAACTAAACACACTAGAACAATACGAAATATACAAACACACAAAAACACATCCAAATGAAATTCTCAATACACAACTCAATTTCAGAACACACACACACACACACACACACACGCTCGTTGACTCCACATTACACTACACAAACACAGCCCCACAGGAAACAAAACAAAAGGCGCCAAGACCAGCAACAACCAGTTCTGATGATGGCCAATAGCAGGCCGAAACATGTTAACAAGATAACATAAAATTTAACACGTGAAAGACACATAATTCGTTTTCCAAAGTGCTTAATAGCTTTAATTTCGGATACAGAGGGCTGGCATTTCATCACTTCAGTGGTATTGGTTGAATAATCTTCTTCTGCCATCTCTCTTGCACTGGTATCATCATCCACTTCACTATCACTGTTCACGTAAACCTTGAGGTGTTGAGAAAAAGAGAGATTGCCATTTCCTCATATGAGTTATCTTAACATGTTAACAACATGTAACTAATCTTCCTTGGCTATTACTCTTATCCAATACAGTGTATAGTCAGGTTCTTGAGAACATAGTGGTAGGGTGCAGTCATTTCTTGTTTCGTCAAATTCTGTCAACTGTTTATACAGCCTCGAATTTATACACATACATAGCCGAGTTTCCTAATCTACAAAACGAATTTTGTTCATATTAATTAATTTCGAAGCAGTGTTGAAGTGAGGTTTAAATAAAAGACAAATACTCTGTAAACTAATTATGAATAAATGATTCCGATAGTTTAGGAAAAATACATGTATATAGATAGAAGATTTGAAAAAGAACTATATTTTTCAGGAAAATGCCAGATATTCTAGATATTAAATATGAATAAAATTCATCCAGTAGTTTAGAGAAAATACCTAATATATGCATATAGACAGAAGATTAAAAAAATGAAATAGGTTTTTCAGAAAAATGACAGATATTCTAGATACCAGTAATAAATATAAATAAAATCCATCCATTAGTTTAGGAAAAATACTTATACAGTATATAGAAAATATTTATAAAAAAATCACTCTGTCAGTAGCACAGGTGCTGAAAACGAATATTTCCTTGAAAATCTTACATACTTACAAATGGCTTTTAAGGAACCCTGAGGTTCATTTCCGCCCTCACATAAGCAAGATTAATCCAGTCTCTACCATCATATTGCACCTCCCTCAAATCCATTTTTATATTATCCTCCCATCTATGTTTCGGCCTCCCCAAAGATCTTTTTCCCTCAGGCCTTTCGACTAACACTCTGTATGCATTTCTGGATTCGTCCATACGTGCTACATGCCCATCTCAAATGTCTGTATCTAATATATTTCTAATTATGTTAGGTGAGGAATACAATGCGTGTAGTTCTATGTTATGCAACTTTAAATCTAGAAATAAAATTTTTGCAGTATCACAGTTCTTCTTCACACTTCGTACAATGAGAAAGTAAAAATAGAGGCTTTAGTTTCGAAAAACTCTCGTACATACAATACATCTTGTGTAGCAAACTACTACTACATGTCACTGAAATAAGTCTATACAAGTTGCTGGACATTTTGCATTCAGTTATACATGGGTTGGATAAAAGTAATGGCAACAGTTCGATATTTCTGACAAGCCTTTATTCACAGGGGTACAACATTTACGTACCTTCTATATAGTCGCCCCCCTTATTTATTACCTTTTGCCAAATGTTTGGAAGGCGTCATACACCATCAGTGCGTCCATCTTTATTGATGTTCTGTATTGACCGCCCTAAAGCACAGATAAGTTCATCTCTGGTATTGTACCGGGTCCCTCGCAGTGGTTCTTTCACTTTGGTGAAAAGATCGTAATCGCATGGATCATATTGGGTGAGTACGGTGGATGTTCCAGTAGTCCGCGTTTTCCGTCTGCCTTGGAGATACAGCGTGGTGCAGTATTACCCCATCATTGTCATACGCCACAATGAACATCTCCTTCACAGCACTTTGTGTAGGGCGCACTTTCTTTGGACGAGGAGAACCGGATGCTTCCATTCATTTGATTGGCGTTTCAAGTTTGGTTCATGCGAGCGAGTCCAGGTTTTGTCCATAGCAACAATTCGTCCAAGAAAGTCGTCACTTTCCCTTTGGTACCGGTGCAACAAGGCCTTCCCGGAATGCTTTAACCCATCGTGCAACTGTGCGATATGGCAACACTGCATCGCCACATGCTTCACGCAGTTCCTGAAAACATTCCTGTGCACTATGACCTCGTGCCATTTCAATTTTGATCCAGGAACGTTGCTCTAGTTTTGTAAGAATGGTCTTAGGGCGCTCACACTATCCCTATGAAAGTGAACGTTCTACACACTGCATAGATTGTCAGAGTACTGTCGCTGCTGGCTGCACTAACTCATCTAACAGTCCTTGTTCATGTCCACACAGCTGGCAGCTCTTGAATGCACCAACGTCACGTGACAGCAGTGTTGCCATTACTTTTTATCCAACCTATGTAAATTGTTTGGTTTATGAAGGTCGCTAGGGCAAGTCTCAGGGAGATGGGTTGTGGTAGAATAGATGAGATCATAGTATATTTCTTTTATTTTGTCTCAAAATTTACATTATTACATTACTCTTACAGCATTTAATTTTTTTATATAAAATACTAAAAGAGAGGATGAATTTCAGGATATTTATTAATTTATTGTTACTAATGAACTGTTGTGAAATACACATCAAGATACAGAGAGTTTCTATGCAGACCGGTCCCACTCCAACCTCTACTTAACAAAATCTGTTGTTGGGCGGCAAGTGGTCATACACTGATGTACAGGTAAATCCTTACATGCTTTTTTAAGTAGACAGATGCCGTAATTGATTAACTAGCGGGCTTACTCGTGTTAATTATGTAAGTTTGTGCGGCTTACAGCTGTTTCGGTGCTTCATCACACCATCCTCAGAGCCTACTAGATCTCGGCATCATCTCGAACTTCTCTGCCTGTTATGTGGGTGCGTTTGATTGTTGAAAGGTGTTGAAAAGTGGAGTCAAATAATGTGTGTGTACTGAAATTGATCTGTGTGTTGAGAATTTGATCGGGGTGTGTTTTAGTGTTAATCAATTACTTATATTCAAGTGTTAAAAGTAGTGTACACAGGATTCAAAATAGACTGATGCCACTCCACCATTTACCACTTAGCTTCCTTGGGACGGGTGCTCCTCACTACCGCCATTATGCCAATGGAACATGACTACCTGGGACCAGTCTGCATAGGAACACTCTGTACATTGAGTCCAGAGCAGTGAAACTTTCATAACAAGTGATTTTGTTTATGTAATATAACTCATTATTACATATAACATGCATTGAGACACATCATTTCTCTTCCTCAAGCGTATTGAGAGTTTGCACTTAAAAATGATATGCTACTAGCAGTATACTATATAAAATTTTATGAAATTCTGTCAAGTAGGAATAAAGTTGTTAATTTTGTTTCTTACACCCCTAAAAAGGGGTATTTTCTCTTGCCAAACCGTAATGAAAGTTTGCACATACAAATAATATGCTATTAAATTATTACTATATAAAATTTTATGAAAACCTGTCAAATAGGAATGAAATTATTTATTTTGTCTAGCTAGATTTACGTTTTTAACCACTTTGCATGCTTATATGCATGTGTTATTTTCCGATATTCAGATACTCTTTGAAGTTTATTTGTTTACACGTGCGTCCTTTGGTTTCAGTTTGTCACATCGACTATCTTTAGGACCCAAGCCCAGTCACTTTTAACCTCAGCCTTGTTAGGAAATGTTACCAGCAAACTTTCAGCTGTCATACTCCACTGTAAAAAAAAATATATACATATCATGTAAGCTATTGTCATATGTACCGGTATGCATTCCTGAACCTAATACTTCGCTGTTCATAACATTAATTTGTTTAAACTTCTTTAGACTATTGAATATACTGTAAATAAAAGATTTTATATCTTTATAAATAATAATAATAATCCGTGGCGCTACAGCCTGTGAAGGGCCTAGACCAACCAGCCAGCTGCTGGCCTCACACCCACATGCCGAAGCAGAGGTCGACGATTATCCAACCAGAATGGAAGTATCATGTGGTTAGCACGATGATCCCCCCAGCCATTATAGCTGGCATTCGCAACTGGATTTCGCTACCTATTGTAGCTCCCCAAGTGCATCAAGATGCTGGGTGGGCACCGGTCCCATACACTGGCCGAAATTTCATGAGAAAATTTCTTCTCCCACTAGGACTCGAACCAGCGCGCATTCCGTAACACGAGTCCTAGGCAGGATGCCTTAGACCGCGACGCCACAGCGTGGGACATCTTTATAAGTACGGTATTAAAAAAAAAGCTAATTTTTCCACGTCTGAAACATCAGGCAAGATTTTTCCTTTTATGCAGCCTTTCAATGTGAACGCAGTAATTTTATTATTTTGTATATTAATTATTTTATATACAGGGTGGATGATAACCTCTGCACCAAAATGAAACTGGTAATAGATCATGAGGAGAGATTTGAAAAATCTAAATAAGTTTTTTTTTTCTCTAACATTCACGTTTTTAGAGAAAATCATTACGTTTCTATGAAGCATTTGGCAACTGCACCGCTACTCTAGGAAGCGCAATGTGCACTCCTTACCTTCCCCTCTCTCTCTCTCTCTCTCTCTCTCTCTGCTGTACTTACTTGGTGATGCGCAACAGTGCCCTGCGTTGCAAGATTTATTTTAACGATTTTCGTAATTATTCAATTTAAATTCATGGCCATACGGTTTAATTTGCAAAAAAATATTCAAGATATTAACTATTCAGATTATTTTTACCTATCTGCCTGTATAGCAATCAGCTATTTCTCTTGGGCCATTACCGCAATAGAGTGCTGCAAACATTGGGCAAAGACTATTTGTTTCCTGCTTAACGGTGCTTCATTGAAGGGAAAGTGTAATAAAAGTTTTGTTATTTTTAACATGAAGAGTTCGCGAGAAAAACGATGAATGTCACATTTCTGTTAAGGATTAGATAATGATCTAAATGAGTCAATAACTGCAAGATGTAGTGCTGTTTCTATAGAAAATAAAGGAAAGGATTACTGTATTCGTGGTGATAATTCTCCTTTTTACCATTTTTCATAAGAACAACATTAAATTTCCCAGTGATCCATTGAATTAGATAATGACATCAACCTTAAGAAAACTGTGACATTCATCGTTTTTCCCGCGAACTCTTCACATGTAGAATCACCTCTCAAATGCTGGTGCATCGATCCCATTCCACCCTGTATCATTATAAATTGTAACACAAAAATGATTTTACAATTTTGTTAATATAAAAGGAAACAAAAAGAAAGAAATTAAGCCTGTTTTATCGGAGGCAGTATATGTGAATTACCTGGAGCTCATGCTGGTATCCTAGCAAAGTAACAACAGATTGCTCTGCCAGTTGTGGCGCAGCCAACTTAAGGACTCCATCTTCGGGCCAGTCCAGTACAATGGCAAATACAGCAGGCTCCACAACATTATCACCAGTTTTGGTGTACCTGTTCATGGAAATTGCATATATAGAGATCACGATTTCCAAGAAGAAAGATTTACAGGATAAATTACATGCGTGGCAATGGTAACCAATGAAATCAGCTTGGAGGTCTTATAGATTGTCTGCTCTTTGTATTGGTCGTTAGATCAGAGGTTCACAGGTTCAGATGTGGGCAAAGACAATGGATTTTAAAGGGCAATGAAATCTTTAGTATGCTAGGCACTGTTGAACGTTATAAATTCTTTCTTACAACCCAATTACCGTGAAAGCCTACAATCTTGTGAAATATGTCTTCATTGTAATTATGAATTGGTAAAAGTCTTTAACTTTTATTTGTTAAGTCATATTCTTCGTTTATTCTAAGAACATGGATAATTTATCAGTACAATATGCGATGTTTCTCAAATGTTAATTAATTTAATTTCGTTTGCATGGAACGGAGAAAAATACTGAAAAAAGAAGCTATATAAACATAAAATAGGCAGAATAGGCAGACCTAGGAAGAGATGATCAGAACAGGTGCAGAAACCTAATTATGGAAGTATAGTCCCGACACTGTTATTTCCGGCGTGACTCCTCCTCTTTGCTTACGTCAAGGCTCTATAAATTCTAAGTAGGTAGTATCATTCGCCATTTTTGTTCTTTCGCTGCCGAGCTACCAGACGAGGGATCTATTTGCCACACTGTTAAACATTATCATGTCGTAGCTCCTATGATAATAAATCAAACGCACTGTAATTCAGCAAATAATTGAGCTGCAAATAACGTCCTCGTGTGCTTTCTGCAAACGCCAACGAAAGAGCCAAAATGGCGGGCGATTATATATTAAGTATTTATCCAGCCTTAGGAAATGCTTTACATCTTCATCAGAAAATCACAAGACGCACACGTTTAAATGTAGCCGACCTGCAACGTGATTGGCTGCCGGAAATTAGAGCGACGGGACTATAGGTGGTGGTGATGGTGGTGGTGGTGGTGGTGGTGGTGGTGGTGGTGGTGGTGGTGGTGGTGGTGGTGGTGGTGGTGGTGGTGGTGGTAGTGGCAGCAGTGGTGACAATGGTGATTATAGTGATGACAATGGAGACGATAGCAGTTTTTAAGTCATGGTGCCTAAAGAAGCCAGTAGTAATAAATAGCTCATTGTCAACAGTAATGAATAAAATTGTTGGACCAGTTTTCTCGGATTACCATTTGTCCTTACATATTTCATTAGTTTCTGCCATAATCTTCATTAATAAGTACCGGTACAGCTATGAGACACTGCCTGATCTTTAAGGTCTAAACTCTAAAAACAACACCTCTTCTGGTTCTAGTACGAATCGCGCATTTTATCAGATACATCGAATGAGCTGAGAGTATGGAACAGAAAACTGTTATTTTGTTTTTCTGTATCTACCATGCTTTTTTTTTATCATGTCTTTGTACAACTGAACATATCTAATATTATGCCTGTTTAGAATAATCCTGAATGATTTTACTTGGTTACTAAAACACATCAATTGTTGAGA
This sequence comes from Periplaneta americana, assembly GCF_040183065.1. Lineage (NCBI taxonomy): Eukaryota > Metazoa > Arthropoda > Insecta > Blattodea > Blattidae > Periplaneta > Periplaneta americana. The sequence continues at coordinate 207,629,061 of NC_091117.1, read as the reverse complement.
CTTTGTCCTTAATTCATTAGCCTTATTTTTTATATATACTTCGATATTTACCAGATTCCAGGAGTAACTGTGTCGTTTTGGTAAGTCCAAGGTTTACTGTAATAAATGGCCTCTCCGTTAACTTGAAGCCACTCTCCCATGCTTCTTAATCTTTCCTCAAATATTGGAGTTATGATTCCATCTTTGGTTGGTCCGATATTGAGTAGCAGATTACCTGAATATTGTCACACAAAATTAAAGATATTGAATCATAAGGACAAGTTCAGTAGTCAAAGGATATTGTTTTTGTCATACATGTTGTGTGATGGATATTTACTGCAACTAACTACAAATTTGAATATAGAAGTTAGCTTAATCCATGAGAGGAACCTTGTTGACGTTGACTGTGAGCACATCCTGAAATTAGGATGCATTATTTTCTCATTACCCATTTCTTTCAGTAGACCTACTGGTAACAATGAATTACCGGTACCGGTACTTCACGAAGATTAAAAAATTTTAAATGTGATATTGTATTTAGTCGTCATTTTGTTGCACTGCAATGTAACAGTAAATCAAATTAAGTGGTACTTGAAAGTATTATAAATTAGGGTGGGTTGGCATTACAGGGTGCAGAGGCACGTGACCTTCCTAGAATTTATTCTTGTTTCGTTTTATTGTCATTGTGATTATTATTATTACTACTATCGTATTTGCTCGTGTAATTTGAGCACTTTTTATTCCATTTTGGTCACTAAAAGATTGGGGAGTGTGAAATAGATATGCGGATATTTTTAGTGGAGGGCCTGATCTAGATCTTTATTCTCTTATTATGACTGAGAATGCAGTAAGTTTTGTCAATATTTTATTCTAATTTTTTGGCAATAGAACATTTTCATAATCTTGAATTAACAATTGATAGTTTATCGTTATGCCTTTGATGTTCATTCGTAAAATATGCAAAGCAAAACAAAATCCAAATTAATCATTAGAAAATTAAGGTGCGCAAATTACGCGAGCAACTACGGTATTATTATTATTATTATTATTATTATTATTATTATTATTATTATTATTATATTCCGTAAGCAATAATAATAATAATAATAATAATAATTATAATAATAAAGATAAAATCTGCTGTCCCTTTATGCCAGTATCTAATTTATTGTAACCGGATTATTGTCCAAATACCCTACATGGATTTATCTTACAGAATGATAAATGTGACTAATTTTCGCAGTTTGAAACACGAAAATGGTCAACCATAACAAAGTGTTTTTAATAAAATGCCTATATAAGTGTGAGACAGAATTTTACTTAGATTGTAAACTAATGAGTAATGAATAACCTATGATTAGGAACTCTGACCTCCACAACTAACGGTTTCAGCCAACATTTGCACCAGTTCATCCATGGTACGAAAATCTGAAAGTCTTGCATTTCTACGATATCCAAATGATCCTTTGTCAATGGTATCGCAATTCTCCCATTTGTGTTTCAGAAGTACTCCTGAAACAGATGAAAAGAGAATCGAAGTTTTATATGTTTTCAGGATAAATTAAATTAAAGTGTTACTCTTCATAATTTGTTATGGTACAATATTATCATAAGCTTAAAATTCCTTTTGAGGTCATTTTACTTGGATGTTTTTCATTGGCATATTTACATGAAGTAAGTAATTGGACACAATAATTAGGTTAAAGAATATAAATTATTCTCGAAACATGTTCTCTGAGGTCTCTTCCGTAAAATAATGTACCTTACTTACTTACAAATGGCTTTTAAGGAATCTGAAGGTTCATTGCCGCCCTCACATAAGCCCGCCAGCGGTCCCTATCCTGTGCAAGATTAATCTAGTCTCTATCATCATACCCCACCTCCCTCAAATCCATTTTAATATTATCCTCCCATCTACGTCTCGGCCTCCCTAAAGGTCTTTTTCCCTCCGGTCTCCCAACTAACACTCTATATGCATTTCTGGATTTGCCCATACGTGCTACATGCCCTGCCCATCTCAAACGTCTGGATTTAATGTTCCTAATTATGTTAGGTGAAGAATACAATGCGTGCAGTTCTGTGTTGTGTAACTTTCTCCATTCTCCTGTAACTTCATCCCGCTTAGCCCCAAATATTTTCCTAAGCACCTTATTCTCAAACACCCTTAACCTATGTTCCTCTCTCAGAGTGAGAGTCCAAGTTTCACAACCATACAGAAGAACCGGTAATATAACTGTTTTATAAATTCTAACTTTCAGATTTTTGGACAGCAGACTGGATGATAAGAGCTTCTCAACCGAATAATAACAGGCATTTCCCATATTTATTCTGCGTTTAATTTCCTCCCGAGTGTCATTTATATTTGTTACTGTTGCTCCAAGATATTTGAAATTTTCCACCTCTTCGAAGGATAAATCTCCAATTTTTATATTTCCATTTCGTACAATATTCTGGTCACGAGACATAATCATATACTTTGTCTTTTCAGGATTTACTTCCAAACCGATCGCTTTACTTGCTTCAAGTAAAATTTTCGTGTTTTCCCTAATTGTTTGTGTATTTTCTCCTAACATATTCACGTCATCTGCATAGACAAGAAGCTGATGTAACCCGTTCAATTCCAAACCCTGCCTGTTATCCTGAACTTTCCTAATGGCATATTCTAGAGCGAAGTTAAAAAGTAAAGGTGATAGTGCATCTCCCTGCTTTAGCCCGCAGTGAATTGGAAAAGCATCAGATAGAAACTGACCTATACGGACTCTGCTGTATGTTTCACTGAGACATATTTTAATTAATCGAACTAGTTTCTTGGGAATACCAAATTCAATAAGAATATCATATAATACTTCTCTCTTAACCGAGTCATATACCTTTTTGAAATCTATGAATAACTGATGCACTGTACCCTTATACTCCCATTTTTTCTCCATTATCTGTCGAATACAAAAAATCTGATCAATAGTCGATCTGTTACGCCGAAAACCGCACTGATGATCCCCAATAATTTCATCTACGTACGGAGTTAATCTTCTCAAAAGAATATTGTACCAGTAATAATAATAATAATAATAATAATAGTAATAATAATAAAGAAAAAATAATGTACCAGTAATAATAAAGGAAATAATGACTATATGAAAATTCAAAACTTAAAACCCATCATCACTTGTACAGTTTTCAAATTAGGATCATGTTTTCCTTCACACTTTCGGACAATCCAATCTACTTTGTTAATAAATTATTTAATTTTGCAGTAGTGCAATCTATATACTTATTATTGGAGAAGTTATGTTAGTCCTCTTCGACAGTTTTGCTGTAGTCACTAGGAAGATAAAGAAATGATTTTACCAGGATTATAGCGGTCAGAATATGTGTAGAAATCCCCATGTTTTCCATTCATTCCAATTCCCCAGCGATCATTGACTACAACTGTATCCTTGACGGGACTATCATTGTAGAGCCAGGCTATGAATTCAGTTGCTCTCCAGTACACGTCTGTTGCTTGAATGCTGCCGTCTGACCAAATGATATCAGGTTGGTAGTTTTCCACCTGTTCCAATATACCAACATAATAATTACTTAAATGAAACATAACTATTTTTTATAATGCTAGTAAAAAGGTAATGGGCGTTTTAAAACTATATGAATTTAGGTCGTTGTGGCTATAGGACAATTATTTGAGAGTTCCTTTAAAAAAAATGCAGATTTTTTTCTCTGGCAGATGTTAGTACACCATGATATTGAACACATTTTATCGTCTAAAGAAAGTGAAACAAAGCAAATGGTTTGACGTGTTACAATATTAAAGAAAGTAAATACATGGAATATATTAAATCTAGTCAATGCACTAGTAAATGCTTGTCTTTTAGTTTATAAAATGATGTACTGTATGTGTCATACAAGTAGATTCGCTTCTACAGTATTAGAGGATTGAAGAAAAATTAAAATCAAATCTGGAGGATAACTGAGAAGCTTAACTTTTTTTTAAAGATATGGTATACAGTATAAAAATAAATGCACGAAAAAAGTGTCGATCACATTCTAGATGACGTGATTCGTCATACCAGTACTAATTAATATTATGGATATACTACTTCGTGTAAAATACATTTTGACAATTTTTATTAGTAAAAAATAACATTCATATTTCTTTCGGACCTATTTTATTTCTAAGTATATACCATAGTTAGTTTTGAAGTTTTAGTTGTATGTACTTTAGGCTTCAGGTTTTGCTGGACATATATAGAATTTGACAGTACCACTCAGTGGTCGAATTGGAAATAAATTACTGCAGGTGTGCACTGACTTGTCTTGCAATACTATTTTGGGTATTTCTTAGATAAGACATTGCTTCCGCTCGTGAACTAAATAACGTACTATGTAAGACATCACACACTATTGCAGGAATGTCTAAAAGAAGGCACAGATTATGACGACACTGTTGGTTAGTATATTGCTTGTGTGATCAGCTTCGTTAAATAACCAGCCAATTTCAAAATTTTACTGCTAGTATGCTTTTTGGCATCTTATTTTACTTCTGGTGTGCCATACCGACTCATACCAGCCCAATTCGACCACTGCTACCACCTGAGAAATCTGATTTTAAGGTCAGATCCTAAAGAATCCTAATTGACTACAGTAGAACTCCGATTATCCGTCACCCTATTAACCGATTGGCGGATTATCCGTCTGTCTATTTCTCGCTCTTTTTTCTTCAGAAATAAATAACGTATACACTGTTTTGTACATCATATTAATAGGTTCTACATATGTTTTGTTAGAGAGTGTTATTACAAGCCTCTATCGTTACACAGCATTGTCTACTGTTCGAATTGCCGTTCTATAATGTAACTTGTATATAAAATGTCTTCCACGGGTGTTAACAGAAAACGTGTTGTGCTAAATATCGAAAAAAAAAAAATGGAAATAATTTAATGGTTTGAGAAAGAGAAATTGTGGCTCATCTCGTATCGGAATACGAGATTGGAGTTACAACTGCTCGATTTAATAAAAAAAAAACAAGGATAAAGTGTAAAAATATGTAAATCTACAACACGAGACCTTCTTTATTTCTATCTTTCCTGAGACAGTCATTACAAAGGGCTTCCTTGCCCCTTAAAAACCCGTCGTTGACAACCAGACTTTATTAGTGAACTTCTGATCCACTACCTAGCGAGTCAAATACAAGACCACGGAGGAAATTACAAAATCTTTCATTGTACGGATTATCCGGTTTTTTCGATCAACCGTTCAGTCCATCCCCTTCATTACCACGGATAATAGAGGGTGTACTGTATGTTTAGTATTTCAGTTTGTATTCTATGTTTATTTAATTACCAGTAATATTGTTTATTTTTCGAAGATGAAAGATGTGAAATAATTGGTTTAAGTTTTGTATACTTTATTTATTAGTGTTTTCACTGTCATTCAAAAAGTACTACAGAGAATTCAGCTTGGCTCCTGGCCAGGAACATGCATAAAACATAGGCCTACTTCTATGGCCATTAGATTCCGCTATTATCGATCCGTAACCTGCCATGTATTTTTACTCCTATAACTTCGGCCTCGGTAGCGTAATTGGTATAGCACTGGCCTTCTATGTTGGAGGTTGCGGGTTCGATCCCGACCAGGTCGATGGGATTTAAGTGTATTTAAATGCGACAGGCTCATGTTAGTAGATTTACTGGCATGTAAAATAACTCCTGCGGGACAAAATTCTGGCACACTGGCGACGCTGATATAACCTTTGCAGTTGCGAGCGTCGTTAAATAAACTATAATTTAAATTTTATCTTCGATTAATAAATAGCATGCACACTATTATATTTTTATTTTTGAGTATTAACCTGTGTTGGAGTTATTCAAAGTGGTGTCCATTTGCATTCATACATTCCTGACATATTTTGATGATATTATTCACATCCTAAAAAACCCTAAAAAGGTAGAATATATAAGGATAACCCCCACACTGTAGGCGGACTTTGAGACACTGTAAGAGGAGGAATTACAAGCGTTATGGACATGTAACTTTTGTGTGTGAATAAAAATTTTCTCAAACAATGTTGGGAATGTGTGAAAGCAGACGGTGACCACTTTTAAACTCATTATGAAATAAAAATATCATTAAGTGAGCATGCTATTAGTAATCAAAGATTTGTGAGTAAAAGTATGCAGGAACTTACAGATTGATAATGATACGGTCTACACCAGCCGTGCAAGCATGTCTGATGCGTGTGTTTCTGGCAGAGAGCTGACCTAAACATTCTATATATGACTGGTATTCGTCAAAGTGCTTTCATTGGATTTTAAGAACTATTGTTAAAACATTGCTTCAAACACAGTAATATGCTCCAAGTATTATTATTTTTTTCTGAAAGGACTTAACAAAATTCAGAATAATGTATAGAATCTTAAAATTATTGAGAAAACTAAATTTTAAGACACTTCTTAAAAATGCAATGTTTATTCATGTAATACATCTTGCGGATGTGTATCTGATTTGCATCAAAGATAAAGATGATGATTATGATTATTAACGAATAAATTGTTGAGTTATGGTGGGAAAAGTGGGAGTACAGCAATAAAACGTTCCTCAACATCTTCATTTAAAGCAAATTCCATTTTAAATCACTGGAATTTAACTTTGATCTCTAACATGAAAAACTAACAGCTCTCCCAAAATGCAGAATAATATTGTCTGCTGATTTCAATCTTAATTCAGTGTATCACAAGTAACTTTTTTTTTTTTTCCGTTGTATGTATTGGCCTGTGTGTCCTAATTATGTATATTCTTACTACTGTCTTGCATGAAGATTGGCATACTAACCAGTTCATAGAGTTCAGGTGCTGTCTTCTGGAGCACAAAATATTGCGAAGTGTAGTTATTTTGCTTATCTTGCAGATAAAGTGGATTGAACCATTCAAACAGAGAGTGATATAGTCCAAATTTAAGATCTGTTTTTTGTTTTATAGCATTTGCCAGTTCACCTATAAGCAGAAATGTCTTCGTGCACATAACAGTAATTCAAAATGTAAACAGATTAGATTAGACTTATTTATTACATTCTATGAACTCTAGTACCTTATACATGTGTCCAAGGACAACTAAATAGAGAACAAGCCAGAATAATATATAAGAACTTACTTCGGAATATGTATGGTAAGACTTTCCTGTGATAAATTTCAACGTACCTCGTTTACATGTTTCGACCTATTTATGGGTCATCTTCAGAACTGGTCGTTATTGGTCTTGGCGCCACTTGTTTTGTTTCCTGTGAGGGTGTGTTCCTGTGGTATAGTGTAGAGTCAAAGAGTGTGTGTGTTCTGAGCTTGAGTTGTGTGTTGAGAATTTCGTTGGGGTGTGTTTTTGTGTGTCTGTATATTTCATATTGTTCTACTGTGTTTAGTTTCTGGCTTTTTGGTTGGATGTGTAGTATTTCCATGTCTGTGTTGATGTCTCTGTGGGTGTGGTTAGCATTTGTGATGTGTTCTGCATATGTGGAGGTGTTTTGTAATTTTGTTATGGCTGTGATGTGTTCTTTGTAACGTGTTTGAAACGATCTGCCTGTCTGTCCTATGTAGAAGTTGTTGCAGGTGTTACATTTGAGTTTGTATACGCCTGTGTGGTTGTATTTGTTTGTTTGTGTTGTTTGTGTGTTGAGATGTTTTTGTAGAGTGTTATTTGTTCTGTCTGCGATGTTGTAATTTAATTTCTTGAATGAGGTTGCAATTTTGTGTGTGTTTTTGTTTTCGTATGTTAGTGTGATGTATTTTTTGTGTTCTTGTGTTTGTGTTGTATTCTTATGTTTTTTGTGATTATGTTTTGTCTTACATATTATGTTGTCTATTATGTTAGGGTTGTATCCGTTTTCTTGTGCTATGTATTTGATTGTAATTGATTAACTAGCAGACTTACTCGTGTTAATTATGTAAGTCTGTGCGGCTTACAGCTGTTTCGGTGCTTCATCACACCATCCTCAGAGCCTACTAGTCGGCTAGTTAATCAGTTACTTATATTCAAGTGTTAAAAGTAGTGTATGCAAGATTCAAAATGGATTATTTGATTGTGTTTAGCTCTTCCTTGTAATCTTGTTGGTTCATTGGTATGTTGAGTAGTCTGTGTACCATTGTTCGGAATGGAGCTTGTTTGTGTTGTGTGGGGTGGTTGGATGTAATTAATTGATGAACTAGTGGACTTACTCGTGTTAAATATGTATTATTTGTCCGGCTTACAGCTGTTTCAGTGCTTCACGCACAATCATCAGAGCCTACTAGATTGCGGCGTCATCTCGAACGTCTCTGCCTGTTAGGAGGGTGTGTTTTATTGTTGGAAGGTGTTGAAGTGTGGAGTCGAATATTGTGTGTGTACTGAAATTGATCTGTGTGTTGAGGATTTGATCGGGGTGTGTTTTAGAGTGTTTGTATATTTCGTATTGTTCTAGTGTGTTGAGTTTTTGGTTCTTGGGTTGTGTGTGTAGGATTTCCATGTCCGTATTTATGTTATTGTGGTTGGATGTGTTGTGTATGTGTGTTGTTGTTGTTGTGGGTTTTCTGTAAACGAGGTACGTTGAAATTTAACACAGGAAAGTCTTACCATACATATTCCGAAGTGATACAGTGTTAAAAGTTGTGTAATCAAGATGTATAAGAACTTACGCTTAGGTACCCTACATTGTTAATAATATAGAATACTGAATGTCTAGATTGTAGAGAAACTGTAAACCCAATCACTCAGCTCTTGGCTGAGCCATTTGCAGACTCCAGTTATGCAGGATGCTTGCTATAGTGATATGCAGCACACTATCAGTATTTCAGACTATTATAATGTAAAGCATTACGAAATAAAAGCAGTTGAAATATAATACTTACTAATGGAGATACTGATGCTTCTGGAAAAATGCAGAAGCACACGTTCTGTGACAGCATATATAGCCGACTATACTATGGAATAATTTCACAGAGTATTCCGAGGATAAAATTTTCAGTAGGAGTGTGTGACTCCCTCGATCTTTCGACTTAACCCTTTGTGACTTCTATCTGTGAGAAACTCTTAAAGGCAAAGTATACAAAAAGTCCACATGTCGTGTAAGAATTGTAAAATAGCATCTCAGAAAACATTGCCTCCAATTCTAAACGGAAACTGCAGCAAGTGATGCATCACTTCTTAAACAGATATGACAAATATTTGGATGTCAAAGACAGGCAGTTATAGCATCTCCTTTCTTAATTTGGGTGAGTGATTGATGTTTTAATTGCTTATATTTAGTAATATTTTACATTAATAATTTGTGGTGTGTTGACTTACCGGTACTGTACTGTGTATAGTGAGTAATTTGCATAACCATAGGTTTTACAATTAAATATTTAGTCTCTCTGGGAAGATGTAACTTATATACAGTACCTGGCCACATTAAAAGAATCAACCACAATTTTTCAAATATTTCATTTTTATTCTACATTTACTGCAATTTCATATTTAAAAAATCAACTATATTAACTACACTAAAATCATAACACATTTTGAACAATATTTGCATTTTCATATTACAAAATGATAGAATAATGTTTATTGAAGTCCATGTGAAGTCCTTAAATTTTGTGGGTCCCGCCTTTTTCCTTTAATAACATCCTCAACTCAACTTGGCACACTCTCAATCACTTTGGTTATAATAACCTGATTAGAAGTTTTCTTTTTCACCAATTACCACAGATTCCCGATTGGGTTTAAATCCAGAATATTTCCGCGCCAAGACAAAAGATGGACTTTTTCTGATAGAATAGTGTTATTTTGTAATCTAAAGATGTAAACATTATTGTAAATTTGTTCTGAAAATGTAGTGGAACTAATGTAGTGTATTTTTATATACAAAATTGCAGTAAATGTAGAATAAAAAGAAAGTATTTGAAAAATTGTAGATGATTTTATTAATGTGACCAGGTACTGTAAAACAGTACAGTAATATTGTAAAATTCCTTTGCAGAACGAAAAGTTACATTTGTTTGGATCAAATTTCTGCACATTTAAAAAACAAAGTTGAAATTCTTTCACTAATTTCTTATCATGATACACTGTTCTCTTAAATTGACTGAACATATTGGGAATTAAATCAGTAACTTTCCCAAAACGCTATGAAATGTTTCATATAAAACAATTTTTATCTCGAAAAGGAAGCAAAAACGAGTAAAATTGTATTAAAAAAACATTTTTTGTTTGAAATATCTAAAAGAATAATCCCTGAAATTAATGACATTACTTATGTTTCACTCTGTATTACTAATTAATTTGTCTTCTATTCATCTCAAATAAAAAGTTTTGTCACAGCAAAAATAACTACAATCTTTTGCATCAACCCAGTACCGTATCTAGGAAAGGCATTTTCAATGTACGAGGATATTAAAGACACAGCCCCTGTGTCGATTTTGAGCTTCTATGAAAGCTTACATCTTATCTAGGAAAAAAACAAAGAGTATCTGTACTCTATGTTACACAAGTTCTTTTAGGATGCAGTAACGCAACTAATTTGGATTTCTATCATATTCTATTACTTTAATACAGAAGTACTGATTTGTAAAATTAAGTCTTACAGCTTAAACTTTACACCAGTAGTTATTTTTATTCTTTTATACGACAAAACCTTCGGAAACCATGCGAGATATTGTACACAAGAGTGATGACCAAGTTACATGGTGCTGTACCTTACCTACTAGATCTCTGTGTGGACCTACATCCATGCTATTCCAACTAAAAGCTGTCTTGGATGGCCACAAAGTATATCCTTCATGATGTTTGCTTGTCAACACAACATACCTAATACATAGAAACAATTAGGTGAAATGTTGCCTGAAAGAGTTGCAAAATTGTGAGTCGAATGTTACTTAAACTGGAAACATTAAATCGTTTTCAAAACTTATTTCGCGTCTATTAAATTTCTTCCACCTTCTTTTTTTTCACTCCACTAATTGTCATTTACTTCCGTATATGATCACACCAATTATGAAAAGCCTCTGTAGTATAAATAAATAATAAATAATCCTAGGCGCAACAACCTATAGAGGCCCAAGGCTGACCAGCTAACTGTTGTCTTCATGTCCACATATCATGAATGATCATCTACCATAACACACTCTCGAAAACTACAGATTTAAAGTAGATAATTAATTTTGTGTAAGTACAGTACATGAAAACTTATGTCAAAGAGTAGGTTTTCTTATTACATTACTAAATCTATTCTTTGAGATTCTTTAATTTGTAGTGCTGAAGATGAATGCCCATTGAATTGCGTGATATAGACCTACTTTTTTCACTATAACTGGTTTACAGACTATAATGTAGTTTAGAAATTAATAACTGATATGAAGAAATAAAACATATAACTAATAGTTGTGCTTGATCAAAGTTAAAATACATCAAGTTTCTTTACTTTGCTCCAGAACTCTGGAATATTTCCGCCCAGTCTTCAGGATTGTAGAATTCTGCTGTGAAGTCACGGGCAAAATCTTGATACGTGAAATTTGGTGGATAGTTCTCCTTCATGAAATTAACAATTGGAGAGTAGCTTTCTTCTGAAATATCGTACAAAAATTGAAATATGTTATTCTTATTTATACATCTAGCTTCTAAGTTTTAATTTTATTACATAACCATATATTTTTACAGTTCTTTTCATTGCATTTTTTCTAAATTGATAATTTTCACCTGTTATTACTTGCTTCGATCATAATCTGATTTATATAATTAACCATATTTTTTAAGGCTATGGATCAGTGGAAATAACGAAAAAAAAAAAAACATTAGAAAAATGAAAACTTTGTTTTTAACTCTAAAAAATAATGTTTCAGTTTTCTAAATCTGTGCTTATTTTGTTCCTACGACACTTTAAAAGTCCCTCAGGACGAATTTAAAGGGACCAGCGCATGTGTAGAACTGCAGCCCTTTAAACTGACACTCAGCTGTCATTGTGACAGAACTTGTTCTTCATTCTAACTAATTTTACTTTTCATTCAGTTCATATTTTGCGCTGTTATGTAGGAGAAAAATGTGTGTGTGTGTGTGGTAGACCTTTGCATACTTCCACTCGGTAATGTGTTTTGGAATAATATTCTGGGGAAATTCTACAGATAGTAACAATATATTTCTATTACAAAAAAGAGTAATTAGAATAATAGTAGGTGCCAAATCTAGGGAATCGTGTAGGACTATTTTTAAAAAACTACAAATAATGCCCATGGCTTGTCAGTATATCTTTTCATTAATAATCTTCCTCGTATGAAATCGTGAAAACTTTGTAACTAATTCAACAGTTCATAGCATAAATACACGTCAAAAAATGACTTTCATACTCCATCAGCAAGTCTATCGTGCTATCAAAAAGGAGTACGTTATATGGCAGTAAAAATTTTTAATAGCCTCCCTATCGATATAAAAAATGAAACTCAAAACATAAAATTATTTAGGGCCAAATTAATGAAGTACCTAATTTCTCACGCCTTCTATTCTGTAGGTAAATTCATGACATTCAGTAACACTTCATGAAATTGACACTAAAACTTTGTGTTGTACTAGTAGACCATATTGTAAATCTCGTCTGTATATATTTCATCTAGACTGTGACTATAAATTAAGATTTTATAATAGTATTAAGTTTTTTGACTTGTTCCATATTCTAGCTGTAAGTATGTATGAATACCATGGAATGTTAATACAATACAATACAATACCTGTATAGGAAGGAAGGATATCGATAGTATATATATATATATATATATATATATATATATATATATATATATATATATCATATACATGCTGTACTTTGATACTCGTTTTCTCGATTTTCCAGTTTTCAACATTTTGTAACATTTAAAATGCTCTAATGAATGCAGTTTTTCTCCAGTCTCAGTGAAATTTTTCCGAGAAGTCCACAAAAGCATGTAAAGTAAACTGACACATGTGTTTTCTTCTACTATTGAAAATATTCAAATCACTATGTGTTGAGGATGTTATAAGTTTTAAAAAATTGAAAAATTAAAAACTAAAAGGATAAATATTTTTTCTCAAAAAGCAATTGGAAAATATGAAACCCATGTGTCATATTCTACATACATCTATCAGGAATAAATTAAATATACATTTAAGAAAAAATTATGTAAACTTTGAAAATTGTAACAATTATTTCAGTATTAAAAAAACAACAAAAATTAATTATAACGAAACTAATTTGAATATCAGAGTGAAAATTTGTGAATTGCATGTCCACATTGTAAGAAATATATGGTAAAAGTTTCAGATTAATTGGTATAAAAATGTAGAAGTTAGAAATTTCGCAAGTCCATAGCCTTAATACACATATCTTGTGTATGTACTAGGAAGTTTTTTCATACAGATTTATCCTTTATATGCTTGGTTAATTGCCATAAAAATTAATACTCTTCTTTTTTTTCTCCTGCCTTTGTAAGTAATTCTCATGTTTACATTTGAGAGCTGTTCAAGCACTCATGTTTGATAATCACACTCACAAAATGGGACAGAGAAGATTGTAATAGTAGTGTTTGTGGAGGTGAGGACAGATGTGGAGATAGCAGCGGTAATGTTGGTTGCAGTGAAGGTAGCTGTGGTGATGGTGTTTATGGAAGTGGGGGCAGTGATGATAGCAGCGATGGCAGTGGAATTGATGATATTGGTGTAATGGAGATATGTGGTGGTGTCGACTTACGAAAGTAACTAAAAATTATGATCTTTTTCAAAATTGTGATTAATTTTATTGTAAAGTCGACTCAATTAAAGGTGAAGTCAATAGGCAATTGAATTCTTTGAAATCAGAATTTCTTGAAGTCCAAAATGTTCCTCTGTTGGAAAGTTAAACTCTTGAATTATGGAAGGTGTAGTGACCATCAATATGAATTTTTAATACTGTTGCAGTATTGATTTTTATAATTTGTTGTTTTCAAACTCTTTTCCTTCTTTATTTTATATTCACAAGTTTTTATTTTATGTATTCACTAGCCGTACCCGTGCGCTCCGCTGCACCCGTTAGAAATAAATATAAACTAATTACATAATTAAAATAGCACATTTGGTCCAGGGAACATTCGTGTTTGATAGAAGGATAAATCGTTTAATATGTTACTTAATTTAAATTGTTAAAAAAAAAAAAAATTAAAATGCGATCATTTTGGCCCAGAGAGCACTCATTTGGTGCAATGACAATTTCTTTAACATGTTTCTTAATTTTTATTACATGCAACCATAGTTTAATGAAGATTGACATATCATTTAGTTTTAATGTGTATACTTTATATTACTCTGCTATATGTTTCCATTGAATTATGGTAATAACTTAATTTTAACCCTTGTTTTTTACGTCTTCAGTAAATGGTGCTTGGCCCACTATGGTTCTGAACCCTTCAAATAACTTAAATAGTGATATAGCATATATAGCGATATGCAATTATATTTCTTTCTATCAAGTTTTCTGTGCATAAGAAGCTATTTTAATCTTACCCGTCCTCAATTCACTCAGAAGTTACTGTAATAACATTAAAGCATTATGTCCATCTAGAGAAACTACACTTTCCAATGCTGAAATAATAATTAATTATACAAATGTTTAATTAGCTTTCGATATTACTTCATACAAACACAGAAACATTCTCTGTAGGCTATGTTTAATAGATTTCGATTGTTAGTGTCCAAGGCCCCTTTTAGACAAAGTCATTTGTTTCTATTTCATTGCACGCCAATAGGTGGCATCGTTATTTTAATTTTAAAACTTATTTATCTCATTAAATATCAGTCCTATCAAAATTTTTCCTAGAATAAAACTTATCGGAAATCATTTTTAAAAAAAACTTTTGTTATGTAACATTTTTCATGATATATGATATGAGATATTTCGATTTATTTAATTCAAGCCCCCTCATAACCCCCCTTTTAAATAAAGTATTTTGAATGTCATATAGCCTAAAATCTAAGTTACAACGAACTTAATTTATATTCCAATTTCTATATAAATCGGTTCAGCCATTATCGCGTGAAAAGATAACAAACATCCAGACAGACAGACAGACATACAAACAAAAATTTCAAAAAAGCGATTTTCGGTTTTAGGATGGTTAATTATACATGTTAGGACCAATTATTTTTGGAAAAGCGAAAATTACCAGAAAAATTTCGGCTACAGATTTATTATTAGTATAGATTAGGTAATTAAATTCAAAATATACATATGAAATATAAATTACTTTTTTACGACCAGTCATCATGAAACCATGTCAGTTTATTCACCATTAAGTGGGTGTGATTAATAAAACTCCTATTGATAGTAACAATGACATAAGGAATAAACAGTTTTTCATTCATACCTATTTGAATTTAGATATTGCCTAATCACTATTTCTCTATGATGAAGTGAGAAAGATTTTTCTGTTAGTATCTGGTCAAAATTAATAATTTATGTTCACATTATTGTATATTTATTATCAAAATATATATACGCCTACAAGCAATAAGGAAACATTCTTTACTTTCCGCATTAATATTAAGTTTATTTACCTTTCCAAAAATACCAGAACCATTCAGATGAAAAACTCGGTACAGAATAAATACCCCAATGTATAAAAATTCCAAACTTGGCATCGTCAAACCATTGAGGAAGTGGTCTTGTATCAAGACTGTCCCACGTAGGTTCATATCTCTTACTTGTTTCTTGTTCAGACGTACTGGCGTCTGGCGATATAAAAAATATAAAAAGGCACACTAAGAGCTTCATGTTAGTTTGATGACTTGACATGAAATAAAAGCAAATATCATATCAACTATAGAGAGTGTAGACCTATGTACTGCTACTAACAATTTTATCGCTGTTTTGAGGTCAAAGTACAATGTTTGAGATATGCATTCAAATGAGTTATCATTAGTAACATGCAAAAAGAAAACATATTAAGTTATACTCTAAAAGGTGATGATGCTTTTTTTTTTTAGAAAAAAAAAATCTAATGCATTTGCAGAAAATTGACATTATCTAAAATGAACAATAACTGAAATAATTACTTAAATTCTTCAAAATTCAGAAATAAAAAATTAGATAATAAAATTCTCATATTTTCACTTTAAATGGTATAGCCTATGGCAGGCCTACTTGTATATTCTGGTAACAGTAGTCACATACTTTCACTGACATACTTCCAGCTCTGTCGTACATAACCTGACTCAATACCACTCCCTGATGAAGGTACCTGTTTCTTAAAACGATATTTTGGCTAATTACAAGCTGACAAGGAAATCATTTGAGTAAATTTTGTTTTTCTTAAAATTTTTTGACAAACTTGTTAAGTGAATAATTTCGAGGGAAAAATTGTTCCGGAGCCGGGCATCGAACCTGGGACCTTTGGTTTAAGGTACCAACACTCTACCAACTGAGCTATCCGGGAACTCTACCAGACACCAAAGGTCCCGGGTTCGATGCCTGGCCCCGGAACAATTTTTCCCTCGAAATTATTCAAATCAACTTTAAGGGAGTTATACCTGAAAGCTTGATTTGCATAATACACGTCACTGTTCATTAACAGAAAACCACAATTTAAGTCACACAGAGTTCGTGTGCACTCATTGTTGGTTGCTTGACTGTTGTCAGCCCACTTTGAGGTCTGTGGATATAGAGGGAAAAATTGGATCGCTGTCTGGTAGAGTTCCCGGGTAGCTCAGTTGGTAGAGCATTGGTATTTTGAACCAAAGGTTCCGGGTTCGATGCCTGGCCCCGGAACAATTTTTCCCTCGAAATTATTCAAATCAACTTTACAGGGAGTTATACCTGAAAGCTTGATTTGCAAACTTGTTAAGTGACTGTCAATTGTCGATATGTTTGACATCAGTTCAGAACATGGTGTTGCTTTATAACACCAGAAAAGAAAAAAAGCAGCAAAATAACAAAAGATGAAAAGAACTAAAAATGTAAGGAAATTGCTTTGTTGGCTGGTAAAGCATTAATGAGACCAGTGTTTTGTCTACATTCACCTGCAATTGCATTTAAAATCTCTTCCATTCTTGTTGAGATTAACCTGAATCTCTTATTAAATTCAAGTGCATTTTCCATACTACAATAAAGAACTCTTTCTCTATATATGGTACCAGTATTATTTTCATTTTAAGGTTTTGTATTTCAATTTCCTCTCCTGTATCACTTGACCACATTTCTGGACTAAACTGTTTCTTGTTCACTGCTTCATAAGTGTAGACTTACAGAATGACTCTTAAATTTGACCATACGTCTTAGACTTATCAAAGTGACCTAAAAGTTATATTCAAATTGACAAGTAAATTTCTTCAAGAAACAAAACACTGATCAGACTATTAAAGTTCACTTCTAATTTTTTTGTCATTTGTCCATAGTCACAAGTCAGTTGTCTCATTTTATGAAACAGGCCCTGGTGACCAACAGTTTGAACATCAGCTGACTTAAATCAATCATTTCTTTACTTGATCATTGCATGCCATTCTAAAGAAACCAATACTTACATATTAACTTTTTTTCGGAATATGTATGATAAGACTTTCTTGTGTTAAATTTTTATGTTCTAAATGCCATTTCCTACCAACTCTTAGAGGCACTCAATGCCCTTACACACTGAATATTCTTCAGTAGTAGTTAAGTTAACATGATATAACATGAAATTTTAATACTGACTTAACTTGCACCATGGGTACCAATACGTTTCCCTTTATTATACCTGTAGGCCTATAAGATACAAAAAAGCAGTGCTTTTGTTTCTGTTTCTCAGTAGTCTGCATCACAATGAATAACAACAGAAAACTTTGTGGCAGTGGCGGTTCTAGATATATTTGATAATGAAATGATATTTCAAAATACTTATTTAGCCTATTGATACACTTAAATTAACTTCGTGAAAAGCAAAATTACAAGTTTTGCATAGGTTGAAAATCTATGTCAGAGCCAAAAAGGATTAAGTCATATTTTTTTAATACATACTTATTTCGGAATATGTATGATAAGAACTTTCTTGTGTTAAATTTTAACGTACCTTGTTAACATGTTTCGACCTATTTTGGGTCATCTTCAGAACTGATTGTTGTTGGTCTTGGCGCCTCTTGTTTCCTGTGAGGGTGCGTTCGTAGTGTAGAGTCAAAGAGTGTGTGTGTTTTGAAATTGAGTTGTGTGTTGAGAATATCGTTGGGGTGTGTTTTCGTGTGTCTGTATATTTCATATTGTTCTAGTGTGTTGAGTTTCTGGATTTTTGGTTGGATGTGCAGTATTTCCATGTCTGTGTTGATGTCTCTGTAGGTGTGGTTGGCATTTGTGGTGTGTTCTGCATATGTGGAGGTGTTTTGTAATTTTGTTATGGCTGTGATGTTCTTTGTAACGTGTTTGAAATGATCTGCCTGTCTGTCCTATGTAGAAGTTGTTGCAGGTGTTACATTTGAGTTTGTATACGCCTGTATGATTGTATTTGTTTGTTTATGTTGTTTGTGTGTTGAGATGTTTTTGTAGAGTGTTATTTGTTCTGTATGCGATGTTGTAATTTAATTTCTTGAATGAGGTTACAATTTTATGTATGTTTTTGTTTTCGTATATTAGTGTGATGTATTTTTTGTGTTCTTGTGTTTGTGTTGTATTCTTCTGTTTTCTGTGGTTTTGTTTTGTCTTACCTGCAACAACTTCTACATAGGACAGACAGGCAGATCATTTCAAACACGTTACAAAGAACACATCACAGCCATAACAAAATTACAAAACACCTCCACATATGCAGAACACATCACAAATGCCAACCACACCTACAGAGACATCAACATAGACATGGAAATACTGCACATCCAACCAAAAAGCCAGAAACTCAACACACTAGAACAATATGAAATATACAGACACACGAAAACACACCCCAACGATATTCTCAACACACAACTCAATTTCAAAACACATACACTCTTTGACTCTATACTATGAACGCACCCTCACAGGAAACAAGAGGCGCCAAGACCAACAACGACCAGTTCTGAAGATGACCGAAAATAGGTCGAAACATGTTAACAAGGTACGTTAAAATTTAACACAAGAAAGTTCTTATCATACATATTCCGAAGTGATACAGTGTTAAAAGTTGTGTAGTCAAGGTACATACTTATTTATAAGAAATTTTGAGGATCAAAGTGTTTCTTCAAAACAGACTTACTGGTAATAGTTTTAGTTCTGAGTGATTCAATTGCAAAACCCCTTTTCTGAGTTATCAGATTTATATCAGTAAACTTTTAACCTTAATCGTGTGAACTTATCTTTAGACTTCTACACCTCAAAAGTGGAGTGCTTGAAATACATGAATGGAATTTTTTCACATGTAACACTTTAGATAAAGTCTCTGTTGAGTAATGATAGTCAGTCCTTGAAAGTTGTAATATTTGATAAAAGAGTTTATCTTCATAAACAAAATAAAATTATGAAGAACAAGAAGTGATTACATACAGTACTTTGTGTGAAGGACATGATTAAATATCTTACATACTGTACTTGCCTACTGTCGACAAGTTACTTAGTTACTATGCGTAAAAGATTATCTATAACATAAAACCACAAGTGTACAGCAGTTGAAGGACATACCAATACCATACATATTAACAACATATTCAAAATCTCCCATGTGCAGTGACACACTAGATTATTGTGTTCAGCATTATACTTGTAATGTTGTATGTACTGTTATATAAATAACATTTTATTAATTATCTTTGTCATCTTTCTTTGAACATTTGTCCATTTCATTGGTACGACCATCTCTTATTTGGTTTATACCTAAGTTCTTCTGCCTTTTGGTGTGTATTTCAGTATTTTCAGCCAATGTAGGACCAGGAGGAGGAAGCTAGGCTCTGTCTATCACAAGTGAAGAAACTGAGGAGTGATACAGGAGTAACACAACTTAGAAAACCTTGATTCAACTGAACCGAAGGGTTATGGTGAAGTTTTCAATGGTAATGTTGGTGAAGAATGGGTCCTTTGGAATGGTGATGTTAGCATATGAGGAAATAGTCTCCTTAAGAGTAAATACAATAGACAGCAGATTTTGAGGTTAAGAGGCAACCTTTCTATTAAACTTACCCAGCAGCAAGTTGGCCACTTTCTGAACAAATTATTCACAACTCGAATTTTTCAGGATGAATGTCTTATGTACAGTATAACGGAACGAAAATGAAATAATACGATTTTTTTTCTTGGTTATCTTTATTTTTTAAATATTAGAAGAGTGTATGAAAATACTACTACGGTACTACTAATATTTACTTACTTATGGCTTTTAACCCAATGAACTCCTCGTATTTAAACTATTGAAATTCCCGACACTCAGATTTTAATGTCCAGTTTGAGGATGAATGTGCAGTGTACTGTACAACAATTGGCAAAAAAATGGCTATACAAGATTTTTTATGCAGAATTTATCACAGACTATGTCGAAAGTATGTGCTTACTGATTAAAATGTCTTACTAAGATATTTTGCTGTGGTAAGTCTCGTGCGACCACAGCTTGTCAAACGAAGCGATTGAGGTAAGGAAACTGGAAGTTCATTGCTGCCCTCACATAAGCCTGCCATCGGTCCCTATTCTATGCAAGATTAATCCAGTCTCTATCATCATATCCCACATCCCTCAAATCTATTTTAGTATTGTCCTTCCATCTACATCTCGGCCTCCCTAAAGATTTTTTTCCTTCTGGCCTCCCAACTAACATTCTATATGAATTTCTGGATTCACCCATATGTGCTACATGTCCTGCCCATCTCAAACGTCTGGATTTAATGTTCCTAATTATGTCAGATATTTTCCTAAGCACCTTATTCTCAAACACCCTAGTGCTGGTGGTGATGGTGGTAGTTGTTGTTTTCTTTAGTATAAAAAACTGCCAATTTTTGTAGTTTAAAAATATATTGTTATCTAAATCAACGAAATTCTGAATATATATATATATGTGTGTGTGTGTGTGTGTGTGTGTGTTGTGTGTGTGTGTGTGTGTCCGTCTTCACAGCGAGAAGGGTTGCCTTCCGGATCCTAGTTGCCATCTTCTTCTGTCCTCCCAATCACCGTCTTGTAATTCTCTCTGTGACATAGCATTATTAACTCCTTTAATCCATGTATCTCATGGTCGCCCTCTTCTTCTTCTCCCATTTGGAACCCATTTCAAGATAGTTTCCGGCAGTCTTTCGTTTTCCATCCACTGAACATGTCCATACCAAATTAACTGTCTTCTTTGTTTGCTTAAGCCATTTTAGATTGAGATTGTCGAGTTTCCGAAGTGCATTCCTAGGATTTTTAGCTGCTCATGTTTTTCTGAATGACGGGTTGCTGGCCCGATGATTCAACTGATTTTGGTCCGCTCTGGGTATTTTATTTTCCCGGTACCCACCATATCTGGTGAGTGTTCCCTGATCCGCCACCTGGGGAAGCGCCAGATGGGAGATCAGCAACTCCACACTATAGATAATAATATAAATAAAGAAATGAGTAGGTCAATAGCATTAGAATTGTTTCTTAATTTAGAAATTTCTTTGTGGGGAGGCACATGCTCCTTCAGTCTCCTTCCCCTCATTTTAAATATATGCTTCTGTACCAGTAGCTATATAAAAATAATATAGTTGATTCTAAACTCCGTTATAATTATCGTATCTTCTATTTTGGACGATAAATATCACCCACATATTTATTACACATATGTGCTTTTTTATAGGTTAAATATGAACATCACGAAATAAATATCTTGGTTGCTGAATGACTGCCCTTGTCACTAGCAAGTTATGGATGAAGTAAATATAGTATGCACTTTTATGTAAGCTTTAAAAGATCATCTTTATTTTACTTAATTTTTTGTTACAATTACAATCCATCAAAACATTTTGTACTCCATATTTAACCCCCGCTATATGATAATGATATTAATACATTGTACATCGTTACGTGAAACACAACCTGTGCCATAATGTGCCTTGGAGTACAGAAACTGAGACACTTCATTTCTGTGAGCTCACAATGCACAGCGACATATTGAATATCTTTGTCCACAATGAAATGTTAGAAGCTCAGAATCAGATTCCTGGCTACAAGTGAGGCTCCTGTTGTGTTAAGGTAATGATGAAGAACTCCATCGTGCAGGCCAGTGCTGCAGCACAAGGTCACATGCTAAATGGTTTTCTAACCGGGATACACTACCAGGCAATTACAACATATATGGGTATGTGATGAATAAGGAGCGGATTCCTATGTAATTAAATATTTTTCTTGCGTGTGATAAAACACAATTAACAAAGTTAAAAATTCCGAATGTCAAGTTTCAAGTTTACAACCCGAATTTTATTTCACATAAAAACATATATTTTCACAAAAAATTTATGTAAATACATATTTTCAGGAAATCTATTATAAACACATAAATCTTGGAGTATTTCACTTAAATAATTTTTTTTTTTACAAGAACTTTTAAATATTTTAAAACTAAATCAATTATATCACTCAGAAATACGTTATCTATTTTAAGAATTCTTGGTTGCTTCGTGTTTCTATGGGCTGTGTGGTGTATCTGTGATCCATTTTTGTAATAGTAGACCTATCGCCTCAAGTTCTGAGAACTGCTAGGTAGCATATCAGTGTTATTATACGAGAATAAATTAACATGGACAAGAAGAAGAGATTTTGCAACACATAATTAGGAATGTGTATTGTTGCTGAAGATGATTTCATTCCCGCTTTGTTTGTGAAACACAAGAGATAAGAGCTCGGGTATAAACATTATTTAATTTAAACAAATCTCTCACCTCTCGTTCATGCCTATGAAGTGAGGAAATACATCTTGTTGTGGTGATTCCCCGTTATCGGACCTTAAGCATAAGCTGCGTAGTGCAGACGTGGTGGCGTTGCTATAGGAGGCTTTTCTCCGACATAGTCAGTAGCTAGAAACATTTTTTTACGTTAAGACGTGTGTATATTAGCCTCTTAAGATGCCTAAAATCAAACCGAGTTTAAGATCGCGTCTACAGCAATATGTAGATGAATTTAAAAACATTTTTACTACTGACGGAAAAGTGTTATTTTGCCAATCATGTGGTAAATCAGTAAGTGCAGATCAGAGCTCTCAGGTAACCCAACATTTGGCTGGAAACAAGCACATTGCCGCTGCTTCACGTGTGCATTCACGGCAAAACAGTGGATATAAAAAAAAATGTGTATTGGAGGGTGTGCCTGTAGGTGAAATTGACGGTGTAGGTGTTTGTGACATTCCTCTCTTTAAATATGCTCGTCTGACGTCCTGTGATGTAGAAAGATCGTTTTCACAGTATAAGTCGTTGTTCAGAGGTAATTGGCATGCATTTGTGATGGAGAATTTGGAAATGACCTTTGTTGTTCACTGCAGTTCTCGGACAACTACTAGCAACTGATACTCAAGTGTGATTGGTGAGTACCTAGTAACATTTTTTTTTCAAGCTAAGTAAGGTATTTTTGTCATTTTTTAGCACATAAAAATCCGCTCCCTAGTGATGAATGTCTGGGGGAAAACACGATTTAACTACAAAATAGCAATGTCATTTTGAGAATTTATTTCTGCACTCTTTTAAAATCGTTAGAAGTTGCACATATACACAAGAACCATTTACTTAATATAGCATTAAAAAATATGGAAAATTAAAACTTGGAATGAAGAAAATTTTACCGAACTTTATCTAATGGGATTGTTTGGAAGTCTTATTATTTTAGAAACACTTTACTCGTTTGTGAATAATAATTACAGTAAGATAAATGCACACATTGTTGTAAACATCCAAAAAATTACTTGTCTAAACCAATCTACACAACAACTGTCGTGCGACTTGCTGCAAGATGGAAGTCAGATGTACTGGGTCACTGCTGTTTGCTCCAGGACACTAACTGTACTCGTAGTACTGGCGATCAAGTTAGTCCACTGCCTGAATCCTGTTCCACATGTATATTTTCAACAGTTCCAGTAGAATATGAAGATGTTGAACATACAAACATTTTTTTTAAAAGTCCTAGTGACTACATGTAATGAATGGTTTTATATTAAAAACTTGGCGATAAAATTAGGTTTCTAACATGTTCCTGGATTCCCTTCCTTCCACTTATGGACAGGAGTATTGTCTCCTGACTTTTTATGATGATTCACTGTGCTGATTGCTTGCTTATGAATACTGTGAACTCAGGACTTGAATGAAGTATGATGAAGTGTTTACTCTTGCAATAAGCTAGAACAATGTTGACTCATTTTGGACCCTCGTTCATCTGGATTACTCTCTGTTGCGTCGGCCACCTGGGGGAAAGAAGTGCATACACCTTATAAATACAAGTTTATCTACATTTTATACAATAAAGTATTCCATATATGTCATAGTTTAGGAGTTGCAGACAGTAATTACTAAGGAGCGGATCCCTATGTAAGTAAATATTCTTTTTGCGTGTGATAAAGCACAATTAACAAACGATGAAAGAGTAATGGAACAGAGAAAAATTCTCTCTGGCACCGGGATTTGAACCCAGGTTTTCAGCTCTACGTGCTGATGCTTTATCCACTAAGCCACACCGGATACCCATCCCGGTGTTGGACAGAATCGTCTCAGTTTAAGTTCCAACTCTTGGGTTCCCTCTAGTGGCCGCCCTCTGCACTACGTCATAGATGTCTATACACGTTGATATATATGATATGCGTAAATCCTTCGTGATTTAAGACGGCGCTTATTCCGTCGGATCCTGGCCAACTAGTCACTCATAACGAGTGCACCTCAGCACATGTGTGTGGACTTCAGTCCAACGTTCATAGACATCTATGACGTAGTGCAGAGGGCGGCCACTAGAGGGAACCCAAGAGTTGGAACTTAAACTGAGATGATTCTGTCGACACCGGGATGGGTATCCGGTGTGGCTTAGTGGATAAAGCATCAGCATGTAGAGCTGAAAACCTGGGTTCAAATCCCGGTGCCAGAGAGAATTTTTCTCTATTCTATTACTTGTATAATGACGCAGCATATCTGCATGGAAATATCATATGTACTTCGGTATATTAAAATAATATGTACAATTAACAAAGTTAAAAATTCCGAACATGAAGTTTCAAGGTTAAAACCCGAATTTTATTTCACATAAAAACACATATTTTGACAAAAAAATGATGTATAAATACATATTTTCAGGAAATCTATTATAAACACATAAATCTTGGAGTTTTTTTTACTTAAATAATTTTTTTACAGTAACTTTTAAATATTTTAAAGGTAAATCAATTGTATCACCCAGAAGTACGTTATCTTTTTAAGAATTCTTGGTTGCTTCGTGTTTCCAAGCACTGTATGGTGTATCCGTGATCCATTTTCTTAATAGTATTGCCTCAAGTTCTGAGAACTGCTAGGCAACATATCAGTGTTATTATTAGAGAATAAATTAACATGGACAAGAAGGAGAGATCTTGCAATCTATAATTAGGAATGTTTATTGTTGCTGAAGATGATTTCATTCCACGCTTTGTTCGTGAAACACAACAGATAAGAGCTCTGGTATGAATATCATTTAATTTAAACAAATCTCTCACCTCTCGCTCATGTCTATCAAGTAAGGCAATATATGTTGTGATTCCCTGTTATCGGGCTTTGTCAATCGATATCCTTCAAGATATACTGAAAGATAGTTGTTTAAAAAACGATTTGGCTTTCCTATTAGCAAATATAAGCTTTTTGTGTGACACCATAAAAAAACTCGAAACATCCAAAAACCTGTTGTCTGAAACAGGGAGGTGCGTGCCGTGGAAATTAAACTAGATTCACTACCAGGTTCAGAAGTACAAGTACTAAGGGACAAATTCCAGAATGTGTTTGGGAAAAACAGTGGATATAAAAAAATGTGTAAAGTTGCTCAAGTATTGGAGGATGTGCCTGTAGGTGAAATTGACGGTGTTTGTGTTTGTGACATTCCTTTTTTTAAATATTCACGTCTGACGTCCTGTGATGTGGAAAGATCGTTTTCACAGTATAAGTCGTTGTTCGGAGATAATTGGCATGAATTTGTGATGGTGGAAAATTTGGAGATGACCTTTGTTGTTCACTGCAATTCTCGGCCAGCTACTAGCACTCAAATGTGGTTGGTGAGTACCTAGTAACATTCTTTTTTCAAGCTAAGTAAGGTATTTTTGTCATATTTAAAAAATATATTTTTTATTTTTAGCAAATATTTTCGTACTTTTTAGCACATAAAAATAAATATATTTAAATTTTTTAGCACATAAAAATCGGCTCCCTAGTAATTACTATCTTTGAGATCCAGAGAAAGAATATAGTTTTTTGTTCTGCCCCAACAATGCCTTTGCAGGGATGCATTCAGAAAAGCTTGTTGTTGAAATCGGTACAGACCTACTGTTTGGATAGGAACATTCACTGACAATAACCGTAAACATTACTTTAATTGCAAAGAGCTTAAACAAACAATTGATTTCGAAATTCAGCGAAAATCCAAATTGTGATTTTCTTTATTGATTATGACTAGGTTCGTAGAAATTTCGTGGAGGCATTATGTGCAAAAACATACTGTGGACGATTCGTCAGTCGAGTCACTTTAGGCTTCTTAGCAAAACAGTTTCGGAGACTTTAATCACTGATGCATGCTATGAATTGTGAAGAATAACTAGCAAATTATCATAAAAATCGCAGTTCAACAGTTTCTATTCTGTTTTGGTGATAATGTTCATGTCTGAACCCCATTTCAGAATGTACCTTACAGTACTTTATAGTGGTATACAACGTAATTTTAATTAAAACTACTACTACTACTACTACTACTACTATTACTACTACTACTAATAATAATAATAATAATAATAATAATAATAATAATAACCTCCTGAGTCCTGAGACATTTGTTGTTTTATTTTTGAAGTTCAATATTAATTCTACATTTCAAAAACAAGACACTGAGATGAGGAAAAATGCTGAAAAAATTCTGCAGGTATATTATACTATGCTTCGGGTTTCTGCACATACATCTTTTATCACAATTATGACATGAAGTATGGTGTAGTATACTATATACTCAGGATGATGATGATGATGATGATGATGATGATGATATTTATTAGCAGTCAATAAACCTGTATACAGTACAAGTTTCTGACATTGTCAAAATCTTAAAATTAGCATAAGTTATCTTCAACGTTGTCACCATAAATAAAAGATATTACAGGCCATATGGTAGAAATTAAATTATTCATTTTCTGTTCTACGCCTGCTTACCAGTAACTTCGTATTACCAGTATTTATTTTTGTTTGCATACTCGTAAAACAGTGTATATGTTGCAAGTTTCACTT
Organism: Periplaneta americana; assembly: GCF_040183065.1. Taxonomy (NCBI): domain Eukaryota; kingdom Metazoa; phylum Arthropoda; class Insecta; order Blattodea; family Blattidae; genus Periplaneta; species Periplaneta americana. Next base: position 207,601,731 of record NC_091117.1, on the reverse strand, counting down.
GTAGGTTCATTATACAGTGAAACCTGTTCAAATCGGAACCTGAATAATCCGGAATCCTGTCTATTTCGGAACAATTTATTGGTCCCGGCGAAATTTGTATGTATTATGTGTAATTTTTCCTGAATAAAACGGAAACTGTCCAACGCGGAAACAGAAACTGTCTGCTACTGTTCCAAACAGAAACAATATTTTGGACACACTATATTTTGTAACTATATTTTGAAACAGCGTGTAATTTCAAGGAATATACGATATATGTAGGTCACTAAGATAAAAACAAGTTTTCTTTGAAAAATTCTAGAGGGTACGAGGGGGTGTGTTGGCCTGTCGGTCATAAATTTTATTACCCTGTTGACTAGGCAGACGAGTCCCTTCAAAGATTTTCAATGCTTCATACCCGTATACTGTCGTAGCTAAACAGAGCGCAAGCGTAGTGATTTCCAGGTAAAAAAAAAGTTGCATAAAATGTGGCATTAACATTAAGTGATGAAGTAAAAGTTATCGAGATAAAGAAAAATTAGAAATAAAGTCTATGTGAAATAATATAGAAGTACAGTTGTGGAAAACTCAGGTGTGACACTTTAAAAAATAAAGATCATAATGAGTGAGTGATGTGCTGCCAATATTGGTGACACAAAAGGAACCAGAAAGCAACTGTTTATGTGAAAATAAATTAACTGTTGTGGGAGTGGGTTCTTCATGACCTTTCAAAGAACAAGCCAATTTCTGGATCTATTCTGCAAAGCCAGCTATTGAACTGGGAAAGAAATGAAATAAACCAGAATTCAAGGCTTCTAATAGATGGCTCCTAATCCAATTAATTAATAATGTGCAGTGATATGCAGTACAGTATTAGAGTATAGTGTTAGATATTAAATATAATGAGATTAGCAAACTTTAGTAATGTTTAATGACTAATGAGTGAGTTATGATAATATTTATACAGAAAATGAGATTTTAATCAAGATGATTCACCAACGTAATGAGCGACAGAAAGCTGATTTAATGTGATGAGTGTTAAATGGAATATTTTGTACTTCTTGCAGTTTGCGGCATGCCATTTTGTTTTTCATGTATATGAATGACAAAATATTCCATTTTAATGTCACACCTGAATAATACGGAAACCTGTCCACAACGGAAAAAAAATTAGGACCATGTCACTTCCGTCTTGAACAGGTTTCACTGTATATACAAATATAATGAATTACCGGCATACAAACAAACTGTGTGGAGTAAATTATTCTTTACTACAAGCAATGGAGGAACTGTTACTGATAAATCAAAAACCATAGACATTTCTTTTCGTCATACACAAAACAGTAACTCAGTGGTCAGTCAGTCAGTCATAGAGTATCAAAATTAAACAATTTAGCATTCTAACAACACGAAATTTCTTGCTAGATAAACATTTAAAATAATTCGTGAATATTCAGGAACTGGGGAAAAAATAAAATAAAATAATATACTTTGCTATGCAACTATTTATAAGAGCAACATCTTTTGAATCTGTTTGCACAATACCAGTATACTTTGCATACTTTCACTCTGTCCTAATATACAGTACAATCTTTTGGGGTAATTCACCTAATGCAAACAAGATATTTAAATTACAAGAGAGAGCTGTTAGGGTCATAGTTCTCATAGTCACAGTATCACATCACTGCCACATTGAAAACAGGTTACTTTGTAGATATAATGTTTGGAAATAAATTATCTGTTGATTTATGTATTGATGATGGAAAGAGAACTCAGGCTTTGGAAAACAGGAAAAAACTAAAACCAATATAATCGAAACAGTGGACGACAAGATCTCCTGTTACAGGGTCATAGGGACCATGGTGAGTTTGATATGACTAAATTCCCAGTAGAGAATGAAGGAAATGTTATAGCTGTTTTAAGGGGAGGCAGAGGTGAAATTTTAGAACAAAACTGAAGAAAAAATGAAAATTTGGTTTTTTCCATTTTTATTATATTTATTTTCATATTCCGATGTTAGTTTTTGATTTTGTGCCCTTTAAAAGTATGAAATTAAAACCAAGATAACTGTATTACTATATTATTCCCATAATAAACTAATACTTACCATTATTTATATACCTTCTCTGAACATATAAATAAAAAGAAATATTGAAAATTTCTTACAATATGGTGCATGGAGCATTTTATATCAAACGATATAAAGTTTTATAAAATTATTAATATTTACAGAACTATTGTACTTAGAAAGTTGAAACTTGGTATGTCCACTACTAATAACATACTTAGTATCCATGATCAATTTCAAACAAATCGAATAAATTTTGTGGATTTTGAAATATTCACCTCTGCCTCCCCTTAAAGAGCTCGCGTAAATGTGGAAGATAGTGTGTTAAGGAACATTTTTCGAGTTGTGGTCGAAATGCTACTTATGTAACCAAGTTGGAATATCGAAAACCAAATCATAGAATCTCTTGGCTTGTTAACATATCATTTGACGCTATTGTTGGAATAAATTATTATTATTATTATTATTATTATTATTATTATTATTATTAATATTATTATTATATTTAAAAGTAATAAATATTGTGTATGTAATCAGTTCTTACAACTTAAAAATTGTCGTTTGTATGAAATTCTCGTAGATTTGGCAAATGAGACAACCCTGTTTTCGTACCTTGTACAAATTATTGAAATCAGGTAATTTTGTAATTAAAAGAAAAATAATTTGAAATGTGAACAGTGCAAGATGTTTCTCAGTAATTTCAGATGATGTGTCTTCTGTTGAACAATTTTCTCTTTGTGTGTGCTATAAAAGATGAATGGCTTGCAAGGGTACAATATATATATATATATATATATATATATATATATATATATATATATATATATATATATATATATATATATACACACAGGATGAAATTGAAATCACTTTTCAGATTGAAAGGGATGATAGGGTACTCTGAAATTAATAGAAAATCTATATTACATTTAGTGATTAAATGCATGATTAATTAGAAAATTAAGTTTGAGGTTTCAGCAGTCTGGCAACATCACCGCTAACACACTCTTCTCGTGATACAGATGTAAGAGGTCAACGAACTCGGTATGTCTCGCTAGATGAGCTGTTCTTTGGCGCTGTGTTGCAGCCAACTCGCATTGTGCAGTGGCTTGAATTTAGAGATATTTAAAATTATACACGAAAACCGTCCACACTATTGAAACATACCAGTAGGGTATATTATTAGTTTTCCTATCGATATGGACCAGTGGCGGCTGGTGGTTTGAAAATATGGTGGTGCACAATGGATATCGAAGAGGAGTTAAACATACTTTACTTTAAAGTTTAAAACCGTGTATACCTGAGGGCGTATACATATAAAGCTAATTTATATGCAATTAATAAGTAAAATGACTAAATACAAGCATACCTGTTTATACAGAAAGTCCAAAAGTGACAGGGGTCGTGGACGGACCTCTCTATATTGCGATTTACCCTCATGAAAAACATTTGAGCAAAGAATCGTCATCAGAATGCTACCAAGTACCAAGTGCAACGTTTTCGTTCATAAAATTCAAATGCAGCTTTCGTAGGCTGTCGGGAGATAGCAGCACTTATTGTCAGAACGACAACTCTTACAACTTTAAAAGCAAAATACAAGCTCCTTTATGTATTGTGCTGTTTGTGTGCATGTAGATTGAGAAAGTAATGTGCGAAATATGCGACTGTTCGTTGCACAAGCCGAATGAATACATTTTTCATGCTTATTACTTCGGACAAATGTCTAGTTGAAACAGATACTTTCCCAGTGAATTTAGTTTCTTCTGCACTGACGTTGGTGTCCATGTCAGGGAGTGCGACAAACCGTTCTCAATGAGGAAAGCCGTAGACCACGCCTTTAACCCCCCTGTCCCCACACTAGCCGAACATCTCTATAAACTACCTTCCCTAGGTTTCAACATCTTTGAAAACCAAGAGGCTTGGAGGCTCCTGCATACGTACAAAAAAAAAAAAAAGACGCCAGCTGCAGATAATCATGAATGAAAATTGTAAAATAAAATTATATTTTTAATAGTAACAAAGCCGGGAGATTAGGAAAGTTACTGGGGGGGTGTACAAACCTGCAACCCCCTTGAGAAGCCGCCACTGATATGGACAAAAATCACGATCCTACTCGCAATAGTTACGGAATAAGAGGTTGTTAAACATTTGGGAAAAATTATATTATAGTTTTTTGTTACATACATACAACATGAACTATTCGCTCTGAAAATATGCAAGACTATGTCACTTCCACCTTGTGTGTGTGTGTATGTGTGTGTGTGTGTGTGTATATATATATATATATATATATATATATATATGAGAAATTTTTACAATTTATGTCTCTAGAGAATGTAAAAAGTGAAAGTTTAGCACAAACAATTGGATGGGCTAAGACAGTGTGATATCAACACAGAATATCTAAAAGGTCAAGGGTACAATGGGGCCATTGCCATGAGTGGCCCAACTATTTGCCTTATGCTCACTATGGCATGTTCTCGAGGTACCAATAGGCCCATTGAAAGTGCTTTCAGATAGGGCTACCAACACTCAAAGACTGCTAAATTATAAATATCACTAAGGCATCACTAAAATCGCATACAGAAGTGAAAGTATGGGGACTTGGCTTGAGAATGAAAAATTCATTCCATTTTATTGGAAATACATAATAAAAAGTCTGGCTGTGAGGGGGGAGGGGCTTAGTCCCCTAGGCCCCCCTTCCCCATAGACGCGTCACTGTGGAATGAAAATCAATATAGGTTGTATCATTAAAAAAATACATAACTTTGTAACACTCTGTATAATTGTCACTACTCCAAACTGTAGATTATGGACAACCCCATCATTTGAGTCTTCTCTGTACTTTCTTAAAATTAGAGGACATTATAATTTTTCTTTTTAAAAGTTAATATATTTCTGTTTATTTCTACTCTTAATTAAGTTTCATACTTCTTTCTCACAAATTCATAGACGACCCAGAATGTCATAGTGTTGACTTGCGTGGACTAAAATTTTTAAGAGTAGTAATCTTCATGAAGTATTGTTGTAGAGGGAAACATTTCATTTCAATTTCTTTTGTAAACTAAAACCTGTGTTTGAAAGAAATTATTTCTGACTATGTGGTGCTAAGGAATTTCCAAGTTGTGGTATTTAATTCCGGGAGGATTGGTAATGAATTGTTAATGCTCATTGAAGAACGTCGAGAATTGATATTACTTTCTTCTTATTGAACTAAAACAAATGTTCACTGTAAGATGTTTGTCTTGATATACAGTTCATACTTACCACTAACATTCAGGCGAGGTTTTCATGCATCAATCATGCCTCAGACTTGAATATTTATAACAAAAAGACAGTGCCTTATTTCTAATGCATGCAGCTTTCATTTATACAGTACATCTAGTGACATATTTGTGACACCTGAAAAATGTATTACTATTAACTTGGTGGGTAGGTGCTGGGTGGATGTTACCTTTGCTGTTCTTAGCTGCTTTATTTTTACACTTCTTAGTGATCTGTCGGCTCTGTTCACATGAGGGATCGCTGTTAGCCTTTAAGCTGTCACTCCGTGTCATTTGGTTTTGGGCTGAGCACTCACTCCACGCCCCCTTCTCATATCGGCATGCTGCGAGCAAAATGGGCATTCATTATTACATGCCCAATTTTATAGCCAGGCTGCCACTATCTTCCACTGAGCAAATTCATATGCTTAACAAGTAATTTGCTCTATGCTCGAGTGGACAACTTGAATGAAATACTTTTCAATAATTATCACCATCAAATCTGACAGAGAGTGTAAGTGACTACTGATTTATTATTTATTAATTACAATATCTGTTTCATCTTATTAATCACATTAATTTGTCTGACTTTTATTATTGTTAGCCCAGATGGATTGTCTACACATATGGATGGATGGATGGATGGATGGATGGATGGATGGATGGGTAGGTGGATGGATGGATGGATGGATGGATGGATGGATGGGCGGGTAGGTGGATGGATGGGTAAGTGGGTAGATTAGTCGGTAGGTATATGAATTATTTTACTGATTAAATTTTCAACTTCTTTACTGTGTTAATTTTTAGGATTTACCTTGCTTGACTAGTTTCGAAGTCTCGTTGTTTATTGTCAAAAGCCTAGTGGAGATCCTGCGCTATCTTCAGGTTTCTTGTTGTGATGGGATGTGTTCATAATTGTGTCGAAAATGGTGTGTGTTTTGAAATTGAGTTGAGTGTTCAGGATGTGGGTGTATTTTTGTATCTTAGCATGCAGGCTTTCACGGCCGGTGTCTAGTTGAAACGGAGCTTTCGGGCTAAAATGCCATGGTCTACTGGTGCAGATGTTACCAGATGTTTCGTCTACTACTGCGGCAGACATCTTCAGTGGTTAGGTATCCTTGGTCGAAGTCTTCTGCTCGGGATACCTGTAGCAACTGATAACCTGACTGGTTGCTTGTCCTTATTTATAGAGCCGGGGATTGGACTTGGTGTTCCGTATTTCATACTTAGGAATCGTGGGATGACTCCTGTGTCTCGGCATCGTAGAAGGGAGGTCAGAGAACCTAGGAGTTGAGGAGTTGGAATACCAAGTCCAATCCCCGGCTCTATAAATAAGGACAAGCAACCAGTCAGGTTATCAGTTGCTACAGGTATCCTGAGCAGAAGACTTCGACCGAGGATACCTAACCACTGAAGATGTCTGCCGCACTAGTAGACGAAACATCTGGTAACATCTGCACCAGTAGACCACGGCATCTTAGCCCGAAAGCTCCGTTTCAACAAGTATTTTTGTATGTTTATAAATTTCATATTGTTCTAGGGTGTAAAGTTTCTGGTTTTTTTGGCTGGATGTGTAGTATTTTGATGTCAGTGTCTATGTTGCTGTAGCTGTGGTTGGAGTTTGTGATGTGTTCTGCGTAGGTTGAATTATTGTGTGGTTTGGTTATGGTGGTGATGTGTTCTTTGTAATGTGTTTGAAATGATGTTACATTACAAAGAACATAGCACAGCCATAACGAAACCACACAACAATTCAACCTGCGCAGAACATACCACAAACTCCAATCACAGCTACAGCAACATAGACAATGACATGAAAATACTATACATCCATCCAAAAAAACCAGAAACCTGACACACTAGAACAATACGAAATTTATTAACATACAAAAACACACCCACATCACATCCTGAACACTCAACCCAAATTCAAAACACACATCCTTTTCGACACAATCATGAACACATCTCACCACAACAAGAAACCAGAAGATAGCTCGGGATCTCCACTCTCCACTAGGATTTGGACAATGAAGCACAAGACTTCAAAACTAGTCAAGCAAGGTAAATCCTAAAAATTAACACAGTAAAGAAGGTGGAAATTTAATCAGTGATATATAAGTGTTAAAAGTGTATATAGAAAAATGAAGGATTATTTTAATAAGAGAAATATGCTATTTTTGTATGATGAAATGGCATGCACTGGAGGGCCACTTACCATTGAAAACATGCAATATCAAAAGAATAATTTACATGGTATAAGCAACAGGACTAATAAACATAATTTAAGTACAATATACTCGTACATACTGTCCGCCCTTGTGGTTATGTCGCAGGGTCGTCGAAATGGGACCCTTTTCTTTAAATTATTTTATGCTCGACCAGGCTGAAATGTAGTAATTATACACCTGGTACCAGTGTACCAGTCCTTTAATGCATGTCATTAAAGTACACCTATTCATTAAAGTTCAGGTTTTCGATTATTCTCGGATATGCAATCGAAAGACAATGAGGGAAATGTCATGGAGGCTGGAAATCCAATACTGTCGCAGAAGGTTATGTTCTGTTACTATAATAATTAGCGTTAATTGTAAATAATATTCAAATAAATTCAATTTGTCATCTCGTTTTTCAATTCTAAATCAGTTTCAAGGTTATATCAAGATTAATGTTTATTTTACTCTCTAGATTATACCAAGGTCAGTGACATTTGTTTCTCGGAAAAATTCAATACTTTCGCGTCTGCGCACATCTCACAATTTACGAGATATTGCACAAGGTCAGTTCCGCTCCCCAGTCAGATAAGAATAACATGAATACTTATGAATAATTTTAAGTTAGAAATATGGTAGAGCATAAAACGTCGTATGAAACTTGCCTATAATGGTAATTAAGACGCTCGTATGAAAATTATGAAACTCGCGCTCGTTTCATAAACAAACATACTCGCGTCTTAATTACTATCATTATAGGCTCGTTGCATAATGTACTATTAAACAGTTGTATAATATTACGTAGAAGTCCAATTCATTACAGAAAATATTTTCAGGAAAGAGCCTAACAGCACAGCCTCTAGCCTCTACAGAGAGGTCAGCAGAAATGGGTGGGGGAACCAGAATGCGACATAACCACTCGGGCGGATGGTAGTTAGTTTTTACATACTCTTAAGTAATGTAGAAACATCATTTCTTTATAAAAATATGAAAGTAAAGGAGAGCACAGTTGTGTCTAAACATTATTAGGACAATACTATAATACACATTTATTACAAAAAAAATAAAATGACACAATGGGCACGAATAAATATGTATGGTACAAAAGAATAGGTACTTAAACCGTGATGCAGTATATTAGAATTTATACACTCTTGGCTCTGTAAAATTATGTGATGTTAAAAAGTAATAACTATTCCTAAGCATTCCGAATTGCATGTTTTATACAAACCTACACACTGCAAATGAGCTATTTTATTCAATAGGCCTATTGATTTAAAACATTTAATATTAACAATGAATATTAGAGGAGAAAAATTCGCTCCAGTGCTGGGAACCGAACCCGGGTCCTTGGTTCTATGTATCAAGCACTCTAACCACTGAGCTATACCGAAGTTTGATCCACAGTACCGGATCGAATCCCTCCCCTCTAGTGTTTTTCCCGTTGTGGCCTTACTCCATGTTCGACATACATATTATATTGACATAGGCCTATATTAAGTCACCTGGTGGCCGGGATTCCACAGTATATGCACCGTTGGGCGAAGAATCTACGTAAAGATTAATTTTTGGTCCTACAGAATTTATCTGTTATGGTAACAATGATTATTATTACAGGAGAAAAATTTGCTCTGGTGCTGGGGATAGAACCCATAACAAATAAATTCTGTAGGACCAAAAATTACTCTTTACGTAGATTCTTCGCCCAACAGTGCATATACTGTGGAATCCCGGCCACCAAGTCACTCAATTGAGTGCACTCGTTGTATATTGGCAGTTGAATTAATATAATGTCAACATAATATGTCGGACATGGAGTAAAGCCACATAGTGAAAAACACTCGAGGAAAGGGATTCGATCCGGTACTGGGCAGTGGTTAGAGTGCTTAGTACGTAGAACGAAGGACCTGGGTTCGATCCCCGGAGCAGGAGCAAATTTTTTTCTCCTCTAAATCATTGTTACCATAACAGATAAATTCTGTAAGACCAAAAATTAATCTTTACGTAGATTTAATATTAAGATTTAACAGAATCTATAAGAACACCTTATCAGTAATTTATAACTTTTTTAAATTAAGATAAGACAAAAATTCACAGCAACTTATCAATTAACAATAAAAGCAATTAAACTGCAGATTTGAAGTTGATCATGCTGTATATTACTGTGAGCACTTGAGCTTTACTGTTTATTATGTATTCACATTTTATTACATTTAAACTAGATATCACCTGAAGGTATTATGTAGGTTAGTTTTTAAATGTCGTTCTTGTTAATACATTACATCAAGATTTATAATATATTTATTTTAGAAAATAATACACCGTGTTCCGCTTAGAGGGATCGGGAAATAAATGCTCACCATTTAAAATTAGATGAAGATATTGTGTGATTTACAGCTGACAAGATGCAGAAACTGTCCAAGTTTATGTAACAATAGTTTAAAAACAGCTACATGTTCATGCGCATGCGCACCATTGTTTAACGCGGAAACAAGTCTGACGCAATTCAGTAGAGCATTCCGTCATTTTTTTAGTTGGTTATTTAACGACTCGGTCATTTAGTGTCAATGAGATTTGTGATAGCATATGGTATTTGGCGAGATGAGGCCGAGGATTCGTCATAGATTACCTGACATTCGCTCTTTATGACCTACCCTATTCAACATCTACTTGGAGGATTTAGTAGGAGGAAGAATATTTTCTGATGATACGGCATTGTTAGCAGAAGAGAGGACGATACTAAGGGATATGCTACTGGAGCTAAATGACAGCTGTGAACAATATGGGATGAAGGTAAATGCAAACAAAACGAAGACCATGGTTATCGGAAGAAAAACAAAGAAGGTTAACATTCGAATTCTAATTGAGGCAGTAGAGCAAGTGGACAGCTTCAAATATTTGGGGTGTACTATAAGGAGTAACATGAGCTGCTGCCAGGAAGTCAAAAGGAGGATAGCAATGGCCAAGGAAGCTTTGAATAGAAAAGGGGGCATCTTCTGGAGAAAGAACTAAGGAAGAGACTAGTGAAGTGCTTTGTGTGGAGTGTGGCATTGTATGGGACAGAAACATGGACATTACGACGACGTGATGAGAAGCATTTGAATCCTCTAGATTCAAAATCCGCTATATCCACTTTAAAAAATTAAAGGATGTTAAGAGTAACTGGTGGGAAATAGAGGGAATTTTCAAACTAACAGTGACTTTTAACAAACATTTTGCTTTAAATTTAGCGGATTTTTTAATCCAAACTATAAAAATCATTAGAATTCATTCTTAGCAAATAGTATGTAGGCATAACTCAGTTCTGGACAAAATGGTGTTTAGGGGGTTGTGAATCTAGAGGATTCATTTGAAATGTGGATATGGAGAGAACGGAGCGTGTGAAATGGACAGACTAATAAGAACTGAAGCTGTGTTGGAAAGAGTGGGCGAAGAAAAAAATGTTGCTGAAACTGATCAAGAAAAGAAAAGAGAATTGGCTGGGTCACTGGCTGAGAAGAAACTGCCTTCTGAAGGATCCACTAGAAGGAATGGTGAACGGGAAAAATGTTTGGGATAGAAAAAGATATCTGATGATAGACGACATTAAGATATATGGATCATATGCGAGACTAAAGAAAGGTAGAATTCAGGAAAGACTGGAGAATGCTGTGTTTGCAGTGAAAGACCTGCCCTTCGGCAGAAAACTACGAATGAATGACAGCATCATTTTGGGTAAATGCTATTTAGACAATGATAATTAATATTAAAATGGAGAATGACGGTGGAATTTTGAAAGGAGAGAAAAACCTGAGGAACCTTGGCTTTGCCCACCACAATAAAACACCTCCGTCGCCGGGATTCGAACCCGGGTTCACAGTCATCTTGAGCCAGTGTTATGCCAACCAAAGTACCGAGGTGGCTAGTCGCAAAGTTAGTAGAGAATCAAGATTTTAACTTTATGACCTTTTTCAGTTCTAAGTAAAAATGCTTCCATCTACTTAATTGGAAGTAGTACAGCTGGCGCCAGCGTTTTTGGCGTGTGTCCTAGAGTATAGTGCCCAGTTTGTGAGCATGTTGCTAGTGCAGCTGAGAATGGTACCACTTCCTATACACGTCACATCAGCCATTTGTCAAACACAGTTGTTAGACTGACTGCTGCAAAGGTAAAATACTCGTACGTAACATTCACATTACTTATTTCACATGCCAAAAACGGTGACGCGGAGTATAACCCAACTCTGGAATTTATATTTGACCGGATATGGAGGTGTCAGCTTCTTAGAAACACGCGGTCTTGTCTTCCCGTGCAGTCCACTTTTCCTCTCGGCAGGTGGTCCTGCCAGTCCATCTGTCAATTGCTCATGGAAGTGCGGTTAAGTGAGGTTGTAATTTCAGACGTACTTGTGCACTTTATGTTTGTGTTGCCCTACCAACCGACTTACGCTGCCGTGGTAATGTGAAGCAAGGCTATTGTAACGACAGAACTAATAGGGAAGAGGGCAATTTTCTTATTAGTGGCTGTGGAGCAACACCCGGCCGAGCTGCGAGTGATGAAAGCTCGGATAAAGGTTCTAACTGCTGCCAGGAGTAGGTTTCAGGCACACAGTCACCGTGATTGCCATTTCATTGGTCTACTTAACTTATTGATATTGCTACTCTGGCGCGTAAGGCCCGATTGTGTAAACCATTTAATCTTAGATCAGAGGTTAAACTGATCCTTGTTTCAGCTGAACTTGGAATTTTGTGTTATATAAAGTCTAATCTGAGATTAATTTGTCTCAACTGAAGTCAACTTTGACTGAAGAAATTTCTCCGATTAAGTTAGATGATCCAAGTTCAGTTATTTCTTTTGTGTTTGAAATATACGAGTGACAGATTGTGCAAATAAAATATCCATTATTATTGATAATATTAATAGATATGATACGTACATTTATATATATTTCTTTCAATTTCTTGCCTTAATACACAAACAATCTTATATTTTATAAGGCTCTATCGTGTTCAGCAGTATCAAATAACATAACCTATAATTATAATATGTGTATAACAACCATTAATTATTAATGGATATGATAGGTACATTAATACATTTTCAATTAACTGTATTACTAAACGAAAATTGTCGTTTTATAAAGCTTTATTATGTTTAGCAGTATCAAACACCATAACATGATAACAACTCGTTGAACAGTTAACCTTCTTCTTATTGTCCGCCATTATTTACATTGCACAAAAAACCAGTGTCTCCAACAGAGTGTACGGAAAGTCGCCAAAAAGTAGTTGTAAAGTCGCTAGATTTTTCATTATCAAAATAGAAAGATAAAAGTTTGTCACTATGGGGTGCTAAAAAGGTCACTAAATCCCTACTTAAGCAATATAAAAGTTAAAAGAAATTGTTGTTGAAAAAGAGTTAAAGTCGTTAGATTGGCAACACTGAACAAACCTGTCCGCGCATCACGTATTTCACCTGTTTATGCGATGTTGCCAAATCCTTTTCACGTGAACTTAGATTGCATTTGAACCAAGGTAATTTGATTGCAGAAAAGTTTTAAACAATAGAAGAAGTGTCTGAACTCGGTTTACTTTTCGATCTTCGATCAAAGTTGATCTTTAGTCAGGGAGTTTTATACAAGAAGTTCATGTGACTGGCCATGTGAATGTAGTGCTAAAAACTAATGTATTTTTTAAGATTCAGACTTTTAGGAGTTATATGATGATAGAGATTTTTTGGAATGCCATAGGGCAGCGTTTCTCAAACTATGGTCCTCGGACCACCTGTGGTCCTCGAGGTCTGCCCTTGTGGTCCTTCAAAAAAGACAGGCCAGAACTGACATTTTATGAAATTTATTTACCCTACACGTCTATCGACTTCCCACTCTGTTCTCAGCAACAAAAGGACGATTTAAAGCACTATGAACGTGGTGTTTCTTGCCATCTTTTCCCTCCACATCTGGCGCCGTGGCTGTAACCCAGCTAGGGACCATCCGAATTCATAACGGAATCAAAGTATGGAACCTTTTCATGTATTTATGATTTCTTAATAGTTTTGGGTAGTGTGCACATTGAAATGGTCACGTACTGTACGTCGTACACCAATAAAAGAACATGCAAAATTGCATCTTTACATGTTGAATTTTTTTTTTATTTGGGCTATTTTACGACGCTGTATCAACATCTAGGTACATGAATAACTTATTGATATTGCTACTCTGGCGCGTAAGAAGTTCATGTGACTGGCCATGTGAGTGTAGTGCTAAAAACTAATGCATACCCGGCCCCGGAACAATTTTTCCCTAAAAAATTATTCAAATCAACTTTACAGGGAGTTATACCTGAAAGCTTGATTTGCATCTAGGTACATGTTGAAAATCGGGCATGTTTCTGCATTAATTTTTTTTATTTGTTTTTCCAGATGACGATATAAGAAATGAATAATTTCGGGGGAAAAATTGTTCCGGAGCCGGGTATCGAACCCGGGACCTTTGGTTTAACGTACCAACGCTCTACCACTGAGCTACCCATTCAAATCAACTTTACAGGGAGTTATACCTGAAATCTTGATTTGCAGGATATAAGAAATTTTCTTCTATTAACATTAACTTAATTAGTTAATATTAATATAAAATTAATTTATTAAATTAATTTTAATTAACTATTTCTACATTAAAATATAAGTATACTGGTATTAAAATATGCTACGAAAATGATAAATTTGCTTTCGAAGTGAACAAGAGTAAGGTGGTCCGCGGAACTGTTCTGACTTGAAAAAGTGGTCCCCACTTCAGAAAAGTTTGAGAAACGCTGCCAAAGGGGAACCGGAGCTCCAGGATAAAACCTCAGTGTTACCTGGATCATTATTATTATTATTATTATTATTATTATTATTATTATTATTATTATTATTATTATTATTATTATAATTTTATTACTATTATCTTTACTAATACAATTGGAATCTAATATAATTAAACCTAGGTGCTGGATAATTGAAATATTATGATGAAACATTGCTTTATATAAATGATGATGCTGTTTTGTACCAATGTGTCTCTTTAATGGGTTATGTGCTAATATCAACAACTAATGCTTTGTGCATGCACATGACAGGGAATACAATCATGCGTCTTGCAGATGTGGCAGCAATCAACAATAAGCAGCAACATCTGTTGCTTGTCATCACATCGTGCAACATGGCACTAAGTCTAATAAGTGGATCTCGAACACACGTATGTGCCGGTAGTAGGTTCCACTTGTGTCAGTTACTTTAATAAAAAATGGAATGATATTCGTCCGTCCCTCGCCGTGGCGTCGAGGTTTAAGGCATCCCGCCTAGGACTCGCGTTACGGAATGCGCGCTGGTTCGAGTCCTCATGAGGGAAGAAATTTGCTCATGAAATTTCGGCCAGTGTGTGGGACCGGTGCCCACCCAGCATCGTGATGCACTTGGGGAGCTACGATAGGTAGCGAAATCCGGTTGCGAATACCAGCTATAACGGCTGGGGTGGATCATCGTGCTAACCACACGATACCTCCATTCTGGTTGGATGATCGTCCACCTCTGCTTCGGCATGTGGGCGTGAGGCCAGCAGCCGGCTGGTCGGTCTAGGCCCTTCACGGGCTGTAGCGCCACGGATTATTATTATTATTATTATTATTATTATTATTATTATTATTATTATTATTATTATATTCGTCCTAACGTAATTGGTTCTTTATAATACTAGAAACTGCCATTTTGGACTTATTTGTGCCTTTGTCACATAGCTCTTGTAACGCATATTACTATTAAAGATAGCTAGGGAAACTTAATTGTTGTATGTAAGTTTATCGATTACTACTTTAAAAATTAAAGTGGGCGGACACTATTTCTATTTGGCTGAAGAAATGCTCGAGATTTTTTAAATCTTTATTAATTTAGATTCGCGTAATGTAAAATAAGCTTTTCTTATTGGCTGTACATGTGTTTCTGCAACACTATTCAAAACATAGCTAAATGGCATTTGACTTTTTTTTTTTTTTTTTGCTCTTTACTGAAGGAAACTTCCACCAGAATTAATGACATTACTTACGGTTAAACCTGTATGTTCCGTAATTACCTCACCAATAATAAGTGTGCACTCCCGGTGCAGATAGTGTGTAAAATTTTCAACATTTTAAAGGAACTTTATGGAGTGACTAAAACTATTGGAAACACCTTCATTTGCTTATGGTAACGTGACTATTAATAATGCAATAACATGATATGTATTAATTTTTGGCAAAAACTCAGAGTTTTAACTGGCACATTACAAACACTCATGGCCGGTTTCTCCAAGTATTGTTAGAAAATTTAACGACTGTTAAACTCTAAACAGTTTGTTAATTAATAAAATTGTATGTTTTCAACACCAGTTTGATTTAACAGATTGTTAACAGTTTGTTAACTCGTTTAACAGTAAGTTAAATATGGCCGATGTCTCCACAGCTGTTCAAACAGAAGTTGCGAAATTAATACTTTGTGTCTCTCTGTATGGAATGGTTAGCATATGACTGGTAATATAACATTTAAAAAATACTTTGGACTGTTTAAATACATCACTGTTATTTTATTTCTTTCGTATTTCGTATCCATAATAGCAATGAGGAAATATAACCTTACTTTGTAATTATTATTCAGCACGTCACCTAAAACAACCTAAAACTTTCATTTGTCAACTGTTTGTTTATGGAGCGTGGCCTACTATAACAGGTTGTCATTTTATGCAAGTTTCATGACTCACTCTATAATATAGAATTTAAAGATTATTTTTAGCGAATCAAAAATTGTCTTACATGTGTAGAATCATTATCAACTGCTGTTGAGTAGTTAAAATAGTGCTAACAGACGTTATAGTTAAGTATTGGTTATCTTAAAATTATGTTGAACAAATTGAAAATAAATTAACAAAGCGTTAAAAATAAACAGACTGTTAATTTAACATTCGTTAAGCAAAATTAAACATTATTTGGACAAACTGGCTATCAGTGTGAGAACTCCGCCGCCCATCACAAATCAAACAGATGGTCACATTCTTGCCACAGTATTACCAACATACCGTGTTTATGGTTACAACTGTAGCAATGATTTTTTGTCTTAATGGTTGGTCTTATGGCAGAGATAGCACATATACGGCGTCCTTTACATACCCCCAAAGAAAGAATTCGCATTGTATCAGGTATCGTGACGTGAAAGCCCAAGTACGGTAGGTCAGGTCAGTAGCGGTAACACATCCAATCCAACGATGCGGCAGATGTGAGCGAAACGCGGTTTTCTTTGTGGAAATGAAGCGGGGCGCCATGTTGTCGGAAAGGGAAGACAGTACGGAACAAAGTTTACGCCGTTGTTACTGAGTTTGCCTTCGCAAGTTGCAGAACGCAAACAAGTTGTGTTGCAGAGTCTAAATTTTGTCATACTGTCTCCCCTGACGCCGCAAGTATATAACAGATTTCTCGCGTTAATGAAACGGAAACTTTTAAAGTTTTGCTGACAGTAACAAAATTGACGCATATCATGTCACTCTATCATTAATAATTGCTTTATAAGAAGCATGTGAAATTGTTTCCATTATGTTGAATCACGGTGTGTAAAAGAACACCATATTTAAGAAATCGTCAATTGTTATATTATATAAAAAAAACCAAACACTTCAGCACATAAAAATTCACCAATGTTAAAAATGTGTTCAAAATTCAATGAAATATGTAAAACATGGGAGCTAGATTTCAGCTTTTCTTACGTGAAATATAAACATTTTCTTATTACTATACTGAAGGTAGTTGATTTTAAATAATATTGCGAGAATTTTACTTGAAGTAAGTAAAGCCATAGGTTTGGAAGTAAATCCCGAAAAGTCAAAGTATATGATAGTGTCTCGTGGTCAGAATATTGTACGAAATGGAAGCATAAAAATTGGAGGTTTATCCTTCGAAGAGGTGGAAAAATTCAAATATCTAGGAGCAGCAGTAACAAATATAAATGACACTCTCGAGGAAATTAAACACAGAATAAATATGGGAAATGCCTGTTATTATTCGGTTGAGAAGCTTTTGTCATCTAGTCTGCTGTCAAAAAATGTGAAAGTTAGAATTTATAAAACAGTTATATTACCGGTTGTTCTGTATGGTTATGAAACTTGGACTCTCACTTTGAGAGAGGAACAGAGATTAAAGGTGTTTGAGAATAAGGTTCTTAGGAAAATATTTGGGACTAAGAGGGATGAAGTTACAGGAGAATGGAGGAAGTTACACAACGCGGGACTGCACATATTGTTTTCTTCACCTGACATAATTAGGAACATTAAATCCAGATGTTTGAGATGGGCTGGGCATATAGCACGTATGGGCGAATCTAGAAATGCATATAGAGTGTTAGTTGGGAGACCGGAGGAAAAAAGATCTTTTGGGAGGCCGAAACGTAGATGGGAGGATAATATTAAAATGGATTTGTGTGAGTTGGGATATGATGATAGAGACTGGATTAATCTTGCACAGGATAGGGACCGATGGCGGGCTTATGTGAGGGTGGCGAAGAACCTCCGGGTTCTTTAAAAACCATTTGTAAGTAATTAAACGTATGATAGCCATCAAAACAAAAGCGAGCAATCTCCTTAAAAGTCAAAATTATGTCAATGTGTATATAAAGTACATATTTGAAAACTATTTTCTATAGACAATAAAAAAAATGTACATTTATCGCATTAAATATTTTTACTTTATAACTACTGAGACTTTATTTTATTTTTATATTTAACATTCTTTATGTTTGCGTTTCTAAATTCAACACAAATATATGTGAATAAGGCTTTTTTGTTTTATTTTGTAAATCATCTCTCTAACCCCTCAGCTCTTTGCACGACCCCCCAGAGGGTCGCGACCCTCACTTTGGATACCACTGACTTAATACCTATTATTATCAACAGTAATCTCACTAGAGCTTTTGATTTATCTAGAGAAAATCAAAACTCGAGTGGGATTTAATTGACTATTACACGATTAGAAGAAAGTATATAAAGATTATAAGTAACAAAGTACTCCAATACAATAAAATATTAATTGACTTACGAAAATAAACTTGTCTTCAAATATATTATTGCACCATTACGCAAGATGGCAGTTGGGCCAACTATGGAATCTTCATTGAACTCTGTAGACGGTTACTAGTCAAGAAGGGTTTGTTGATTCAGTTTCGTTTTTATTAAAACATTTGCATTCCACTTCAATCTTCCGGATCCCAGTAATCAACGTCACTTGACAGATGATTTTCAATAAATCTCAGTAATAAACAATCTCTGATACGTGACTATCCATAATATCATATAGCAGAAGCTATGACATAACCTAAATAATATACACAAGTGTTAGAAAAGTTTTAATTAACGACGATGACATAAATAAATAAACATGAATAATTTTAAAAGGAATAATTATTGAATGTACAATTTTCAAATTTGAATGTGGTTGGTGGTTTAATTGATGTTATATTGGACGTGTGCGTAATAGAAGTGGAACTCGTTGATTTAGGCCTACATGGTGTATTCAACTTATTCAGGATTTCCGAATGAATAATTTTAAAAGGAATAATTATTGAATGTACAATTTTCAAATTTGAATGTGGTTGGTGGTTCAATTGATGTTATATTGGACGTGTGCGTAATAGAAGTGGAACTCGTTGATTTAGGCCTACATGGTGTATTCAACCTATTCAGGATTTTCGAGTGGTGCTCTTCATTTATTTGTAAATAGGATTTCAGAAGATGCATAGGTATGATCAGTGATTTTTATTAATTCTTGTTCTTGAATGCCAATGCGAGTCATATTTGAAACTGCTGTGCATCGACTGGAGTGGTTTGTAATTTTATATATATTTTTGACGTCCAGACCAGCGCAGTTTCAAATGTTGGCAAACAAAGAAACAAATGCTAGGGACGCGATAAAATTAAACAAATGCTAGGGACGCGATAAAATTGTGCGATAAGCAGCCATGATTGGTTGAAATACGTCCTTTCGTACCGTTTTATTGGTCAAAAGTAGGATGACGTAGTAAGAGTGTAATAGTCACTTAAAAATATATACGAAAGGAGTGTATTTAATTTGATTAACATTTATATATTCGTAAATATTCATATACTCACTCTAATAAAATTACTATTATTGTTCAGTTGTGTTTTTTTATGCGTACTCAGCGAATGCCTTATTTTTCTGTGTTCTATAATTTAGTCTTTATTTTTATTTTCGTGTGCTCCGTGTAACACAAATATTTTCATAAAACAAACGATGTTTTTAGTGAAGCAACAATATGCGCCTGTTAGCAGTATTTCCGTGTACAGTATTTGCAAGACGAATAACACAACATTTATATATTACTTACAGGTTTAGCCATACGCATGCAAAAGAGAAATTTTGGATAGACGTAACACCATTACAGCCAGGCAACATTCAAAACATAGCGCTTCCGTTGTCGACTCGCGCCTGACGTCATTGTTCCACATGACTTAATCCCTACTCCAGTCTGACCGGTAGGACAATTTGATTTCTGCGCACTTTGAAAAGCATGTTGCCGGGCTATAGTTTCCCTTTTCTATCTACGCACTTAGACCACTTATTAGAAATACTTGTTTCCAGAACTATTAAAAACAACGTACTGTTATGAAAATGAGGCCTATATTGATATATTAATTAATTGATTAACTAGCGGACTTACTCGAGTTAATTATGTAAGATTTGTGCGGCATACAGCTGTTTCAATGCTTCACGCACCATCCTCAGAGCCTACTAGATCTCGGCGTCATCTCGAAATTCTCTGCCTGTTATGTGGGTGTGTTTGATTGTTGAAAGGTGTTAAAGAGTGGAGTCAAATAGTGTGTGTGTACTGAAATTGTTCTGTGTGTAGAGAATTTGATCGGGGTGTGTTCTAGTGTGTTTGTATATTTCGTATTGTTCTAGTGTGTTGAGTTTTTGGTTCTTGGGTTGTATGTGTAGGATTTCCATGTCCGCATTTATGTTATTGTATATATGGTTAGCATTGATTATGTGATCGGCGTATGTAAATGTATTGTGTCCTCTGGTTATTGCTTTAATGTGTTCTTTGTAGCGTGTTTGGAATGATCTGCCTGTCTGTCCTATGTAGAACTTATCGCAACTATTACATGTGAGTTTGTATACACCTGTGTGGTCGTATTTATTTGTTTGTGTTTTTTGTGTGTTAAGATGTCTTTGTAGTGTGTTTTCTGTTCTGTATGGTATGTTGTATTCCTGCTTTCTGAATGAAGATGCGATCTTATGTGTGCTTTTGTTTTCATATGTTAGTGTGATGTATTTCTTATGTTCTTGTGTTTGTGTTGTGTTTGGTGTGTTTTTGTGTTTGTTAAGTTTTTGTTTTGTCTTTCTTATGATGTTGTCTATTATGTTTGGATTGTATCCATTTTCTTGTGCTATGTATTTGATTGTGTTCACTTCTTCATTGTAGTATTGTTGGCTCATGGGTATGTTGAGTAATCTGTGTACCATTGTCCTGAATGCAGCATGTTTGTGTTGTATGGGGTGGTTAGATGTGTTGTGTATGTGTGTGGTGGTGGTGGTGGTTGGTTTTCTGTATATTTTGTAGGTATGTTTGTTGTCAATTTTTATTATGGTGATGTCTAACCAATGCTAACCATACATACAATAACATAAATGCGGACATGGAAATCCTACACATACAACCCAAGAACCAAAAACTCAACACACTAGAACAATACGAAATATACAAACACACTAAAACACACCCCGATCAAATTCTCAACACATAGATCAATTTCAGTACACACACACTATTTGACTCCACTCTTCAACACCTTTCAACAATCAAACACACCCACATAACAGGCAGAGAAGTTCGAGATGACGCCGAGATCTAGTAGGCTCTGAGGATGGTGCGTGAAGCACTGAAACAGCTGTAAGCCGCACAAATCTTACATAATTAACACGAGTAAGTCCGCTAGTTAATCAATTATATTCAAGTGTTAAAAGTAGTGTACGCAAGATTCAAAATCGATTATATATTAAATTCATCATCCCATTTAGAAATATATGAAAACTCATTTTCCACAGAAGCACAATAGTTAAGAATGAAATTAGTATAATTATTCTAGAAACAAGTTTTTCTAATTAATATTTTGTTTATGGTTCTTCTTTCAGCGTGCATTAATATTCAATTTACAAACATTAAGACTGATGGCAAGATCATGTACAGGAAGAGAAATGAGTTGTGCAAACATTCAAAGCGAATCAAACAGTAGGAAGTATAGTACTGTTACCTTTCTTGCACTTCTTCTGGATAGTTTTTGTCTGCTCACACGCATTCTGATCTCCTTTTTTGAGGGTGAGGATTCTAGACCGCATGTTTGTCTTGGGGTCGCAGTCCGACCATGCTCCCTTTACATAGCGGCAAGGATCTGAAATTGTACAAATACAGTGAAAACTATTCCAAATATAACTTTCACACGTTGCATTATTGTTTGTAACTAGAAATAAGTTGAAAGAGTAATGGAACGGAGAAAAATTCTCTCCGGCACCGGGATTTGAACCCGGGTTTTCAGCTCTACGTGCTGATGCTTTATCCACTAAGCCACACCGGATACCCATCCCGGTGTCGGACAGAATCGTCTCAGTTTAAGTTCCAACTCTTGGGTTCCCTCTAGTGGCCGCCCTCTGCACTACGTCATAGACGAGATGGCAGTACGAGTACAGTCGCTATTGCAATTCAAATGGGAATTATGACGTGCCTCCTTATGTAACAACTAGATGGCAGCGTAGTAAACCTGACAAAAGTTGTTAACGTCAAAGCCTATAAGGCCAACCTATCTGGGGTATATATAATCTAGGGTATAACGTACGATTTCAGTGATCATTTTACCAAGTTACCGTAACATTAAATTTAATGTGGTACTTATTTAATAACATAAAATTTACTCTGTCACACGTTAAAAGTGTTAAAATTGTTTAAAAAGGTATTTACCTTCGACAGACGGCCCGTTTCGACGCTATTTGTCGTCGTCTTCAGTGTCTCTTGAACCACTGCTGATTTTGGCTCTGCGATGTGCAGTTGTCGATGGTAGGGGTGGGGGTGTATTGTTCCTATGGTGGGGGTTGGCTGTCTGTATGTTATGACGTATTATGATGTCAAACAATGTGTGTGTATTGAACTGTAGTTGCGTATTAAGTATGTAATGTGGGTGTGCTATTGTGTTCTTATATATTTCGTATTGTTCTAGGATATTTAACTGTAAACTTTTTGGTGTGATGTGTAAAATAACATAATAGATACACTAATAAAAAAGGCAAAACAAAAACAGACCAAACCAACACAAACAGCACGCGAGAATAAATACATAACATTAACATATCACAATACGAATACCCACAAAATCGCAACTTCATTCAGAAAACTAAAGTACAAAATTGCATACAAAACAAATAATACAACACAGAAATACTTAAATAACCACACTAAACATTCAAATATATATAATTCAAATGGAGTTTACAAATTAAAATGCAATAGTTGCCCACATTTTTACATAGGACAGACAGGAAGATCCTTTCATACAAGATACAACGAACATATTAAAGCTATAACCAAACCTTACATTACATCAAATTATGCAGATCACATTATCGACAATAATCATGACTACAATAATATAGAAACAGATATGGAAATTTTACACATCACACCAAAAAGTTTACAGTTAAATATCCTAGAACAATACGAAATATATAAGAACGCAATAGCACACCCACATTACATACTTAATACGCAACTACAGTTCAATACACACACATTGTTTGACATCATAATACGTCATAACATACAGACAGCCAACCCCCACCATAGGAACAACACACCCCCACCCCTACCATCGACAACTGCACATCGCAGAGCCAAAATCAGCAGTGGTTCAAGAGACGCTGAAGACGACGACAAATAGCGTCGAAACGGGCCGTCTGTCGAAGGTAAATACCTTTTTAAACAATTTTAACACTTTTAACGTGTGACAGAGTAAATTTTATGTTTTTAACAAAGTGTTAACGTGAACTTTAATCAATGACTTATTTAATCTGTTGTATCTCATCTTAGAATGAGTGAAGCCACTTTTAATTATGTTAGGCCTATCATTTTTTAATAATGTCTGTAAACTTTTCATAGGCTTTTTTGCTGCTAGCAATCAGTCCCTCATTGACTAACGAACAATACTTAGTAGAAATTGGTTTTCACATGTTTTGTTGTTACTCGTAATGACCAAATGGAAACTACATATAGTCTACAAAGCGAAAAGGGTTCGGTAAAAGTCTAGAATCCCAGATAACGATTTGGAAATGTTGTTGTCCGAATGTAATACCATCTGTACCAGGGGGGAGGTTAACTTTTATGACGAAAGTTGTATCCTTAGTTTGCCGCAATGTGTCGGAGTGGTGTAGCTCAGTCCCAATCGAAATGATGGGAATAAATTGGTTATAACCGTTGTCAATCTGACAGTTTTAAACACAGTTTCATAATATACTATTGTTGCATTATCAAAGTGATTTGTATTTATACTTCGTAGAAGGAGGATGTGAAGCTTTTGATGATGTGCAACTAAACAAGTGAATGTTCTGTTATGCAAGCAGGGTTGCCAGGTGTCCCCGATTTGTCGGGAGATGTCCCTATTTTCATATAAAAGTCTCGGGTCCCGCTTTGATTCGAGACGGGACGCAAAAAGTCCCTCTTTTAGAGAATTAACATCACTTGATTAATTTTATCGTTACATAGTAACTTTTCTTCTAGACCTAAATAATTACATTAAATTTCAGTTAATTTTCTTAACAATGTAGGTTTTCACATTGGAAAAAAAAAACGAATATTTTGGTAAGTGTAAGGTTTGTAGCAGCGAATTCAGTAGTAAATATATGTCTAAACATTTAAAAAGAGAATGAACACAAACTTGTTGAAAATGCTAAAGTTCAGTGATAAATATGTAGGAAGCTCTAAAAATAATATATACTCTATGTTAAATTATGGGTTTGGAGCAGTAATATGCTAAGGCACAAACTAAATATACATTTAAGTATAAATAAATTGTCATTGTTATCAATTAGTAAACAGAAATTTAAATATTTTGTCACATGTGATGCCAGATAGAGCTATTATTAAGTCATTTAAATTAATAATTTGGCATAACATATTATTGCCACAAGCCGTTCAGAAAGACGCCAGAGAAACGTAATGTAACTTACAGCCAGATAAATATTGTTTGTACCTGGATAGCTGTATCTATAATATGTCTTTTATTCAAATTTCAATTTTAAGATTCGTATTACTTTCTTCAGCTGCGGGATAATTTTTTATTTTTATTTTTCTTAATTTATTTTGTATGGTCATGAAAATGTCAACTCTGCCCAAATTCATATCACACTTTCTTTAAGACAAAACGTAAGTACTGTATATGGTGAAAAAGGATGTCCCTCCTTGGTAGATTTAAAATCTGGCAACCCTGTATGCAAGGCAATGTAATAAAATGGATCCATAGCTACATTAAGGTTTTGTTTTCATTTTACAATGTATGCTTTGCCCTTTCTACTACAGGGTGCGGCATTTAACGTTTCCCATTTTAAGTTGGCGATTCTGTTCACATTGTTGGTAAAACATGTTTGCAAACACAGGGATTCGGTGTAGCAAAGCCTTGGATTTAGTTATCCACATCCCAACACAGGGATTCGGTGTAGCAAAGCCTTTAGTTAACCATGGAACGTTGGCCGGTGCAACAGCGCATTTTCTGTGTTGAACAGTTTGTTTCAACCAAGTCAATTGTTGCTGTCCAGCGCGAGTTTAGGCGGATTTTTGGTGATAATCAACGTGGAGTTGCACCATCACGAAAAATAATCAGTGTGTGGGTGCGTCAGTGGCGTGAAACGGGATCGGTTCAAAACAAAGCTCGAGTTCGTCAGAAAACGGCGCGGACTCCTGATAATGTCGAACGTGTGAGAACGGCTCTGCAGAGAAGTCCGCATCGTTCCGTGCGGCGTCATTCCCGGATCATGAATTTGTCGGACAGAAGTGTGCGAAGAATATTACACAATGATTTGCACTTCCATCCATATAAACTCCAGGTCGCTCAAAAATTAACAGCAGTAAACAAAGCCCTGCGCGTCCAATGTTGTCACAGAATGCTGCAATTGTTTAACACTCACAATGACTTTCACAGCTGCGTGATAATGAGTGACGAAGCAAATTTCTGTCTCAATGGTTATGTAAACAAGCAGAACTTTCGTTATTGGGCCCCACAAAATCCACGTGAAATCTTTGAACGACCACTACACAGTCCTAAGGTCGTAGTCTGGTGTGCAGTTGCAACAGAGGGTATCATTGGTCCTTACTTTTTCGAGGACGATAATGGTGCTGCGGTGACTGTGAACTCTGAGCGTTACAACATAATGTTGACAACTTTTTTCCTGCCTGAGTTGAGACGCCGTAACTGGAACATTCAGCGCCTGTGGTTTCAACAGGATGGAGCCACATCCCATGCATCACGTGTTTCAGTGAACACACTTCGAGCTGCTTTCCCTGGCCGACTTATCTCCAGATTAGGTGACATTCAGTGGCCCTCTGTTTCCCCTGATCTCACTGCACCAGATTTCTTTTTGTGGGGGTATCTTAAGAGTTAAGGTCTACGGTCGTATCCTTCATGACATCGAGGATCTTAAAACCGCGATTCGTGAAGAAATTGCTGATGTTACACCTGAAACATTGCGGCGAGTAATGGCCGGTGTGCAGGGAGATTGCAACAATGTATTGACGCCAATGGAGGACATCTTAAGACATTATTTTCAAAACATAAGATGTACTGTAATTCCAAGATTATAGTGGTTGTGAACTGATTAATTTCTTGTAATTTACTTGTAAACTAAATAAGTTATGGGGGTTTGAAAATAGGAAACGTTAAATGCCGCACCCTGTATTTCACCTATTTTAAATGTCTATTTGAACCACAATACATTTTAGAACTTCTGGACTTTAATGGTGGTCGGCAGCAGAGGTGTCGAGGAGGAGGAGACGGCAAAAGAATCTTTGGAAAGAAAAAGCATAAAAATTCATTATTTCTTATGGTAATTATTAACAGTTCGTTTTGAATTACTCTCTTTTATCAATCGTATTTTTAAGTGCTGCGTTTAATTCGTCTTTTCACATTTTTTCAAGTGTTGTAATTTCATATTCGGAACAATGTAGCCTATAAATGAAATGCTTAATGTACATGTTTCAAGCTTCATTTCTCGCTCTCCTCTCCTTTTCAAGTATCACATTGCCAAGTCTGTCAAGATGCTAGCTTCGTAATTAGCGAGTCGTAATGACTGCCACAGCTTGCAGGCAGGCGTATGAAGTGCGAAGCAACTTGAAAACTGCAGAGTGCTTAGTCTTGCTCTGCAAGAGGCCTGTAAGCAACTTTTGTGGAAGGTGCGATTAGCTCCTGTCTTTATTATGCAAGAGCACATCATCATCAGTTCAAGAAACTGAGAAGTAGATTTAAGAGGGCAACCCAATGCACTTGTGGAAGAACGCAACTTTACCACATAGGCTACGCCTTTTATTTCTGTCTTTAACTGAAACAAAGAACTAAATATAAAGAGATTTGCTTTAATTTCTGGGAGAATATCATTCAAACGTGACGCCATGAATCCTATGACACATATAAACCGGTACTTAGTGAACGCGCACCTACGTGTGTGCCTATTTGAATGAATAATTTTAAGCATATGTATTATATATATTATGTGTATACGTATTATATAGGGTTAGTTAAAAGTCCCGCACCACCTAAATGACTTTTGAAGCATGTGGTTCAGTGACATGAAACTTGGTGAGTGGGGATAACCATATACTAAGAACTCAATAATGGTATTACCGAGTTTTTTCTACTTCCAGTTTAGCCGGAATTAACCCAAACTTTCTTATTTTAAATGGAACACCCAATATATATATATATATATATATATATATATATATATATATATTGAATAATGCTCATTAAGAGCTTTTCAGAAAGTACCATTTTGTTAAGATATTTTTATTAAATATAATACTGGTATGCACAATTTATGTACAATACAAGTTAAATGATAAACATAGTGTGACTTCTACAAATCTAGTCTTTCAGGTAAAGCTCCCTGTAAGGCAGATTTGAATAATTTCAAGGGAAAAATTGTTCTGGGGCCGGGTATCGATCCCGGGACCTCTGGTTGAACGTACCAGCGCTCTTACCAACTGAGCTACCCGGGAACTCCACCCGACAACGTCTCAACTTTTCCCCTTATATCCACACAACTCGCGTGGGCTGACGAAACGCCAGAGACCCACATCGAGTGCACACAATCTCTGTGTGACTTGGAATTGTGGTTTTCTGTTAACGTACACAGTGACGTAATATATTATGCAATCTAGTCTTTCAGGTAAAGCTCCCTGTAAAGCAGATTTGAATAATTTCAAGGGAAAAATTGTTCCGGGGCCGGGTATCGATCCCGGGACCTGTGGTTGAACGTACCAGCGCTCTGCCAACTGAGCTACCCGGGAACTCCACCCGACACCGTCTCAACTTTTCCCCTTATCCACACAACTCGCGTGGGCTGACGAAACGCCAGAGACCCACATCGAGTGCACACAATCTCTGTGTGACTTGGAATTGTGGTTTTCTGTTAACGTACACAGTGACGTATATATTGAGACGGTGTCGGGCGGAGTTCCCGGGTAGCTCAGTTGGTAAGAGCGCTGGTACGTTCAACCAGAGGTCCCGGGATCGATACCCGGCCCAGGAACAATTTTTCCCTTGAAATTATTCATAGTGTGACTTTTCCAGGGTAATAGATATGCATTTCTCAAACTACACTCCTTCACCCTTCCAAACAATTACTGTCATTATTGCGTACATTACAAAATACCTAGAGCTGGCTTTTTAGTGTTACAACACTAGTTTAAAGTTACATATCTCAAGTTAAAAAAATGTACCTGCTGAAGTTTGAACTTTGGACCTCATCCTCTGACAGAAACCATGTACAGTGTTTACCGATTGTGCCACAGAGACATAGCAATATTGTATCCGATACATTTCCAAACGTATCGCTATGCCACATGCAGGTTCAATAAGTGACGTACTGGCCAACAAAATATTTCACGCCATTACGTGCAAGTTTCAACCCGCAGACTCCTAATTCCCTATCTCAAAATATTTACCTAGGACCCCTCTACAACCCCTGAAATTTCTTCGGTTGAATTATCAAACACCCTGTATAGCACATTAAAGTTATTATTCTTAAAACATCACGTATAACTAAGGAAGTACCGGTATAACAATATTATTTCGTTAAGACGCGATTCATTGGAGGTGCAAGAAAATATGTCAGGAAATTCTGACCTGTCACTTAGCTCTTCTACAATGTGCAGCACTGAGTTTTTGCTAAGCTGGAATCTTTCTTGAAATTTCTTGTCACTTAAAGAATGAAATGAATCACCTCTGTCCAAAAAAATCCTCTGGAAGAAGTTTCATTTTCATGTGATCTAAATGTTCCAAATAGAGCAATTCATCTTCAAAATTATCATGAAAGGCCGCCATTTTATTTGTACAATTTACGGTCGTTAACTATTTAATGGATCAGTAATGACCTGTGAAAGTTTACTGCTGTTAAACTATTTTAATGGGTTGTTAACTGTTGGCGCAGCAAAAAACACACTTGGCGGGCAGTAAGTCAAAAGTTAACGATTGTTAATTCCTAATCGATGTTGACGCACCAGGCCATGAATGTGGTACATCTAAAGATCACGACTGTATTGCATTATATAGGCTACTAGCGAAAATTAATTTAGAATACTGAAAATTGCGGCTATATAATTATACTGCTGAAATATATTTTAGTTTGCTTGAAAATTGCGATTATATATTAAACTAATGAAAAATGTATATACCTAAAATCATGACTGTATACTAGAAATATAAGCCTAACATGTAATAATATATTGTGCGAGATCGTACGTATTTGCTTGGTTTCCGCACAAAACCAATCCGCGGAAAGTCTAAAATTCCACATTCAGTATTTCCAACCTAACACACATAACAATTTCCCTCTTCTTACCGCTTAAGTGACATATTGATTTTACTGCTTTAGGCTTTTAACATATTATTTTTAGAGACGTTCAATATAGTAATAATTATAAATTGGAAACTTACCACTGCAATTTCACCTAAATTGCACTGTTAATTATTGTTTTCAAATATTTTAAAAAATTAAGTAAACTCTACAACTCCACTAAAGTTGCTGGATTCGTGATGCAAGTAACATTAAGGAAGCCGTGAAAAAATCAGCAAGATTCCAGACTCATCATAGACTGGGGGAAAAAAAAAGACAGACGTATATCACGGCCTGCTGGAGTATAGTAAACACAGAAAACATTTTAAAGCAACAATGTTGAAGATAGATATTTTTGTTTTGCAAATTTGCCGTCATTGAACAGAACCCAAGATGGAGATTTCATTGCAACTAATTAGAAATTCCTCTTTCAGGTATGTAATAAACGATCTTCGCACAAAATAATGTACGATACACGAGCGGTATGTTTTCTTTCAATTCTCGGAAATTAAAAAGGCTCAACTACGTTTCGCTTTTTCAAACTCTTCCTCGAACATGAAAACTTCAACATACCGCTGTTGTAACGCATATTACTATTACAATACAAGTTTGGGAAGTGCTTTTTACAAAATCGAGGAAAAGTTTGAAAAAAAACGAGCAGAGCGAGTTTTTCAGTTTTCGAGATTTTGTAATGCACTTCACAAATATGTGTTGTACAACATTTTTTGCACGATCGTGTTTTTAAAATTGCAAATATATTTGTCATTGAAAATTTAGAGCAATATTATTCCAAAGCCTTCGCAAAACTATACTGTAATGATAACTAAGTACCAATAAGTGCGCTTAATGGGTCTATTGCAGTATAGTTTTATGTTATGAAGAATGGTTTTCCTAGCAACAAGTTTCTGTGTGGGAATTCTAACTTTCAAGGCCTAACAACAATAGTTGTAAATACAACAAGAAACACGATCGTGCGAAAATTAAATATTTTGTGCGAGATCGTGCGTATTTGCTTGGTTTCAGCACAAAACCAATCCGCGGTAAGTCTAAAATTCCACATTCAGTATTCCCAACCTAACACACATTACAATTTCCCTCTTCTTACCGCTTAAGTGACATATTGATTTTACTGCTTTAGGCTTCTAACATATTATTTTTAGAGACGTTCAATATAGTGATAATTATAAATTGGAAACTTACCACTGCAATTTCACCTAAATTGCACTGTTAATCATTGTTTTTAAATATTTTCAAAAATTAAGTAAACTCTACAACTCCACTAAAGTTACTGCATTCGTGATGCAAGTAACATTAAGGAAGCCGTGAAAAAATCAACAAACTTGCCGATGTTATTACTGCAATATGTTATATAAATAATATTGTTAAAATATTAAAATGAAAAATAAATCATTACATAACCTTACCGTTTGTTTTAAGTTCGCATTTATGGAATGGGGGGGGGGGAAGACAGACGTATATCACGGCCTGCTGGAGTATAGTAAACACAGAAAACATTTTAAAGCAACAATGTTGAAGATAGATATTTTTGTTTTGCTAATTTGCCGTCATTGAACAGAAACCAAGATGGAGATTTCATTGCAACTAATTAGAAATTCCTCTTTCAGATATGTAATAAACGATCTCCGCACAAAATAATGTACGATACACGAGCGGTATGTTTTCTTTCAATTCTCGGAAATTAAAAAAGCTCAACTACGTTTCGATTTTTCAAACTTTTCCTCGAACATGGAAACTTCAACATACCGCTCTTGTAACGCATATTACTTTTACTAACCTAGTATCACATGTAGGCTACATTAAATTTGGTATACCCAAATCTATGGCTGTTTCTGTATTACGGAATGCATTAACAAAGTATGTTCTTCGTAAACTTTATGGAGATAAGCCTACTGATTTTCACGGGAGAAACCAAGCTTGCTGCACAACTCTCTGCTGACGTGCCGTATTTCATGCGTTGTTCAACTTTCATTTTGACGAGGTAGTGGCTAGAAACATTTTTGTTTTATAAATTTAATTTGTACTTACTAGCTAGCTAGTTAAAAAATAAATAAATAAAAATATGTCGGATGCAATCTATAATTTATTTATATCAGTAGCTAGTTCGACATAAGTTTTACAGTTCTCACCTGAAATACTTCCTTAACGTATCAGTGGTAACATACTGACCTCTGTTCTTAGCTCCCCGCTCGCTGCGTATGAGCACCTCGTGGTCGTCTTCTTCCCAAATCTCGCCCTCAGCCATGGCTAGCGCAACCAGCACCAGCCCCGCCACCATCACTGCTACCCACTTCATTCTGCGCACAGGATACAAATGCGTGTGGGTTTACAGTTTCTGTTTAGCATTACAGTAATTTCATTCTGACACGGGAAAATGCACATTGCACGTACTTTCTCCTTTAAAGTACGAGTATTACTCAGTACATATGAAACTATCAACAGTAATCTCACTAGAGGTTTTGATTTATCTAGAGAAAATCAAAACTCGAGTGGGATTTAATTGACTATTACACGATTAGAAGTATATAAAGATTATAAGTAACGAAGTACTCCAATACAATAAAATATTAATTGACTTACGAAAATACAACTGTCTTCAAATGCAGTGGCGTAGCGTCAGTGTAAGCTAAAAAGCTCAGCTTCCCCAGTTAATAATAATTTCATAACATACCTGCTGTTTATGAACAAAATTATTTATTAATTTTAATACAATTTACATTTACGCGTTAAATATTGTGATGCGGCAGCTCAGGATGATTTCTGATGCAGCAGTAAACATGAAGCCTGCACACACCAGCTTCCAATCCCCTCATTCTTCTGTGTAACCCTACCCGCAGATTTTCCATCTCTTTCTAACAAAACTACCCTGGTCGCAAGGCTCGCAAGGAGCTAGCTTTAACATTGAAAAGAATTTAGTTTCCGAGTTATCCCTTTCGTGAGTTGTGTTTAGTTGAAGTGTTAGTATGCATTGTGGCTGATATAATAAATAATGAGTGAAATTACTGTTGCTGACACTTATTTACTTGAATTTTTAGGACAATTCCATTATCAAGACTGACTTATGAACAAAAGTGTGATTTAAAAAACAAACGACCGACTCCCTTGCTGTCAATGAAGAACACAACCAAGACAGACGCATACTTACCTAATTAATAATACTGTATTTATTGACCGTTAATATTGTGATTTCTCTAAATATGACAGGGGGTAAGTTAATGTTAAATTATACGTATAGGTGTCTATTTGTTAGAGATAGCCTATGTGTAAACCATGAAATTATATTTTACTACGTACCATTTGAGCTGATGCCTTATTGGTATTACTTACGAGGTTCCAACCAATCTTCGGACTGCTGACTTGACATTGACTACTATTTATTTTAAGACTATATTTTTCCAATACGTTAACTCATATGTACATGGAAGACAATTTGAGTTAGCTTCCCCTGCTCAAAATTTCATGCTACGCCACTGGTCAAATGTATTATTGTACCATCTCAACATTACAAATATTACGCTAGATGCATGCTAGATGGCAGTAGTGTGCTATGATTAGCTGTTATCTTCCTATCAGTTGTGCCAACTATGGAATCTTCATTGAACTCTGTAGACGATTACTAGCAATGCCTTCTCGATCTAGATCAGGATGGCAGTGTTACTAGTCAAGAAGGCTTTGTTGATTCAGTTTCACTTTTATTAAAACAGTTGCATTCCACTTCAATTATCCGGATCCCAGTAATCAACGTCACTTGACAGATGATTTTCAATAAATCTTAATATTAAACAATCTCTGACACGTGACTATCCATAATATCATATAGCAGAAGCTATAACATAACCAAAATAATATATACAAGTGTTAGAAAAGTTTTAATTAACGACGATGACATAAAAAATAAACATGAATAATTTTAAAAGGAATAATTATTGAATGTACAATTTTCAAATTTGAATGTTTTAGTAGTTGGTGGTTCAGTTGATGTTATATTGGACGTGTGCGTAAAAGAAGTGGAACTCGTTGATGTAGGCCTACATGGTGTATTCCTCAACTTATTCAGGATTTCCGAATGGTACTCTTCATTTATTTGTAAATAGGATTTCAGGGAAGATGCATAGATATGACCAGTGATCTTTATTAATTCTTGTTCTTGAATGCCAATGCGAGACATATTTGAAACTGCCGTGCATCGACTGGAGTGGTTTGTAATTTTCTGTTTTTTTTTTTTGTTTTTTTTTTTTACGTCCAGACCAGCGCAGTTTGAAATTTTGGCAAACAAAGAAACAAATGCTAGGGACGCGATAAAATTAAACAAATGCTAGGGACGCGATAAAATTGTGCAATAAGTAGCCATGATTGGTTGAAATACGTCCTTTCGTACCATTTTATTGGTCAAAAGTAGTATGACGTAGTAAAAGTGTAATAGTCAGGAAAATTTCGTATTTCAGCCTGATTATTCCTCTGTTGAAAATCGTGGATATCAGAAATTATTCTTAAATTAGAATAGGGGCAGCAACATAAACAGGAAACGATCATCTTAAGTCGTATCTCTTGTAACAACTTATTCCTTTCGTCGGCGTTAAACATTGTACGTATGTAGTTTGTCTTGTCGACACTGTGAATTTAAATAATATGCTAATGGGTTTTTGTTTGTATATTTGTGGATTATTTTAAGCTAGTGAATATAACAGTCAAGAACAGCCACAAAAAATATACTTTTAAGAGACTGCTACGACATATCTGGACCATATGACCAGCAAAAGTTTATGTTTGAAACGTGATGAAAGAACGTAATGGAAGAAGAAAGTTTATTTACTTCTTTGGTTCTATTTCGGATCTCTCCTCTTCCTTGCAGGTCTCGTTGTTCTTTTGCTGTCACGCCTAAGTAAACAATGTGGCTAACATATTATATTACGTCTGCTTTAATGGAGTTCGTATTTTGTTCAAAGTATTTGTTAACGTAATACAACGGCAACAAACTAGAAAGAACATGTTTTAAGAATATAACCATGCAGATCACAATTTATGTTGTTCATTTATAAACTTATAACAGAGAAAAAGATGAAACATTCAAGGGAATTGTGGAGCAAAGGCCTTAACGTACTTACATTCTTCTGATCAAAGCAGGCCTTCGATCTAACTCCTGTTATTATTATTCTTCTTCTTCATTTAAGGGATTAGGCTTCAAGCCTGTTCCGGTTTCACAGTGACTCCTTCTAACGTTTCCTTTGTATTCCTGGATCTCTTTTTCCTTTTGATCTATACGATTATGTTAGTATTCGTCTTGGAATTCGGTTGCTATCCATTCTCTCTATCGTATGTTAGTATTCGTTTTGGAATTCGATTGCTATCCATTCTCTCTATCGTATGTTAGTATTCGTCTTGGAATTCGGTTGCTATCCATTCTCTCTATCGTATGTTAGTATTCATCTTGGAATTCGGTTGTTATCCATTCTCTCTATCGTATGTTAGTATTCATCTTGGAATTCGGTTGCTATCCATTCTCTCTATCGTATGTTAGTATTCAGTTCGGTCGCTATCCATTCTCTCTTTCGTATGTTAGTATTCGTCTTGGAATTCGGTTGCTATCCATTCTTTCTATCGTATGTTAGTATTCGTCTTGGAATTCGGTTGCTATCCATTCTCTCTATCGTATGTTAGTATTCGTCTTGGAATTCGGTTGCTATCCAATCCACTGCTCTCTAAAATTATAAATCTCTTCTTCCAGTGATACCAAGTTTAGTTCGCTTCTTATGTCGTCATTCTCAATTCTGTCTAGCCTAGTGCAACCTTTGACCTCTTAGAAACTTCATTTCAAATGCTTGCAATTTCTGTCATTGCTTGTGAGAGTCCAGGTCTTTGATCCATATAACAGAACTGGTACTGCTGTTACATTATAAAACTTTATTTGAGTGTCTTTTCTTGTTTTACTCTTCGGTGTTCTGTTTATTATACTACATATCTGATGGAACATTGAAAGTTTGTTTCTACTTTCACTTGTGTGTTTGTGACTTCACATCCAAGTATTTGAAACTAGAGATCTGTTTGTAGGTGTATCATTTAAAATAATCATAGTTTCGGACACTGTATTTTCCATTAAAAGCCATTGTCTTTGTTTTATGTGCTGAAATTTTAAAATTATACGTCTCACTTATTCTTTGTAACTGATATATTGGTTTCTGTAGATCATCTTCACTTTTATTTATTGAAACCTTGTCATCCGCAAATAGCATCGTCTTAATACTAAAATTATGGCAGATTTTAGTACCATTAGGTGGTCTATTGTGCCATTCTCCAAGAATGTCGTCCATATATGAGGGGTCAGAAGCAAAGGGGTACAAGAATATGAGTTAAGTGCATCCAGGGCAAGCTAAAACATTAAAAATTTTAGTGGCCAAGGGATACATCTTTTAACCACACCACACACTGAAATTGAAATGAAAAATGTTACGGTATTTACGGAATCTTTAGTACTTTCAATCATATTTTCCCACAAATAACTTAAGTGCATTTATATCGCATTGCTTCTGACCCCCTCATATATTTAAAAAAAAAAAAAAAAAAAAAAAAAAAAAAAAAAAAAAAAAAAAAAACTTGGTGAAATAGTTCAGCCTTGTCTTACACCTTGATTAATAGAAATATCGTCGCTATATTAGTCGTGACCAATATTAATGCTGATTGTCGTGTTTCTGTAGGTACTTTTCAATACGTTTATGAAATGGTTAGGATAACCGTGTTATTAATGATGAAAAAAAAGATTTAACGATACGAGAACAGTTTTATAATATTCTTGAAGTGTGTACTTTTACAGTTCAAGATTCTTAAAAATATTATACTGACTTTAACTACTACTTCTAAATAAGAAACAACATAACCATCATCATCATTATCAACTTATATATTTTCATCTTGATTACACAACTGTTAACATTATATCACTTCGGAATATGCATTATATGTCTTTCTCGTGTTAAATTCTATCGTACCTGGTTAACATGTTTCTGTCAGTTATTGACCTTCTTCAGAACTGGTTGTTGCTGGTCTTGGCACCTTTTGTTTTGTTTCCTGTGGGGATGT
Source organism: Periplaneta americana (assembly GCF_040183065.1). Classification (NCBI taxonomy): domain Eukaryota; kingdom Metazoa; phylum Arthropoda; class Insecta; order Blattodea; family Blattidae; genus Periplaneta; species Periplaneta americana. The sequence goes on along the minus strand of NC_091117.1, from coordinate 207,564,985 downwards.
GTAGTGTAATGTGGAGTCAAAGAGTGTGTGTGTTCTGAAATTGAGTTGTGTGTTGAGAATTTCATTTGGATGTGTTTTTGTGTATCTGTATATTTCGTATTGTTCTAGTGTGTTTAATTTCTGGCTTTTTGGTTGGATGTGCAGTATTTCCATGTCTGTGTTGATGTCTCTGTAGGTGTGGTTAGCATTTGTGATGTGTTCTGCATATGTGAAAGTGTTTTGTAATTTTGTTATGGCTGTGATGTGTTCTTTGTAACGTGTTTGAAATGATCTGCCTGTCTGTCCTATGTAGAAGTTGTTGCAGGTGTTACATTTGAGTTTGTATACTCCTGTGTGATTGTGTTTGTTTGTATTATTTATGTGTTGAGATATTTTTGTAGAGTATTATTTGTTCTGTATGCGATGTTGTAATTCAATTTCTAGAATGAGGTTGGAATCTTGTGTGTGTTTTTGTTTTCGTATGTTAGTGTGATGTATTTTTTGTGTTCTTGTGTCTGTGTTGTATTCTTATGTTTCTTGTGATTATACACACAAACAACACAGTTCTCTCCACAATTTAGCTAGTCTTCTGGTCTTCTTTTCACTTAGGACCTGCAGTTCCTTTTTAATATTTGAGACTCTGTATTGCCACAAGTTTTGTATAGATTCCAGTCTACTGTATTTGCATTTCCCATTTTTTTCGCTTAATATATAGACCTACCTGTCAGCCGCTCTAAAGACTGCATGCATATCGTTTTAAACCCGATTCTCTGCTTGTCATTCAGACTTCATAATATTTTTGTCAGCGTATCATATAAATCAAGAAACTGTTATCCTCTGTAATACCTCTTGCCTTATATTCAAAGAATAAATAGTCATTTCGGAAAAAAAAAAAAAATATATATATATATATATACATATACACAGTATATATAGGTATAGGAAAGATTGGAGAAAGCTGGGTTTGCAGTGAAAGACCTGCCCTTGGGCAGAACACTGAGTGAATTCATTAGATTCTAAATATCTAATGATACTTGTTTTGAAATCAAGCAGGAACAATGAAAACTAATTGAAAGGAACTAAACATCTGTATATAGTAGATTATATATTTAATATATTGCTTTATTTATTACATATTTACTTATTTTCTACGGTACGTGGTTTTTCAAAAGTACGTAATTCGGTTTGTGAATAAAGGGATGGACTTTAAAAATTAGTTATCGTATTAGTACGCGTATTTGTAAATCGAAATGTGTTTTCCTGTTTGTGATTATATTCATATTATTATTATTATTATTATTATTATTATTATTATTATTATTATTATTATTTTAAGTTAATACTTGTATACCGGTATGTATTTTCTTGCATGTGCTTTGATGCTGGTTAAGTGGAAGAGAAGACCTGATGGCCTTAATTCTGCCAGAAAAAAATAGAACTATTATTATTATTATTATTATTATTATTATTATTTTATTATTTTTTTAAGTTAATACTTGTATACCGGTATGTAGGCCTATTTTCTTGTATGTGCTTTGATCCTGGTTGAGTGGAAGAGAAGGCCTGATGGCCTTAATTCTGCCAGGAAAAAATAAAACTATTATTATTATTATTATTATTATTACTATATTATTATTCTTTAAGTTAATACTTGTATACCGGTATGTATTTTCTTGTATGTGCTTTGATCCTGGTTGAGTGGAAGAGAAGACCTGATGGCCTTAATTCTGCCAGGAAACAATAAAACTATTATTATTTTAAGTTAATACTTGTATACCGGTATGTATTTTCTTGTATGTGCTTTGATCCTGGTTGAGTGGAAGTGAAGGCCTGATGGCCTTAATTCTGCCAGGAAAAAATAAAATTATTATTATTATTATTATTATTATTATTATTATTATTTTAAGTTAATACTTGTATACCGGTATGTATTTTCTTCTATGTGCTTTGATCCTGGTTGAGAGGAAGAGAAGGCCTGATGGCCTTAATTCTGCCAGGACAAAATAAAACTATTATTATTATTATTATTATTAGTAGTAGTAGTAGTAGTAGTAGTAGTAGTAGTAGTAGTACGAATATTTAGACTCATTTAACAATTTGTAAGGAGGTCACTGTAATGAAATCAATATATTCCTTGAATAGTCTAGTAAATTCGAGAGTGTTTCACTGGTTGAAAAGGCTAGAAATAATTTTTTTTTCCTACAGTAACAGCTTTTCTATTCTTACTCACTTATTTTTAATTTCTGAATCTCTATCTCCGATATCTGTCTCAGCAGCCTTGGTCAGTATTCAGTTTGGACCAAACAGTTAATTTCCAGATGGACATGTGACGAGACCTCTGTGATATCGTACTATAGTCCCGTCGCTCTAATTTCCGGCAGCCAATCACGTTGCAGGTCGGCTACATTTAAACGTATGCGTCTTGTGATTCGCTGAGGAAGATGTTAAGCATTTCCTAAGGCTGGATAAATACTTATATATAATCGCCCGCCATTTTGGCTCTTTCGTTGCCGTTCGCAAAAAGCACACGAGGACGTTATTTGCCGCTCAATTATTTCTGAATGACAGTGCGTTTTATTTGTTATCATAGGAGCTATGACATGATAATGTTTAACGTTATGGCAAATAGATCCCTCGTCTGGTAGCTCGGAAACGAAAGAACAAAAATAGCGAACGATATTACCTACCTAGACTTTATAGAGCCTTGACTTCCTTAGAGTAAGCAAAGAGGAGGAGTCACGCCGGGAATAACAGCGTAGCGACTTATAGGACTCCAAGAAAAAATTATATCTATCCGTATTTTGAATTACGACCGTTACTAACACGTAGCATTAAGGCCGTTGCGTACACCACGACTGACAATTTTACATTATACTATACAGTCTGAATTACAGTTATAATAATATTCGGCTGTGACATCCTATTATTCTTGTCTAGACTAATATGTGGGAAGACAGTTAATTTTAGCTTTCTTTGAAAGCTGTATGAATATTGCGTGTGAAATGAACGTCTGCTGCTGGCACTCGTCTAAATTAACTGTGATTCGGCGTCAAGTATATCAAACGCCTACTATACTCCGCGTAGACTACCAGTCACACTGCTGAGGTAAAGAAGCTGCCGCTAATGCTCGGCGCTAGAGACTATTTTCTATGGGTTGACAGAGAGTTCAACGGACAATACAGTACAGCGATGCCGATGTTGTTCGCTTTACCTTTTCCTTTTTATACCGTACAGTGGTACAGATCGTAACTGGCAGAGCACATATGGTAACTCTCCTTTAAGGGGAGTTGGTCATTATCGCATGCAAAATAATGGTAAAAATAGCCTATCTTCAAACAGTCATAAATATAATACTATTTATCAGAGGTCTTTCATTTTTGTTAGCTATGTGTGTATACATATTAAGCTTTAAAGTGAAAAAGAATGCTTACTCTAGAGTAAATCTTTATCCTTAAATTAATTTTTTAAATTAAGCACAATTTTTTTTTATAAATTCACTACATGTCTGTGATTAGGTACACTCTATTCACTTATTATAGCACATATTGAATTGAAAATTTGACCACTTATTGCTAATAGATACTAAAACATATCCTACTAAAATTATTCATGTATCTGTAATATTATGAGTATAGGGCTTATAGCAATCATCACCGTCAATAAATTTAAAAAAAATTGACGAAGATTAGTATAAGCCCTATGCCTATAGGCCTAATATTACAGATATTTTAATAATTTTAGTAGGGTATGTTTTAGTATCTGTTAGCAGTAATTGGCCAAAATTTTAATTCAATGTGTGCTAGGATAAGTGAATAGAGTGTACCTAATCACACGTATGTAGTGAATTTATATAAAAAATATGTTTAAATTCAAAAATTAATTTAAGGGTAAGATTTACACTAGATTAACCATTCTTCTTTCATTTTAAAGCTTAATCTGTTACATATATCACTAAAAAAAATGAAAGCTGTGATATATAGTGTTACATTTATGAATGCTTGAAGATAGGCTATTCTTACCATTACTTTGCATGCGATAACGTCCAATTCCCCTTAAAAGTTAAGGTTTTTGATGGAGCACTGTTTAGAACAGGCATGTCAAAACCCTGCTTGGAGGGAACGCGATAGGGCTGTACATTACTGCAATAGCAGAACAGATTTGGTTTCAGTAACACAGATCAGTACGGGTGTGCTCATTGAGCTGTGATTGTGAATGCGTTATGAAAAATAAAGCGAGGAGTCCACAGATATAACGAAGAGAAATCGCGAATCATATAAAGTAACTGTTATGATGTTTTCTTCAGCCAACAGTAATTATTTTAAAATGAAAGGCTTTCATCATATCATGTGGACCTAATAGTGATGTGAGAATTTGAATCAGATTAGTAAAGTTCTCAAAATATATTCGCCAGCTCTTATTTCTTAATTAGTACTCTCACGGCAAGACAAACATGACAATGATGTTGTATTGGAGTCTGTACTAACACAGCCATCAATGGTTAGACGACTTACAACTTTTATTTGATAAGCTTATGAGTGATGAGAATATTGAGTGAAGAATACATGTGAGGGTCTTGAGGTTATAAGGAAAGGAAGAAAGCAACTATTTGTAAGGCGGAAAAAAATGTCCGGAAAAATAATACATAATGGCGAATTTTCCATCTCACGTTACTATATTATCTTAATAAATCTTTAAACTTGACATAAAGAAAATGTCCTCGCATCACAGCTTGTGAAGTACTCTTTTAACTCAATTCAATAACGCTCCCAACTTGCTGATACTTGCTCTCAACGTTTTCCAAATAAACTATATATAAATTTAAATTCAAGCTTAATTTATCCAATTTATTAATAATAATGTGAATTTATATTAATAAACAACAAGGAAATGATTCCAGTGTAAACGCCTCACAATGTCCTATTGCATGTAATTGGAAGTAAATATTTTCTTTCTCAGCATTTGTGCACCAATGGTCCCAATAATGCTTGAGGAACAATGAAAGAGTATTACTTTGAAATAATCAGTACCTACTACGTAAAATGAAATACTGTGTTCGTTTCTTGTTGTTTCGAAATTACTGCAATATTTATATTTTCTTCAAATACTGTATACAAATCATGTAAATAAATGTTTCTTTACAAACGACTGCATTGTGAATTGTAACTGAGTAAGTCTATTGTTTCCTGTGTTACAATTATTGTCAAATATAGACACTGACAATAATTGTGTTTTTTCCTTCTGCTAAGTATATTTATAAAGTCCAAATGTCAATTTAATTGAACACTAGAAGCGCAGAATAGATTCTTGTACATCCCTCCCGCTAAGAACTGGAAGAGCAACACGTGAATGACGCAATCTGCATAGACCGGCGTTCCGCGCACATACACTGCACTTTCAGTGTCTGATTTCTGACATGCCTGGTTTAGAATAAGACGTGAAACATACTTATTTAGTTACATATTCAAAATTCATATTTACATGAAGCAAAGTATGCAAACTGCATGCCACGATGATAATAGCGTTTCTACCATAATCTTCAAAGTTTGTGTCAGATACCGTCTTCCACTTGGTTGTAATCCAAAATTAATTTCCGCCATCGAGACTGCTATATTCTTTTGAACTTATTATTATTATTATTTTTTAATTTCTGTTTACTTATCCGGAGGAAACTGATGATTAGTTCTCACTTGAAGTTTCTTTTGTATGTTTTTATTTCCTTCTTTGTTCAGATTTCATGATTTACGCTTGAGTCTCATTTCGCCTCCGCTTGCCTTGCTTTTTGATTGTCCAGAAAACTGAATCTCTCTCCTGGAGCCTATTCCACAAATGTATGGTGTTGTATACAGTACAAAAAAAATACTGGTGAACGCTGTTGTGAAGTATGAAGTTGTATCTTTCTGTTCTATGAAAGAATTAAAGTGTCTTATATATTACCACTGAATCGTTATAAGTGACATCAATAAACATACTATGTCAAAACATGAAACAAGTGTATTTCATTCATCGAATTAAATAAATGCGAAGCAATGATATTTACTTTGTGTCGTCCTGCTAATCCTCCATGCATAAATATTTCAACCAACGTGATACCGTGGAAACCAAAGGATGAAGCTGTAAAATATCTTGGAGTGCACTTAGATCGCCGTCTATCATGGAAACATCACATCAACAACAAACTTAAATTGGCCTACTCAAGACTCGCTAAATTATATCCGCTCCTCAACAAGAAATCATCTCTAAAGCTACAAAATTGCATGCTACTTTACACATCTCTATTACGACCTCTACTGCTTTATGCCTGTCCTGTCTGGGTATGAGCTGCAATAAGTGAAATTAAACACATCCAGTCATTTCAAAATAAAGTCCTACGAATTTTACTCAATTCTCCTTGGTTTGTCCGTAACAGCCAACTACACAGAGAAACTGGTATTGACACAATCAAACAATTTATTCATTCACAAGCTAAGAAGTTCTATAACAACCTAGAAAATGTTCCAGGCGCCATCCACTACTCTCTCGGAAGGAAGTCCACATTTCCCACCAGAATCAAGAGCCGACTTCCAATGGACCTCATGTTATAATCAAAATTTATCATCACACCAACCTATGTAAATAATTATTTATTAACAATTATTTTTGTTCATTGAGGAGTCCAATCTAGGCTGCCCTCAATTCAGTATCATTATATTGTATTTATATTTTATTTAGAAATGATCTGTATAGCGCTAACTGCGCTGATCGATCAATAAATTATTTAAAAAAAAATTCATGGAATTAGGTTATGTTTACCTCCTTAAGGGTATAATTATGTGGGCCTACGTGAATATTTTTGAAAAAAATGTGTTTTTTTTTTGCATGAAAAATTACGCAGAGTTTTGTGAATGCACTGATATTTTGTTATAGTTATTTACTCATTTATTTATTTATTTTTATTTATTTATTTATTTATTTGTGCTATTTAAATGAACATGTTCTAGCATAATATAGGTCAGCTAAGACATTCACTTCTAACATTAAATTTTCCAAAGTTCCACTTTTTCCATACATATTATTTCATAACTCCAAAACCACTACAGATAGAAATTTGAAATTTTTCACACTGATTTCACATTCATTTATGCAAAAAGTAGACTGCAATAATGTCCATATCTTTGAAAATAAAAAAAGGTCACAAAATATCAAAATGGTAAATGAAGATTATTTGAGAACTTATTGGTTCATGCGCGTGTCTCAAGGATTATTGTGCTATCCCATAACCTTCCATAGAGGTTCCAGTTTTGTATTTTTCACAAACTCCGGGACCTTCACTTGTAAGTAAGGATCTTCCGTACTGCCCAATGGAGAGACTCCAAATATCTGGAGCCTTCTCCATTCCAGGACTTCACAGTCAAGCAGCATGTGTTTTACAATTTCAGTATAGCAAATTTTATGCACTTCATTCTTCATTCTTGAATACATTTGCTAATCACTGAATAAGTAATAACTGTTTTACTGTGTTAATATTATAGTAAATTGCCCGGCCGATTAATTTCGACGTTCTGGCCGCCATTCTCCAAAGCCTAGTAAGGTCGAGCGCTATCTTTTGGTTTCTTGTTATGGTGGGGTTGTTCATAATATTGTGTCGAGAAGGGTGTGTGTTTTGAAACTCAGTTGAATGTTCAGGATGTACAGTAGATTCTCGATTATCCGTGGTAATGAAGGGGGTGAACTGAACGGTTAATCGAAAAATCGGATAATTCGTATCACAAAATAATTTCGTAAATTAAGTGAACAATACTTGTACTTTCGTAATTTTCTCCGTGATCTTGTGTTTAACTTGCGAGGTAGTGGATCAGAAGTTCACTCATTGAAGTTTGGTTGTCAACGATTGGTTTTTAAGGGGCAAGGAAACTCCTTGTAATGGCTGTCAGCGGAAGGATAGGAATAGTAGAGGTCTCATGCTGTAGATTTACATACTTTATACACTCCATCCTTGATTTTTTATTAAATCGCGCATAGTTGTAACACCAGTCTCGTATTCTGATGCGAGATGAGTCACAGTTTCTATTTCCCCAAACTACTCAATTATTTGCACTTTTTTTTCGATACTTAGCACAACACGTTTTCTTTTGACATTTTGGAGTACATTTTATACAGAAGTCGAGTAGACCATACTGTGTAGCTAAGTGAAAAGGCATGTAATAACTTACTTACTTACAAATGGCTTTTAAGGAACCCGAAGGTTCATTGCCGCCCTCACATAAGCCCGCCATCGGTCCCTATCCTGTGCAAGATTAAGCCAGTCTCTATCATCATACCCCACCTCCCTCAAATTAATTTTAATATTATCCTCCCATCTACGTCTCGGCCTCCCTAAAGGTCTTTTTCCCTCCGGTCTCCCAACTAACACTCTATATGCATTTCTGGATTCGCCCATACGTGCTACATGCCCTGCCCATCTCAAACGTCTGGATTTCAAGTTCCTAATTATGTCAGGTGAAGAATACAATGCGTGCAGTTCTGTGTTGTGTAACTTTCTCCATTCTCCTGTAACTTCATCCCCCTTAGCCCCAAATATTTTCCTAAGCACCTTATTCTCAAACACCCTTAACCTATGTTCCTCTCTCAGAGTGAGAGTCCAAGTTTCACAGCCATATAGAAGAACCGGTAATATAACTATTTTATACATTCTAACTTTCAGATTTTTGGACAGCAGACTGGATGATAAGAGCTTCTCAACCGAATAATAACACGCATTTCCCATATTTATTCTGCGTTTAATTTCCTCCCGAGTGTCATTTATATTTGTTACTGTTGCTCCAAGATATTTGAATTTTTCCACCTCTTAGAAGGATAAATCTCCAATATTTATATTTCCATTTCGTACAATATTCCCGTCACGAGACATAATCATATACTTTGTCTTTTCGGGATTTATTTCCAAACCGATCGCTTTACTTGCTTCAAATAAAATTTCCGTGTTTTCCCTAACCGTTTGTTACGTATCCCTATAATAACACTCTAGAAAAAATACGTACTAATATAAGGTAAAGTAGTAGGCCTACTTCATACATTTCTGTACGAAGGAGAGAGAGAGAGAGAGAAAGAAAGAAAGAAAGAAAGAAAGGAAGGAAGAAAGAAAACGAGAGAGAGTCGGATAATCCGTCAGTCGGTTAATAGAGTGACGGATTATCGGAGTTCTACTATATTGTGGATGTGTTTTTGTGTTTGTAAATTCCATATTGTTGTAGAGTATCAAGTTTCTAGTTTTGGCTGGATGTGCAGTATTTTCATGTCGGTGTCTATGTTGCTGCGGTTATGTTTGGAGTTTGTGATGTCTTCTGCGTAGGTTAAATGGTTGTGTGGTTAGGTTATGGCTGTGATATGTTCCTTGTAGCGTGTTTAAAACGATCTTCCTCTTATTATCACCCTCCCTTGTTCTCTAAACACTTCTTCACTAAATCCTCCAAGTAGATGTTGAACAGGGGGGGGGGGGTAACAAAGGGCATCCTTGTCGTACTCGCATAGGAATTATCTAGCTGAATTTCACACATAAAAATAGTTTTCACCGGTAATTTAATTTCGCTTTTAAGCTCATATTCCTGATCATGAAATAAATTAGTTCTTGACTTGCGGTCGCTAGCTAAATTACCGGAACTCTTCTTGACCGTAATTCATTTCCCACTTACTTAAGCGCATTGTGTCATATATAGTTACACTTTGTAATGAGGGTACTAAGAAAAGGCTCTGATAAATCCAAAGAGATTGCAAAAAAGTATTCTCATTAATATACTCGTTTAGACGATTGAAGAATTTTCTACCCTTTTCCATGAAAAAAATGTTAGTGCAAACACTCGTGATGCTCCACTTCGATTACTGTGATATTCTGCTTACTGATCTAAACGTTACTTCGGCGCAGAGACTACAACGTGTTCATAATATGTGCGTCCGTTTCGTCTGCAATATTCGCCGGGCTGATCACGTAACACCATCCCTCGAAATGTTGTCCTGGCTCCGCTTAGAAGATCGTAGGAAAATCCACTGTCTTTCCCTTCTCTTCCACATATTGCATTTCTCCACTCCTGTCTATCTTGCGTCTCGTTTTCAAAATTTATCCACCCATCATAACCTAGACACACGATCACAACACTCCTCAATATTATCCATTCCCTCCCACCGAACATCCTCATATTCATCTTCTTTCACTGTGGCTGTTCCTCGACTTTGTAATTCCCTACCGAGTAATGTCAGGGACTGTCAGACATATAACCAATTTAAGAATAGGCTAACGAAATATTTTTCTAACAATTCTTGTTAACAATAATAGCTCCTTCAGGTTTCTCAATGTTTAATGGTTATATATATCACAGATAAATATCTAAATTATATTATTATTATTATTATTATTATTACTGTTATTATTATTATTACTGTTATTATTATTATTATTATTACTGTTATTATTATTATTATTATTATTATTATTATTATCATTATTATTATTATTATTATTATTATTATTATAACTATTTCTTACCAATGTTTATTATTGTCACACTAACATTAGTTAACCAATTTTCATTATTTACTTTCATGTTGTTTTATGATCTAGATATTAATGTAATAACTATGTAAGCAATTGTATTCAATTAGAATTAGAGTCTGGCTGGGCGGAAGAGAAGGCCTACTGGCCTTAGCTCTGCCAGATTAAATAAATAAATTATTAATTAATTAATTAATTAATTAATCACTAGTACGTCCAGTAATGGAATATGGTGCTGCATGTTGGGATCCTTAGAGACTAGAACATATTAAGACACTGGAAAAGATTAAAAAATGGGCTCTTAAGTGTTGTCGGAAAAATTCACCATTAAAATGGGACACACTCACGGACAGGAGAACGCGAATTCGATTATGCGCACTGTTCAAAACATACAGAGGTGAGCCTGCCTGGAGAGAAATAAAAAATAGATTGCAGCAGCCAAATTGCTCTTCAAGGAACGACCACTCATATAAATTGAGGGAAAGAAGACAGAGGACGGACATTGGAAAGCTTTCTTTTCTCAATCGTACTATCAGGGACTGGAATGCTTTACCTGCAGACTTACTAAAGGCTTTACCAACAACCAAAAATGTATTTAAAAATAGGCTTAAAGGACTTTACTAATAGACGGTAGTTATACACAGTATTTAAAGGGTGTAATTGATATTTTGTTATTGAAGTGTTGTATCAGTGAAGAATTATGTTGTGTCAGTGAAGTGTGTTGTGTCAGTGAAGTGTGTTGTGTAAGTGAAACGTGTTCCTGTCAGTGAAGCTTTATAGTTTATAGTGGCAGTGCAAAGTATTTGAACAGTGAAATGTTTTTGAAGTGTTAGTGAAATCAGTATAGAATCAGTGAAATGTGTCGTAGTTCCAGTGCAGTGAGTGAGTTGACAGCGAAATGAGTGTAGTGTTGAAAGGTACTTGTGCAGATATGAACATATCATACTTGTTGGTTTTAGTTCGAACTTAGGTTTAAGATACAAATTACATTTACTTTAAATGTTATTTTAAGTGATCGTGCTTCATTTAATTTAGGATGTTCCCTGTTATTATTATTATTATTATTATTATTATTATTATTATTATTATTATTATTATTATTATTATTTATTATTATTATTATTATTATTATTATTATTATTGTTAGTATTAATTATTAGTATTATTAATTGTATTTATTATTGTCTTTGAGTGTAATTAGTTACAACTGCCACCGGGTATATACCCACTGCAGTGTGAATAAATACATACACATATACATGAGAAACTTAAGAACTTTAGTAGAAAGCGCAGTGTTGCCCAGTAAGCAAGATGCAGAAGGCCATTTAAAATCCTAAACGACTGACAGCTTCGCCTGCACGTGCTTATAAAGTTTATTTCTCGTATACAAGCAATATAAAACCCATTCTCGTAGCCCCTTTCGTGTAAAAATTAAAGGCTCTGACATCGGTAAAATAAGATTCTTACCCTCCCTTAGCCCCAAATCTAATTCGAGACGACAGTCACTAGCTGTTTCCGTCACTAATTTCCTGAAATATCTCCTCTGGGATAACTAACGGAACCACAACAACCGTGTACTAAAGTTACACGAGTGGGAGGAGACAATGAACCTTTATAGGCTCTTCCCGAGAAGAAAAATGCTTTATAGAGCATTCCGTTTTACAGATGGTCTTTGTTTCCGTAATAACTTCTGAGTTCCGTCGTAGATTTCAAGGAGAAGTACTACAGTCTGCTGAAATTTAAGGCGTTTCCAAGCGTCAGTGTTCACTGTTGGTTCAATATTAACTGTAATATAAATCGCAATGATTTCGTTATCAATCATTAACATTTTCACAACGATCCACAGCTCATCTTACATAATGATAATCTTATGAATTGACTTGTAAAGAGAGAGGTTGAATTTATATGAATAATATATGAATAATTTCAAGGGAAAATTGTTCCGGGGCCGGGTATCGATCCCGGGACCTCTGGTTGAACGTACCAGCGCTCTACCACTGAGCTACCCGGGAACTCCACCCGACACCGTCTCAACTTTTCCCTTTATATCCACAACTCGCGTGGGCTGACGAAACGCCAGAGACCCACAACGAGTTCACACAATCTCTGTGTGACTTGGAATTGTGGTTTTCTGTTAACGTACACAGTAACAGAGACGATGTCGGGTGGAGTTCCCGGGTAGCTCAGTGGTAGAGCGCTGGTATGTTCAACCAGAGGTCCCGGGATCGATACCCGGCCCCGGAACAATTTTTCCCTTGAAATTATTCAAATCTGCTTTACAGGGAGCTTCACCTGAAAGACTAGATTTGCATGAATAATATATGTTAATAGAAAAAATGGGAGTATAAGGATACAGTACATCAGTTATTCATAGATTTCAAAAAGGCGTATGACTCGGTTAACAGAGACGTTTTATATAATATTCTTATTGAATATGGTATTCCCAAGAAATTAGTTCGATTAATTAAAATGTGTCTTAGTGAAACTTACAGCAGAGTCCGTATAGGCCAGTTTCTATCTGATGCGTTTCCAATTCACTGCGGACTAAAGCAGGGAGATACATTGTCACCTCTACTTTTTAACTTCGCTCTAGAATATGCCATTAGGAAAATTCAGTATAACTCAGAAGGTTTGGAATTGAACGGGTTACATCAGCTTCTTGTCTATGCGGATGACGTGAATATGTTAGGAGAAAATCCACAAACGATTAGGGAAAACACGGAAATTCTACTTGAAGCAAGTAAAGCGATAGGGTTGGAAGTAAATCCCGAAAAGACTAAGTATATGATTATGTCTCGTGACCAGAATATTGTACGAAATGGAAATATAAAAATTGGAGATTTTTCCTTCGAAGAGGTGGAAAAATTCAAATATCTTGGAGCAACAGTAACAAATATAAATGACACTCGGGAGGAAATTAAACGCAGAATAAATATGGGAAATGCGTGTTATTATTCGGTTGAGAAGCTTTTGTCATCTAGTCTGCTGTCAAAAAATCTGAAAGTTAAAATTTATAAAACAGTTATATTACCGGTTGTTGTGTATGGTTGTGAAACTTGGACTCTCACTTTGAGAGAGGAACAGAGATTAAGGGTGTTTGAGAATAAGGTTCTTAGGAAAATATTTGGGGCTAAGAGGGATGAAATTACAGGAGAATGGAGAAAGTTACAGAACGCAGAGCTGCACGCATTGTATTCTTCACCTGACATAATTAGGAACATTAAATCCAGACGTTTGAGATGGGCAGGGCATGTAGCCCGTATGGGCGAATCCAGAAATGCATATAGAGTGTTAGCTGGGAGGCCGGCGGGAAAAAGACCTTTCGGGTGACCGAGACGTAGATGGGAAGATAATATTAAAATGGATTTGAGGGAGGTAGGATATGAGAGTAGAGACTGGATTAATCTTGCTCAGGATAGGGATAAATGGCGGGCTTATGTGAGGGCGGCAATGAACCTTCGGGTTCCTTAAAAGCCAGTAAGTAAGTAATATATGTTGATATAAGATTATGAACATATGAAAAGGCCACCGGCGCACAGTGTGCAAAAACGCAAATGTAGCAGGACAGAATTAATAATTTCTGTGCATTCTATGAAATTGTTATGAAACTTTGTACAGACCTTCTTGGTAGCACATATTTTTTGTACAAACTCTGATTACGTTTGTGTAAGACGAACTACCCTTTTATAAGCGGTGGTTTCAGACAAAATTAATAGCTTCTCTCCATTCTAACGCATTTTTATGAAACTACTAGCTAAAAGCATCCGGCATTGCTGGGGTTTTCCTTTTTGCTTCTGACTTAAGGAGATCTCGGCAATTCAACTATAGAAAAACAAACCGAACTACTGTCTTTACTAAGCTTTCCTCGTCCCTAAAGATGAATCTTTACATAGCGTCACTTACATAAATTAATGACCTTCTTAGCCAAAACACCTGCCAAGATTAACAGAATTTAAAACAGCTGAAGATCAGGCACCGGAAAGAAAAGATGTCATCATGTACCGTGCTGTTTTTGTTTTTAATTAGCTTTGTCTTGTAGTTTAGCTAAACAAAATAATCCCCTCGGTCCCTTTACATCTGTGTAGCATAGACTCGATGTTCTACATTGATTTAAAGCTGTGCTGACACAAATTTAGTGTAATTTCCTGTCTACGTGTGCTTTCGCTTGACGTTTAAAGACAGTTGACGATAAATAGGGAATTCTCTTGTTCCCAGTCTGAACCCCTTGGGGTCTCATATTGAGTTTTTACCTCTTTATCGCTCATATCAAAAGATCAATATGTAAATAAAAAAAATATATAATAGGATTGGAGAATTTTGTACCCCTTGTCCACTTTACGCCTGCTTATGTCATACCAGGTTTCTTAAATATGATGATGTCTTACAAATACTCGTACATAATACTGTATATTAGTTATGTCATTTTTATTTTATGCACAGAACATACCCTACAGTATAATCTCGGAATTAAACATTTTTGGACTTGAAGAATAATATTTTGAGAGATTATGTAGAAATTACAGCTAGCATATATTTTTTGTGTAGAAACTCTGATTACGTTTGTATAGGAGGAACTACCCCTTTGTAGGGGTGAATTTAAACAAAATTAATTACTTCTTTCCTATTTAACAGATTTTTATGAAACATTATATGGAAGTCACAGGTAACATATATGTTTTGTGTACAAACTCTAGTTACATATGTATGCTACCTGTAGGCCTATTTTGTTGTAGCTACGAAGTTTCATAAAAATATATGATATAGAAGAGAAGTTATTAATTTTGTCTGAATGCACAACTATAAAGGGGCAGTTCCTCTTACAGAAACATAATCAAACTTTGTAGACAAAAATATATGATATCTGTAACTTCTGTATAAAGTTTCATAAAAATATATTACATACCAGTAGGAGAGAAGTTAACACGTTTTTAATCAACACTTATAAAGGGGTAGTTCCTCTTATGGAACCGTAAATATAGCTTTTATACAAAGAAAATATATGCTACCTGTAACTTCCGTACAATGTTTTAAGAAAAATCTGTTCGATAGGAGATGTCATTAATTTTGTCTAAATGAACCCGCTATAAAGGGGAGTTTTTCTTCTGCAAACGTAATCAGAGTTAGTACACAAAAAATATGTGCCACTTGTAAGGCCTGTACAAAGTTTCATAACAATATGTTAGAATGCAGAGAAGTTGTTAATTTTGTCCAGCTGCTAGATTTGAGTTCTGATCCACGGTGCCTTTGTTAAGGTTAGATAAAAATGTGTCCAATATATTTTTAACCCAATCGAAGTCATAAGAATAATTTTGTAGGTCTAAAACACCCAAATAGTGATTAAAAACTTCCTCATTCCATGATTATTTTCCTCCTCTTAAGCCAAACATGGAACAGTTGCCGCCGCGTTACCGTGTGCTCCATCACTAAAAAAAATAACTACTGATAAATGCGCAAGAACGCTCAAATTTTAATACAAGGATTCAACACTCTAAATGATGCTTTATTAAGTGGTAAAAGAATTGTTGTAACCGGATGTGACCGATTATACTAAAGCTCACATATTTGGACAATTTTAAAGATAAAATATTTACAATTGTAATATTTAAACCCTAATGTAAGAAAAAAATAATAATTTACAAACTTGAAATGCAAACACGCGTAAAGAAAGAAGATAATTTGTTGAACATTTGTTATAAATGTTATAATATTACTTACGAATCTTGTCCATTTCGGCTAAAATCCTGTTGAGACCTTTTCGATCGTCTTTCCGCTTTTGGTAGGGTTGGGAAATCGTCGATATCTGATCTACATATTCACATGTTATATTGAATAATATTTGCTTTCTATGAATTTAATTTTCATTTCATATAATAATAAAGGATGCGGCAAAACATCCTCCCTAATTTAAAGTTTAAATAAAGAACAGATGGATCAAAATAAGGAAACTGTATTAATATGAACTGTATCTAAACGGTAGGAAATTTAGGTTGACATGCGTTGCCTTAGCGATATCAAATGACATGCGCGAAACAACAAGAATTGAATAGGACATTGAATACACGGAATTGACATTCAATTAGTGCAATCTGTAACGAATTCCAACTACACCGTGGACGGGTGAAGAACGTGCTTACGCTGTGGTATCGTTTCTGGTAAGTGGTAATTCCATTGTCGCTGCTCAGATGTTTCCCGGACGCTTAATTTCTTCACGTGGCGACGTCCTCTGGCCAGCACGATCACCAGACCTTGCACCCTGCGATTTTTTCTATGGGGGCATCTTAAGGGTGAGGTGTTCAAACATCGGCCGAGGACTTTGCCAGACCTAAGAAATGCAATACAGGAAGAAATTGGTCTTATTCCTCAAGAAATGCAAGTTAGAGTGATTCAGAATTTCCGAAGTCGCATTCAACAATTCATTGATAGTGAAGGACACCACTTGAGAGACACGTTATTGAAAAAATGAAGAATTCCCACTGTTAAGATACCATTCATATAATAAAGTTTCCTTATTTTGAACCATCTGTTTTTTATTTAAACTTTAAATTAGGGAGGATGTTTTGCCGCCCCCTTTATGTCATCATTTCCTTTACGGTTTCGAAGAATTTTAATAATCACATCGCTCACTCTCTAAAACTGCGTTGGAGGTTCGTGTTCATTGAACAATTATTATGCTTTATTTATGAAATGAGTTTGAGAGTCAAACTTTTTCTCTGTCAGAATTCTATAGTGACGTCGTTGGTTTCTGGAAGGTATAACACACACGAATGAAAATATGGAGGACACGTTCCTAGCAACTAAATGGAGGGACTGATGAACCATCTCAGAAGTAGAAGTTCTTTGTCTCCAGCTTTGTGCCACGAGATCCCTCCTCATCTCCGTGGAAAGAACACGGTTAGGGGGGCGACGGGGCGGTTCCACTAATTAAAAAAGATGGATGAGGATCTGGTTGCTTGCTGGCTTGATTTGACGGCCTCTGCAGCCTCCTTCTCTTCATGGTAACGACGTCGCAAGAAATTCATATTATATCCCGCATAACTGTATTAGTGCGATAGTGTTGACGACTCCGTTTTTATATCGGATCTAAAATTACCGAGTAATAGTTCAGAAAACGTTTTACTGGACTCAATGAGTGACTAAGGAATGAAAGATTGTACTTTATTTATATTAAAAGTGACAACAATATATTACAGATTCTCTGAAGTATCATCTATATATATAATTTGAACTGGTAAAGGAAATTACGGGAAAACGGCTGAACGGATTTTAATAAATGACCTCTCATTTTGAAGCTTGGAACTCAAAGTTTTTCAGAAAAATAGTATTTTTCAGTGAAATGTCAATTTTTCAACATAATTTTCCTATTTTCCAAAATCCATCTGTCGTCAGTTTTGTGAACTAGCTAATTGCATTTCAGAATAAAATAAAACACACACTACAGTAAATATGAATATTACACGAAGGCCATGATGTGCAAGAATGCTGACATATTTAGAGTTCAAATTAAATTGCTTATTAAAAACTTAACTTACTAAAAATAATTCACAGATTCGATTCTGTGGTGTGTAATTTTCTGGGTACAACTGTGTATTGGATATTAAAAACTACAAAACGTGAGGTGGTTTGATGACATTATTACCATTAGAAATGAAATATTATTGTAGTTAATGCCGTGATGTGACTATTTTTCATTAATTAGGCCTATACATATTAATGCTATATTGATGATATGGAAGTGAAACGTTTTGATGTTATATAAGTAGATGTAGAGAATAACTTAAATTAGATTTTGATTTCTATATTTTACTGAGTGGCGGCTATATAGTATATGTTACTGAAAGCTATAAAACTTACGTAAGATAATAATATTAATAAAAAGCAAACATTTTTATAGTTATTAATCAAGTGGGGTTGGGTCTTTTTCATATTTAATGGCGGTGTGGTGTAGATATTTATATGCGTGGTTCTCTTCAGTATTGGTTCGAGAGAGAGTATCTTTCATTATTATGGAAGCAAATAACTTTCAGAATGTTTGGTATTCTTCATTGAAAATAAATCTGAAAATTGTTTATTTTAACGTCTAATGAACTTACTTTGCAGCATTTGCTGCACAAGCCACTAGTATTAATAGCAAAGGAAGTACCCCGGAGCAGTTACCATTAACCTTAGTATCCCAATAATGCCACTTTTAAAGAAGACTTATGCTGGGTTGCGAGAAAACGAACTTATAAATAATGTATTCCTCCATTAGTTAGTGGACCTTTAAAGTTAGTGGATTGTCGGGTTGCAGAAGAGGAATTTAACGGGTCACTAGTTATTGGATCGTTAACCAAGCATCTTTGGATTTCACAAGTGACGCAATAGTACGTGAATGAATAAAAAGTGAACATCGGCTTCTTGATTGATGTGAGAAATTACTTTTATTGTGTTAAAATTTGCAATAAATATAGACTAATACGAACCAGAAAGAAACCAGGAACAGGAGTTTCAGTGAGAAAGATAAATATGCTTATTTGTTATTAGAAATAGCTCACGAGTACATTATTATTAAGAAATATTAATTAATAATATTAATATTAGGAAATACATACATCTAAAACACTGCGTCAATTGTTGACTGGGCAAGGAAAACGGTATAGCTATGTGCCAAAATGACGAAGTGTGGGAAAACACAAAAAACTGTATACTTGCAATTATTATTTAATTTTTCTAACATAAAATGTCTCAACATCCAATTAAGTTGCCTGCAAACATATTGAGCTGTGAAACAACCCATTACTGACAATATTATGTAGTGTAACTGGCTCCCACGTTATAAAAATCTGACAACAATTTAAGTGCCATGTATAATTTCCTTGAAAACGGTACAAACTTTCGAGTGATTTGTGAATATTAAAAGATAGAACACTAACAATTTGATTTGTAAGCATGAGAAACTGTTTGTTTTTCTTACTGGCACAGGTCCTTTTGAAAACCATGGTACTTAGTGTCCATGAAATCTAGCATTGCCAGAAGGTCTGCATGTAAAGAGTTTTTAGGAGTCAAATTTGTAATAGACTGCAGTGTTCGTCCTCTTCTTAGAACCTAACACGTCTTCCACTGTTCAGAATCACTCAAGTTATTCCTGGTAAGGACCAATGTTGGATGATCACAAGCAACTCGAATCCACGATACTTGAGTAATGCGCAATGTTAATGTATTTAGAGCCCTATCAGCTTCTGAAGCCACATCCAAGAAGTCTTCAGATTTCATTGAAATCACTTTGAATGGTTTTTTTTTTAATTATGGCCGACCTTACAATGTCCTGCATCTCATCAGGAACCATGGCTTTACAAACCCTCTCCCTTAGCAGTTGTGTATGGCTTCCCTTGCTGCCGTACTTTCCTTACTTTCTACACACTTCTTTGCCTTAGATACTTTTATAGTTAGTGGCCTGTTATTATCCATGATAAATCCTACAACACCGCTACATTCACTGCAGATCAACACAGCGAGTAACCCTCCACAGAACGTACACTAGGCGGCACTTGTACCGTTCATCAGGACTATACCATGGATAAATATATAATAGGCTGCGAAACTGCGGTCAGCACCATCTGGCGGCAGGGGGCTGAAATAAGATGATCAGCGCCCAACGTCGTAGGTGGTGAACATTAGAACTACGTGTTGGGTACATTACCCAGAGTGCTCTATTTATCCGTTCGAGATATTGCTCGATTTGCTCCAAGAGACAAGATGGCAGACAGAAACTTGCTAATAAGTGAACATAAAGTGATACTACGTGTGTATAAGCAGTGTATGTTAAACAGTGATTCTTATGGACGTTGTAAAAATAGTGTTGTTGAATGTATTGTACAGTAATAGTAATATAATAAATTGATCTATCTAAGTAGTTCTTGCAGACTTTTCCATTGCGCTGTACAATAAATACCCAATGAATACAATCCCAATTATCTAACCTTTTGCTTTATTTTTTGCCTCTGTCTGGTTATATTTTAATTGGATAGTGTAAAATAGATCGTCTCTTTTATCTTCCTGTTGGCTCCGGTAAGAATTTTCAGTAGAAGATGCTGTGAGGAATAAAAATGTAAATGTTTTATTTTAAATTGGGTTAGTTTTGAATATCGATGAGTGGGAGGGAATACTTTCTGCACAGTTTAACATTTTCGTCACCAGGTGCGCTGCTAAATGCATGAAGTAATTAGTTATTCTTTTCGCTACTTGGTGCGCTCCTAGATGTAATAACGCCCCTCCTCCCAACAGGTGGCAGCAAGATCAATTTCTACAGTCCACACCTGTGGAGTAACGGTCAGCGCGTCTGGCCGTGAAACCAGGTGGCCCAGGTTCAATTCCCGGTCGGGGCAAGTTACCTGGTTGAGGTTTTTTCCGGGGTTTTCCCTCAACCCAATATGAGCAAATGCTGGATAACTTTCAGTGCTCGACCCTGGACTCATTTCACCGGCATTATCACCTCCATCTCATTCAGACGCTAAATAACCAAAGATGTTGATAAAGCGTCGTAAAATAACCTACGAAAAAAATCAATTTCTACAACAGCGCCTCTAGTATGTGTTACGGGTAACTCAGTAAGTTTCGCATCCTGTTATATATTCATCCATGACTATACTACGGGACTTACAGTCACTGTAATGGGACTTATACCAAGTGTCATCTAGAATGCACTCGTTTGACTATATGGAAGGATGTTTGGTACATATATCCATTATTATGACATTGGCGTTGCTACATATATCACATTCCATGACAAAAACAAAATTTGACCTCGGAGGCACTTATACCTGCTCCTCAATTGTAATTTCAATGAAAGGCATTGCAACAAGGGAAGTTATCTGTGCACAAGAAGGGATAGGCCTTTCGGAATGTAAAATAATACCGCATTTGTTTAGAGTGCGAATAACCTCCGGACATATCGCAAAATGAGGAAGTTACATTGAGATTACCCAATTTCTTGTATGCCGTAACTAAGGAACAACATTGTAGATTTCACGATTGTCATTTTCTGAGGTAAATGACAGTGAATAAAAGTCGTCTATATTGCTTTAACCACCAACTGTTTTTGAATTTATATTCAGTGCGCATTTTCCTGCAGAAGCTGAACAAGAGAAACCTCACGTAGATTGGAAGTAGTGGTGCTAAAATTAGACCACGACTTCAGCTGTAATGAATTATGTTTCCTGCGCAGTTATAGAATTGTCAGCAGCGCTCGTTAACACCTTACCCGTTTTATCCCTCTCTTCGTTTCCTCTTCAGTGGGGAATTATGCCTACTTTTAATTATAGGCATTATTTCTGGAAATAGCGGCCGCTTTGCAAGAACTACACAAAAATAATGATATGCAGTTTGCTTGCAAGACACGTGAGCGGCCCGCAGTGGCCTAAGGTAAAACGGCGCGGTCTCCTTTGACTTATAAGCAGACATCGGATTCTAGGGCAAATGCCTATTTTGTTTCTTTAGGAGAAAAGTAAAAATAATTATTAATATTTGTGTTTCATGGAAATTGAAAGGTATTCAAAGAGTTTTATAGTGCCCTAAAATGCCCTAAAACGGTTATTAGAGCCTAATTTGTTAATATTCGCCTAAAAATGCCTAACTCACTGTAAAGTTTTGCATTTTACTCTTACTTTTTATAATTTATACATGCATTCACTGCGAAATTTAAGGCATTTAAAAAGTGGAAAGTTTGCTTCACACCGGTCATGAAACCATTGATAAAGGAAACAAAATGTTTTGAATCTCACGACACTCGCAATAGATTTCACCGAATTTAACATGTTTGGAGGCATAAATGCCGACAAAGAACCAACCTTAGTTTTGAAGCAGGCAACAATCACAACATGTGCTGCTACCGATTCAGAGATATAATAAGTGGGACAACGTATTAAATAAGAATGTAGGATTTTCATTGTTGGAAAAAGTATCAAGAGTGATATCGGGGGAAAGTGTAAATGTTCCAGTAAGTATTAATGTTTCTATTGTACCTAATTTAAAATTTGCACCTCTCACATCAGTTTCGGTTGAAAGAAGTTTTTCTGCTTTGAAAATGATTCTCAGTGACAAAAGGCAAAGGTTAACTGTGGAGAATTTAGAAAAAATTCTGGTGGTGTACTGTGCAGATAATTATAATAAAGTCTGAGCATGGAACTGAATTTCAATAACTTAAAATGAGTAATCTTGATATCAATAATCATTATTTCATTAGTTTCAATATATTAAATTTGTGCAGCTCTGTTTATAAATATAATATAGTATTCTTTTTTAATGTTTAAACATACTTTTTTGTGCGTATTTTAGTGTATAACTAAAAATTTCAGTGAAAGAAATAAGTATGATGCCTTGATGTGCCTAAAATGCCTATTTTCATTAAAATAGAGCCTAATTTTACAAATTTTGAGCTTATTTTAGGCGCCTAAAACTGCAATTTTTAGTGCCTAAAAATCCGATGTCTACTTATAAGACGTAAAACCATAAAGCATTCTAAGAAAAACTACCATTGCCAGAAATTTTAATCAGGAGTGTCACCCACATATCAGCTATTGTTAAAAGAATTAGACACAGAATCTACCTGCTAAAACACATTATTCAAGACAAATCTCCATTGCCTCTACACTACAAGAGACTTATCTATATTTCAATCGTGCGCCCTGTGTGGCAATATGGATGTTCAATTTGGGGATCTGCTTCTGCATCACAAATAAGAATACAGGTCATGCAAAATCGCTATTTGGGGCTGATGTCTGGTGCACCTTGGTATATCAGCAACAAGAACCTGCACGATAATCTCTGTGTTCCTGAGGTGACGGAGGTCCTAAGACACAGCTACATCAGACTGTACAACTCCCTCCTAAACCACATGAATCCGCTACTTCAAGTAATTGTCACTAATCCACCACAAGATCCAGCCCACAGAAGATTAAAAAGAAAACGGCATAGTGACATGAGGCTATAGGGTACTTTTGGGATTGCCCATAAACAAGTGTCAAGTTATTTTATTTATTTTTTATTTTATTTTTTTTTTTTGTTATTCCCAACTATAATGTATTTATTTATGTACAATAAAGTTTACTTCAATTTAAAAAAAAAGGAGTGTCACCGTGAAAGAGATCGGAGCCTGTCTTTAGTGCTTCCATTCGCAGGTCGTATTATTCACTCAGAGGGCGCTTAGTACGGAGTAGAGAGCTGCGCTACTTGTTCTTACTTACGGATTTCAAGAAACCCGGAGGTTCATTACCGCCCTCACATAAGCCCGCAAGATCAATCCAGTCTCTACAATCATATGGTGTTTTATTATGGGGGAATCATAGTTCATCTTTTAATATTTTTAAATTGCAGAAGAAAGCAGTGAGAATTATTTGTGGTGTTGGACCAAAAGAACATTGTAAACCTTTATTTCAATCCTGTAAAATTCTCACTCTTCCATCGCTATATGTATTGCAGCGTTTGTTATATACCAAAATGAATATAGATAATTTCCCTTTGAACTTGCATTTTCACGAACACCATACGAGAAGTTGTAACGATATAAGACTTGATTTATGTATGTACAAGACTACACAAAGCAGTTTCTATTATATGTCTCTGAAGTTTTATAATAGCTTACCAAATTCAACTAAAAATGTAAATTATGATTCATTCAAATTGTTAATTAAAAGAAAATTGTATGAACACAGTTAGTATAGCATTAACGAATATTTTAACTTGGCAAATAATTTTGTATGATTTTATTTATATTGACGTTGCTATGCATAATGTACTTATGTCCAAGCAATAAAGTATCTATCTATCTGTCTGTCTGTCTGTCTGTCTGTCTATCTATCTATCTATCTATCTATCTATCTATCTATCTATCTATCTATCTATCTATCTATCTATCTATCTATCTATCTATCTATCTATCTATCTATCTATCTATCTATCTATCTATCTATCTATCTATCTATCTATCTATCTATCTATCTATCTATCTATCTATCTATCTATCTATCTATCTATCTATCTATCTATCTATCTATCTATCTATCTATCTATCTATCTATCTATCTATCTATCTATCTATCTATCTATCTATCTATCTATCCATCCATCCATCCATCCATCCATCCATCCATCTCTCTGTCTGCCTGCCTGCCTGCCTATCTATCTATTTATCTATCTATCTATCTATCTATCTATCTATCTATCTATCTATCTATCTATCTATCTATCTATCTATCTATCTATCTATCTATCTATCTATCTATCTATCTATCTATCTATCTATCTATCTATCTATCTATCTATGTATCTATCTATCTATCTATCTATCTATCTATCTATCTATCTATCTATCTATCTATCTATCTATCTATCTATCTATCTATCTATCCCACCTCCTTCAAATCCATTTTAATATTATCCTCCCATCTACGTCTCGGCCTCCCCAAAGGCCTTTTTCCCTCCGGCCTCCCAACTAACACTCTATATGCAATTCTGGATTCGCTCATACGTGCTACATGCCCTGCCCATCTCAAACGTCTGGATTTAGTGTTCCTAATTATGTCAGGTGAAGAATACAATGCGTGCATTTCTGCGTTGTGTAATTTTCTCCATTCTCCTGTAACTTCATCCATCTTAGTCCCAAATATTTTCCTAAGTATCTTATTCTAAAACAGCTTTAACCTCTGTTCCTCTCTCACAGTCTGACGCTACATGTCCAGTTCCAGAAAAAAGTAAGAAATTTTATCTTTTTTTCGTTGTTTACTATGACTGCATACGCGACCTTGTTTCTGTGTGGTGGACGGTTGGAAGTTTACTAGTAGACGGGGTGGGAGTGAGGTGCATTCAAAAACTCAGGTACAATAAAAATTGAAGTAAAAATAAAATGATGTCCCTATATATATGCAGACAAGAAACAGTCTGGTTCTCAGCCATCGATATATATATATACACACACACACACACACACACACACACACACACACACACACACACACACACACACACACACACACACACACACTAGTGGCTTGTGCAGCAAATGCTACAAAATAAGTTCATTAGACGTTCAAATAAATTTTCATATTTATTTTTAAAGAAGTATACCAGACATTTTGAAAGTTATTTGCTTCCATAATAATGAAACATACTCCCTCTGAATGTTTTTTATGCCAAATACTTTTTCTTGAACCTGTCTACCTTCAGTTTTTGAGTTTCAACGCGAAAACGCAAGTAACAGTGTCAGGATGATTAGTGGTTTTTTTATGTGGGAGTAAAGCAATAACTATTTCAGGTCACTGTGGATTGTAGGTGAAAGTTTAAAAAAAGTCAGGTTTGCTTGCTATGCTTTCGAACAATAAATATAGCATCTTGGTGTAGCTGCTGCATGTAGAGCTTCAAATGTAGAGGGTAAATTCATTTTATCCTGCTAAAAGATCTTGCTGAAATGATCGGGAGACTACAATAGTAATATACGTTACAAGAGCGGTATGTTGACGTTTTCATGGTCGAGGAAAAGATTGAAAAAGCGAAACTTAGTTGAGCTTTTTTAATTTCCGAGAACATGAAAACAAACATACCGCTCGTGTATCGTACATTATTTTGTGCGAAGATCGTTTATTGCATACCTGAAAGACGAATTTCTAATTAGTTGCAATGAAATCTCCATGTTGGTTTCTGTTTAATGACGCCAACTTCGGAACACCAAAATATCTTTCTTCAATATTGTTGCTGTAAAATGTTTTCTGTGTTTACTATACTCCAGCAGGCCGTGATATACGTCTGTCTTTTTTTTTCCCACAGTCTATAAATGCGAACTTAAAACAAACGGTAAGGTTATATAATGATTTATTTTTCATTTTAATATTTTAACAATATTATTGATATAACATATTGCAGTAATAACATCGGCATCTGGAATCTCGTTGATTTTTTCACGGCTTCCTTAATGTTACTTGTATCAGGAATGCAATAAGTTTCGTGGAGTACTAGACTTTACTTAATTTTTGCAAATATTTAAAAACAATAATTAACATTGCAATTTAGGTGAAATTGCAGTGGTAAGTTTCCAGTTTATAATTATTACTATGTTAAACGTCTCTAAAAATAATATGTTAAAAGCCTAAAGCAGTAAAATGAATGTCGCGCTTAAGCGGTAAGAAGAGGGAAATTGTTATGTGTGTTACGTTGGGAATACTGAATGTGGTATTTCACACTTACCGCGTATTGGTTCTGTGCGGAAAACAAGCAAATACGCACGATCTCGCACAGAATTTTGTAGGCCTCTTATTTCATCATTAAGTAATATATTTTGGTCTTTCCTTAGGAAGCGTAATTTTTGCGCTCTCTCGAGCCAATACTGAAGAGAATGACGCATATAAGTACATATCTACATCACACCGTCATTAAGTATATGAAAAAGACCCAACCCCACTTGATTAATAACTTTAAAAATATTTGATTTTTAATAACAATATTATCTTACGCATGTTATTAACATCATGGTATTAACTATAATAATGTCATTTCTAATGGTAATAATGTCATCAAACCACCTTAAGTTTTGTAGATTGTAATATCCAATACACAGCTGTACTAAGAAAATTACACACCGCAGAATCAGACCTGTAAATTATTTTTAGTAAGTCTTGAAGTTTTTAATAACCAATTCAATTTGAACTCAAAATATGTCAGCAATCCTGCAGGTCATGGCCTTCGTGTAATAGCCTATTGTTTATTGTAGTGTGTGTTTTGTTTTATTTTGAAATGCAATTAGTTCTCAAAACTGACGAAAGATGAATTTTTGAAAATAGGAAAATTATGTAGGAAAACTAACGCTTCACTAAAAGTTACTATTTTTCTGAAAATCCCTGGATGTCAAACTTCAAAATGACGGGTCATTCATTAAAATCCGTTCAGCCGTTTTCCCGTAATTTCCATTATCAGTTCAAATTATATATATATAGATAATCATTAGCACTTTCATCAAAGAAGGAGAGAAAGGTAAAAGAAGCCATTTAGGTCAACTTACGGTAGTGGCTAGAAACATTTTTGTTTTATAATTTTAATTTGTACTCACTAGCTAATTAAATAAATAAATAAAAAATAAACATTAATTAAGTAAATAAATAGTACATTATGCAACGAGCCTATAATGAAGGTAATTAAGAAGTGAGTATGGATATTTATGAAACGAGCGCAAGCGAGTTTCATAATTTTCATACGAGCTTCTTAATTACCATTATAGGCGAGTTTCATACGACTTTTTATGCTCGACCATATTTCTAACTTGATATTATTAATTTTATTGTATCTGACCTGGAGCAATGTCCCGTATGTTGTGAGATGTGCGCAGACGCGAAAGTATTGATTTTTTCCGAGGAACAGATATCCACATTGACCTTGCTAGGCCATAAGAACCTACAGAGATAACATTGAAATTAAATTAGACATTGAAAAACGAGATGACAAATTGAATTTATTTGAATATTATTTACAATTAACGCTAATTTATAGTAACAGAACATAACCTTCTGCGACAGTATTGGATTTCCAGCCTCCGTGACTTTTCGCTAATTCTCTTTCGATTGCATATCCGAGAATAATCGATACTTGCGGTTTTATAACGGTAGAAAGCTGACCTGTCATTGGCTGAACAGTTGTAACCTGAGTCGTCAGTGGCTGAAAGACCTGACCTTTAATGACTAGGTGTACTTTAATGACATGCATTAAAGGTCTGCTACCAGGTGTATAATTACTACATTTCGGCATGGTCGAGCATAAACTTAGTTAATGCGCGAAAAATATCAATTCCTGTTGTATTGCTGAAATTATAACTTTTAATCGCAAATAAATCAAATTCTCCAATTTACAACAAATAAATGTTGTAAGCCAATTCAGATAATTTACAAAAGCGTTTGTAAATTTACACAAGTTTCCTGTGATTAGCTAATGACAGAACCTCTTGCTTCTCTAACTCTTGTATCTGAGTTTCTAATCTAGTCTGTTTTGATCTGTAAAGTTACAATGCTTACATAACATTACAAACGAAGCTCATTCTTGTCGATGCATTTGCGAAGAAAATAAGCTTCGTCAACTCTTCTCTTCGCGTTACGACGAAATCTGAAGTACAATAGAAGCAGTTGATACTCTAGTCTACATTGTAGGAGGTTGTTATATTGACCCAGCAACAATTCCTTGTTTGGAGACATTCTTCCAGCCCTTAACCGGTCACGGACAATGTACGCAGGTGGAGGGGAGCAAGCCTCTTGGCCTTGAACCATCGGCCGCTATTATCTGCTGCTCTCGCTTTGTGTTCTGTCCCTGTTTAGCTTCTGCCAAAATTGCTGTATTCTGCTGATTCACGAATTTTGTATAGGAACAGATTCGCATTCTGATCCTGTGGTGCACAATATACGTTTAGTTTAAATGCATTACGAGTGACTTCATTTTGCGTTGTCATAGGATTGCTGTAAATGCAAAAATCATAATATTTATTAATACGGAAATCATTATAATATAATAATCTACATTCATGAATTGTACTTGTGGCGGTTCGTATAGTCCGGATCAGCTTACTTAATACCGTAAGGGTGAAACCTAACCATTTTTCCACCATTACTATAATCTTTTCGTTGTAAGAATAATCCTCCAGTAAACAATGGCACGTTACTGAAGTGAGACTTGATTGGCCACAATTTGGCGTCAGAGATTCTCAGGAAGTGATCCCGCCCCCTCTTGTACATTCTGTTTCATGTTAAACATGTCTTGTTTCTCGTCAGAGTAGACCTAACCTCAATACTATATATGCATTTGCTTAGGAAACTGTTACTTTATAATTTATTAATAGGAACATACTATATACATTCAACACTATTTGTTTCGCAGCGATTTTGAGAGAGTTATGTCAGTAACCACACACATTGAGTATGCAGAAGTCATTCTAACACGTGCTTACGAGAATAAGCTGAAGTGGCGCCAGCGTATTACAAGAACAGACTACTTTGGCATTACTCGTAGTATTCATCCGCCTACAACGTAAATAACAAAATATAAAAGTAGCTTTTCTTTTACAATAGCGTTTTATATATGAGTAAAGTTACAAGTTTCGTCGTATTTAATAACTAGAATTTAATTTTTATTTTCAAATAATACAAGGTTATGATTTCCAAATACTGAACTATATTTACCTGCGTTGTGTGAGTGTTTCGACTGGGAGCCAATCGCGGGTATGACAACCATGTGCTTGTGTTTATATTAGTATTTTTTTTTACAGTGAAAAGGGTATACATATGCTAGTGGATGTTAAAATGTTATGTTTTATTTAACGACTCTCGCAACTGCAGAGGTTATATCAGCGTCGCCGAATGTGCCGGAATTTTGTCCCACAGGAGTTCTTTTACATGCCAGTAAATCTACTGACATGAGCCTGTCGCATTTAAGCACACTTAAATGCCATCGACCTGGCCCGGGATCGAACCCGCAACCTTAGGCATAGAAGGCCAGCGCTATACCAACTAGCCAACCAGGTCGACTATGCTAGTGGATTAGGGGAGAGTCGGGTAGTATCGGACATCGGGTAATATCGGACTGTGAGTTTCTTTCATCTACCACACGATGATAGTACCTGATTCACATGGTTACGTTTCTGTGATGTCGCATAGAGAAACGTAACCATGTCATTCAGGTACTACCATATGGTGGTAGACGAAAGAAACGCACTGTCCGATACTATACTATACTATACTATACTATGATATATGATACTATGATACTATGATATATCATAATATTTGTATAATTTAAAATTATATATTACTATTGTACTATAATAACTACCCGACTCTCCCCTATGGTGATTTTCTAGTTTGAAGGTTGAATTTTCTTTTGCCAACTTCGTTGCGAATTTCGATACTGATAAATACTACTAACTGTTATGTTGGCAGCAGGAACAGCTGTTGTCGGCAGTGCAAATTCTGAAAATTCAAATTGTTCCAAGATTTCTGAGCTGATTACTGGAAGCTTGTGAAATTCGAACATACTAAAAATTAATTAATATCAGTATTATGTTAATACATAATAGTTACGGTACTTTGTGTGATGCGGTTACAATTCAAGATTATAGTAAGATAAGTAAATATAAGTTAGCATATGGTGTGATAAATGCGCTTGGATGATCGATAGAAAATGTGCACAAAGACAGCAATTATAACTAGAATAGTAAAATTATTAGGAGTAAGTGTTCTTAAGCATACGTTTCAAAATGACATTCATTTTCGGAGATTCTACTAATCATTTCACGTGATCAAACAAAATACATTTTTAGGTTAGGTCTTGTGAGTTGTAAACTGTTTAGTCAAAGCAATGAATTTCATGTTGTCAGACAAAATACATTTCAATATTAGATGATATTAATCTACTAATTTCCAACATAATATGCGAGAGGTCCAGGAATAAAATATAGGCCTACTCTTTCACAAATTATTGAATCATTTAGAAAACATCTCCCAACATAAAGATGAGATGTAATAAATAATAAATAAGCCAGACATCGTTATTGTTAATAGTACGGTATATTATTATTATTATTATTATTATTATTATTATTATTATTATTATTATTATTATTATTATTATTCTTTTTCCACGCCCGATTCTCTTTTAATGCTATACTATACATTGGTGCGATCGAAACTCGAATATGCATCTGTAGTTTGGAACTCGATTACAACTACGGACTCGGCTAAATTAGAAAATATACAAAGAAAATTTATATCCTTATGTTCATTCAGATTTCTGCCCATTAATTCCGGGTATAGTTATGAGAGAAAATGTGAATATTTTAATTGTCAAAATCTATATGCTAGACGCCATGAGCTAGATTATCTGTTCTTTTGTAAAGTCCTCAAAGGTGATATATCCTGTGACTCTTTCTTAAACAATATTACCTTACGTATTCCAACAAAAGATATGAGAGCCCACAAACTTTTCTATATTAGAAATTCGAAATTTCTTTCACCAGTCTCCAGATGCATTAAAAATGCCAACATGCATGGCTGCGAATTCGATCCTTTCAATGTATAGACTTTGTTTGCTCTTGGCAACGATTTATCATTTATGTATTATTTTAGGCATTATACTCAATTAACATTCTCTCATAGTATTCTTAGTTATCCATTCATCGTCATTATTGTAATTAATTGTAATTATATTTATGTGTAATAATTATTTTTGTTTTATGTTTTTGTTATATTTGTGCTGAACTGTAATTGGCCACTGGCTGTTGTGCAGCACATTAAATAAATAAATAAATAAATAAATAAATAAAAATAAATTATTATTATTATTATTATTATTGTACATGGTATTGTGAGAGGGTAACTCTTTGGTGAAATCTGGTATTAGTTGGCAACACTGAAGAGAGGGCCAAATTAGCCTTTTAGGAACTGCTCTTACGTGACCCTCACTATAGTTAAAGGCGGAGGAGCAGCTTCTAAAGAAATAAATAAAAAAAGTCACCAAGCGTAGCTTAGTCGGCTAAAGCGCTTATCTGACGATCAGGAGTTGCGCTTGGGCGTGGGTTCTTGTTTGTGATTATTTCTTCTATCATTATAAAATTTTGCAAAATTTAAGTTGATATTTAATCGCTTTACTGTGTGTTATTAATATAATATTAAATGCACGTTATTGTGTAAACATTAAGAAGTTCGGGGCTATCGTGAAACTTTCGCTAACGAGCATATGAGCACTCTATAACTTAAAATTGGCGCGAAGTAACAGAGCAGGAAATAAGGCCCATGAAATAAATACGTGGAAACGCCCACAAGTTCATAGAAGTCCCTGAACTACAAAGTTCAAACTCTGAAGCACAATCTTTTTTGCAAGAAATGAAGAAAACGAAAGACTGACAATTCCTAATGCAGAAAGAGCATTGACAGAACCATCAACTTCAGGATTTGTATACATCCGGGGGACGCGGATGTGTTGTCTGCGAAGAGAATTGTTGTAGATACGGGCTATTCCATCTCAAATCGACCGAACTATAGAGAAAATTTACCTTGCAATTTTTAAACACAATGAAAATTTTTCTGTCCGTTGACAACTGTGATACAATGCTTTGTGCAAAGTTTGAGGTATCAGAACTTCATAGTGTTTAAATTAAAAATATTTAAATTTATCGTATTTTCATAAAATTAGCAACTTTAAACTGTTGTGGCTCCGAAACCCTTTCACCCAATGATCAAAATCATGGTTTATTTTGATGCTCAGAAATTAAAGTTTATATTGACATGTAAATAGTTTTTCTTACTTTTTATGGAAATGGAGAAATTGAGATTTTTCTTCATTAAGACGCCTTTGACCACGAAAAAATATTTTTAAAATATATGGTTAGATTCCGCATTGAAAGTACAACTAAACACGTATTTTTTACTGGTGCACCGTTAATAAGAAAGTATTGAAAATATCAAATAAAGAAAATAAATAGTACGCGCTTGAAGTAACCAGCTGACTGTGAGACGGGAGGTAGTCGAGACAAGCAAGGCCAGGAGACAAACACGTGATGTTTCGTCTAGTAGCGCATAGCTGGGCTAGCTTTATCACAAGTTTTCATAAACACAGGAGTAAAATGACGCCCAACGCTCGCTTATCTTCAGCTCTCGGCCAGTGCGTACGGTACTGCGCCTTTCAAGTCTAGGCGTGTGAAAATAATTTATTTAATACCCTCGAAACTTATTGCCGAGCTACTAAGCAAACAATGCCGAATCCCTCTTAATAATTCAAGGTTTTTTCTCAATATTTTTTACATTTTTACAAATAGGCAAAAAGCTTAAAAGTAAGTAAAATCAGATTATCTATCTCTCTGTATACAATAAAAATAAGAATTACTTCTTAACATAACCTACCAAATGTCAGCTTCAAAATGAGCTCCCGTTTAATGTTCTGCAGTAAACGGTTCCAGAGTACTGAGCGCTGAAAGAGGATTGTTTTTCTGAAATAGGCTAAATTTCTCGCTCAATAGTACGAAAACCGTTTGACTTTCGATAGTATATTTTTGAATGTGCACTGTCCTCAGCACCTTGTATAAATAGGGAAAAAATTAGAGTATAAACAAAATGCGAGGCTTTTTACTGATCGATTTCATATGGAATAGCCCATATACTGTACATGTGTGTGTCTCTTGTGAATGCTGGGTGCATGATGAATGTGTAGGTCTCACTGAGGAAAAAACTGAAGACTTTGTATGCCCAAATTGTGTTCAGTACTTATATTCTTTATTGTGGGCCTTCTTATCTGCCACAGCAGGATATAAGGCCCAGTGACATGATGTTAATTTTCATTGTTCACAGCATTTATGTGTGTGTTTGAATATTTATTTGAAGTAAAATATTATAGGATATCTATAAAAGTACGCTATTCCATTATTTAAAAATTGCTAACGTTTCCATTTCTCCGTTTTATTCCTTAGGTGGCCCTTATTACCTCCGGTTACATTATTATTATTATTATTATTATTATTATTATTATTATTATTATTATTACTTACATACTGCCTTTTAAGGAACCCGGAGGTTCATTACCGCCCTCACATAAGCCCGCCATCGGTCCCTATCCTGAGCAAGATTAATCCATTCTCTATCGTCATATCCCACCTCCCTCAAATCCATTTTAATATTATCTTCCCATCTACGTCTCGGACTCCCTAAAGGTCTTTTTCCCTCCGCTCTCCCAACTAACACTCTATATGCATTTCTGGATTCGCCCATACGTGCTACATGCCCTGCCCATCTCAAACGTCTGGATTTAATGTTCCTAATTATGTCAGGTGAAGAATACAATGCGTGCAGTTCTGTGTTGTGTAACTTTCTTCATTGTCCTGTAATTTCATCCCTCTTAGCCCCAAATATTTTCCTAAGCACCTTATTTTCAAACACCCTTAACCTATGTTCCTGTCTCAAAGTGAGAGTGCAAGTTTCACAACCATAAAGAACAACCGGTAATATAACTGTTTTGTAAATTCTAACTTTCAGATTTTTCGACAGCAGACTGGATGATAAAAGCTTCTCAACCGAATAATAACAGGCATTTCCCATATTTATTCTGTATTTAATTTCTTCCCGAGTATAATTTATATTTGTTACTGTTGCTCCAAGATACTTGAACTTCTCCACCTCTTCAAAAGATAAATTTCCAATTTTTATATTTCCATTTCGTACAATATTCTCGTCACGAGACATAATCATATACTTTGTCTTTTCGGGATTTACTTCCAAACCTATCTCTTTACTTGCTTCAAATAAAATTCCCGTGTTTTCCCTAATCGTTTGTGGATTTTCTCCTAACATATTCACGTCATCCGCATAGACAAGCAGCTGATGTAACCCGTTCATTTCTTCCAAGTACCAAATCTCAAAATCTTATTCCTTTGCTGTGGTCGTGCCAGAGAATCAGTCCCATTCCGAGGCTTATTATTATTATTATTATTATTATTATTATTATTATTATTATTATTATTATTATTATTACATTTTACAGTGGTTGCTTTAACTCCAACTGTGTAATCCCGTGCAAAAAGTGTGTATGGCTGGTCTGTCTAGTTAGACATTTATCACTTTTTCCTGACCTGATAAATGATGAAATGTGCATTATCTCCATTTCCTCCCCGCTCTCAGAGCGTTCTGTTTTTTTGGACTCATCATGAGAAATGGGCCATAACGAGAAACGCTTGTAGCAATTTATCCGGATGTAACTGTCGCTGTGACGAGCAAGAGCTGTTACCTGAGAGGGAATCATCCATTGTACAGTATATACCGCGAATTTTGCTTGTGTGCTTCGGAATTTTAAAAAGTTTTTGTTATCAAATAATTTTACCTACGTGTTCGCATTAACAAATATTCCGATAGATACGGGGTGAGAAATGATTTCGATGTAGAAGATCCAATGTAGTGAACGAATAGGCTACACCTGGTGCCAATAGTATTCTGTAATGTAGAGGGCGTACGATTTTTCGATGAATATTTGCGCTTAAAAATTACTCATAGTATCTTTCTAATTTCAACTTGGAAGAAGACGCTCTAAGTCTGTTTTTAGCACTGTAACTATGTTAACAAAATCTAAGAATTTCGGTGGATTGCGAGACGGAGGAAATTGGGTATTATTATTATTATTATTATTATTATTATTATTATTATTATTATTGGACAAAGCAATACATAATTTACCAAGCTGCAATTGAAATTCTAGAAGGAAAACCACCATTGGGCCGACCACGATCGCGATATTTGGCAATAATGACGTTTCTTTAACATCCACAGTAGAAGACATTTACGACAGTAGAGACCAATGGAAGCAAATTGTACATTCTACAACGAAGAGCCTTCATGGCTTAAGAAAAAGCTATTATATATATACTAGTGGCTTGTGCAGCAAGTGCTGCAA
Organism: Periplaneta americana; assembly: GCF_040183065.1. Taxonomy (NCBI): domain Eukaryota; kingdom Metazoa; phylum Arthropoda; class Insecta; order Blattodea; family Blattidae; genus Periplaneta; species Periplaneta americana. Next base: position 207,529,059 of record NC_091117.1, on the reverse strand, counting down.
ACTAAGTTCATTACAGTAGAAGTTCAAATTCAAATTTTTCAAATTTATTTCCAATGAAGAATACCAGACATTTTGGAAGTTATTTGCTTCCATAATAAACATATCCCTCTGAATGGTTTTCTTCATGCTAAATACTTTTTATTGAACCTATACATCTTCAGTTCTTGAATTTCAATGCGAAAACCCAAGTAACAATGTCAGGAGGATCAGTCGGTTTTTCATGTGGGAGTGGAGCAATAGGTCATTGAGGATTGTAGGTTAGAGTAATGAAAATATCAGATTTGCCATACTTTCCAACAACAGACGTAGCGTCTTGTATAGCTGCTGCATGTTTCGTGAACTACCTTGAAATGTAGAGGGTAGAATCATTTTATCCTGCCAAGTATCTTGCTAAAGTGATCGAGACACTACAACATTTTGTAGGCCTCTTATTTTATCAGTAAGTAATACCTTTGGTCTTCCCTTAGGCATTATAATTTTTGTGCATCCTCCAGACAATACTGAAGAGAATCACACATATAAATATCTATATCACTTCCTACAAATGGAGGTTCATTGCTGCCCTCCTATATAAGCCCACTATCGGTACCTATCCTGAGCAAGATTAATCCAGTCTCTACCATAATATCTCACCTCTCTCAAATTCATTTTAATATTATCCTCCCATTTACGTCTGCCTTCCTCAAGGTCTTTTCCCTTCAGGTCTTCCAACTAACACTCTATATGCATTTCTAGATTGATCTATACGTTCTACATGCGCTGCCATCTCAAACATCTGGATTTAATGTTGCTAATTATGTTAGGTGAAGAATACAATGCGTGCAGTTCTCCGTTCTTCTGTAACTTCATTCCTCTTAGCCCCAAATATTTTACTAAGCATCCTATTTTCGAACACCCTTATTCTCTCTTCCTCTCTCAAAGTGAGAGTCCAAGTTTCACAACCATAAAGAACAACCAATAGCATAACTGTTTTATAAATTCCAACTTTCAGCTTTAAATATCTACACTACACCACCAATAAATATAATATCGAAAAGACCCATACCACTTGATTAATAACTATAAAAATGTTTCATTTTTATAACAAAATTGTTATCTTATGTAAGTTTTGTATAGACTACTATATAGCCGTCACTCAGTAAACATTACAGAAATGAAGATCTAACTTAAAAAATTCTCTACGTCTACTTATAAACCCAAAATGTTTCACTTTCATATCACCAATACAGCATTAGTCTGTATGATTAGTAACAAAACTCGCATCATGGCATTCACTATAATAATATTTCATTTTTAATGGTAATAATGTCATCAAACATTCCTAAATTTTGTAGTTTTTAATATCCAACGCACAGACAGCTCTACTCAGAAAATTACACACCAGAGAATCTGACCTGTAAATTCGCTTTAATAAGTCATGAAGTTTTTAATAACCAATATTACAGAAACGTTCTGAAAAAGTTACACAAATGAAGATCGACATATTGGAATTATGATGTCAGAGAATCTGAGCCATCTCAACTCTAAATATGTCAGCAATCCTGCAGGTCGTAGCCTTCGTGTGATATTGTTTATTGTAGTGTGCTTGTGTTTTGTTTTATTCTGAGAACTCATTAGGCTGTACAAGGAAGCGAGTATCAAGTCGGCCGTGATTAGGCCAGGACCTCCTATATTACCGGACCTGACACTGTAAGCGGAAGTAAACAAACATGGTGGACAATAGAGTGGTTAACGCAACTGTGAAAGTATACGTACTTCATGTGAATGTTTATTGTGTTTCTTGTATCATTTTCCTCTAGTGTAATCGTTGAAAGGTTTATAAGTTAGTATATAATAATAGAATTGTGATATTATAATTAATATAAATTGCTTTCGTAGAGAACAAAGCTTGAAAGTGTTATGTTGTTAATCTTAAAATGTCTCGCACGTGTAGTGTCCCAGGTTGCAAATCGAATTACGACAAAGAAAGTCCGTTTGTACATGTATTTTTGTTTCCAAAAGATAAAGATTTAAGGGATAAGTGGGCAAGAAGCATTCATCGTCAACATTTTACCCCAACAAACAACACGGTGGTAAGGAAACTAGCAGTGAAGTGTAGCTAGGTATTGGCCAAATTTTTTATTAATAATTTCTGCAAGGTCCAAAATGAAAAGCAGGCATTGAAAGACAAAAATAAAACCCACCGAAAGTGTTCCAAGTTCAAAAAATAAGCTGATGTGCTCTCCAAGCCGTGAATTCTTCATCGTTTTTAGTTTACAGCCTATCTAATCCCGTGTGTATGTATAAGTGGATATTACAGTGATAAGCTATAGTGAATAGTGTCATTTCATTCTGAATCAACATCAGTGGATATAGTGAGAAACCACAGTGAATAGTGTCATTGCATTCTGAGTCAACATCAGTGGATATAGTGAGAAACCACAGTGAATAGCGTCATTGCATTCTGAGTCAACATCAGTGGATATAGTGAGAAACCACAGTGAATAGCGTTATTTCATTCTGAGTCAACATCAGTGGATATAGTGAGAAACTACAGTGAATAGTGTCATTTCATTCTGAATCAACATCAGTGGATATAGTGGGAAACCACAGTGAATAGCGTCATTGCATTCTGAGTCAACATCAGTGGATATAGTGAGAAACCACAGTGAATAGCGTTATTTCATTCTGAGTCAACATCAGTGGATATAGTGAGAAACTACAGTGAATAGCGTCATTGCATTCTGAATCAACATCAGTGGATATAGTGGGAAACCACAGTGAATAGCGCCATTGCATTCTGAGTCAACATCAGTGGATATAGTGAGAAACCACAGTGAATAGTGTCATTGCATTCTGAATCAACATCAGTGGATATAGTGAGAAACCACAGTGAATAGTGTCATTGCATTCTGAATCAACATCAGTGGATATAGTGAGAAACCACAGTGAATAGTGTCATTGCATTCTGAATCAACATCAGTGGATATAGTGAGAAACCACAGTGAATAGTGTCATTGCATTCTGAATCAACATCAGTGGATATAGTGAGAAACCACAGTGAATAGTGTCATTGCATTCTGAATCAACATCAGTGGATCTAGTGAGAAACCACAGTGAATAGTGTCATTGCATTCTGAATCAACATCAGTGCATATAGTGAGAAACCACAGTGAATAGTGTCATTGCATTCTGAATCAACATCAGTGGATATAGTGAGAAACCACAGTGAATAGTGTCGTTGCATTCTGAATCAACATCAGTGGATATAGTGAGAAACCACAGTGAATAGTGTCGTTGCATTCTGAATCAACATCAGTGGATATAGTGAGAAACCACAGTGAATAGTGTCATTGCATTCTGAATCAACATCAGTGGATATAGTGAGAAACCACAGTGAATAGTGTCATTGCATTTTGAATCAACATCAGTGGATATAGTGAGAAACTGCAGTGAATAGTGTCATTTCATTCTGAATCAACATCAGTGGATATAGTGAGAAACCACAGTGAATAGTGTCATTGCATTCTGAATCAACATCAGTGGATATAGTGAGAAACCACAGTGAATAGTGTCATTGCATTCTGAATCAACATCAGTGGATATAGTGAGAAACCACAGTGAATAGTGTCATTGCATTCTGAATCAACATCAGTGGTTATAGTGAGAAACCACAGTGAATAGTGTCATTGCATTCTGAATCAACATCAGTGGATCTAGTGAGAAACCACAGTGAATAGTGTCATTGCATTCTGAATCAACATCAGTGGATATAGTGAGAAACCACAGTGAATAGTGTCATTGCATTCTGAATCAACATCAGTGGATATAGTGAGAAACCACAGTGAATAGTGTCATTGCATTCTGAATCAACATCAGTGGATATAGTGAGAAACCACAGTGAATAGTGTCATTGCATTCTGAATCAACATCAGTGGATATAGTGAGAAACCACAGTGAATAGTGTCATTGCTTTTTGAATCAACATCAGTGGATATAGTGAGAAACCACAGTGAATAGTGTCATTGCATTCTGAATCAACATCAGTGGATATAGTGAGAAACCACAGTGAATAGTGTCATTGCATTCTGAATCAACATCAGTGGATATAGTGAGAAACCACAGTGAATAGTGTCATTGCATTCTGAATCAATATCAGTGGATATAGTGAGAAACCACAGTGAATAGTGTCATTGCATTCTGAATCAACATCAGTGGATATAGTGAGAAACCACAGTGAATAGTGTCATTGCATTCTGAATCAACATCAGTGGATATAGTGAGAAACCACAGTGAATAGTGTCATTGCATTCTGAATCAACATCAGTGGTTATAGTGAGAAACCACAGTGAATAGTGTCATTGCATTCTGAATCAACATCAGTGGTTATAGTGAGAAACCACAGTGAATAGTGTCATTGCATTTTGAATCAACATCAGTGGATATAGTGAGAAACCACAGTGAATAGTGTCATTGCATTCTGAATCAACATCAGTGGATATAGTGAGAAACCACAGTGAATAGTGTCATTGCATTCTGAATCAACATCAGTGGATATAGTGAGAAACCACAGTGAATAGTGTCATTGCATTCTGAATCAACATCAGTGGATATAGTGAGAAACCACAGTGAATAGTGTCATTTCATTCTGAATCAACATCAGTGGATATAGTGAGAAACCACAGTGAATAGTGTCATTGCATTCTGAATCAACATCAGTGGATATAGTGAGAAACCACAGTGAATAGTGTCATTGCATTCTGAATCAACATCAGTGGATATAGTGAGAAACCACAGTGAATAGTGTCATTGCATTCTGAATCAACATCAGTGGATATAGTGAGAAACCACAGTGAATAGTGTCATTGCATTCTGAATCAACATCAGTGGATATAGTGAGAAACCACAGTGAATAGTGTCATTGCATTCTGAATCAACATCAGTGGATATAGTGAGAAACCACAGTGAATAGTGTCATTGCATTCTGAATCAACATCAGTGGATATAGTGAGAAACCACAGTGAATAGTGTCATTGCATTCTGATCAACATCAGTGGATATAGTGAGAAACCACAGTGAATAGTGTCATTGCATTCTGAATCAACATCAGTGGATATAGTGAGAAACCACAGTGAATAGTGTCATTGCATTCTGAATCAACATCAGTGGATATAGTGAGAAACCACAGTGAATAGTGTCATTGCATTCTGAATCAACATCAGTGGATATAGTGAGAAACCACAGTGAATAGTGTCATTGCATTCTGAATCAACATCAGTGGATATAGTGAGAAACCACAGTGAATAGTATCATTGCATTCTGAATCAACATCAGTGGATATAGTGAGAAACCACAGTGAATAGTGTCATTGCATTCTGAATCAACATCAGTGGATATAGTGAGAAACCACAGTGAATAGTGTCATTGCATTCTGAATCAACATCAGTGGATATAGTGAGAAACCACAGTGAATAGTGTCATTTCATTCTGAATCAACATCAGTGGATATAGTGAGAAACCACAGTGAATAGTGTCATTGCATTCTGAATCAACATCAGTGGATATAGTGAGAAACCACAGTGAATAGTGTCATTGCTTTTTGAATCAACATCAGTGGATATAGTGAGAAACCACAGTGAATAGTGTCATTTCATTCTGAATCAACATCAGTGGATATAGTGAGAAACTGTAGTGAATAGTGTCATTGCATTCTGAATCAGCATCAGTAGAGACAGTGGATAGTGCCATTTCATTCTAAATCAACATCAGTGGGCACAGTGTTAAACTGTACGTAGTGAATAGCTAGTTTTATTTTCAACCAATCTGAATTAATACAGTGACAAAGTTTAGTGACTAGGAAGACTGGCCTCCATATTATATAATTTCCAGTTGCTGATGAAATCTATTTGTATAATCCATGTAAGATATCCTAAATCCTAAAGTAGCAGCTATTCAGTATTGTATTACTGTCTTTTATTTCCTCACAAATCTGAATTTTACAGACGTTAATTGGGCAATTGCCAATATTCATATATAAAAACATATAGGCCTAGGCCTAATATAATAACATATTGAAGCTTTTAATCAGTTGTTTTCTTTTATTACTGGTGTATATGTAGGCATATTTTTATGTTACTGAGTGTACTATGTTCATTTATGTAGGTAAGGAACTTTATTATTTATTGTTTCATTGAGAATTTTGTTAAAATAATCTCATCGATGCCGTATTTATTTTAACTCATTGCAATCTACGAAATCCCTCTTCCGGCCGCCATCTTGGATGCCAGTGTCAGGTCCGGTAATATAGGAGGTCCTGATTAGGCCTATGTATTTCTCAAAGCTGACGACAGATGGATTTTGAAAAATACGAAAATGATGTAGGAAAATTGACATTTCACTGAAAACTACTACTTTTCCGAAAAAATATGGGTTCCAAGCTTCAAAATGAGGGGTTATTTATTAAAACCCGTTCAGCCGTTTTCCTGTAATTTCCATTACCAGTTCAAGTTATATATATAGATATATATACTGTATATCAATATAATAATAATAATAATAATAATAATAATAATAATAATAATAATATGTGTCAGAGGAAGAACAATTGTATGCATCTGAAGTCTGATTAGTGGAATATATAGCTAATCGGCGTTGTATACATTGGAGGGGAAAAGGAACTGACCACCCTACCTCATTATCTCCTGGCCTAGTTACCTCATGAGTGATGCCTTATTGGTGTTTTTCTTCTTCTTCTTCTTCTCTCCCTTAGTTTAACCTCTCCCTTTTAGGTTCTAATTACACGACCCACGCCACCCGGGATTGGTAAGAGGTTCAAACCTGCCTTCGGACAGTTGACTAAACAACAAACACTACCCATTGCAGAAGATGCGATGGGCAAGAAACCTTAGCCCATGTACTGGGTTTTTGCTGGAAGGGAGAATTACTGAGAATTGACCGTCATAATAAAATTCGCTCCATGATTGCCAAAGGACTTCGCCAGACTGATAAATATGAGGTGTACGAGGAAATTGGGTGCCTTTCTGCTGACGGTTCAACTCGGAGAGCAGATATTATTATAGACAGAAAAACAAATTGTTGACTCATTCTCGATCCCACAGTCCGTTTTGAGAACAGCGAGGAACAATCTAAAGAAGTCTGCAAAGAAAAACGGGCAATTTATCTACCATGCTGCAGCGATTTGGGGACCAAATATAACATCAAGACATGGGACGTTATAGGAATTATTATTGGGGCTAGAGGCACAATCCCACGGGAGTCCTTAGAAGTCTTCCGAAAATTAAAAGTTCCTGACAGCACCCTGGACATGATATCCTCCACTGCACTTAAGTCATCGATTAGCATAATTAATCATCATTTATATTCTTTATAAAATGTAATTTGTCTTGTAGTCTAAATTGTTTGTTGCATTTCCAATAAATTGTTCAATGATAGCCTACCTAACTAGGGTTTCTATTAAAGAAAAAATTAAATTAAATGTAAATATTCATTTAGAATTGATTAGAAGGCCAATTATTAAACCCTGGTTGGGACAGCTATCAATTAGGCCTAATAATAATTTTATATTATAAAGAAACTGAAGGACCTCTGAGATGTAACAATTATGTGAAGAACTAATACTTTTACAACTGCCGAACAGTGTTGCCAACACATAAATTGTATCCCCATCAGTCTAACACCTGAAAATCCGTCAGAATCTGTCAAAAAAATATATATATCCACTCATATTTATATACAAATAAAAAGCAAATTTTAACACAACTTACTTACCAATCTTGATTGAAATAATATTCCATCCACATCATCTGCCTCTATTTTTGCAGTTGATATGCTGGGTTGGTCTACGTTCCTCCAAAAATTAAGCGATTAAAAATGACAGCAGTTAAAAAAGTCAAAAGACGATGTAAATAGTAATTTCCGTCATAAAATCCGTCACCCGTCAAATCCATTCTTTTCCCGTCCGTTAAGTTCAAATTCCATCAGTTTTGACGGAATTTCCGTCCATTTGGCAACACTGCTGCCGAAACGACAGCTGACTTGGTTGTAATCCAGTACACAGTAGATACAATCAAAGAAATATAGTAAGCAAGCGAAATGTTTTATTCAAAATGACCTTATCTCTCGGGTTGTTGACCTCTGCTGCCAACTGCCTTAGAAAGCATAATACAGCTTCTATTGAACTCCGTTGACGTCTTCCTTAGAAACATCAATCACAGACTATATCAGTAGTTTATAACACCACAGACTTGTAGACAGTTAATTTCCTTGTGTGCGTCCAAGACAGTTCTTCTGATACTTTTTTTATCGATATTTCAATGCTCATAATTACAGTAACTTACTTATAACGGAACTTGAACTCTGCGAAAGATGTGGGAGGTAATTTGAACTGCAATGTAATTTGGCATGGCGCGATCATATATAAAAGATGAAGTAACACATACTACACTATTGCCGGCCTTAGGTTGATCCTGATGTAAACATATGCACGTGTTGCTACTCGCTTATCACTGGCAGACCGATTCCTCGTAACGACTCTAGCAATGCGCTTTGAGATGTAGTCCGACATAGAAACAATCTTTTAAATGTATATTTAATTTTTGTTTACATGTAAGTGATTTACGACGGGAAGTTGAATATAAATAGTTACTGGAAAACCTCAAAAGGATTGTAAATATAACTAATTTAGTGATGATCATCAACGGACGTCACCTCAGAGGAATGTCTGTTGCACAACACAATACGCATCCTGAGCAGTGTTGCCAATCTGGTGCTTTTGGCACTATATGTGGTGTTTTTGAAAATATTCTGGTGTCAGTAGATTTACTGGTATGTAAAAGAACTACGGGACAAAATTCCGGCACACCGGCGACGCTGATATAACGTCTGCAGTTGCGAACGTCGTTAAATAAACCATAATTTAATTTATACACATCGCGACTGATTTCTGCATTCTTGCTATAACACATCATTTGTATGAAATGATGTATGCGACCAATGTTTGTAGTTTGCCGTATACGAGCGACCATTCTTACTTTCATTCTAACATCCACTGCCGCCGCTCAGCGCTTAAGACATACCGCGAGATGTGTATTGGTGGTTTATATAGGGATTCTAAGTAATTTCGTGCAACAAAAGATATTGTGGAAGTGAATTCCTACTTCTGCCTATTCTCTCTCTACGGGCGTCCTTCTATTGACCTTTTGAACGCTACGGATTAGCTAACTCTGTTAATCAGGTTTAGCTCCTTCCGTAGAACCAAAGTATTTTCCTGAAGCAGGAAACTTGAGTTACGGTAATTCGAACCGGAGCCATTTTTATTCAGGACAGGTTTATTTTATGTTTTCGCGAAGCAGGAAACTTGAGTGAAGAAGCAAGATATTAGGAACTGGAGTTCATTTTATTCTATACAGGTTTATTTTACGTTTTCATAAAGCATAAATTTTTGGTGAGGAAGTAGAATAATTGCAACCGAAACCATTTATTTATTTATTTATTTATTTATTTATTTATTTATAATAATAATAATAATAATAATAATAATAATAATAATAATAATTTATTTTAGCTGACAGAGTTAAGGCCGTAAGGCCTTCTCTTCCACTCAACCAGCAAAAAGTGTATATACATATGCATAAACTTACAAAGAATTCAACAATTTGATTTAGATGAGAGTTACATGTATACAAGAGTTATTTACGAATTAAACAACAAATACTATGAACTATTAATTAAACACTGAAATACAAACTATGTAGCAGAATTAAACTAAAATACATAGAATGTTAATATATTTCAAATGATATTAGATAATAGAAAGAGATTATTATAAGACGATTTTGAAAATACAGCACAATCAGGATTATGTCTAAAGAAAAAAGTAACAATGTAGTCAGTGATAGTTTAAATCAGTATGATTGGAGTGAAATGCTAATAAGATTATCTTTTAAGCTGTTCTTAAAGGTGTTTATTGTCTTGCACCCCTAATACTTTGTGACAAGGAATTCCATTGACGCGAGGTGGATATTGTAAAAGATGAGGAATAACAAGATGTTCTATGAAGAGGTATATTTAGCGTGCCACAGATAAGTGATCTGATATTTACGTCGTGATTAGAGTATAGATAAGAGAAACGAGACGAAAGGTAATTTGGTGTTGAGGTGTGCAGAATTCGAAAGAGTAAAGACAGAGAGTGTAAAGTTCTGCGTTCTTTAAGTCGGAGCCACGAGAGACTTGCGAAGGACGGTGATATGTGATCATATCGTCGGATGTTGCACACGTAGCTGACGCACATATTCTGAGCTCGCTGTAACTTGACTGACAGTTCAGAACTTAGGTCACTTAACAAAACGTCACAATAATCGAAGTGCGGCATTACTAGGGTTTGTACTTATGGCTTTTAGAGGATCCGGAGGTTCATTGCCGCCATCACATGAGCCTCCCATCGGTCCTTATTCTGAGCAAGATTAATCCAGTCTCTACTCTCATATCCCACCTCCCTCAAATCCATTTTTATATTATCCTTCCATCTACTTCTCGGCTTCCCCAAAGATCTTTCTCCTCCGGCCTCCCAACTAACACTCTATATGCATTTCTAGATTCGCACAAATGTGCTACATGCCCTGTCTATCTCAAACGTCTGGATTTAATTTTTTTAATTATGTCAGGTGAAGAATACAATGCTTGCAGTTCTGCATTGTGCAACTTTCTCCATTCTCCTGTAACTTCATCCCCCTTTGCCCCAAGTATTTTCCTAAGCACCTCTTTCTCAAACACCCTTAACGTCTGTTTCTTTGTCAAAGTGAGAGTCCAAGTTTTACAACCGGTAATATAACTGTTTTATAAATTATAGCTTTCAGCTTTTTTGAAAGCAGACTGGATGGCAAAAGCTTCTAAACCGAATAATAACAGACATTTCCCATATTTATTCTGTGATTAATTTCCTCCCGAGTGTCATTTATATTTGTTACTGTTGCTCTAAATTTTTTTAATTTTTCCACCTTTTCAAAGCATAAATTTCCAATTTATACATTTTCATAACCATTTCGTACAATGTTCTTGTCACGAGACATAATCATATAGACCCCTACTTTATCTTTTCGGGATTTACTTCCAAACCTATCTCTTTACTTGCTTCCAGTACAATTCTCATGTTTTCCCTAATCTTTTGTGGATTTTCTCCTAACATATTCACGTCATCCGCATAGACAAGCCGCTGATGTAACCCGTTCAATTCCAAACCCTCTTTGTTATCCTGGACTTTCCTAATGGCATACTCTAGAGCAAAATTAAAAAGCAAAGGTGGTAGTGCATCTCCTTGCTTTAGCCCACAGTGAATTGGAAACGCATCTGACAGAAACTGACCTATACGAACTCTGCTATACGTTTCACATTTTAATTAATCGAACTAGTTTCTTGGGAATACCAAATTCAATAAGAATATTATATAAAACTTCTCGCTTAACCCAGTCATATGCTTTTTTGAAATCTATGAACAACTGATATACTGTACTCTTATACTCCCTTTTTTCTCCAATATTTGTCGATACAAAGAATCTGAACAATAATCGCCTAAAACCACACTGATGATCCCCAATAATTTCATCTACATATAGAGTTAATCTTCTCAAAAGAATATTAGACAAAATTTTGTACGACGTCAACAAAAGTGATATTCCTAGAAATTTAGAATTAGTCTTCCACCCCCCCTTCCTAAAGATAGGTACAGTTATTGACTCCTTCTATTGTTCTGGTACATTTTCCTTTTCGCAAATAGTAAGTACAAGCTTATAAATTTCGCTAGATAATGCGTTTCCACCCTCTTGTGCGGTTTATTTATGCTTTATAAAAGTGAATTAATAGGAAGTATTACATAAGTTAGTTTGCAATTTTCGTTATTTTGCTTCCTATCTATAATTCCATCACAAAAGCAGAAAGAACATAAACGGGTTAGTGAACTCTATTATACTACAGATGTCTGAATCCTTTAGAGAGTTATTTGGTTGTTGGCAATAAACTGAGACGTCGCATTTAATGGCTGTTGTTCCGAGGAGTGTGGTAATGTCTTCCTCCTCTGTGTGTAATAAGGCGACTGCCCCTATTAAAAACTATATTACCCATTATAAAAAGTTTCATTAAGTACGTATCACATGTTAACATAATTAACTGAAATGAAGAATTTTAAACAGCATTGATCTTAAAGGAATTAACTGCAATTCATATATATATATATATATATATATATATATATATATATATATATATTGTATACACATACATACATACATACATACATACATACATACATACATACATACATACATACATACACTGTACAGGGACATCATTTTATTTTTACTTCAACTTTTATTGTACCTGAGTTTTTTAATGTACTTCACTCCCACCCCTTCTACTAACGAAGTTCCAACTGTCCTCCACACAGAACCAAGGCCACAGTACAGAGTTAGTGATTATAGTACGTTTCAGAAATATGTTCGCATTTTCCAGTGACGAAAACTTCCAACATTGAATCACATTTTCGCACAGGTACTGTCGTCCGTTTGCCTACGTCGCATCCCGATTTCCCCCACCTGCTTCTGCTCGCTCCACTGCAAAGACTAGTGGCTGGGCTTTCTTAGCTCTTTTCTTAAAACATTAATTTCTGTTAGGAATTAATTGGACGTATACGTAATATTATGCAACTGTTTAAAATAACTTAAATAAAAGGGCCTCGTTAAGTAATTAACTATCACGTAATTCCCCATCTTTCTACGATCCTGCGACATAACCACTTGGACGGATAGTAGATAGCATGTCTGAGTAATTTTATCTGTGCGGGTCGGGCAGAAATGAAGACTGAATTTACAGTAGCCTACGTAAGGTACTCTTTTATAGAGTAGGTACATAATTATTTAAACACGAGTTACTAAGTATGAAGGACGAAGCTGGTAATTGAAATTAGATGTAATAGTCTATAGTGCGATAAGAGGCACAAAAGAACTGAAGCCTGTATCGAAATGAACGGCCACCATTTTCAAAAATGTGTTTAAATATCCATATTATGATTATTTTTCAATTTAACTTCATTCTCTATATCGTACGCTAATGTGCTGTAGACAGTATAATATACTGGGTGTTCAGTTCAAAGTGTGTCATGGCTCTCTGTATGCCGTCATGTGGCTAGCCGATGAGCCTAGAGAATTCAATCTTCCTACACTTCCGCAGAGGTGTATAACCTATGAGGCAGAGAAGTTGCCTAGCAAGTACGGCGTTCATTCTGAAGAGTACGTACCGATACGTACGGTAACGCCGGTAGTGGCAGGAATGTAAACTGTTTGGAAATACGTACTGTCGGGATATGGGGAGAGGGTTAAGACGATTACTTACGTATTTGTTGACATTAACTTCGACGGTCAACATGGACACGGAGCATTTGATTTGTGTTGTGGAATGTTACCGTACGCAACCGATGATAACAAATACCCTGCGTACGACTTGCCGGCGCAAAACACAGTTCGAAAGAGGTTATGGTAACACACAGACCGTACAGACCGCCATCTGTTGCTACGACGTTCAAGTTATACCGTACACGTTCTCAAGTTCAGATTGAAGAACGCCCTAAATAATAGGCAACTTCTCTAACATATAAGCTGAAACTCGCTTCAAATCGGTGACCCAACAACAGTGACGTCATGACGCACTTTGAAATGAAAACCCAGTACACTGCATAATGAATACGTTCGCATGGATAACTCAGTACGTGAGTACAAACACTTATTGTTAATACTGTACTGTATTTTGATTAAACAAAACCTAATGAAAATTATCACACTCATAATCGCGATATTTCCTACTTTACGTAAATGGATGAACTACTTTTCTTCCCTCCTGTACCTAGTAAAGTGATTTGTTTGTATTTTACGCCAGTATCATCGAACTCCAGTCGTGTAAGGGGGTAGCAAAGGTGTTTCCGGGTCTCAATCATTAACGCAAAGGTATTACTTACTTACAAATGGCTTTTAAGGAACCCGAAGGTTCATTGCCGCCCTCACATAAGCCCGCCATCGGTCCCTATCCTGTGCAAGATTAAGCCAGTCTCTATCATCATACCCCACCTCCCTCAAATCCATTTTAATATTATCCTCCCATCTACGTCTCGGCCTCCCTAAACGTCTTTTTCCCTCCGGTCTCCCAACTAACACTCTATATGCATTTCTGGATTCGCCCATACGTGCTACATGCCCTGCCCATCTCAAACGTCTGGATTTCAAGTTCCTAATTATGTCAGGTGAAGAATACAATGCGTGCAGTTCTGTGTTGTGTAACTTTCTCCATTCTCCTGTAACTTCATCCCGCTTAGCCCCAAATATTTTCCTAAGCACCTTATTCTCAAACACCCTTAACCTATGTTCCTCTCTCAGAGTGAGAGTCAAAGTTTCACAGCCATATAGAAGAACCGGTAATATAACTGTTTTATAAATTCTAACTTTCAGATTTTTGGACAGCAGACTGGATGATAAGAGCTTCTCAACCGAATAATAACACGCATTTCCCATATTTATTCTGCGTTTAATTTCCTCCCGAGTGTCATTTATATTTGTTACTGTTGCTCCAAGATATTTGAATTTTTCCACCTCTTCGAAGGATAAATCTGCAATGTTTATATTTCCATTTCGTACAATATTCCCGTCACGAGACATAATCATATACTTTGTCTTTTCGGGATTTACTTCCAAACCGATCGCTTTACTTGCTTCAAAGGTATAGCCAGGTTAATATTAAAAATGTTAGTAAAAATAAAATAATGTCCCTGTATATAGCAGTGATACCTATAATTCGAACAAGAAAAGACCACGCTGACAGGGAAAACGGCAGGTGCTATCATTTACGACATGACAAAGGAAATGGATTGTTGAGAAACGCGTAAAACTTATAATGAGACGTTGCGTGTTATTCTCATTACGTCTGTGCTTCTGGGGAGCAAATTTCACTAAAAAGAAGCAATAACTTACACAATTTAGTACAAAGACGGACGGACGCTTTTTCATTGTCTTTAGAAAAGACACATTTGATCTCGGATTGCTTTATATCATTCTCCAGTTGAGCTTCCAGGAATCGAAGCAGAAGTGGCAAGACTCAGGGCAAGTGATGCTGTGACAGATGGGAAGATGAGTTCAAAGACCTCTTGCAAGATCAAACATGCCTCTTTGTACCTCTCTGCAGACAAAAAGCTCAAGGATCTGATAATGATGATGAAGTCTTTTCAACTCCTAGAACAGCTACTGCCATTTATCCACTTGCATTACATCAGCGAGAAAAAGAAGAAGAGAGACGGATAGAAGACGATATGCACAGTACATTACGTGGTTCCGATTCAGGGGCGTGTTTCAGCTTGAAGCTGGTACTTATAGAAGTTCCTTGGCAATACATGCTGCCAGCAATCTGTCGAAATTGACAGTCTTGGATGATATTTTTTTCCTTGATATCTATGTATCTTTGTTAATTGAAGTGCAGACTGGAAAAGTATAAGGTACCAAAGTAACATTTGATTTAGAGAAAGAAAATATTAATGGGCAGTTTGTCCAAGTAATGTTTAATTTTGCTTAACGAATGTTAAATTAACAGTCTGTTTATTTTTAACGCTTTGTTAATGTATTTTCCATTTGTTCAGCATAATTTTGTTTAAGATAACCAACACTTAACTATAACGTCTGTTGGCACTATTTTAACTACTCAACAGCAGTTGGTAATGATCCTACACATGTAAGACAATTTTTGATTGGCTAAAATTAATCTTTAAATTCTATGTTATAGAGTGAGTCATGAAACTTGCATAAAATGACAACCTGTTATAGTAGGCCACGCTCCATAAACAAACAGTTGACAAATGAAAGTTGTAGGTGACGTTTTGAATAATAATTACAAAGTAAGGTTATATTTCCTCATTGCTATTATGGATACGAAATACGAAAGAAATAAAATAACACTGTTGTATTTAAACAGTCGAAAGTATTTTTTAAATGTTATATTACCAGTCATATGCTAAATATTCCCTACAGAGAGAGAGACACAAAATATTAATTTCGCAACTTCTGTTCGAACAGCTGTGGAGACATCGGCCATATTTAACTAACTGTTAAACGAGTTAACTGCCCGAAATCCTACATTTAAAATTAACAAACTGTTAGCAATCTGTGAAACTAAACTAGTGTTGAAAACATACAATTTTATTAATTAACAAACTGTTTAGAGTTTAACAGTCGTTAAATTTTCTAACAATACTTGGAAAAACCGGCCATAACATTGTTTGATTTTAAACTAGTGAGCCCTGAAATTATTGCTGGCAAATATTGCCTTCTATAGAGATTGCATCTCTAGAACAACAGAATCCATCATATAAATCATCTTCAATCACGGAAGAATTAAATGTTTCAAATAGATTTTTACATTACACAAAAAAAGGAGAAAAATGCGGGAGTCGGTAAATTGTTAAAAAATTAGGGCTAAGTAGAGAAAATACGAGAGAATTGGCAATCCTAATTTCATAGGGCCTAAAAATACAATATTTAGGTATTTGGTGTCTTAATCAAGCATTTGCAACTTACACAAACCTAACTACTGAACTTAGTGATTTTATTTTTGGCGTGTAACGTCTATGAATGAATGAATTAAAAAAATTGTAACGTTTTGACGTGATCTACCCATATTTACCGTCACGTCACGCAATCCAAGTGATTTAATAAATTCCTTTGTCGCTTTTTACTTGTTCGTGTTACGTATTCGTTCATTCATTCAACACTTTCGCTGTCGCGTGAGCCGTCGGAAGATGGACTGCAGCGAGACACGTTGCGTGGGAAGAATGACTACAATGCACCGAATAATAATCTCGTAACTTTATACTCGGAATGTAGGCGGGTCATAGCCTATATGGTACATTTTTCAACAAATTACCATGAAACCAGCACTAAGACATCACATACTTTAATAAAATTGGGCTCTCGCTAAGCGCCGATGCCAATTGTTTGCAGGTGTTCCTTGCCCTACACGTCTCTGCACTTGTGCAGACAATATAGAAATATCTTCCGTGTCTTCCTCAGTATAAAATCATTTTCGTCGTGGGTAATTTGTACAATATAAATATTATACAGAGACATCACTTTATTTTTACTTCAATTTTTATTATACCCGAGTTTTTTAATGTACTTCACTCCCACCCCCTCTACTAGTAAACTTCCAACAGTCCTCCATACAGAACCAACGCTGCGTATGCAGTGAAAGTCGCCTTACGGTCCTAGTAAACAGTACTGAGTTAGTGAGTATTGTACGTTCCAGAAATATGTTCGTGTTTTCCAGTGACGAAAGAGCTTTCAGTATTGAATCATATTTTCGCACAGGTACTGTCGTCCGTTTGCCTACGTCGCATCCCGATTTCCCCCACCTGCTTCTGCTCGCCCAATGTAAAGGCTAGTGACTGGGCTGTCTTAGCTCTTTTCTGAAAACATTAATTTCTGTTAGGAATTGGACGTCTACGTAATATTATACAACTGTTTAAAACAACTTAAATAAAAGGGCCTCGTTAAGTAATTAACTGTCACGTGATTTCCCCCTTTTCTATGACCCTACGACAAAAACACTTGGACGGACAGTAGATAGCATGTCTGAGTAATTTTATCTTTTTGGATTGGGCAGAAGTGAAGATTGAATTTACAGTACGTAAGGTACTCTTTTATAGAGTAGGTACAGAATTATTTCAATATGATTTACTAGTAGGAAGGCCGAAACTGATAATTGAAATTAAGCACAATAGTCTATAGTGCGATAATATGCACAAAAGAACTGAAGCCTGTATCGAAATGAACGGCCACCATTTTCAAAAATGTGTTTAAATATCCGTTTTATGATTATTTTTCAATTTAACTTAATTCTTAATTTGTACGCTAATGTGCTGTAGACAGTATAATAAATACACTGCATAATGAATACGTCCAAATGGATAGCTCAGTTCGTGAGTAAAAACACTTATTGTTAATACAGTACTGTATTTTGATTGAACAAAAACCTAATGAAAATTGTCAAACTCAAAATCGCGATATTTCCTAGTTTACGTAAATGGATGAACTACTTTTCTTCCCTCCTATACCTAGTAAAGTGATTTGTTTGTATTTTACGCCAGTATCGTCGAACTCCAGTCGTGGACGGGGGTAACAATCGGTGTTTCCGGTTCTCAATCGTTAATCCAAAGGTATAGCCACGTTAATATTAGAAATGTTAGTAAAAATAAAATGATGTCCCTGTATATCCATTTCATTGAGCCCTGTTACTATGTAGGCCCAGTCCGTGTTTCTGACTTTGTTGAAGCAGACATTTCGGTAAAATTCAAGAATCAGTCACTGTTTTTTCAACCAATAGGAGATCGATGACGCGATTTATGACGTCACGCACAATGGCACGATAGCAGTACTTCACTACTGCCGCCCCAACACCCCCACTCCAACCACGTTTCTTTGTCCCACCCTACATCATTCCATTGCACTCGTTTCCTCACATATTTTTCACCGTTGCTCTGTTTCTCCTTCTACCTATTTTATACCACTAACTATTTTATATTAAATTGAAATACATGACTTACATTTGAATACACCAGGATTCGATCCTAGGACCTCTCGTTTAAGGGTACACTGATGTGAAATTTTGTCATTTGTGGTAAAAAAAATTGACTTTTTGTTGTTATCTTAAAAAAATTATTTATGGTCTAAAGATGCCCTGTATCAATTTTCATGGCCCTACGACCGTCTATCAGCTGTTTAAGGCCACACCTTTAAAAGGCTGCGGGCTCTGACTGGTAATTTAAATGCCCCGTCCACGCCTTTACTCTGAATTGTGCGACCATTTTGGAAATTAGGCTGTATTTCATACATTATTTATTATATTAGATTCTAGATTGAGCTAGTGTAGTTTCTCGACTTCTCGAAATAGTTCTTCATAGAATCCAACAGATGTCACTTCAAAGGCTGCTTTTCTTTGAAAGATATTCAGTTACAAAGGAGACCACACCTCTTGTCTAAAGGACAATTCCACTTGTTGCTAATAGGCATAACAACGTGTTTTCCATGCTTGGTTTTTGTTTTGTGATACGAGAAATATTTGAAAGTTTCTAACAGTTTTATTGTTAGTTTTATCGGTCAATGTAGAGTATCCACCACCCACTGAACGAATATTGGTTAAACGAGCGTTGAGCGGCTTCCGCCGATTTTGGAAGACACCGACGCACTTAGGTTAGGTTAGTTTTGGTTTTTATTATCCCGTCAAGATGTTTAGGATTAGTGTAAAACTGGCCTGTCTCCTGTAGTGGGCGGGACATAAGTAACATTCACCGTTTTATCATACAGTAATGTCTACAGTCTATAGTGATTTGTAAATAATAGTTATCCAGTATAGTGTTTTCATAAGTTTACATAGTTTTTTCAGTCGTCATCTTTATTTCTTAATGTAGGTTAGGTGTGCACTGTGTGATAGTATACTGGTATAAGGGTACGTTTTGAATATAATAAGCTGGGCCTGCATATTTCAAAATGATTAGAAAATAAAAAAGATAGAGATATGGTTCATTATTATCATCCCACACTTTGAAGTCAAATTTCTCCACTTTCATTTTCTGTAAATTTTGCATTGCTAAAAATGCTACTCTTCCTACAAATTTTGTACTACATGCATGATTTTTTTTGTATAGGTTTTTGAATGTGTTCTTAACGAAACTTACTATCAGGATTATACCTAACATTCATATATATATATATATATATATATATATGCCACGTGATTTCCCCCCTTTCTACGATCCTGCGACAAAACCACTTGGACGGACAGTAGGTACCATATATATATATATATATATATATATATATATATATATATATATATATATATATTGATTTTTCTTTATGCTCGAGTTGATTTTTTTTTGTTTTTACACTTTAGTACATAAAATATTTTAAATTATTTTTTTAGTAAAATAAAAAAAATTGTATAGCCTATACTTATTTTTTTGAAAGATGGGACATGACAATTAAGCGGCCGAACTTGGAACTACAGTGCTATGTTGCCAATATGGACTACCACACTGCCAGTTGATGGAAGGTATCAATTGACGTTAAGATGGCTGACGTTAAAACATTCATTGACAATTGACGTGAAGGTAAGAAAACAATACAAAAATCGACAGAGAATCAAAGACGAAACGTACCAATGCTAACATTGTGTGCACAATAAATGTCGCCAAGAGAGCTATTAGGCACTTGCCATGTGAGAACGGTAAGTTTGGCAGCTCAACCGTTGTTATCATAGCAACAGGCCTACCACTCTATGTGACATTCATTTGTTTTTCCGATCGCTCCTGTCATGTCCCATCTTTCAAAAAAACAAGTATAGTAGGATTTGCGTCTTAGGATCTGACGAGTATGTAGACAAAATTTCATGCCAAAATGTTTGAATTTGTGGGCGGAGTAGCAATTTCTGAAAAGCTAAATTTAGGTCTACACAATTTAAAATTACAAATTTGTTAATAATTCATTCACTGCACGAAATGAGATGAAACTTTGTACAGAAACTATTTATATGCAACAGGACAACTGTACAAAATTTCAGAATAGTTTAGAAAATTGAAATCTCACTTCAGTCTATCCTTATTGAACCACTATCATAACCATTACGTTACGAATTCGTTGATGAACAACCCTTAGATATTATAGTTACAATTAACACCAAATACTTTCAAAGCAGTGAAACATATGGCATTATTATACAGGGACATCATTTTATTTTTACTTCAATTTTATTGTACCTGAGTTTTGAATGTACTTTACTCCCACCCCTTCTACTAATGAAGTTCAACCGTCCTCAACACAGAACCAAGGCCACATATACAGTCATAGTAGCCTTACGGTCATTGTAAACAGTACTGAGTTAGTGAGTATAGTACGTTCCAGAAATATGTTCGCGTTTTCCAATGACGAAAGAGCTTTCAATATTGAATCATATTTTCGCACAGGTACTGTCGTCCTTTTGTCTACGTCGCATCCCGGTTTCCCCCACCCGCTTATGCTCGCCCCTCTGTACAGGCTAGTGGCTGGGCTGTCTTGGCTCTTTTCCGAAAACATTATGTTCTGTTAGGAATTGGACGTCTACGTAATATTATACAACTATTTAAAATAACTTGAATAGAAAGGGCCTCATGCCACGTGATTTCCCCCCTTTCTACGATCCTGCGACAAAACCACTTGGACGGACAGTAGATAGTATGTCTGAGTAATTTTATCTTTTCGAATTGAGCAAAAGTGAAGATTGAATTCACAGTGCGTAAGGTACTCTTATAGAGTAGGTACAGAATTATTTCAACATGAATTACTGGTACGAAGAACGAAACTTTACAGTAATTGGAATTAGGTACAGTAGTCTATAGTGCGATAATATGCACATAGGAACTGAAGCCTGTATCGAAATGAACGGCCACCATTTTCAAAAATGTGTTTAAATATCCATATTATTATTATTTTTCAATTTAACTTCATTCTCTATATTGTACGCTAATGTGCTGTAGACAGTATAATATACACTGCATAATGAATACGTCCACATGGACAGCTCAGTTCGTGCGTAATAACACTCATTGTTAATACTGTACTGTATTTTGATTAAACAAAAACCTAATGAAAATGATCAAACTCAAAAGCGTGATATTTCCTAGTTTACGTAAATGGATGAACTACTTTTCTTCCCTCCTATACCTAGTAAAGTGATTTGTTTGTATATTACGTCAGCATCATCGAACTCCAGTCGTAGAAGGGTACCCCCTTCTACGACGGTGTTTCCGGTTCTCAACCGTTGATCCAAAGGTATAGCCAGGTTAATATAAGAAATGTTAGTACAAATAAAATTATGTCTCTGTATAACAGAACTGAATTTCATTAGTTTGCTATTAACCTAATTATATGTAGTTAATATGCCAAATAGATCACGAATTAATAATTAACTTATATTGTAAAAGGAACTAATAAGACAAATATCCGAATGATAGCGTTACTGCTATTATCCACTATCAAATTGTCTTACTATAAGCATATTAAATCGATTCTCTACATTATTCCCTATAGTAGCTATTAATCTTATTGCCACATTTTTATTAAAACAGTTTCTCGTACTTGCAGTGTAATGTGCGGACCTACGTGACGTCATATAAGCCTATTACGTCATCCAACTTCAACGGGAAAACAGCGACTCTTCCTTGGATACTACCTTCCTGTGTATCAGTGAGTGTCACACTTTTGAGCAAATATAGAAAAAGAATCTATCTTACTTGGCAAAAATTAGATTGTCTTTTCAACAAATGAGAAAGATACTTATAGATAAGCAACGATGGGCGTAAATTTACGTAGTTCATCGATTTGTATACGACGCATTTATTAGTATTCAACACACGCAGGAGTAGGAGTTGGACGTCAATCAAATCGTCATAGAATAAACTTACTTACTTACTGGCTTTTAAGGAACCCGGAGGTTCATTGCCGCCCTCACATAAGCCCGCCATTGGTCCCTATCCTGAGCAAGATTAATCCATTCTCTATCATCATATCCCACCTCCCTCAAATCCATTTTAATATTATCTTCCCATCTACGTCTCGGCCTCCCTAAAGGTTTTTTCCCCTTCGGCCTCCAACTAACACTCTATATGCATTTCTGGATTCGCCCATACGTGCTACATGCCCTGCCCATCTCAAATGTCTGGATTTAATGTTCCTAATTATGTCAGGCGAAGAATACAATGCGTGCAGTTCTGCGTTGTGTAACTTTCTCCATTCTCCTGTAACTTCATCCCTCTTAGCCCCAAATATTTTCCTAAGAATCTTATTCTCAAACACCCGTATTCTCTGTTCCTTTCTCAAAGTGACAGTCCAAGTTTCACAATCATACAGAACAACCGGTAATATAACTGTTTTATAAATTCTTTCAGATTTTTCGACAGCAGACTGGATGATAAAAGTTTCTCAATCGAATAATAACAGGCATTTCCCATATTTATTCTGTGTTTAATTTCCTCCCGAGTATCATTTATATTTGTTACTATTGCTCCCAAATATTTGAACTTCTCCACCTCTTCAAAAGATAAATTTCCAATTTTTATATTTCCATTTCGTACAATATTCTGGTCACGAGACATAATCATATACTTTGTCTTTTCGGGATATACTTCCAAACCTATCTCTTTACTTGCTTCCAGTAAAATTCCCGTGTTTTCCCTAATCGTATGTGGATTTTCTCCTAACATATTCACATTATCCGCATAGACAAGCAGCTGATGTAACCCGTTCAATTCCAAACCCTCTCTGTTATCCTGGACTTTCCTAATGGCATACTCTAGAGCAAAGTTAAAAATACTCTAAAGCAAAGTTAAAAAGTAAATGTGATAGTGCATCTCCTTGCTTTAGCCCACAGTGAATTGGAAGCGCATCTGACAGAAACTGACCTATACGAACTCTGCTGTACCGTCATAGAATAAAATAATTAAAGAATATCTTTAAAATAACATTGAAATAATTAAACTATGTAAAGTAAGATATATTAAAATAACTTTAATAGTAATATGCGTTACAAGAGCGGTTTGTTGAAGTTTTCATGTTCGAGGAAAAGTTTGAAGAAGCGAAACGTAGTTGAGCTTTTTTAATTTCCGAGAATTGAAAGAAAACATACCGCTCGTGGATTGTACATTATTTTGTGCGAATATCGTTTATTACATACCTGAAAGAGGAATTTCTAATTATTAGTTGCAATGAAATCTCCATCTTGGTTTCTGTTCAATGACGGCAAATTTGCAAAACAAAAATATCTATCTTCAACATTGTTGCTTTAAAATGCTTTCTGTGTTTACTATACTCCAGCAGGCCGTGATATACGTCTGTCTTTTTTCCCCCCCCAGTCTATGATGAGTCTGGAATCTTGTTGATTTTTTCACGGCTTCCTTAATGTTACTTGCATCACGAATGCAGTAACTTTAGTGGAGTTGTAGAGTTTACTTAATTTTTGCAAATATTTAAAAACAATAATTAACAGTGCAATTTAGGTGAAATGGCAGTGGTAAGTTTCCAATTTATAATTATTACTATATTGAACGTCTCTAAAAATAATATGTTAAAAGCCTAAAGCAGTAAAATCAATATGTCACTTAAGCGGTAAGAAGAGGGAAATTGTTATGTGTGTTAGGTTGGGAATACTGAATGTGGAATTTTAGACTTTCCGCGGATTGGTTTTGTGCGGAAACCAAGCAAATACGCACGATCTCGCACAAAATTATTTAACATAGGCTACTTTTAAAAATTATTTGATCAAGAAGAGATTAAAATTGACTTTTGCTTCATGAGGAGTAATTATTATTATTATTATTATTATTATTATTAATTTTATTATTATTATCATCATCATCATCATCACAATGATCATTATCGGTATACTTTATCGGTCTTACTAATAAACCGTGTATAGTTTATATACGAGACTTATGCAGCGTTGAGACAGAAAACGTTGCTAATAAACCGTGAATAAGCTATGGACGTATAAACAGGCTGTAACTATACAATGGGAATTGCTTTGCAGTAGTTATATATATACGAAACCCCTTGTTTAAGCATTGTATACAGAGAAAAAAATGGCCGCCCCTCTAACAGCTGTTCATATCGACTGTCATTTTATGATGATGGATGCCTTGTAACCACAGAAGAACACACCAAAGAGCACAGAATAAGTAGAATAATATTGCTGTAGCTTGTACTCTTTGGCCAAAATATAGTGTAGTAATCGATTAGAGCTAGTTGTACTATCGATATTTCACACTCCACAGTAGAGCACTCTACCGGATGCAATAGAGAACCTCAGATATTCTATTACCTTTCGTAACGAAGTAATGAAGAAACTATGATGTAGCTGTGTAACAGTCATACTGTTATACACGACGTATGTAGTGATTATTAGTAAGGAATTTACACACGACGTATAAACGAGCTACTCATTGTATAAGTATAAGACAGTTAAACGTCTGTATATAGAGTTTTTATTAGTAAGACCGTATGCTGATAGTAGGTGCAATGAAGATAGCATAGCACAAAGCGGCCAGGCTTGCCCGGTGTGTATTGCAGTAATAACATCGGCATCTGGAATCTTGTTGATTTTTTCACGGCTTCCTTAATGTTACTTGTATCAGGAATGCAATAAGTTTCGTGGAGTAGTAGACTTTACTTAATTTTTGCAAATATTTAAAAACAATAATTAACATTGCAATTTAGGTGAAATTGCAGTGGTAAGTTTCCAATTTATAATTATTGCTTTGTTAAACGTCTCTAAAAATGATATGTTAAAAGCCTAAAGCAGTAAAATGAATGTCGCGCTTAAGCGGTAAGAAGAGGGAAATTGTTATGTGTGTTACGTTGGGAATACTGAATGTGGTATTTCACACTTACCGCGTATTGGTTCTGTGCGGAAAACAAGCAAATACGCACGATCTCGCACAAAAATAATTAAAAAATATCTTTAAAATAACATTGGAATAATTAAACTATGTAAAGTCAGAAATATTAAAATAACTTTAAAATTATTTAACATAGGCTACCTTTAAAAATTATTTGATCAAGAAGAGATTAAAATTGACTTTTGCTTGATGAGGAGTAATTGTCATTATTATTATTATTATTATTATTATTATTATTATTATTATTATTATTATTATTATTATCATTATCGTTATTCTTTATGCTGATAGTAGATGCAATGAAGATAGCATAGCACAAAGCGGCCACGCTTGTTGTGTACGGTGTGTGGAGTTTGGAGGCACACTCTAAGCTCTACACAACGACTGTTTTGCAGAAAAACGATCTGTGGATCTGCCACTCGCTGCGAAGCAGTTCGAGGAATTGTGCAACAAAGAGAGAAGGGCCAGATCGGATCTACAGCAGCGGGACAGAAAACAAGACCAAAGAGCGAAGTAGTTAATTGCCATTCATTACTGCGTGGTCGCCATTCCTCCTGGAACCTGTTGCCATATAAATCCTCTGTTAGACCTATCTTCTACGAATTGTTTATTCGAAAGAAGTAAAGCACAGGTCGACTAGGTCCTATATTTATACTCACCTGCGAATAAAAGCTGGAGGGATATTAGATTCGTATTCAAGTTGCGAGTCCTATTCCAGGAACCGAGGTTGATACGCCATCGTGAGGATTTGTCGACCTCGTTGGCGAGTTGGTATAGCGCTGGCCTTCTATGCCCAAGGTTGCGGGTTCGATCCCGGGCCAGGTCGATGGCATTTAAGTGTGCTTAAATGCGACAGGCTCATGTCAGTAGATTTACTTGCATGTAAAAGAACTCCTGCGGGACAAAATTCCGGCACATCCGGCGACGCTGATTTAACCTCTATAGTTGCGAGCGTCGTTAAATAAAACATACCGGTAACATTTCGTGAGGAATGTTCAAACCAAAATCGTCGTCAATGTTATGAATGATCAGTCTATATTTCTCTTTCCGACAGCGTTACAGTCAAAGGAACTGTTTGCGCATGCGTTCGCATTTTATTTCGTATATTCTAATTTGACAATATACACGGTGATTCACGAGGATTTACCGTCACTTACGGGGACTTATTTCCGAAGACATTCTGAGCAAAAAAGTCATATACGAGGGTAATCCAGGAAGTAATGACCATTGGGCTTTAACTAATTAAAAAAATATATTTTATTAACCAAAAACATGTCGCTTACAAATTTGAAGCTTACTTTATTTCTCCACATAATCACCTCCATTATTTAAGCATTTGTCATATCTGTCCTCGAGCTTTGGAATTCCCGTGTTATAGTCATCTGCCGCCAGTCCTTTATGCCAGTTGTTCACTGCATTCCTCAACTCATCATCACTTCCAAAACGTTTCCCGTCCAGAAACTCTTTGAGCTTCGTGAAAAGATGAAAATCACTAGAAGCAAGGTCCGGACTATAGAGTGGGTGATCAAAAAGTTCCCTTCGAATTTGTTCCAGCAAACCTCTGGTTGCAGCAGCAGTGTGAGGGCGGACATTGTCGTGAAGAAGCACAATATCGTGGAAAAGATTCCACTACTACGGCGAGCAATCCAAAATCGTAGGTGTGGAATGCTTTTCCGCGATATTGCATTTCTTCACGACAATGCCTGCCGTCACATTGCTGCTGCAACCAGAGATTTGCTGGAACAATTTCGATGGGAACTTTTTGATCACTCACTCTATAGTCCGGACCTTGCTCCTGGAGATTTTCACCTTTTCACGAAGCTCAAAGATTTCTGGGCGGGAAACGTTTTGGAAGTGATGACGAGTTGAAGAATTCAGTGAACAACTGGCTTAAAGAATTGGCGGCAGATGACTATAATACGGAAATTCTAAAGGTCGTGGACAGATTTGACAAATGCTTAAATAACGGAGGTGATTATGTGGAGAAATAAAGTAAGCTTGAAATTTGTAAGTGACATGTTTTGGTTAATAAAATATATATTTTTTAAATTTATTAAAGCCAAACGGTCGTTACTTCCTGGATTACCCTCGTAAACATTTGTCCTAGTCTCAATATTTTCAGAGTTACACTAACTTAAAGTTGTTTGTAAAATACCATTTTTTCTTTAGTTTTAAGGGTAAAAGAATATTACAAATAGAGAATGAACTATTCAGAAGTGTCATTTCCTTAATTGGCTAGTGTTCTGAAGCAAAAAATGTGTTGTTAGTTGCTTTGTACAGATTTTGTTTTTCAATTTTTAAGTAAAAATTACATCTTTCTTATGCATTTATCACAAAAATTGTTACGAATAGAGGATAGAATCAGTGAAATGTGTCATAGTTCCAGTGCAGTGTGTGAGTTGTCGGCGAAATGAGTGTAGTGCTGAAAGATACTTGTGTAGGTATGAACATATCATACTCGCGGGTTTTAGCTTGAACTCAGGGCTAAGATATAAATTAGATTTACTTTAAATGTTATTTTAAGTGATCGTACTTCATTTACTTTAGGATGTTTCCTGTATTATTATTATTATTATTATTATTATTATTATTACTATTATCGATTACTTATTCTTATGTAAGGTTCTTAAAGGTGACATTAATTGTCAATCTTTCTTAAACAGAGTCAGCCTTCGTATTCCTATGAAGGACATGAGACATCACAAACTCTTCTATATTAGAAATTCTAAATCTTCCTCGCCGGTCTCCAGATGTATTAAACATGCTAACTTACATGTAGGCGATTTCGATCCATCCAATGTATAGAAGTATTAGAATATGGCAATGTCTTTGCTAATATTATTTGCACAATCCTTATACACAAATTGGTAGCACGAACCAACACCTTTCCCTAATAATTTAGGGCCGTATTCATAGACATTTTTAGCGCGGGTTTCTGGTGGATGATCAGCGTTTTTCGTATATCCACCTCGCGTCAATGGAACTCCTTGTCACAAAGTATTAGGGGCTGCAAGACAACAAACACCTTTAAGAACAGCTTAAAAGATAACCTTATTAGCATTTCACTCCAATCATACTGATTTAAAATATCACTGACTACATTGTTACTTTTTTCTTTAGACATCATCCTGATTGTGCTGTATTTTAATTGTCTCATAATAATCTCTTTCTATTATTTAATATTATTTGAAATATATTAACATCCTATGTATTTTAGTTTAATTCTGCTACACAGTTTATTTCAGTGTTTAATTAATAGTTCATAGTATTTTGTTGTTTAATTTGTAAATAACTCTTGTATACATGTAACTCTCATCTAAATCAAATTGTTGAATTCTTTGTAAGTTCATGCATATGTATATACACTTTTTGCTGGTTGAGTGGAAGAGAAGGCCTTATGGCCTTAACTCTGCTAGCTAAAATAAATTATTATTATTATTATTATTATTATTATTATTATTATTATTATTATTATTATTATTATTATTATTATTATTATTATTATTATTCATAAACCAGTGTTAGCGATAGGATATGATTTGAATTCTGTACAAGTAACCAGTCGATAGCTGGGGCTAGCTTAGTTCGCTCGTAGCGCGTGCTGCGAAATGTCTATGAATAGCACCCTTATAGTTTTATTTCTTGTAAATTTATTATTGTAATCTATGTTCTTTATTTTGTTGTTAACACAAGTATTTAATATGTACCGTAGGTTGTTCATTTTAATGTATTAATTGTATCACTGTGCTGGACTTTTATTGGCCAATGGCTGTTGTCCAGCACATAAATATCAATAAATACATTTATTATCATTATTATTATTATTATTATTATTATTATTATTATTATTATTATTATTTGTTATTAATTGCATTTTTATTAAGTATGTTTATTGTTAATTGTCATTATTAGTGTAATTAGTGACCACTGCCACCGGGTATATACCCATTTGCAGTGTGAATAAAAATGCATACATGCAAATCATACGACTTTAGGAACAATTTTTCCCTTGAAATTATTCAAATCTGCTTTACAGGAAGCTTTACCTGAAAGATTAGATTTGCTTGATTCTTTACACTTTAATTATGCATCCTAATGTAGAATCTTGAAGAATTTACAATAGTAGCGTGATTTGTAAGAGTTGTGATTAATGTGTAATAAAATGTAATTTTGTAGTTAAAAATCGAAAAAAGCAGAAAATAGGAAATATTGGAGAATGCTGGGTTTGAAGTGAAAGACCTGCCCTTGGGCAGAACGCTATGAATGAATTAATATCCATTATAAATGCATATTTATCTTTTTTCCTACGTTAGCCTTTCTGTTTCTGTTTCCATAACCCTATCTCCACTAAGTCATGCCTAAATATCTTGTGTTTATTATTACACAGTCTTCCTGTTCCCATGACGTTTTAATGTACAGTAATTGTATATATATTAATATCGTATCTAGTCGTAACGACACATGACCTGAATCGCAGAGTGAAAATGATCCACACTGTATCGCATTGCTGGACATCGTAAAGTTGAGAGCACATTTACAATTACGGAACTGAAAGATTAACAGCTGGTCGTTATCGTTTTTGTACAGCCCTCAAGAGACGTCACGGCACCCGGGGTGGTAACGGGTGCTGTACTAAGCTACCCCAATCTGCTATTAATCAAAGCGCTGACTCCACAGCCAGACTGTCAAGGCTAGTGCGATATATCCTTCTAGTTATTAAACGAAGCGATAAAGAGCGGCAAAAATAATGCTCCTTCCGAGAATATGACACTACTGCCTGCTTGGACTTGGCAGCTGCTCGGCATCATTATTCAACGACGTTGTGCATTGATTTTCAAAGTGCTGTAGCGATCCAGGATATGGAATATTGGACGTGACGTGAAGTTACATGTGGGAGCGTCCGAGGGATGAATAACGATACAGCCTACTGAGCTTGAGCTTTACTCTGAGTTATTGTGCAGTATACTCAGTCCGATTTCCTTAGTGATTTTTACTGACTGCACTAGGAGTCTTTCCTCCTTGATTCTTTGCAATGTTTAAGGAAGTCTCTCCTTGTCTTTTCACTGTACCAATAAAAGTGAAATAAGAAAGAAAATCACCTAAACTTATTTTTAATAGCTCTCCATAGTATGTTTTTTTAAACAAAAGATTTTACATCTTGATTATTGTCGGACCATCGGATTTTTGCCCCTTCAGCGCTGTCGTCGTTCTTGGAAAAGTTAACGCCTCTACTCACCCCATTCCACCCGTTTCTCTCCCACTACGTCAAACAGCAGGCCACGAACCTTGCCGAATAGGGATGTTGCCAAATTTCCGTCAACCAGTGTCATGTCTCTTGAATATTGCTTATAATACTGTAAGGTTAATTATTACTTATTCATAATTTAATTTAAGCAGTCTAATGACACTGATTGACTTATGCAAAATGCTATTACTTACTTAATAATATTTCTTTCACCACTCCGTGCTACAGTATTCATGTTGAATTGACAACACTGGACTGCAAGTGCAAATAAACTGTCCCGCAAGAAGGCTCAAAATTGTGAGTAGTGGGGGAGAGAAAGAGAGAGGGGTAGAAAAGAGAGAAATAGGAATACAGGGGGAGAAATGAATTGCCGAGGCTGAAAAGGAATTAAGGTTCAGTTCGCATATCTAACGAGGGCACAGATCCGATGGTCGGACTATACACAACTTTTAACACTGTATCACTTCGGAATATGTATGGTAAGACTTTCCTGTGTTAAATTTCAACGTACCTCGTTTACATGTTTCGACCTATTTTGGGTCATCCTCAGAACTGGTCGTTGTTGGTCTTGGCGCCACTTGTTCTGTTTCCTGTGAAAGTGTGTTCCTATGGTATAGTGTAGAGTCAAAGAGTGTGTGTGTTTTGAAGTTGAGTTGTGTGTTGAGGATTTCGTTGGGGTGTGTTTTTGTGTGTCTGTATAGTTCATATTGTTCTAGTGTGTTTAGTTTCTGGCTTTTTGGTTGGATGTGTAGTATTTCCATGTCCGTGTTGATGTCTCTGTGGGTGTGGTTAGCATTTGTGATGTGTTCTGCATATGTGGATGTGTTTTGTAATTTTGTTACGGCTGTGATGTGTTCTTTGTAACGTGTTTGAAACGATCTGCCTGTCTGTCCTATGTAGAAGTTGTTGCAGGTGTTACATTAGAGTTTGTATACGCCTGTTTGGTTGTATTTGTTTGTTTGTATTGTTTGTGTGTTGAGATGTTTTTGTAAAGTGTTATTTGTTCTGTATGAGATATTGTAATTTAATTTCTTGAATGAGGTTGCAATTTTGTTTATGTTTTTGTTTTCGTATGTTAGTGTGATGTAGTTTTTGTGTCCTTGTGTTTGTGTTGTATTCTTATGTTTTTTGTGATTATGTTTTGTCTTACGTATTATGTTGTCTATTATGTTAGGGTTGTATCCGTTTTCTACCGAGGGAGACAAAGTTCATTTCTTAAGGGGGTCGACCTGGTTGGCGAGTTGGTATAGCGCTGGCCTTCTATGCCCAAGGTTGCGGGTTCGATCCCGGGCCAGGTCGATGGCATTTAAGTGTGCTTAAATGCGACAGGCTCATGTCAGTAGATTTATTGGCATGTAAAAGAACTCCTGCGGGACAAAATTCCGGCACATCCGGCGACGCTGATATAACCTCTGCAGTTGCGAGCGTCGTTAAATAAAACATTACATTTACATCTTAAGGGGTAGGTACAGCTTACAGGAATAAAATTTTTGGAAATATTCAACATTTTTTTTCCTCCATTACTATATCTTTTACAATAATGAAAATTGGTATTTGTAAAACACTGTCCTTATGCTATATGAAAAAAAAAATTTTACGATTTAAAAAAAATATTTATATATGAAGAGTCCACTGCAAGAATGATGGATGTCATTTGGAATACATTTTTTAGGAGAAGCAGTTGAAAGTTTGAAATGCTTAGCGCTCAAAGCTTAACTGTGATTTTCCGATCATTACTGGACAATGACTATCAGCGTTAATGCCATATAACTCTCAATGTACATTCTATATATATATATATATATATATATATATATATATATATATATATATATATATATATATTCAAAATTCAAAATGATGGCAGTTTACTGTGCAGTGATGGAGCGTTTCCTTCATAACTCATAAACTTAGTAATTTTTTTTATGTTTTCTCTCTTTTATTTTATTGCTGAAACTCATGTTTAGAATATCATGCTCTGTCAACTACATTCCTTAAGAAATTTTTTTTTTTTAATTTTGTTTTAGAAGAAAATACTGATATTTGACCATTTTTTAAAGAATTCATTTTTATCAGACAATCTGTCAAAAGTAGAGAAGTGATCTTGCATCATATTGTAGATATGACATGCATAAATACACACAAAAAATTTCATCACAGAATATTGGATTGTTTTTGAGTTATGTGGGAAACGCTTCATCACTGCACAGTGAACTGAATTTTGAAAAAAAAAAAAAATGTAAATAATTTTTTTATCGTAATTTTTTTTTTTCATATAGCAGGAGGACAGTGTTTTACACATACTAATTTTCATTATTGTACAGGATACAGTAATGGAGAAAAAAAAAGTAGAATATTTCCAAAATTTTATTACTGTAATCTGTACCTAACCCCTTAAGACGACACTATACTGAAATTACTAACTTCCATGTTTTTAAATCTAAATTCACTAAACTTTTATCACTAGTGTATCTGGTTAATAACACATGTACAAAATTTAATCCCTCCAAAATAAGTGGTTTGCACTTTATTAATATCTCAATAAAATATTGTATTGCTTTATATAAAAAGCCCCTTGCGCCACAATTAAATTATGTTTAAGTTTTTAACTGATATACACTTATATGATTCTTTATATATCTATGGTGTTTGGGTAAAGGGAGATAAGTCATAAAAATGAGTTCGGAGATAAATGAAAATTAAACTTGGAACCCTTATTACAAATTATTTTCTACACAAACAAAACACATCAACTGATGGTATTCTTTGATTTCTGCACACTCACTTGTATAATTTAACTTGTGTGTTCATCTGGGAAACAGAATTCCACCTGGACAAAAAAATGACTTATACCCCTTTACCCGAACACCACAGATATATTGGAACAAAAATTACTATTGGTTTTTTTCTGTACAGTGAATCGGTAAATTACTAGGAATTTTTTTATTATTATTGATATTTTTATTTTTTATTCTTTTATAATAAAACATTCTAGTAATTTACTGATCAATTTTACAGCAAAACCTTATAGTAAGTTTTGATTCCATGTATACAATAAATGTTCAATGGTATTTGTTACAAATACTTTACTATAATAATACCGGACAGCTAGCAGTTCTGTGCGCGAACGGCGCAGGTGCTGCTACCTAGGCGGTAGGGTGTGCTGAAACCAGCGAAGCAAGCTGTAATCTACTATAATGTAGATTGTTGCTGGGCTATTAAATAGTTATATTAATTAGTGCTAACATGTCAGGGTGTATATTACGAGCTGTTTATAATTGCTACAATTACAGCATTACAAATTGCTCCAAATCGTAGTTTCGATTTCTAAGGGATCATGAAACGTGAGTCAACACATTCTTTAGTAGGCCTAATCCCTTTGTCTCTGTGTTGATGGAAAAATACAAATTAGCTTTTTTTATTTAAACCTAATAAATGAATAGAAGTTAAAATATATTGGACATTTTAAGGTTTTATCAAATTAAGTTTTATTATTGTGCACATACTTTTACTAATTATTACAAGCATCATATTACTACCAAATTTATCTTTGCAGTTGTCAGCAATGGGTATATAAAGCGTTATTGTAAATTCATTCTTAATGTCGGAATTAATTTTGTCTCACTAAGCAAAGACAAAATATGTAACAATTAATTGCGGAAAGTAATTCGAAGTATGCAATAGTTCTCATAATATCCAGCTTTGAAACAAAATAATAATTTTACATTAAATACTATTCAACATTTCTTAAATGTTTCATATATTATTTCACTTTTGCGGGTTCGATCCCGGGCCAGGTCGATGGCATTTAAGTGTGCTTAAATGCAACAGGCTCATGGCAATAGATTTACTGGCATGTAAAAGAACTCCTGCGGGACGAAATTCCAGCACATCCGGCGACGCTGATATAACGTCTGCAGTTGCGAGCGTCGTTAAATAAAACATAACATTAACATTATTTCACTTTAGTACCTCACGTTTTAAACAATAGTTCAATTCCTGCTATGCTAATATTTGTATTTGTGGACGTAATTCCACACCGCTCCGCTAGATGTCAGGTCTGCGATGTTTCGCACTAACGTCAATGCTGCTAGTATGCAGCTGTCCGGTATTGTTATAGTAAAGTAATTGTTTGTCACTTCAACTATAATCAACAGTAGGTTGCCAGGCAACGATAATAAAACAAAAGATGTGAAATAAATGAATGAGGTGTATAAACAATTGAATATTCTTTCATATTTAAGTATAAAAATATAGGGGTGCCATTTGAAATGTTTAAAGGGAGGCGGCTGAGGGATGGGGATGAAATCTAAAATGCAATTAAGCGTGGTTCCAGACTTCCCCCTCAATATCTAAATTGACGTGTTTTTTGTTTAAATTGAATTCAATTTAAATAATTAGTTATTTAGATGGAAAGTTTTGAAATGAAAGTCCTGTATGCTACCGAGATTAAAGAGGCGCATGTTTATTGTCTGGCTGTTACAAAAATGTGACGTACAAGGCAACACTCTGAAGCATTGTTTTCATACGGTAGTCAATTTTACACGAGGAGGTTGAGTGACACTGGGAGTAGTTCTGGAAGTTATGGTGAGATGAAAAATCCCGCTACTGATTGAACTCGGCGCTCTTATAAATATTTTAATACCGATAATGTAAATTGTAATAGTACATTATACAACGAGCATATAATGGTAGTAATTAAGACGCGAGTATGTTTGATATAATCTAGAGAATAACATGAACATTATTATTCATATAACCTGGAAATTGATTTAGAATTGAAAAACGAGATGACAAATCGAATTTATTTGAATATTATTTACAATTAACGCTAATTATTATAGTAACAGAACATAACCTTCTGCGACAGTATTGGATTTCCAGCCTCCGTGACGTTTCGCTAATTGTCTTTCGATTGCATATCCGAGAATAATCGATACTTGCGGTTTTATAATGGTACAATAGTGATTTCTCATTTGCTGAACAACTGAACTATAATGAATAGGTGTACTTTAATGAGGTGCATTAAAGGGCTACTACCAGGTGTATAATTACTACATTTCGGCATGGTCGAGCATAAACAATTTAAAAAATGACCTCCCCCCCCCCTGACAAAATTTTACGTATGTCACGGGTAATAAAAATCATTAGCATGGCTTCTTTAGATACAGAAAAAGAATTCTGAGCTTGATAAAGGGCTTCAGACAAAATCTGCAGGCTATTTCTCTCCGACGTAAATATTCAAGATAGCACAGTGGTTCCATATCAAAGATCTAAGTGTGCGTGGGCTTACGCCATCCTCGACAGTGCTATAGCAATATTTAAACACTTCATTGAATTGTTTTCATGTTTGTCAAGATGTTTAAAAATTACTGCATATAATTCCCAGACGCACCGGTGATCATAACCTGATTACGTAGGGAAGCCTCGGCGGTGAAGCCGTTGCTATTAATTGTTATTAATAGGGAGCGGATTTTTATGTGCTAAAAATTTAAATATATTTATTTTTTATGTGCTAAAAACAAAAAAAAAATTTGTTTTAAATATGACAAAAATACTTTACTTAGCTTGGAAAAAAAAATGTTACTAGGTACTCACCAACCACACTTGAGTGCTAGTATTTGGCCGAGAATTGCAGGGAACAACAAAGGTCATCTCCAAATTCTCCATCACAAATGCATGCCGATTATCTCTGAACGACGACTTATACTGTGAAAACGATCTTTCCACATCACACGACGTCAGACGTGCATATTTAAAGAGAGGAATGTCACAAGCACCTACGCCGTCAATTTCACCTACAGGCACAGCCTCCAATACTTGAGCAACTTTACACATTTTTTTATATCCACTGTTTTTCCCAAACACAATCTGGCATTTGTTCCTTAGTACTTGTACTTCTGAACCTGGTAGCGAGTCTAGTTTAATTTCCACGGCACGCACCTCCCTGTTTCAGAAAACAGGTTTTTGGATGTTTCGAGTTTTTTTATGGTGTCACACAAAAAACTTAGATTTGCTAATAGGAAAGCCAAATTGTTTTTTAAACAACCATCTTTCATTATATCTTGAAGGATATCGATTGACGAAGCCCGATAACAAGGAATCACAACAAGACGTATTGCCTTACTTGATGGACATGAGCGAGAGGCGAGAGATTTATTTAAATTAAATAATGTTCATACCTGAGCTCTTATCTGTTGTGTTTCACAAACAAAGCGTGGAATGAAATCATCTTCAGCAACAATAAACATTCCTAATTACGTGCTGCAAGATCTCTCCTTCTTGTCCATGTTAATTTATTCTCTAATAATAACACTGATATGCTGTCTAGCAGTTCTCAGAACTTGAGGCGATACTATTACAAAAATGTATCATGGATACACCACACAGCGCTTAGAAACTCGAAGCAACCAAGAATTATTAAAAAGATAACGTACTTCTGAGTGACATAATTGATTTAGTTTTAAAATGTTTAAAAGTTCTTGTAAAAAATTATTTAAGTAAAAAAACTCCAAGATTTATGTATTTATAATAGATTTCCTAAAAATATGTATTTACATAATTTTTTTGTGAAAATATGTTTTTATGTGAAATAAAATTCGGGTTTTAAACTTGAAACTTCATGTCCAGAATTTTTAACTTTGTTGATTGTGTTTTATCACACGCAAAAATAATATTTAATTACATAGAAATCCGCTCCTTAGTTATTAAGTCAGCTTGCATTAGCCGAATCTTGAACCTGGTGCAGCCAGTCTGTGCACAAAGGAAACATGACCACATTCCAAGGGTGTGTTGATCTCTCGCTCGCGGACTCACAGTACGAAGGACAATAATTAAGATACGTAGTTCTCAGACTGCATATGTAGAACGAAACATTCCACAGTTTCTAGACTGTTTTTGTTGAAGCTCTTTATGTTCTTGTTAAAAATTAAAACACAAATCTGACTATATTATAAAAGAGAGTTTCCATGGCCTGTTATTTAAGGGCAGCGGGCTATGAACGCATACTAAAATTATGGCAAAACATGCACCGACACTTTTGACAATATCTATCACAATATTAATTATGAAAAATCGAAAGGGAATAATTGGGAGGAAAAATTTAAAGGTACGCATAACGCGTCCTTGCAAGGGGTTGGGGGCTGTACGAAACTAAATATGTGAGCTCCAAGCCTGTTGGCCACTAGTCTCACTCCGGGATAGGCTGCTCCACTGAAGAAGCTCTAGAAAATTTGAAGGGAAAACCGAAAATGGACGTAACCTCTTAGGTACCACATACGCGAGGGGGACTGAAATGTGATCAAGGGATCACGGGATGGGGCGAGGAGGAGATGGCTGGTGTTTGCCGTTAGGATGGCAGGTGTTATCTTGCACATTGAAAGGGGCTTAGCTATTTCGCAGTGCAAGTGGAGTCGTGAAGACTCTGTCATCTGTTGTTCGATGACAAGGCAAGTGAAGGCCGTCAGAAGAAGAGCCGTGAAATCTAAATCTGCAATTTGAGAGGTCCCTGTCCTTTCAAATTGCTCTAATTGAGTGACCTCGTACATTTAATAGACAATTTATAGGTTCTGAACTAGCGCATACGTCGTTTACAAGAAAGGGGGAATATATATGGGGAAGGGCATATAGATCCATGGCCCATTTCTTATAGGGCTCATCCCGACATTTGCCTTACGCCTTAGGAAAACCACGAAAAGCCTTAGGCAGGATGAGTTGTCGCATGTAAGAGACTAGCCAATTTGGTTATTAGGTAGGAGGTGATTGTTGTCATGAGCCTTGTTGAATCGTCTCAATTTAGAGACCAGCCATTTGGCTTTATGATGACTCAATTACGAAGAGAGAATGGGTCCACCCTAATTATGATAGCCATATATGAATTTTATCACTGAATCTCGAAACAAAGATACGAGTAAATTGAATGACATACAATTCATTTAATTTAGATTATTCGTCTGCCCTAAGTAATTTGTTTAATTGTTGCAACAAATCCAAAATATACTGAAACATAAGAACATAGGTACAAATTCCTGGTGAACTGATGATCTCATTGATCCAATTTTTTTTTTCAGATCTTATATATGCATACAGCTATAAGAAACTCTTTTTTTTTTACTTAATTTTAGAAATATATGTCGGTTTTGTGATATTTTAAAACATTAGAGTGTGGAACAAATAATTTTCACAGCATGTATAAATTTATTAAACTAACTTAATTTTCAAGTTATAAAAATAAAAAACTGAGTTTCACTATCGCAAGGCAATACGTAAGATCTGGTAAACATTTGGGACCAAAGACATCACTAGTTTACCAAGAAAATGTACTATTATGTATCTCATGTTTAAGTATATTTTCGATTTATTACAGTAATTAAACAAATTATAAAAGGACAAATTAATAATCTAAATTAAGTAAACTACAAGCCATTCAATTCAGCATTCTTACAAGATTCAGAGGTAAAATTTGTGTTTGGCCACCTTAAACCTTGTGGTAGATATTGTCAGAAGTGTTACTGCATGTTTTGCCATTTTTTTTGTATGTGTTCGTAACTCTCTGTCCTTAAAGGAAGATTGTGCTATCGGGAAAAACAATGAAAATGGAACGTGAACTTTTTGTTACTGCCGATAAAATACCCGAAAGAGAAGTAACTTCCACATGTTAGGAATGTAGCGTGTAAAACTATTCATAGTCAACACACCATCTCCGTTTCTTTCTCACATTTCTCGGGCTTGCGTCCAATGTAGAATCGCCTGCGGGTCACCACATGGCATGTGGCCATTAGTTGGTGGTGGTAGTGCTCTCCCCTGGGGCTCATGGTACTGTAGCTCGTGGAATTTGTTACTTAAAATGAAGAGAGAACAGCGGCGATGTCTATATCGAAAGCTAAAAGAGATTCTGCAGGCTGTAGGAAAATTCAGGAAGGGCCCGCAGGGGAATCCCCATGGGGCCTTAAGACATGCACATCATTCCATTCCGCGTAGTGTCATGGGACCATCCAAGCGGCCTACGTGCGAAAGCAATTCCCTGCCCGTGTCTCTCCTCTCAAGAGGGACTAATAGATTAATTATTCTGCCTCCTTGGTCTCAAGGTAGCGTGCTAGACTCCCGATCAAGATGGCCCGGGTTCGATTCCTGGTCGTGAAGTCAGGGGGATTTAATTCGGACCTCTTCACGGGGACTGGTTGTCTGTCCATTGTCCCAGTGGTGTCTCGCAGTGGCCCCCAGGTACTCTGACCCAGTAAACGAGGGAGTCCTGCATTGTGTGCGTGTGTTCAGTAGAGTTGTGGGTCTAGACACAATAAACCTCAGACTGCGGTGCCGAAATTAGTTTAAAAATAGATTAATTAAAGCACTTGATACGGTGAAAATGCATTTTCATTGGAGCATATAAATGATGTATAAACAGAATTTAACTACTGAAGGTAAACTTTAAAATTTCTGGACTTACACTCGGAAGTATCGGATTTCGGTAGTGTATCTTGAAATAGACCACGATTATTATTAGTGAAATAACAGTCGTGGTGACGCTCAGTAAGTATAGAGTGATTTATATAGAACTGACACATTTCTTTCTTTAATTATTCAGTTGGAAATTCATTCAATGACCCAATTTTAGCACCAAATTAAGCAGAATGTTCTGGAGTTTCGATTCCTTGTCACTAGATGCGCAGATGTTTATGTTTTATTCCTATTGTTGGCAGCACTGACCCAATTTTAGCACCAAATTAAGCAGAATGTACTGGAGTTTCGATTCCTTGTCACTAGATGCGCAGATGTTTATGTTTTATTCCTATTGTTGGCAGTACTAGATGCCCAGATGTTTATGTTCTATTCCTATTGTTGGCAGCTGTTTTCGACATTTTGTGTCAACGTGAAAATGCAGTACACATTAAATCAACGACTCTTCCTTGTGAAGCAATACTGGATTACGAATTCAATTACAGCTACTCAAAGGGCATACCAGAGAGAATTTGGTGTTCGCAATCCTCCCAAAAGAAACACAATACTGGGACTGGTAAACAAATTGGAAACAACTGGATCTCTGGTGAGTGAAAAGGGCAAGCATCGTTCATCTAGGCTTCCCACGGTTGTTGTTGACGTAAGAGCACGACTGGAGCAGTCATCCAAAATAGCATTAAGACGTTTGTCGCAGGAGACAGGGTACACCTACTCAATGTGTCAGAGAGCTGCGAAAAGTGCAGGCCTAAAACCAAGTCTCTTTGACGACCGAATAATTTCCAGGAACATGTGGCCACCGAGATCTCCGGATTTGACAACGCCGGACTTCTTTCTATGGGGTTACTTAAAAGACAGGGTTTACGCCACACGTCCCCAGACATTGGACGATCTGCAGCACAACATCACACAGGAGATTCAAGCTATTGACAACAGAGTCCTCCAACGAGTGGCCAGTAACATGTAACGACGTGTTGAGTTGTGCCTTATGCAGGATGGACGACATTTTCAACATTTGCTATAGAGGTAAATAATCTCCCAAAATTCCTCTACATTTTAGGTATAATAAGTTGTCGCTAGCACAATTCGTTTTGAAACAATTAATGAAAGAAATGTGTCAGTTTTATATAAATCACTCTGTAGTATATCCGTGTATAAGCATGTAAAGAAATAAACAACTTCTGATGGCATTGAAAGAACGCTGCGAATACTGGTACAGGGAACTTTTTGAGCACCGATTTTGTAATCTTAATCAAATCTCTCTTCCTCCCCTCCCCCAATTAAAATGACAGACTTAACATACTTACTTACAAATGGCTTTTAAGGAACCCGCAGGTTCATTGCCGTCCTCACATAAGCCCGACTTCGGTCCCTATTCTGAGCAAGATTAATCCAGTCTCTACCATCATATCCCACCTCCCTCAAATCCATTTTTATATTATCCTCCCATCTACGTCTCCACCTCCTCAAAGGTCTTTTTCCCTCCGGTCCAACTAACACTCTATGTGCATTTCTGGATTCACCCATACGTGCTACATACCCTACCCATCTCAAACGTGTGGATTGAATGTTCTTAATTTTATTATATCAGGTGAAGAATACCACACGTGCAGTTCTGTGTTGTGTAACTTCCTCCATTCTCCTGTAACTTCATCCCTCTTAGCCCCAGATATTTTCCAAAGTACCTTATTCTCAAACACCCTTAACCTCAGTTCCTCTCTCAAAGTAAGAGTCCAAATTTCACAACCATATACAAGAACCGGTAATATAACTGTTTTATAAATTCTAACTTTCAGATTTTTTGACAGCAGACTGGATGACAAAAGCTTCTCAACAGAAGATAATAGACATAAGTCACAAAATGTCTTTACAGTTTACACAAACATCCAGTATATTAAAATATCTTACTTTTCGCACAAGTAACATCGTTGGCTGTTATACCTGTTAAAACAGTCTGATCTATAGATTTCAAAAAGGCATATGACTCGGTTAAGAGAGAAGTTTTATATGATATTCTTATTGAATTTGGTATTCCCAAGAAACTAGTTCGATTAATTCAAATGTGTCTCAGTGAAAAGTACAGCAGAGTCCGTATAGGTCAGTTTCTGTCAGATGCGTTCCCAATTCACTGTGGGCTAAAGCAAGGAGATGCATTATCACCTTTACTTTTTAACTTCGCTCTAGAATATGCCATTAGGAAAGTCCAGGATAACAGAGAGGGTTTGGAATTGAACGGGTTACATCAGCTGCTTGTCTATGCGGATGACGTGAATATGTTAGGAGAAAATTCACAAACGATTAGGGGAAAACACGGGAATTTTACTGGAAGCAAGTAAAGAGATAGGTTTGGAAGTAAATCCCGAAAAGACAATGTATATGATTATGTCTCGTGACGAGAATATTGTACGAAATGGAAATATAAAAATTGGAAATTTATCTTTTGAAGACGTGGAGCAACAGTAACAAATATAAATGATACTCGGGAGGAAATTAAACACAAAAAGGCCTGTTATTATTCGGTTGAGAAGCTTTTATCATCCAGTCTGCTGTCAAAAAATGTGAAAGTTAGAATTTATAAAACAGTTATATTACCGGTTGTTCTTTATGGTTGTGAAACTTGGACTCTCACTTTGAGAGAGGAACATAGGTTAAGGGTGTTTGAGAATAAGGTGCTTAGGAAAATATTTGGGGCTAAGAGGGATGAAGTTACAGGAGAATGGAGAAAGTTACACAACACAGAACTGCACGCATTGTATTCTTCACCTAACATAATAAGGAACATTAAATCCAGACGTTTGAGATGGGCAGGGCATGTAGCACGTATGGGCGAATCCAGAAATGCATATAGAGTGTTAGTTGGGAGGCCGGAGGGAAAAGGACCTTTAGGGAGGCCGAGACGTAGATGGAAATATAATATTAAAATGGATTTGAGGGAGGTGGGATATGATGATAGAGAATGGATTAATCTTGCTCAGTATAGGGACCAATGGCGGGCTTATGTGAGGGCGGCAATGAACCTCCGGGTTCCTTAAAAGCCAGTAAGTAAGTATTTTATCCCTGCATGAAAAATAATACATGTGTTGTTAATATATGAAAATAGGCACAACATTTAAATGTAAATATAAGAAGCTCTGAGAAGGAAAGGTGCTGTGGACCAATCATCCACATTTCTGAAACTCAACGATTAAAGAAACCTCAACAAACAAAAGATAATGAGTTGAGTTGTGGAAAAGAGCAAAAGAAGAACAAATGAAATTGCAAATTAGATAAAGAAAATGAGGCTGGATTGGCCAGTCTCTTGTCTATTGAGAATGAAGCTCTACAAATTTTCTTACCCTTATAGCCTAGTCATAAATATAATCAGGAAACTCCTGCGCAGGTTTTTTTTTTTTCAAACTAACATCTCCTTTGTTCAAATTATTTTAGCCACTTTAATCATTGCCCTTTTAGAAACTCTCTTACATTAAAATACATAGGAGCACGAGATCTTTCCCACGCCTCTAAATAGCTGGTTGCATTATACAGGGACATCATTTTATTTTTACTAACATTTTTAATATTAACTTGCCTATACCTCTGGATCAACGCCGTTTGCTACCCTCTTCCACTACTGGAGTTCGATGATACTGGCGTAATATACAAACAAATCACTTTACTAGGTATAGGAGGGAAGTAAAGTAGTTCATCCATTTACGTAAACTAGGAAATATTGCGCTTTTGAGTTTGATCATTTTCATTAGGTTTTTGTTTAATCAAAATACAGTACAGTATTAATAATGAGTGTTTTTACTCACGAACTGAGTTATCCATGTGGACGTATTCATTATGCAGTGTATATTATACTGCCTACAGCACTTTA
Organism: Periplaneta americana; assembly: GCF_040183065.1. Taxonomy (NCBI): domain Eukaryota; kingdom Metazoa; phylum Arthropoda; class Insecta; order Blattodea; family Blattidae; genus Periplaneta; species Periplaneta americana. The sequence continues at coordinate 207,484,998 of NC_091117.1, read as the reverse complement.
GCGTACAATATAGAGAATAAAGTTAAATTGAAAAATAATCATAATATGGATATTTAAACACATTTTTGAAAATGGTGGCCGTTCATTTCGATACAGGCTTCAGTACTTTTGTGCATATTATCGCACTATAGACTATTGCATCTATTTCCAATTACCAGTTTCGTCCTTCGTACTAGTAACTCATGTTGAAATAATTCTGTACCTACTCTATAAAAGTGTGCCTTACGTACTGTGAATTCAATCTTCACTTCTGCCCAATTCGAAAAGATAAAATTACTCAGACATGCTATCTACTGTCTGTCCAAGTGGTTATGTCGCAGGATCATAGAAAGGGGGAAACTCACGTGACAGTTAATTACTTAACGAGGCCCTTTTATTTTAAACAGTTGTATAATATTACTTAGACGTCCAATTAATTCCTAACAGAAATTAATGTTTCCAGAAAAGAGCTAAGAAAGCCCAGCCACTAGTCTTTACAGTGGAGCGAGCAGAACCAGATGGGGAAAATCGGGATACGACGTAGGTAAACGGACGATGGTACATGTGCGAAAATATTATTCAATATTGGAAGTTTTCGTCACTGGAAAACGCGAACATATTTCTGGAACGTACTATACTCAGTAACTCAGTGCTGTTTACTATATGCAACCTTGGTTCTGTGTGGAGGACAGTTGGAACTTCGCTAGTAAAAGGGGTGTGAGTGAAGTACATTAAAAAATTCAGGTACAATAAAAATTGAAGTAAAAATAAAATGATGTCCCTGTATTTATTCACCTTTCTCTTCCTGAAGGTGATTTAAAGTTGATTTCAGTTTGTGGAGCTTAATAGGTCGTTCCATTGCTACAATAGGACATAATATTGAATCAATTTTTCTATAATACAAGGTGGTGCATAAGTAAATATACAGTAGGCCTAATACAATATAGTTTTATTAAGTACAAAAATGCTGATTACATCGATAACTAGGTGAATCGTAAGCATTGTCATTAATTTCAGGAGGTTATTCTTTGAGACATTTCAAACAAAGTTTAATACAATTTTGCTGTTTTTGTTTCCTTTTCGAGATAAAAATTGTTTTATATGAAATATTTCATATCGTGTTTCCTGAAAGTCATTGATTGAATTCCCAATATTCTCAGTCAATTTAAGATAGCAGTGTATCATGATAGTAAATGATTGAAAGAATTTTAGTTTTATCCTTTAAATGTGCAGAAATTTGATCCGAACAAATGTAATATTGTAAAATTCCTTTGCATAACTTATATTTTATTGGATTATTTTACGACGCTGTATCAACATCTCGGTTATTTAGCGTCTGAATGAAATGAAGGTGATAATGCCGGTGACGAGTCCGGGGTCCAGCACCGAAAGTTAGCCAGCATTTGCTCGTATTGGGTTGAGGGAAATCCCCGGAAAAAACTTCAACCAGGTAACTTGCCCCGACCGGGATTCGAACCCGGGCCACCTGGTTTCGCGGCCAGGCGCGCTGACCGTTACTCCACAGGTGTGGACCCTTTGCATAACGATGTGGGTTTTTCTCCGAGTAGACCTCCTTCCATTTTCCTCTATCATTTCAAAAATTCTCTCCTTTATTCATTTAATTTATCATCTGCAATAATCAAAAATAGGCTGGGTGAAATCTTGGCGGTTGTAAGAGTTTCCGATGCTCATCTAGGAAGAGGGTTATTCGAGTTTAAGGTGAAGTTCCGTTTAGAAACCTTTTGGGCATGATTGAATTGCGCTCTGAGTTATCAAGGGTAGTAGTAGAATTCCGACTCTATGCAAGAAATATTTTTGTTCCCATTTTGCAGAACTTAGAACTATCTGTAACTTACTGTATGAATTACTATTGAAACTGTATGCTTATAAACATGAAATATACAGAGTGTTGCAAAACGATACCGACAGTATTATAATCATGAATGTTTTCTTACTTGGTTATTTAACGACGCTATATCAACTACTGGGTTCTTTAGCGTCGATGGAATGAGTGATAGCGAGATGATATTTGGCGAAATGAGGCCGAGGATTCGCCGTAGATTACCTGAAATTCGCCTTACGGTTGAGGAAGACCAACCAGATAATCAGCCCAAGCTGGAATCGAACTCACGCCCAAGCGTAACTCCGGATCAACAGGCAAACTCGCTACCGTCTGTGCTACGCCGATGGCTACGAATGATATTACATACTTACGGCTTTTATAGAATCCTGAGGTTCATTGCCGCCCTCACATAACCCCCCCCCCAATCGGTCCCTATCCTGAGCAAGATTAATCCAGTCTCTACCAATATATCCCAACTCCCTCAAAATGAATACTTTTTATATTATTCTTCTATCTACGTCTCTGCCTCCTCGAAGGTCTTTTTCCTTTCGACCTCCCAACTAACACTGTACATACATTTCTGGATTCGCCCATACGTGCTACATGCCCTGCCTATCTCAAACGTCTGGATTTAATGTTCCTAATTATGTCAGATGAAGAATACAATGCGTGCAGTTCTGCGTTTTGTAACTTTCTGTATTCTTCTGTAACGCCATCCTTCTTAGCCTCAAATATTTTCCTAAGCACCTTATTCTCAAACACCCTTAACCTCTGGTTCCCCCTCAATGTGGGAGTCCAAGCTTCAAAACCATACAGAACAACCAGTAATATAACTGTTTTATAAATTCCAACTTTCACATTTTTTGAGAGCAGACTGGATGACAAAAACTTCTCAACCGAATAATAACAGGCATTTCCCATTTCTATTCTGCGTTTAATTTCCTCCCGAGTGTCAATTTTGTTACTGTTGCTCCAAGATATTTGTACTTTTCCACCTTTTCAAAGGATAAATTTCCAATTTTTATATTTCCATTTCGTACTATGTTTTGATCACGAGACATGATCAGATATACCTTATTTTATTTCAAGGAGTGCAGTTCGGTGGCTTATTTGAACACCGAACTGCACTCCTTGAAATAAAATAAGGTATACTTGGGGTGCTATTTATAGACATTTCGCAGCACGCGCTACGAGCGTACTAAGCTAGCCCCGGCTATCCACTGGTTACTAGTACAGAATTCAAATCATATCCTATCGCTAACACTGGTTTATGAATACGAAAAACGCTGATAATCCACCGGAAGCCCGCGCTAAAAATGTCTATGAATACGGCCCTTGGTCTTTAAGGGATTTACTTCCAAACGTACTATCTCTTTACTTACTTCAAGTAAAATTTCCGTGTTTTCCCTAATCGTTTGTAGAGATTTTCTCCTAACATATTCACGTCATCCGCATAGACAAGCAGCTGATGTAACTCGTTCAGTTCCAAACTCTCTCTGGCATATTCTAGAGCAGACGTCTCAATAGGGCCTTCTCAGAGCACTTCCTCCTCTTTCTCTTTTTCAATGTAAGAGTGGAACAAGATGTAGGAGCAGTTCGTGTATCTCCGGATGACGTCATTGACCGCGACGTTTGAATAGACATCTGCAACCGCTACGATGTAACAGTCAGTCTTTGTGTCCATCTCCGAGGAAAGAATGTTCTTATTACCGCAAATGTATGAAAAAATAAAAGCTTTCATAGGGAAAGCGAAATTGTGGGAGACGCAAGTTTCAGTGGGTAACTGGTACCACTTTATTAATCTAAAATTGTTACATGATTTGAATCAAGACCAGTGTAACAAATATAATGAAATACTGAAGGACTTGAGAAAAGAACTTCAGATCAGATTTAAGATTTGAATAGTTCTAATTTAAAATAATTGCTTGTGAATTTCTAAGATGTTTAGGTTATTTTTAATTATTGAAAACATTACGAAATATATTATTTAACTATTATTGTAATTAATATATTAATATTAGCGTAACGTAAGAATACTTACTTTAACAACCAACAAGTTTAATTGTAATTATATTATTATTATTATTTATTTGAATTTTATTTTATTAAATATAGTGTAAATTAAAAAAAATAGCGATACCAAAAACCTTCATTAGAAATGAAATATTGTTATTGTTTGGTCAACTGTCCGAAGACAGGTCTGAACCTCACAAGTGATACCAACAAGGCACCACTTATGAGTCAACTAGGCCAGGAGATAATGGAGTAAGGTGGCCAGTTCCTTGTGCTTAAATAATTACGTAACATGTATGGTTCTTCATGCTTCAGATGTCTTCTTTTTACTCATTGATAGTATATAATTAGAAAATAAATGTATTATTATTATTATTATTATTATTATTATTGTTACTGCAATCTACTTAAGAAATTCCTTCCGAAAACAACCGTCTATTGTGCCAGTACAACTCAAAAGTGCAGCTTTGTGGCATTTCTCCCGCGACAGTTACAACTTAGCTCGCTCATGCGTGTGACATGAATCAGCGATCGGCTATCTTCGGGTACTGCGCTTATCTCTTCAGCTGACTATGTTATGTATACTTGCTCCCTGTGACAACCTTTATGCGTTGGCCTTGAGACGCCTGTTCTAGAGCAAAGTTAAAAAGTAAAGGTGATAGTGCATCTCCTTGCTTTAGCTCCCAGTGAATTGAAAAGCATCTGACAGAAACTGGCCTGTACGGACTCAGCTGTACGTTTCACTGAGACACATTTTAATTACGAGTAATAAAACTGGAAGGAGAACAGCAAACAAAAATCGGTGTACTCTGAGGAAGCATTCTCCATAGCTGCTTCTTTCGATACCAATGTGAAGAACTTGAGGTGTGTCGGATATCCAACCCCTGCTGTCCAGAGGTGCTGAATGTTGCGCCACGCGCGACCGTCGTCGCAAGCTGTTCACCCCTAATTCTTCAATCCCCGTCCGTTCGCATTCATTTGCAGACAGCGAGCACCGTGGGACAGGCATAAAGCAGATTATGTTTGCTGACGCACGGTCAGCAACCTGATTGGATCTCGGCTGCTGATTGAGCAGTCAACTTACAGAGGTCGTAGCACGTAACATCATTGTTATCTGCTACAGGGTGTAATATCAGACCGTGATTGAGGAATAACCTGCCTTCAGCCGGAAAGACGCGTCTGTAAGCCTATTAAACTAATTAGATAAGTACAACGTATGGTCCGCCGAGTAGTTTACATCAACACTGCGCAAACTTTGTTACGACCAACGACGCAGCTACCGAAGCGCTATCTGCAAACAGTAATTACAGCTTCCATCTTCCCATATTACGGCTAAGACTTTATGATAGTGTCTTCGAGAAGCATTGAGTGTCTCCTTGCTGTAGAGCTTTAATGATTTCAGTGTCAAAAGAACTCTTTACATTCTCTACAACAGCGTTTCTCAAACTTTTTTGAAGTGGGGACCACTTTTTTAAGTCATAACAGTTCCGCGGACCACCTTACTCTTGTTCCCTTCGAAAGCAAATTTATCATTTTTGTAGCACATTTTAATACCAGTATACTTATATTTTAAAATAGAATTAATTAATTATAATACTTTTGTAATTTTATTTTTCGTAGCCAATCACTAGTAACTTATAACAAATTCTGTGTATTGTTGATTCATCGCTTGCCTGTTAGCAGTTAGTTGTTTGAAATCCTTCTTATGTGGTACACGCTAGTAGTTGTCCATGTCTCTGTTAAATAGTACCCATTATAAATAATGGAAAACTGGCTTCGATCCGGATCTTTGAAAAGAAAGGAACAGGATGATACGCTTCCTTTAGGCAGAGCTAATAGTTCAGAAGCTGTGTGTGAAGAAATATATTAATTATAGTGCCATTGAAGAAATATCTAGTCCTAGTGGTAGCTATTCAAAGAAAAAAAATATTTTCGTAAATATGACAAGAGTTATTTGGAGCTTGGATTTACTTGGTGTTGCAATGAACGTGAACCAAAACCTCGGTGCGTTGTTTGTTACGAAGTGCTTTCAAACGAGTGTATGAAACCCGCGAAATTGAAACGGCACTAAGAGACGAAACACGCAAGTGGAAGAAGTAAACCTGTCGGATTTTAAAATAGGCGGAGTCGAAAATTTCTTATATCGTCATCTGGAAAAACAAATAAAAAAATAATAATGCAGAAACATGCCCGATTTTCAACAAGTAAAGATGCAATTTGGCACGTTCTATTATTCATGCTATTATTGGTGTACGACGTACAGTACGTGCCCATTTCAATGTGCATACTGGGTGTTGGCAGAACTATTGAGAAACTCATCAATACATGAAAAGGTTCCTCTGTTACTTTGGTCCTCTGTTGTGAATTCGGGTGGTCCCTGGCTGGGTTACAGGCTCGGCGCCAGATATGCAGGAGAAGATGGCGAGAAACGCCACGTTCATAGTGCTTTAAATCCCTCTTTTGTTGCTAAGAGTAGAGTGGGAAGTGGGTAGACGGGTAGGGTAAGAAATTTCATAAAATATTAGTATTGGGAGAAAAAGTGAAAGGCGATTGCCATGTGTCATTTCCAAACTCTGAGATTTCCAGCTACAGTGTGACACGCAATTCGTTTGGATTTTATTTTTTCTTCTGTCTTTTTTGAAGGACCACAAGGGCAGAACTCGAAGACCACAGGTGGTCCGCGGGCCATAGTTTGAGAAACGCTGCTCTAGAACAATATTTCAGAACGTCTCTTTGGACTCTTTTTTATTAGATCTTCCATTGGATTTTGTTTCAGTCTGTTTCCACTCTCTCTTTGGAGAAAGTATAGTTATGCTTCAAAAATATTTTTCGAAATTTTTGTGGAAATACACATTTTAGCATGATTTTTGACCTGCCTTCTGCCTTTGTGTCTGTTCGTCTGTTTGTGGATAACGATTTCTCAACTATAGGAAGAATTTGTTTACATCCAATATCTACTATTATCTGTGCATTTCGAACTGGCGGATCAAGGTCAAGTACAAACGTACAGGCATCTTCCCGATGCCCCGAATATACTACAACCATACTCCAAAAACATAAATTTTCAAGAGAAACAAAAAAACTATCTGGCATGGGTGTTGTTGACACTTCAAGCATTTCTTAAGGTGTTGTAGAAACTTGGGAAAACTGAAGTCTTATAAAAACAGATGTGTAAATGTAGGTAACTGTGGGCAGTGATTATTTTAAGAAAAAATACTCTGTTATAGCTGAAGTGTGCCTCTCCTTTAGTCTATTATATCCTGCTTCTTCTCATTTCGTTGCTTACGTTTCTTCCATTGAGTTACTTCTGCACCTAAAAACCGTAACTAATACAATTCAACGTGCTGAAGTATTTTTCTCTGACAAGCAAACATTCTGATGGGGGCAGATAAAAAAGTTAAATTTCTTTCTTCCACCATGTTAATAATGTCAAAAGAAGTACTTATAAACATTTTGTACACGACCGCAATTGTGAGGCCGTCCAGAAAGTGATTTTCCATGAGGCCGTGTACAGAAAAAAAATCACAATTGCATGGAAAGATTTATTGAAACAGATACAGCAATTGTTGCGCTTTTTGTCAACATATCCCCCACTGGAAGTGAGACATTTGTCACACCATGGGTTCAGTTTTTGTATCCTTGTGTCGTAGAAGTCAGCTGCCTGGGATCGGAACCAGCGTTTGACAGCCGTCTGCACCTCTCTGTTGATCCAGTGATATGGCAAATGTTTCAATTCCGGTGGGGAATATTTTAAAAAATAGCTCAATAATTGGTGTGTCTGTTTCAATAAAGTTTTTCAATTAAATTGTGTCTTCTTTCTGTTAACGGCCCCTGGCGAACTTATTTTTACGGCCCTCGTAATTGCGTTCGAGTGGCCAAAATTTGTATAAGCACTTCTTTTGACTTTATTATTATTAACATGGTGGAAGAAAAAAAAATTTTTTTCTCTGCCCCCATCAGAATGTTTGCTTCTGAGATGTTTTTTGCCGCGTACGTAAGGAGCAGTACTGCCAATCTATTAAAGCTTAAAACTGTATGAATAAATGTTTCAAGATGTGAATGGGATATTTGTAAATCCTATCATCGTCCTGGCTGGACAATGGTTGTTTTCACAAAAAATATATTTGGACTATGGTTGTTTTATGAAAACCATTGAAAATTACCACTCCTATATAATAGACCTATAGATCTATGGTGTTTTTTCCCCCTAATAACTAATTCCACATTCAAATATAAAACAGAAATAATTCTCCTTAAAATATATGACTGGTTTACAACCAATAAACTAGCATTAAACATTAATAAAACTAACATAATTCAATTTAAAACCACTTCAAATTTAATCTCTGAAACAATGGACACAACTATCAACAATGTACCTCTACTAGAAACATCAACAACCAAATTTCTTGGTTTGCATATTAATAATACAATACTGTAAATTGGAAAAATCATATCAAAGAAATAACCCCCAAACTTAGCTCAGCATGCTTCGCAATTAGGTCGTTACAACAATTTCTAAAAAGCAGTATCTTAAAGACAATATATTTTGCCTATTTTCGTTCCATTATGTCCTACGGAATAATATTTTGGGGAAATTCTGCAGATAGTAAAAATATATTCTTATTACAAAAAAGAGCCAATAGAATAATAGTTGGAGCAAAGGCTAGAGAATCATGTAGATTATTTTTAAAAAAATTAGAGATTTTAACCTTAACAAATCAATACATATACTCTATAGTAAATTTCCTCTTGTGTAATAAAGAAAATTTTCCAACTAATTTAGCCATACATAGTATAAATACCCACAGAAAGACTGATTTTCATACGCCATAATCAAATTTATCATGCTATCAAAGGGGAGTACGTTACATGGCGATAAAAATGTTCAATAGTCTTCCTGAAGACATTAAGAATCATAGCCAAAACCCTGCATTATTTAAGGTAAAACTAAAAAATTATTTAATACCTCACACTTTCTATTCTGTAGATGAATTCTTGACATTTCACAGTACTGTGTAAATATTTTAATACTATTAAATGGTAAACATATTACATTGTATAAAATATTATTGTTATTAAGGTATTAATTCTGTACATATTTCATATTTGCATTTTATATGTATTGCATTTTATTGTTAAACGTAAGAATTGGACATGTTCTTTATTCTATGCTATAAAGCAAATGTAAGAATATTATGGAACGAATAAATCTATCTATCTTCAATAGATGGCCGCTGCAATATGCGCACCATATTATGCTTAATATCTCAAATTTGCATTTTTGGACTGTGGTTTTTTAAATATCTTCTATTGTACTTTTTTATGACGCATGATTCATGAAAAAATGACCCGGTTTTAGAATTAGAAATTCTGGTCGCCCTAATTATACTGAATGTCTGTACAGATATTCGGTTTTAGATCTAATGTCTACTCGTACAATAGCGGTACTAGTTGGACAGAGAAAGTATGTCGAAATATGATGGCAACGACTGAAGTGTTAAAACGAGTAGAAATCCACACAGCATCTCCTGCTCGGCGTAACAAGGCAGTTGCCTCGTAATTATGCAGTTTGTTGACTCGTGCTCTTCCCGTCCAAGGTCAACTACTCTAATGGAATCTATTTCCGTGACTCATTCCCAGTACGAGGCTTGCTCATAATATTCTCTTTTTGCCGGGATCACATTTTTACTCGATTTGCTCCATCTGTAAAGACCAGCACTACCTTCATGGTACAGACATGTATGATTATCTTAAACGTCATTTTGGGTTAACAATTTATATATGTAGAAGGGTTTTTATTATACACTTAGCCGGCATTTTGACAACACGACATACATAAACGTAAACATTTTTCCATTTTATTTATTGTATTCCATAGATCTTCGAAATGGAAATATAAAAATTGGAAATTTATCTTTTGAAGAGGTGGAGAAGTTCAAATATCTTGGAGCAACAGTAACAAATATAAATGATACTCGGGAGGAAATTAAACACAGAATAAATATGGGAAATGCCTGTTATTATTCGGTTGAGAAGCTTTTATCATCCAGTCTGCTGTCAAAAAATCTGAAAGTTAGAATTTATAAAACAGTTATGTTACCGGTTGTTCTTTATGGTTGTGAAACTTGGACTCTCACTTTGAGACAGGAACATAGGTTAAGGGTGTTTGAGAATAAGGTCCTTAGGAAAATATTTGGGGCTAAGAGGGATGAAGTTATAGGAGAATGGAGAAAGTTACACAATACAGAACTGCACGCATTGTATTCTTCACCTGACATAATTAGGAACATTAAATCCAGACGTTTGAGATGGGCAGGGCATGTAGTACGTATGGGCGAATCCAGAAATGCATATGGAGTGTTAGTTGGGAGGCGGGAGGGAAAAATATCTTTAGGGAGGCCGAGACGTAGATGGGAAGATAATATTAAAATGGATTTGAGGGAGGTAGGATATGATGATAGAGAATGGATTAATCTTGCTCAGGATAGGGACCAATGGCGGGCTTATGTGAGGGCGGCAATGAACCTCCGGGTTCCTTAAAAGCCAGTAAGTAAGTAAGTATTCCATAGATCTTACATCAGTGTTGTAGCTTTGAGGTTTGGAGCAAGTCAAAAGTTATAAAATATTATGATACATAGTAAACAGATTAATTCAATTTACAAGCATAAACAATTAATCAGCTGAGTATGAGGTATGAGTATGGAGACATTTTGTTAATTCTGTTCTGAAATTTTTCTCTTGGCCCTTTGAAGCTAAGGGGAGACAAAGGTTTAAATACATTGACCCCACAATTTTTTAGCTATCCATCTGAAATTTGGTACAGGTGTTTACAATGACTGATTCTATTATGATACAATACCTTACCATGTCAGGAAGCCAAATTACGAACCCACCTAACCTAACCTGATATCACAAAATATAAGGAACATTCTCTCATGATCTATTAAAGATGTGGTTCTGAAAATTTGTGCACATTTGCTCAACAATATATGTAACAAATCCCTGCAGACAAAATTTTAAGACTTCAATTGTTTTTTTAATAAATTTTATTAGTATTTTTTAAGAAAAAAATACCATTGCTTTGCCAAATTAAAGTTTTTTAAATATTCACCTAAGAACAAAGTTTCTGCAGGAAAACTTGCGTTATGCAATAATAAAGGCGTGCGCAAAATTTCATTACTTTATCTGAAATAGTTTCTAAGAAAATGTTCCTTATTTATTGAAAATTGGGTATTGCGGATAAAGTTTGAATATACATGCCACATGATTTTTTTTACCTGTTGTGGCCCACAAAAACTACAACAGGCACTGGTTATAGCACACGAAAGATAAATCAATTTTTCTAAATCCTGAAGAAAAATCATTTTAAAAAATCAAAGAAACTGAATATGCCTAACTAGTACACAGAGAAGGGGCGTGGCACTTAACAAGTCATGGCTCTTTAAATTTTAAGACCCATTTAGGGTTGGGCCGTAAAATTTTGTAGAGAGATTCCCAACAATATGTAATATTTTTAGAGTAGTTTTTGGAAAATGTGATTTTTGGTCAGTTTGGAACTACATCTTCCCTTAAGATAATGATAGGCAGTGCATTGAAGACCGTAAGCCTTGAAAGATGAACACTGAACTCTTTTTTACGAAAAAGATAGTACGAAGCCTCCTTATTAACTTAGTACTTAAACAAAGTACGAAATCGGGTTCAATTCCCGGAGTTGAGTGGAGTGATATTTGTTGTGGACAGGATTGGAGATTTAAGGGCGGTGTTCTCCCGTTTCCCTTCACAAATTTCATTCCACCAACAGACTTCATTTTACGTCATTTTGGTCTTAATTTCATATTTTGTAATGTAGCACAAGGTAACATAATAACTTATGCGAGATTAAGGGGCATAGTGCAGTGTTCGCTTTAACTGGATTTCCATTGAAACTATTAATTTGATTAAATGGTATTTTCAATATACGGGTATATCTGCACTGATGCTATTTTTATAATAAATTTTTATGTTTTATAGATCTTGAGAAGGCTTTTGATAGATTGGAACTTAAAGATGTTTTAAATATTTTAGAAGAGCATAATGTACCGAATGGACTGATTTTATTGATTAACGATATTTTTACATGTAATTTTAATAGAATAAAGGTGGAGGGAATAATATCTGAAAAGATACCGGTTAAAAGAGGGGTTCGGCAAGGAGACTCTCTTAGTCCATTATTATTTAATTTGGTTAATTGATTAAATGGCGATCTTACTCGTGTTAATTATGTAAGCATGTGCGGCTTACAGCTGTTTCGGTGCTATTCACACCATCTTCAGAGCCTACTAGATCTCGGCGCTATCTCAACTTCGCTGCCTATTGTGTGGGTGCGTTCGGTGTGATGAAGAGTTGTGTCAAATAGTGTGTGTGTTCTGAAATTGGTCTGCGTGTTGAGAATTTGACGGGGGTGTGTTTTAATGTGTCTGTATATTTCATATTGTTCTAGTGTGTTGAGTTTTTGGTTTTTGGGTTGTATGTGTAGGATTTCCATGTCTGTATTTATGTTATTGTATGTGTGGTTAGCATTAGTTATGTGTTCGGCATATGTAGATGTATTGTGTCCTCTGGTTATTGCTTTAATGTGTTCTTTGTATCTAGTTTGGAATGATCTGCCTGTCTGTTCAATGTAGAAACTGTCGCAACTATTGTATGTGAGTTTGTATACGCCTGTATGGTTGTATTTATTTGTTTGTGTTGTTTGTGTGTTGAGATGTCTTTGTAGTGTGTTTTCCGTTCTATATGCTATGTTGTATTTCTGTCTTCTGAATGAGGATGCGATCTTGTGTGTGTTTTTGTTTTCATATGTTAGTGTGATGTATTTCTTGTGTTCTTGGGTTTGTGTTGTGTTTTGTGTGTTTTTGTGTTTGTTGAGTTTTTGTTTTATCTTCCTTATGATGTTGTCTATTATGTTTAGATTGTAACCATTTTCTTGTGCTATGTATTTGGTTGTTGCATAATTAACACGAGTAAGATCGCCATTTAATCAATTATTTATATTCAAGTGTTAAAAGTAGTATATGAAAGATTCAACATGTATTTAATTTAGTAATGAATGAGATTATGAAGGAAATTAAATTTAAGGATGGATACAAAATGGGAAATAAAGCTCTTAATATCTTGTGCTATGCTGACGATGTTGTTCTAATGGCAGATACGGAAGATGATCTACAAAGATTACTGTATGGATTCTATGTAGGATGTATAAAGTATAACATGAAAATATCATTAACAAAAACAATGACCATAAGCAAATTCCCCCTAAGATGTAAACTGGAAATAGAGAGAACAATAATAGAACAGGTAATGTCAATAAAATACCTGGGTGTTGAGATATCTGCTTGGGGGGCATTGCAAAATGAAGTTATGCACCAAGCAAATAAAGCAGCAAGTATTGCAGGATGCATGAATGATATTATATGGAACAACAAATACTTAAATAAAGCAACCAAGGTAAGAATCTATAAAGCTGTAATTCGCCTAATATCAACCTATGCCTGTGAAGCACGAGCGGATACTTAAAAAAAAAAATAAAATGATTCTGGAAATAAACGAAATGAGTGTATTAAGGAAAATTATGCAGAAAACAAGAAGAGATAAAGTAAGAAGTGAAGAAATTAGAATGCAGCTAAACATCCAAGCAATAGGTGATTGGGTAAATAGAAGAAGAAAGGATTGGAATCATCACGTACCAGACAAAACTGTACGCATAGTAAGGGATAATCTACCAGTATAGTGAGGGTCACATAACAGTTCCTAAACAGCAAATATTGCCGTCTTGTCAGTGTTGCCAACTGTTACCAGATATCACACGATCCTTCATACTAAATGACTTATTTACTTACTGTACTTTATGTTGGAAGGTTATTCTAAATAATTCAATAATTTGTAACATATTTTCGTAGAAAGAGGTCAACATGTCAAGTATTTTGTCTGGCAGTACGAAATTCTTTGGTTTTACTAAACAATTAACTCACAAGACCTAACCTAAAAATATATTTTGTTTCACCATACCGGTATGAAATTATTAGTACTAACTCCGAAAACTTATCTGACTATAGTCTTGAATTATAACCACAATGCAACACATAAAATAACTATTATGTATTAATATTAATACTGCTATTAATTAATTATTAGTATGTTCAGATTTCACTAGCTTCCAGTAACAGGCTCAGAAATCTAGTACAATTTCAATTTCATGGAACTCCAGTACCTACAAATATTGTCGATATTTGTCTCAGCTGCCAACATACCAGTTACAAAATCACTACCATTTGTAGTATTTGTCAGTATCGAAATTCGAAATGAAGTTGGCAAAAGAAAATTCAACCTGCAAACTAGGAAATCATCACAATCCACTAGCATATGTAGTAATGGGGGAAAAATAGGTTTCACCCTTAGTGTATGAAGTAAGCTGACCCGGACTACAGATGGAAAGAGGTCGCTTGGAAGACCAAAGAAAAGATGGAAAGACTGCTAATCTCTGGAAAGAACAGGCCGTAGGGCTATACAATGAGTAGAAGAAGAAGAGTAGGCTATATCTGTATTTTATGTGTATATAAAAAGTGTCTGTATGAATTTCAAGGGTGGAAAAGAACTAACGGTATAAATTCCATTTCATTTCGACTGCTGATTTAGTTACAAAGGACGATTTGTCTTCTGTCAAATTTTGGATTCTGTGACGACTTACAACGCCAATTGTCGTGATTAGTAGAAGAAAATTATAGATATTTACAGTTCATGAATATGTAGTCTGCTTGACGTAATTCTTTAGACAACACAGGGCAACAAATGATGAGAAATGAAGAGTCATTTCTTATGGAAGCGTGATACCTATAAATCTAACTTGTTTTCTGGAAATTGAACCTGGAATTTAAGAAACATGTGCTGCAGCGGTGATTTGCAGTGCAAATGAAACTTACAAAGTTGTGAACAGAGTCCATTCATACCACAGCATCGCCCTAACGATTCCCTGATTATAGAGATTCAAAAATCAATTTCTGCTCCCCCTGCTAAGTGCTTCCAAAGACACGCCCTTCGCATTCAAACGCCATAAATCATCCAGCGTGGATGAGCTATCCCCTCGTGAGGCAGGGCTCCCTCCGGCGGATATGGGTGGGATCGTGAACGTTGCCTACCGGTCGGAATATAGAGTAAGTGCCATCTGTCACAAACCGAGACTGCGCCAGTGCCCATCTTCGTGTCCGCGACGGTTTACGGCTCTTTGACAACACATCCCTTTATCTCTACAATGCAAACATTTTCGTTGTGGCACAGAATTGGATTGGCTCTATTTATTTAATTCCGTACTTTCCACTATTCTCCAGCGTTGCGTTTAAATATGAATTAAAACTTTCCGGGCCGTATTCATAGACATTCTTAAGGCTGGTTCACAATAAACCGGAAACGAGAATCGGAACGAAAACGAAAACGGTAAAATTGTTAAAATGTATACATTTAAATGTGAGCATTCACAATTAACGAAAAGCTTGTCGAAGCCCGGGATCGGGAACGGAGAGTCGGCGAAGTTTCAACTTTGGCGTTCACGTTTCCGATCACAGCCCACTAGATTCATTCTATTGCCATCTAAAAGCTATTTTGTTGTCGTATATTTTGTAGCAAGAAGACCGTGACATAATCTATGCATTATTTTGTTCTGTGCTGTGCATCATGGAGCCAAGTTTTATTTGATGAGATTCTAATATTGAGTGTTGAGGAAAATCCTCACGTTTACGATAAGCCTCGTATAAAGATGAGAAAATGAAGGAGAATACGTGGCTTTCAATAGCTGCATCTTTGAACACCGATCGTAAGTGAATCATATTTTATTACTGTATTGGTTGTATTACACACTACATATTCATGCTTCAATTCAATAACTACTGTTGTGTTCATTTTTGTTCTATTACAAATGTTTCTTCTCTAATTATTTTACGTTATGGTAGACTTAAAATAGGTTGTGATAATAAAGATGCATGGGCATATTTATAGTACCGTATCTAATGAAATGTTTCAGTTGAAATTTCGAAGTTGGTTAACCTGTGTTTATGTTGGCTGCCTTGTACTCATGAGAGAACGCCATTGGTAAATTATACACAAATAACATCAGAATGCGTAATATCGACTTTACATATCGTCATTGACATACATATCGATATGCATAGTCGTCTACGTTCTCGGTTTATTGCGAATCAAAAATTTTCATATTCACGTCCTCTGCTTCTCGTTTTCATTCTGGTTCTCGTTCCCGGTTTATTGTGAACCAGCCTTTAGCGCGGGCTTCCGGTGGATGATCAGCGAACTAACGTTTTTCGTATTCATAAACCAGTGTTAGCGATACGATATGATATGAATCCTGTACAAGTAAACAGTCGATAGTCGGGGCTAGTTTAGCACGCTCGTAGCGCGGGCTAGTGAAATGTCTATGAATAGCACCCTCCAAGTGGGTAATGCTTATTATTTATTTAACCCTCCAGTACTCGCGTGGTATACATTTGTAATCCACTGCTGTTTATTACGTCATCACATCTTGGCTTTCAATGCTGATGGCGTGAAATTTTCAGTACCTTCCTGTTACAGCTTAGCCCTGACGTCTGGAGTGTTTGTATGTAATTGTAACTTTTTTCTATGTATCAATATATTATATGTTTTTAGAGTGGATTACAAATGTATTCTCAACACACAACTCAATTTCAAAACACATACACTCTTTGACTCTACACTACGAACGCACCCACACAGGAAACAAGAGGCGCCAAGACCAACAACGACCAGTTCCGAAGATGACCGAAAATAGGTCGAAACATGTTAACAAGGTACGTTAATAATATTTAACATAAAAAAGTTCTTTTCATACATATTCCGAAGATTATAAATTACTTCATTATGTAAAAAGTTTTTTTTTTTTTCAATCTAATGATCATGCCCAGATATCTATGCATCTATTTCGGGACTAGAAAGAAGTTTATTTTACAAGCAATGCTGGACGAGGGGATTGACTGCTACGAAGATCACTCCAAAAGTAAGCGACCGTGGCTGATGACGCAGCAGTTTGAAAAATGGGACTTATCTGAAAAACCATAAGGCATAAATCGAAAATTCTTATATCAAATTAAAGAGGAGAAAATTCTCTATTAAAATAGTTATATTTTGAAAATTCTAATTTTTCATCATTTTTTGCGTTTTGTAGTTTAAGCCAGTAGTGTCAGAGTTGTAAGCTCCAATACCGGTTGTGGAGCTAGATCGGAGCTTGAACTTGCTTATGTCTGTGGAAACAGCGGAGCACGCAACCAGTCTAGTGGAGCGCTCCGCTCCGTTTAGTCCCTGTTTGACATCGCTGCCTTAAGCGATTAAAACATGAAGGAGTGAGAGTGGAGGACAATGAATATTTTCGTAACAAGACCGAACATCGGCGAATATCGAACTTCATCATACTCGACAAACTTGAACCGAACATCTTTCGACAGTGGATGCCAAACAAGCCAGTTCCAGTTCATTGCTGTGTGCTGCACAATAAACGCAGTTGATGCTCAAGCCCTATTCATTCCGCCATTGATTGATCGCTTTATAGCTTCCAGTGAATGCAGTGTCGCACTTTTGCCGGCAGCCAGCGACTGCATACCGATCGCATGTTAATTAATAGCAGTGGTTAGGCTGTGGCTGTAGCAGTAATTGGAGTGCTGGTGACGGCGGTAATGGCTGTGGTGAACTTGGTTGCGGCAATATCTGTCATGCAGTAGAACGATCTGCTCATGTTCATCACTGGAAGTGGGGAGCTTTATTAAAGTGAATTAGGGCAAGAAACACCTCCGACGTAAGGTGCAAATTGGTCATGGATTTTGACAAATTTTCTTAATTTACCATTATGCGAAATATAAACATAAAACATGTGATGCAGCGAGAATCAATTTCGACTTTTACACGGAAATGCACGTTTTCAACGTCCTTGGTACCGGAAAAGGTGATCCTCGACATAGCATCCCTCTGTGTAGATATACAGGGAAATCATTTTATTTTTACTTCAATTTTTATTGTACCTGAGTTTTTGTATGTACTTCACTCTCATCCCTTCTACTAATGAAGTTCAACCGTCCTCCACACAGATCCAAGACCGCATATACAGTCATAGTTGCCTTACGGTCATAGTAAACAGTACGTTCCAAAAATATGTTCGCGTTTTCCAGTGACGAAAGAGCTTTCAATATTGAATCATTTTCGCACAGGTACTGTCGTCCATTTGCCTACGTCGCATCCCGGTTTCCCCTACCTGCTTCTATTCGCCTCTCTGTAAAGGCTAGCGGCTGGGCTGTCTTAGCTCTTTTCTGAGAACATTAATTTCTGTTAGGAATTGGACATCTACGTAATATTATACAACTGTTTATAATAGCTTAAATAAAAGGGCCTCGTTAAGTAATTAACTGTCACGTGATTTCCTCCCTTTCTACGACCCTACGACATAACCACTTGGACGGAAAGTAGGTAGCATGTCTGAGTAATTTTATCTTTTCGGATCGGGCAGAAGTGAAGATTGAATTTACAGTACGTAAGGTACTCTTTTATAGAGTAGATACAGAATTATTTCAACATGAGTTACTGATACGAAGTACGAACATGGTAATTGGAATTACGTACAATAGTCTATAGTGCGATAATATGCACATTAGAACTGAAGCCTGTATCGAAATGAACGGCCACCAATTTCAAAAATGTGTTTAAATATCCATATTATGATTATTTTTCAAATTAATTTCATTCTCTATATTGTAGGGGAGACTGTTGTACCTTTAGCATAGTGTACCTTCGAACATTTTTTGTTTTTTAATGTTTGCTGCTACCTAGAGGACTCAAACTGAAGTAGATTGTAGAGAAAGCCGCTAAGTAGCTCTGATCGTAGTTTCGGTTTGATTTATTGCAAAGTGTGAGTTCTGTGGACAGAAGTTCTTCTTTTAGTACCAAAAGTAAACATTTCGTTCATTGATATATGTTTTCTAACACAAAACCAGATTGTATTTGTTACTATCTATCAAGTACAGTGTGTTCCTATCATCTGGTGAGTAATAACATATTTTAATTTCCATAATTTATTCGAATCTCTAGTTTTGGGAGCCATATTTGTTTAAAAGTGCATCCTCTTGTACCTTTGAACACAAAACATCTTGTACCGTGGAACATGTTCCCAAGTACATAATACTATCGGTTTTTGTTTTTATTTTATTTTAAGATCATGCCACTAAGTAAGTCTGGAGTTAAGAGGCCCCCAATTGATCCGGATGCCTTGAAGAAAGCTGTTGAAGCAATTATTGCTCCTCCAGGAAATAAAATCTCAATCAGAGAAGCCTGCTCTGGTTTATGATGGCAAATACATTTTAAATACGATTGTCAGTTTTTACAGCTATATTCCCACCTATATCACATGTGTTTCAACTTACAAGAGGGTACGTTCCAAGGTACACGAACCTGTTGTGCCTTTGAACACATTACATATTCCTTCATTTTATTTTTTCCATCCGTAATAGATCTGTAAAACAGGAAAATACATACAGGAAGTTGTAAACAAATCTTCAATAATTATTTCAAGCATTTTTAATTAAAAAAATGTCATTTCCCAAAATTAAAAAAAAAAAAAAAATGAAACGTGAAAAGTGTTTAAAGGTACAACAGTCTCCCCTACTCTAATGTGCTGTAACAATACAATATACACAGCATAATGAATACGCCCGAATGGACAGCTCAATTCGTGAGTAAAAACACTTATTGTTAATACGGTACTGTATTTTGATTAAACAAAAACCTAATGAAAATTATCAAACTCAAAAGCGCGATATTTCCTAGTTTACGTAAATGGATGAACTACTTTTCTTCCCTCCTATACCTAGTAAAGTAATTTGTTTGTACATTACGTCAGTATCATCGAACTCCAGTCGTGGAAGGGAGTTTCCGGTTCTCAATAGTTGATTCAAAGGTATAGCCAGGTTAATATTAGAAATGGTAGTAAAAATAAAATTATGTCCCTATACAAGTGATCAGATTTTATCCACATTCAGTATCCGAGCTCATTCGCCCACTAATAATACGCTTCTTCTTTGCATTTGAAGGCAACGCCTTTCGATGAAACTATTCAATAGTTTCACTTAATTAGGGATACTAATGTGGTGATTTCTCGTTGCCTTCCACATCGCAATTTTGTTAATAAAATCGATCCGACCATGCGAATAAATATTTAGTAACAACACCATTAAGATTGATAGCTTGTATCTGCTGCAATGCTTTGACTGATAACTAGGGACGTATTCTGTCCCAGGGCATACTATATTGGTGTCACGTCATGTTTGGCGCGTGACACAGGTAGGCTACTATCAGAGAACACTTGCATCTTGTTTGTACTCCAGTTGATGCTCTATTCATGATTCAAAACTATGCCTCGAAGACTGTTGAAAATATATTCTAGTGACTGTTACACTTTTACTACGTCATGCTGCTTTTGACCAATAAAACGGTACGAGAGAATGTGTTTCAACCAATCATGGCTGTTTATCGCTACAATTTTATCACTTCCCTAGCATTTGTTCATTTTTATCACTTTCATAGCATCTGTTTGTTTTTATCACTTCTCTAGCATTTGTTTCTTCGTTTGCCAACATTTCAAACTGCAAATTCTTTACGGTACTAAAGTCTGTGTGATGAATCTTGTCTCACTGTGAAAAGAGAGACAAAGGAGATATGTCTTACCTCGTCTGTGTTGTTATTGCGATGGGGGGAGTGAAGCGATGCCAGTGGCGGAAGGGACTAGTTGATACATTCTGTAGCGCAAAATAAAGTAACAAAATATCTCTCTTCGTACTGTATAGTTCCGTCACTGAGATTGTCTTTCAAGAAACTGAGTTCCGGCAGCCTGTACAATAACAAGTTTTTGAAAGGAATCCTGAAAATTTACAACCCTCCTATAATCTCCACCCTCATTTGAAGGGACTTGGTTTTATTGCTACTGAGACAAGATAAACCTTACCAGGTATATAAAACATGCTTTGCGACCGTCATTTGTTTCCCGCATAGATAGGCGACTGAAAATGGCGGCTCCGTTCAAATGTTTTGGTAAAGGTAACATTAGTGAAATAAAATTTTAGTAAGTCATTAATATCTATGTTATTGTATTAGAGTACTTTATTTCTTGTAATCTGTGTATACTTTCTTCTGTTTTATCACTTCCCTGCCATTTGTTTCTTTGTTTGCCAACATTTCAAACTGCAAATTCTTTACTGTACTATAAGATATGAAGGGTACACGGGAAAAACGATCAAGTTCCATCAAAAATCGAAATTGAGTTAATAATGCTATCTTATAGTGGAAAGAAAGTACTATGATGTGGTCTAGCTAGTAATAAGAAATCATCATTCTTGACATTCCAGTACGTCAATTTCTATTAAATACACACATAACTAACTATTAAGTGCTTAAACTTTAAAATTCGTTTTTCTCGCAACTTTCTAAAATGGACCTTGATCGTTATTCCCGTGTACCCTTCATATCCTTTGCGATCGTCATTTGTTTACCGCACAGATAATCAACCACCTGTAGAAACCTGTACAGTTTGTTCTTGCAATCAAACATTTAATTTCATCTCATACATTGATTTCAGGTTGTACAATACGATTTTATTTGAGCAGATAATACTGTATATAAGTATGCACTTATACCGTATATTGATGTTGCAAAACACCGTTTAAAGAAAATGTTAGTGTTTTTAAAATCAGGGACATTACAACAAGTAATTATCCGAGGATCTCGTTATACACATATTGTACTCTATGTACAACATTTTTTGCTCTTGTTGCAGAGATTAGCGTGCTGCCACAAAACACAATTTGCTCTAATTGTCCGCGGAGAGCTGGGGAATTTATTCCTGACTCTGCTAATATCGATTCCCAAAACAAATCAAATTCAACTAATTGGAATTGCTGCAGTAATACAAAAAGCACGATGGGCTTGCATGAAGCGTGAGATTATATCTTACCGCATGATTCCCTGTAACGTCATCATTTTACCATAGGCCTGTATGTGCTTATTGTTCAAATATCACAAACCACAGCATTTCAAACTCAGTAGGCCTCTGTGTGCATATATGGTTATAATAATAATAATAATAATAATAATAATAATAATAATAATAATATTATTATTATTATTATTATTATTATTATTAATGTTCATAGACCAGCGTTTCTCAAACTTTTTTTTGAAGTGGGGACCACTTTTTAAAGTCAGAACAGTTCCGCGGACCACCTTAGGCCTACTCTTGTTCCTCGAAAGCAAATTTATCATTTTCGTAGCATATTTTAATACCAGTATAATTATATTTTAAAATTGAATTAAGATTCGGTACTTTGGTCCTCTATTATGAATTCGGGTGGTTCCTGGCTGGGTTACAGGCGCGGCGCCAGATGTGCAGGGAAAAGATGTTGAGAAGCACCACGTATATAGTGCTTTAAATCCCTCTTTTGTTGCTGAGAATAGAGTGGGAAGTCGATAGACGGATAGGGTAATAAATTTCATAAAATGTCAGTACTGGGAGAAAAAGTGAAATTCGATTTTCCTGTGTCATTTCCAAACTCTGAGATTTTAAGCTATAATGTGATACGCAATTCTCTTGAATTTTATTTTTCTTCTGTCTTTTTTGAAGGACCACAAGGGCAGACCTCGAGGACCACAAGTGGTCCGCTGACCATAGTTTGAGAAACGCTGGCATAGACTAATTATTATTCTGATGAAAACGCGTCTCTATTACTTTCGATATTACAGTCACAGGAGATTCGTCATCGTACAGTTAGTAGGCCCCCTACATACCATACCATACTATATTTGTAAATATTAATATCACTAAATTTCACTAACTTAGTTGTAATATCTTTCAAATAACACTAATATAATTAGTCCTTTCTGGTAGTAGCCTAACAGTTACTATATTCGACTACTCATGAAAATGATGAAAAGATACATCATTAAACTTTTTCACATTATATAGCTCAGTTGAAAAAGTGTTGGGAGAAAACAGGGAATGTCACGAAATAGAAAACAAATTTTAATACCCGAACATTCCTGGTTTCTAACCGTGTAGGCCTACCAAATGTTTAACTTTACTTTATGGGGACAATTCTGCTTTTAAACTTTTTGTGATTGGATAGTTCTGTAGTCGCAGTTAATTTCTTGTTCTACAGTATCAACGAAACTTGTATAACACCTCCCCACTGCTACGCATATTTCGATGAAATTTTGAACGTTTTGTGGATACATAGGCTTAGTGAGGAACCATATTTTGAAAGAAGAAAAAGAGGGAATGGAAAGTTTTGCATAACTTTTTTCTTATGGACTGGTTTTGACACAAATTTCAAAACTTTAAATCTATCTTAGGTTCTAAACACACACATAAGTACATCCAAATAAGGTTCGTGAAACTGATCCCTAGTATTGTAGTGAAGTATGGTTGTTGATTGGTGTACTGCGAATAACCTTATGATTAACTCTAACAAAACTGTTAAATTAAACTTTGGTATTAATCGTCTTACTACTGTTAGTAATACTGCTGTTAGGTTTCTGGGCATCTTTCTTGAGTCTAGAATGGGATGGAAAACTCATGTTGACTATGTTGCTAAGAAATTAAGTAAAGGCCTATATATATGTTAAGGTTGTTAAGGAATAATTTACCTACAATATTTCATAGCCATATACAAAGTCATTTAAATTATGGTATTATTCTTTGGGGTCACCATACTTCTGCTCAAGCTCTTTTCATATTACAAAAGAAAGCTTTAAGATTAATTTATGGAGTACCAAATACGACTCATTGTAAACCTCTTTTTATAAAGTCACAAATCTTGACATTGCCGTCATGTATGTATTGGCCTGTCTTCTTTACATTCGGAATAACATTAATAATTAAATAGCATGTACTTCTGTTCATAAATGTTCTACAAGAAATAATATAAATTTATATATTGACAAATGTAAATACAGTATTACTCAAAATAGTTTTCTATTCTTTGCTTTTAAATTATTTAATAGTCTACCTGTTGATATAAGGAATCTTGCATTCCGAGTTTTTAGGACACGAATTAGAACTATATTATTGGCAAATCCATTGTATGATGTCGATGAGTTTTTTAATATTCATGTATCTTAATTTGTATCCATTGTATGATATCGTCAAAGCTCGGAACTTGGGGACTTGTGTCTTTGCAAGAGGCTGAGCGACCGGACTTCAACGTCAACAAACTCCCGCTTCCAGCACAGAGGTACTGTCAGGTCTGCTATAAAAGTGGTTTCTGTCTGGAACAACATATTGATAGTATTATGGTAGGTTGAAACACGTAATTTTATAACATGTATAATAAAAATAAACATGAAAAATATATCAAATTTACTGTTCTGCTCTGTACATTTTATTATAATGTATGACTACGTACATTCGAAGGTTTTCGGATCCATAACTTCTTCGCTGAAATGAAACGAGAAAAACTTATTTCCAAGTCACATGAAGTGACGGGAGCAAACCTAAAATACTGAATGTTTTCACTGTCACTGTTTTCTGTTTCATTTTCAGCAATTGCTAGCTGATCTCGTATGTGAGAAAGATAAGTATATCCTAAATTTTTCTCAAAAATAGTTTTCAATTTATTCTGCGGTAGGTTCCTCTGCTACTTGATCCATGACTATGGACAAATCTTCCACTAATTTCAGGGACTGCAATGTCTATCAATGAATGCCGGTTTCCAGCCTCTAGTTTGTGTGGCACAACTTACAAAATATAAACTCTCCATTCGAAGAAAATAATGTATCTCCTTCGAATTCCTCCACGAAATTCTGTACCTAAAATTAAAAAAAAAAAAAAAAAAAATGTATTTTCAAACTTGTATAATATCCATTCGAATAACACGTATTTTCTAATTCCTCAAACAGACCGTTTATCTGTAATTCTCTGAATGTCATTGTCTTCGATATGCCACAGTTTCCTCGTTTGTGTGACTGCAACCTGTGTATATTTTTGTGTGGCTTTAATTTGTGTATAGTGTTTTTTTTCTTTGTATCTTTATTTCTTGTGTAGCTTTATTTTGTATATAGTGTATTTTTTCTGTTTATTTCTATTATTGTATTTGTATTCCTGGCGTTGTGGAAGAGAAGGCCTGATGGCCTTAACTACACCAGAATGAATAAATAAATAAAATAAATTAATAAATATATATATATAAATAAAGTTTCCTCGTTCGTCTTCCTCTCATTCGATGTGATCACTTTCTTAGTACACACGACTGTCCCTGAGCACTTGCAGCGTGAGCTTTGTGTACGCTGTACCTGTAACCTTACTCATGCGCACGACACAAGTCCCCAAGTTCCGAGCTTTGGATATCATGTACGATATATCGTATTTTAAATTGTATATGACGATGCCATATATGTTCCACATGTTTTTGCAAAATAAACTATCTGTCTATCTAACCATAGTTCTTTTTATCGATATATCATCGTGTCATCGCCTCCGAAAAGGTAGTGTAGTTAAAATTCGGCGCTGAGAAAATAAATGCTATGTAAATACAAGCTGCAGACATCTATAAGCATTGGAGATCTTAGAAATGCTTGATATGATGGCATCTCATTCAATGAAAACAGCATAACAGGAGGATTGTGCCCGCGAGGTTGCTCGGAATGCGGAATCAATCAGCCGGCGGTGTTCCACTCGAGCTGGCGGCAATTACACCGGCGTACGAACGTGATTTATATGCAAATGCACATTTTTATATGCAGAGCGCGCCGGCCCGAGCTTTGTGAGCCTCGCGGCGTGGACGGCAATAAATTCCAATCCGATTTTGTTTATTAAAGAATATTTTATGGAAAAGAAAGTAAAGGATGGCCAATTATGTTGACGATGACATAGCTACACTGAGAGGAAAGCAAAAAGTGAAAGATGGACTTATAACTTACAGAGACAGAAAAGAAAAGCAGAAGAAACCGTCCAATTCTAGGTCATCACAAGTTGGCTGGCTTTTCAATCACATTTAAGCTAATCAGTTCTCTGTAATGCTTAACCGGGCATTTAAGTGGAGAAGGGGATGGCAAGAATGTAACGACTGCACTTGCAATAATTTTATTTAAGTCACGAATTGGTAAGGGCCCACGGAGCTGTAGCACGAATGATGCTACGGTTGCATGCAACCACACTTCAGCACCTCTGCTGGAAAGCCACTGCTGCGTTTGGGTATATTCCGGATCAGCTTACTTAATACCCTAAAGGTGAAACGTAACCATTTTCTCCTTATTACTACATGGGCTATTCCATATGAAATCGATCAGTAAAAAACCTCCCATTTTTTTATACTCTAATTTTTTCCCTACTTATACAAGGTGCTGAGGGGAGTGCATTTTCAAAAATATACTATCGAAAGTCAAACGGTTTTCGTATTATTGAGCGACAAATTTAGCGTATTTTATAAATATATTATTTTAATGTACCGAAGTACATATGATATTTCCATGCAGATATTCTGCGTCATCATACGATCTAAGAGTAATGGAACGGCGCCGGAGAGAATTTTTCTCCGTTCCATTACTCTTACATCGTATGATGACGCAGAATATCTGCATGGAAATATCATATGTACTTCGGTACATTAAAATAATATATATGATAATGCGTAAATCACTTCGTGATTTAAGACGGCGCTTATTCCGTCGGATCCCGGCCAACTAGTCACTCATAACGAGTGCACCTCAGCACATGTGTGGACTTTAGTCCTACGTTCATAGATATCTATGACGTAGTGCAGAGGACGGCCACTAGAGGGAACTCAAGAGTTGGAACTTAAACTGAGACGATTCTGTCCGACACCGGGATGGGTATCCGGTGTGGCTTAGTGGATAAAGCATCAGCACTTAGAGCTGAAAACCCGGGTTCAAATCCCGGTGCCGGAGAGAATTTTTCTCCGTTCCATTACTCTTTCATCGTATGATGACGCAGAATATCAGCATGAAAATATCATATGTACTTCGGTACATTAAAATAATATACTCGTATATGATATGCGTAAATCACTTCGTGATTTAAGACGGCGCTTATTCCGTCGGATCCCGGCCAACTAGTCACTCATAACGAGTGCACCTCAGCACATGTGTGGACTTCGGTCCTACGTTCATAGACATCTATGACGTAGTGCAGAGGACGGCCACTAGAGGGAACCCAAGAGTTGGAGCTTAATCTGAGACGATTCTGTCCGACGCCGGGGTGGTATCCGGTGTGGCTTAGTGGATAAAGCATCAGCACGTAGAGCTGAAAACCCTGGTTCAAATCCCGGCGCCGGAGAGAATTTTTCTCCGTTCCATTACTCTTACATCGTATTTTATAAAAACAAGCCTCTTTCAGCGCTCAGAACTCTGGAACCATTTACTGCAGTACATTGAACGAGAGCTTATTTTGAAGCTGACATTTGGTAGGTTATGTTAAAAAGTAATCCTTATGTTTATTGTACACAGAGAGAGAGTGAGAGAGATAATCTGATTTTACTTACTTTTAGGCTTTTTGATCATTTGTAAAAATGTAAAAAAATATTGAGAAAAAACCTCGCTTTATTAAGAGGGATTCGGCATTGTTTGCTTAGTGGTTCGGCAGTAAGTTTCGAGGGTATTAAATAAATTATTTTCACACGCCTAGACTTGAACGGCGCAGTACCGCACGCACTGGCAGAGAGCTGAAGATAAGCGAGCATTGGGCGTCATTTTACTCCTGTGTTTATGAAAACCTGTGATAAACTAGCCCAGCCATGACTGCTAGACGACACATCACGTGTTTGCCTCCTGGCCTTGCTTGTCTCGACTACTGTCCTTTACTTAGAAGAAGACGAGCGGAAAGAATGTGACCTTCTTGACTATCGCTGCTGATTATTATAAACATCGCTCAGATAAGCATCCCAGTAGCCAGGTTATTACTCGTGCAGGAAACATGAGTACAATGCGTATGGAAATTAAAGCTAAGTTGAACAGAAGGAGACCTAATGTTTCCGCTTACTGCAGTACAAATATTGCACTGTTGTCGTACGTTATCTGTTCACATCCCTTCCTCCTCAGTCCGCTCTCGTCTTCTCCTGAGTCACCGACAGTACCTCCCGTCTCACTGTCAGCTGGTTAGTTCACGCGCGCACTATTTTTTCTTTATTTGATATTTTCAATACTTTCTTATGAACGTACCACCAGTAAAAAATATGTGTTTATTTGTACTTTCAATGCGGGATCTAATCATATATTTTAAAAATATTTTTTCATGGCCAAAGGCATCTTAATGAAGAAAAATCTAAATTTCTTCATTTCCATAAAAAGTAAGAAAAACTGTTTACATGTCAATATAAACTTTAACTTCTCAGCATAAAAATAAACCATGATTTTGATCATTGGGTGAAAGGGTTTCGGAGCCCCATCAGTTTAAAGTTGCTAATTTTATTAAAATACGATAAATTTAAATATTATTAATTTAAACACTATTAAGTTCTGATGCCTCAAACTTTGCACAAAGTATTAGCCTATATCACAGTCGTCTACGGACAGAAAAAGTTTCATTGTATTTAAAAATTGCAAGGTCAATTTTCTCTATATTTCGGTACTGAGAAATACAACTGGTACATAGTGATTTTCTAACTGTTACGTTGACAGCAGTGATAGCAGTTGTCGGTAGTACACATTCTGAAAAATGAAATTGTTCTAGCTTTCTGAACCGATTTCTGCAAGCTAGTAAAATTTGAACATATTACTAATTAATTACGGTAATACCAGTATTAATATTAATACGTAGATAATAGTTATTTTGTGTTGCGTTGTGTTGCAGATACAATTCAAAATTGTAGTCAGACATGCACTTGGATAATCGCTAGAAATACCATTTCACATTTTAATTAATTTCGTGTTTAGACATTTATTAAATAATGTCAAAGAGAGGAAAGAGCATGGCGGTGACTATGGAACTCACCTACCGTGAAAATACATTTAAGAGTTAAAGTTTAGTGGAACAAGATATTTTCTTGCTATGAAACTTCTAGTAAGTAAGAATAGTTCATCTATTTTTTCGTACGCTTTAGGGCGTATTAAATTTTAATATGTGTGGATGAGGGCGAGATAGATACCTTCGTGAATGTGTGTGACACTCCTTGCTAGGTTGAATAAAACATAGTCCATTCAGCCCTACTGCTCCAAGATTTTACGTCACTTACTTTATACTCCCTTGTAAACCGACGTTTTATGTAGGTTTCTAGTTGAGTGAAGTGTCTACAAGTTTCTAAACTACTTCTTGCAGGTAAGAGTTTATCTTATATTTCTTCATTCCACGGTGATTACATCAGTATAAAAGTTGTGGACAGTTTCATCTCGTCATAAGGGATAGGTACTTTCGTATGTTTTCCCTCTCAAAAGAAAAACAATGTTTTTTTTTTTTTTTTTCAATACTGCGCTTGCTGCTAATGGATGTTAGTTCTTCGGGTTCAATTGCCAATGATGCAAATAATCACCTGATCGAGAAAACTATGCTTCATATCGTCGTTGTTCCTGCCATAACTCCTATGTGACATATTTGTGGATTTTCAGATTTTTGCTCTGTTAAATAATTTCAATAGTGATACAGCAAATAATAAAATTTCCTATATGTAATTATATTACTTTGTTTCGAAAATGTAAGAATTCACAGTCTCCTATTTACGGCTGCCATAGGATGAATAAATGTGTTTTTTCATCCTACTGAAAATTTTTATATTTTGCACATAGGAGTTATTGCAGGAACAACGACGATAAACTAGTTATA
This sequence comes from Periplaneta americana, assembly GCF_040183065.1. Classification (NCBI taxonomy): domain Eukaryota; kingdom Metazoa; phylum Arthropoda; class Insecta; order Blattodea; family Blattidae; genus Periplaneta; species Periplaneta americana. The sequence goes on along the minus strand of NC_091117.1, from coordinate 207,455,305 downwards.
CTTACTTACTTTTAAGGAACCCGGAGATTCATTGCCGCCCTCACATAAGCCCGCCATTGGTCCCTATCCTGAGCAAGATTAATCCATTCTCTATCATCATATCCCACCTCCCTCAAATCCATTTTAATATTATCCTCCCATCTGCGTCTCGACCTCCCTAAAGGTCTTTTTCCCTCCGGCCTCCCAACTAACACTCTATATGCATTTTTGGATTCGCCCATACGTGCTACATGCCCTCCCTATCTCAAACGTCTTGATTTAATGTTCCTAATTGTGTCAGGTGAAGAATACAATGCGTGCAGTTCTGTGTTGTGTAACTTTCTCCATTCTCCTGTAACTTCATCCCTCTTAGCCCCAAATTTTTCCTAAGCACCTTATTCTCAAACACCCTTAGCCTATGTTCCTCTCTCAAAGGTAGTATAACTGTTTTATAAATTCTAACTTTCAGATTTTTCGACAGCAGACTGGATGATAAAAGCTTCTCAATCAAATAGTAACAGGCATTTCCCATATTTATTCTGTGTTTAATTTCCTCCCGAGTATCATTTATATTTGTTACTGTTGCTCCAAGATATTTGAACTTCTCCACCTCTTCAAAAGATAAATTTCCAATTTTTATATTTCCATTCTGTACAATATTCTCGTCACGAGACATAATCATATACTTGTTTTAAATCTTCCATTTTCTCTAAGCTTTTATACATTAGATCTTTGCACCCTTCTATCAACCTATTATTTGTATGTATGTATGTATGTATGTATGTACAGTATGTATGTTTGTATTTATTCACACTGCAAATGGGTATATACCCGGTGGCAGTAGTAATTAATTACACTCAATAATGACAATAATAAACACAATTAATACTAAATTTATAATAATACTACTACTAATAATAATTAATAATAATAATAATAATAATAATAATAATAATAACAACAATAGGAAAAATCCTAAATTAAATGAAGCACGATCACTTAAAATAACATTTAAAGTACATCTAATTTGTATCTTAACCCTAAGTTCGACCTAAAACCCACGAGTATGATATGTTCATACCTGCACAAGTACTTTTCAGCACTACAATCATTTCGCTGACAACTCACTCACTGCACTGGAACTACGACACATTTCACTGATTCTATCCTGATTTCACTAACACTTCAAAAACATTTCACTGTTCAAATACTTTGCACTGCCACTATAAACTATAAAGCTTCAGTGACAGAAACACACTTCACTAACACAACATACTTCACTGACACAACACACTTCACACTTCACTGAGACAACACACTTCACTGATACAACACTTCAATAATATTAATATCAATTACACCCTTTAAATAATGTGTATAATATACTACCGTCTATTAGTAAAGTTCTTAAGGCTATTTTTTTTATTTTTTTATGTATGTAAATTTACAATTGCGTATATTTGTTTATCCGTTTTACCTCGTCTATGGTACCGGATTATAGACCACTGCGGTGTAGGGGAGGGAAAGTATTGTCTCTGAATCAATATAATAAATAAATTTAGCCTGCTAGATCCCGTAAGGGCAAGGGCCTCCTGATTGACAGGCTTGGCTCAGTAGACTTCACTCGTTAGGTGAGCCGATCCTTATAAGACATCTACAAATTGTGTGCCTTCCTGGATGGGGAAATGACACAACGGAGGATCACCGCAGATACATCACAGGACAATCCCGAGACACGGAAAACCATCCAGTTCTGTAGACGGAAGATAAATTTCTTCCATTGTCTACACTGGGAATCGACCCACGGACCACTTGAATGGCCAGCACGTACGCCACCTCAGGTCCGCCGCCCATCTTAAATCTTAAACTAAGTGACTAAAAAATAAAGCTAAGTTGAGCAGAGATATGTTTCCGAAACAGTGGATGTTGATCTAGGAATAGGCCTAATATTCATGCGCGTGGCAGTACGTCATTTAATTCTGCCGAAAACATACATTGTGGAAGTGGAGAATGTATGTGTATGTATGCATGTATGTATGTATGTATTTATTCACACTGCAATGGGTATATACTCGGTGGCAGTGGTAACTAATTACACTCAATAATGACAATAATAAACTTATTAATTAAAAATACAATTAATGATAATACTAATAATAATAATAATAATAATAATAATAACAACAACAACAACAGGGAATATACTAAATTAAATGAAACGATCACTTAAAATAACATTTGAAATATTCTAATTTGTATCTTAAAACTAAGATCGAACTAAAACCCACGAGTATATGTTCATATCTGCACAAGTACCTTTCAACATTACACTCATTTTGCTGTCAACTCACTCACTGCACTGGAACTACGACACATTTCACTGATTCTATCCTGATTTCACTAACACTTCAAAAACATTTCACTGTTCAAATACTTTGCACTGCCACTATAACCTATACAGCTTCACTGACAGGAACACGTTTCACTTACACAGCACACTTCACTGACACGACATACTTCTTCACTGATACAACACACTTCACTGACACAACATAATTCTTCACTGATACAACACTTCAATAACAACATATCATTTACACCCTTTAACTACTGTGTATAATTACCGTCTATTAGTAAGGTCCTTAAGCCTATTTTTAAATACATTTTTGGTTGTTGGTAAATCCTTTAGTAAGTCTGCAGGTAAAGCATTCCAGTCCCTGATAGTACGATTGAGAAAAGAAAACTTTCCAGTGTCCGTCCTCTGCCTTCTTTCCCTCAATTTATATGAGTGGTCGTTCCTTGAAGAGTAATTTTGCGGCTGCAACCTATTTTTTATTTCTTTCCAGGCAGGCTCACCTCTGTATGTTTTGAACAGTGCGCATAATCGAATTCGCGTTCTCCTGTCCGTGAGTGTGTCCCATTTTAATGGTGAATTTTTCCGACAACACTTAAGAGCCCGTTTTTTGAATCTTTTCCAGTGTCTTAATATGTTCTAATCTGTAAGGATCCCAACATGCAGCACCATATTCCATTACTGGACGTACTAGTGATTTATATGCAATCTCTTTGGATTTATCAGAACCTTTTCTTAGTACCCTCATCACAAAGTGTAACGCTCTCCATGCTTTTCCCGCTGTGTCTGTAACGTGTTCCCCCCAGCCGAGATCGCTGCTAAATGTTATTCCGAGGTATTTACATTTGTTAACTTCCGGAATGGTTTCACCCCCTAACGTATACGATGCGACTATTTTATTTCTTTTCCTTGTAAAGCTGATGGCTTTGCTCTTTAGAGAATTTATTTTCATTTTGTTGGCTATTGCCCAATCATTTCGTTAATGCAATTAGTCAAATTTTGCATCTAGTTATGTCGAGAATTCTTTTTTTCCCGTGTTTGCAAATGACAGCCTTAGTTTAAATCACGGCACATCCAATTAAAGTCCAACATTAAGCGTAGGGGGGGAAAAAAACTTTATAATGCATTCGCAGAGTGTGTCGAAACTCCTAAATGAGGCAAAATCTCTGTTGAAAAGTAAGACAATTACGGAAACAGGAAAAGCATTATGGGAAAATTGCTTTACGCAGGTCAGATTTCTTCCTACGTTAGTGGAAATTATCCAGGGATCCAAGACATTTCTGCTGTTCAAATCTAAATTAAAGCGAGAAAGAGGGCGGAAACGAATTAATTCCACATTTGGCTCCAAACAGAAGTCTAAAATCGTTAATAGGAGCTCGGATAACTGCTGCGAGCCACGCAGAGCTGGGTTACGGCGTTAACGGCAAGCGACGACCCTCTTAACCTGGGCGAGTGTTACCCTGTGCTTATGTATTATTGGGCTTTGTTACCACGATCAATTTCGGCTCCTCCCACTACTTCCTTCCCCTGTTGAAAATAAATTAGTCTTGTACAGGGACATCATTTTATTTTTACTAACATTTTTAATATTAACCTGGCTATATCTATGGATTAAAGGTCTAGAACCGGAAACACCGATGGAAGAAAAGTAGTTCATCCATTTATGTAAACTAGGAAATATCGCAATTTTGAGTTTGATAATTTTCATTAGGTGTTTGTTTAATCAAAATACAGTACTGTATTAACACTTAGTGTTTTTACTCACGAATTGAGCTATCCATTCGGACGTATTAATTATGCAGTGTATATTGTACTGTTGAGAATAAGGTACTTAGGAAAATATTTGGGGCTAAGAGGGATGAAGTTACAAGAGAATGGAGAAAGTTACACAACGCAGAACTGCACGCATTGTATTCTTCACCTGACATAATTAGGAACATTAAATCCAGGCGTTTGAGATGGGCAGGGCATGTAGCACGTATGGGCGAATCCAGAAATGCAAATAGAGTGTTAGTTGGGAGACCGGAGGGAAAAAGACCTTTAGGGAGGCCGAGACGTAGATGGGAGGATAATATTAAAATTGATTTGAAGGAGGTGGGATATGATAGAGACTGGATTAATCTTGCACAGGATAGGGACCGATGGCGGGCTTATGTGAGCTCACGATTTCCACTCTCCCGCACGGATACGATAATTTCCCGGATTTACGAAATCCTATCCATCCCACAGCAGATACTCCCTCTATCTTCTGATGGGGATAGGCAAAAAAAAAATTTATTTTCTTTTTTTCACCATGTTAATAATGTCAAACTAAGTGCTTATACAAATTTTGGCCACTCGACCGCAATTACGAGGGCCGTAAAAAATAAGTTCGCCAGGGGCCGTTAACAGAAAGAAAACACAATTTAATTCGAAAAATTTATTGGAACAGACACAGGAACTTTTTAGCTATTTTTCAACATATTACCCACCGAAATTGAGGCATTTGTCATATCATGGGATCGACAGAGAGGCGCAGACGGCTGTCAAACCCTGGTTCCCAGGCAGCTGACTTCTACGACACAAGAATACAAAAACTGAACCCATGATATGAAAAATGTCTCAATTGCAGTGGGAGATATGTTGACGAATAGCGCAACAATTGCTGTACCTGTTTCAATAAATCTTTTCATGCAATTTTATTGTGCTTTTTCCTGTAAATGTCCCTAGGGAAAATCACTTTCTGGACGGCCTCGTAATTGCGGTCCAGTAGCCAAAATTTGTGTAAGTACTTCTTTTGGCATTATTAACATGGTGGAAGAAAAAAAAATCTTTTTTATCTGCCCCCATCAGAATGTTTGCTTGTCAGTCCAGTCCACTTCAGTGTCAATCACAGAAAATCAAGAAATGCCAACAAAATTTAACTTTGAAAACTGCGTTTTCAGTAACTGTAACTTCAAGCAATAAATAAATGTCTGTAAAAAGCTTTCGTGTTTTTGTTCTGTTATTGTAACATTTCAACTTATCTTACTTTTGAGGTTAAGTATTGTGGTTTCGTATTTCCGCTCTGAGTAGTTGGCAATAGTATGAGGCTGTGTCTCAAATCTCAAGACCAAACTACACACTAGTGACTACCAACTAACTGACTAGTAAACTACACGCTAGAGAGCTTTGAACACGTATGCCTTCTTCATAAACTATTTTTCTTAAAACTATGACATCGCGGTGCAGCACTGAATTAAGAAGGCAGTGTCTTAATGCGGTTTCATTACGAGTTATGTCAAAAAGGTACGGCCCTGAAATATTCTAATATTTAAAAGATATTAAGGAAGGTACCGGAGTACCAATATCAATATTCAAAGTTAATGTATTGTTCTACATTTCACTTCCAAAGCATCTTCAGCTTTCATAACCCCAATTGCTGATGAGGCATCCATGTTCGTTTAGTATACAGTCAACAATCAAGCAAGCATTTTCGTTTACTAGCTACTACGGACTTGATATGTAGCTTTGAATCATGACTTCTGACGTCACATCCGGATATTTAGTCAAGTATCTAGTTCATTTCAGTTGTAAATGCAGCTTTGGGACACGACCTTGGTATGCCGTGATAGATATCAATTTGTTTTTGAACTTAATTACAAGAAAACATGTCTTATTGTTGTGTTTTATAATAATTATTATCATTTACGTAAGTAATTCGGTTTTGTAAGTTATTTAATTTTATTCGCTGAATAATCTTACTAATGGGTTAGGTACAGCTTACAGCAGTAAAATTTTGGAAATATTCAACTTTTTTTTCCTTCATTACTGTACATTGTACAATAACGAAAATTAGTATGTGTAAAATACTGTCCTTCTGCTATATGAAAAAAAATTTACGATTTAAAAAAATATATTTTTACTTCCCCCCCCCCCCAAAATTCAGTTCACTGTGCAGTGATGGAGCGTTTCCCACGTAACTAAAAAACTATCCAACATTCTGTGATGAAATTTTTTGTGTGTATTTATGCATGTCATATCTACAATATGATGCAAGATCACTTCTCTACCTTTGATAGTTTGTCTGATAAAAGAAATAAATTCATTTTAAAAATGGTCAAATATCAGTATTTTCTTCTACCACAAAATAAAAAATATATATTATTTATTAAGGAATGTAGCTGAAAGAGCATGATATTGTAAACATGAGTTTCAGCAATAAAACAAAAGAGAGAGAACATGAAAAAGTTAACAAGTTTATGAGTTATGAAGGAAAAGCTTCATCACTGCTCAGTGAACTGCCACCATCTTGAATTTATATATATATATATATATATATATATATATATATATATATATATATATATATATATATATAACTTTTTTTAAAATCGTGAAAATATATATTTTTTTTTTCAAATAGCAGAAGGACAGTGTTTTACACATACCAATTTTCATTATTGTATAAGATATAGTAATGGAGGAAAAAAATGTTGAATATTTCCAAAAATTTTACTGCTGTAAGCTGTACCTAACCCCTTAAATTGCACTCGTGCAATTACTACAGATAATCAGTGTAAAATCTTAACTATTGGGTATGATGATAATTTACATAGAATACGTAGAGTTGTGTGTTTAAATGTATAGGCTATATTTCATCGGTATCATTTCAAAGATGAATACTCATCCATACAATTTACAGGAATTTCTAAAAGAAAGGAAAGACATAAACTGATATTTCCGATTGCGCCAAATACAACATGAAACTCCAGTCGTCAGCAGTTCGAGAGTGAAGAATGAGCCCCGAACTCTTCCTATCTCATTTTATACGAAAATATTGCGATATTCCTAATGACAAAATAGCGATAAAATCTCCTTAAATGTCGCCCATTTTTCAAATAGATGTCGTGCTGCACGCTAGTGTATTTTGTTTTAACATTTACACAATCCACTGACACGACGCTACGATATGATTCCTCGGGTGTGCTTTTAAACTGCTGGAAGGCTGACCACGAACGCAGTGATTTTAGCGCTGGCGCTGGTGTAAATTAGCTTTTATAGGCCAACCGTGCTGAACTTGTAAGTGGCGAAAATTAATATACAGCGACCTGAGCGTATTTGTTACAATGAAATGCTGTCTATTCTAAACCAGAAAGCAATTACAATGTGTAAATGTTTAATGATCCCTCGAGTGCGATTCAAACTGATGTAAATGAAGCTGCATCGAACACTTACACGATGCGTCCCTTTGTGTATTCATTTGTTTCAATGGTTCCCTACTACTATTCCTAAACCATAAAGTGTAAATTTTACACAGCAAAGGTTTGTGAAAAATGTAAACTTCATTTAACCATATGTTCCAGTGCTATTATTATTATTATTATTATTATTATTATTATTATTATTATTATTATTATTATTATTTTGTTATATTTTATTTAACTACGCTCGCCAACTGCAGAGGTTATATCAGCGTCGCCGGATGTGCCGGAATTTTGTCCCGCAGGAGTTCTTTTACATGTCAGTAAATCTACTGACATGAGCCTGTCGCATTTAAGCACACTTAAATACCATCGACCTGGCCCGGGTTCGAACCCGCAACCTTGGGCATAGAAGGCCAGCGCTATACCAACTCGCCGACCAGGTCGACTATTATTATTATTATTATTATTATTATTATTATTATTATTATTATAAATGATTGGAATGACCTACTTGCAGCGGTCTTTGAGGGCTGTCCTTCCTTAAGGAGATTCCAGAAGAACTTATGTATAAAGTGCAAATTAAAATTAAGGTGACATTCAACTACGTTTCGCTTTTTCAATCTTTTCCTCGAACATGAAAACGTCAACATACCGCTCTTGTAATGCATATTACTATTTCTTTCATTAGTATCTAATAACCAGACTTAGGATCCGAAGTGAAGTTACAGTGCAACGGAGTACAGATGGAGTGAGGCGGCGCGTTGAGTTTTGTTCGCCTGTGCCGGTTCGTGATCAGAGGTGCAGTATTCTTCCGTCTCTCCTTACGAAACGAACTCAGTCCATCACAGTGCATTTTCAATTCATAGTGAACCGTTTTTTCGAACTGGTAGTTGCAAGTATGTACATGGTTGTTCATTGTAACGCTAACACCTTCAACGTCGCCGAGAAACATGAAAACTTGTGCGGTAGTATCCTACTTCATTTTCCACCGTCACTATTCATTCATTCATTCATTCATTTATTTTATTCCATAGATCTTACATGAGCAATGAAGCTTTAAGATGTGGAACATGTCAACATTTTACATTATTACAATTACAATTTTTACAAATTTTTATAGTTTTACAATTTAGTAATTTTCTACAATTTTTACAATTTTGTACAATTTTTTACATTTTTTTTTTTTTTACATTTTGGCGAGATGTAGTGAGATGATCGGCCAAAACTATACAAATATATACAATACAAATTAGCATACTTTCATTAAGCTATACAAATTTGTGCAATTAATATCAAGTAGATTAATTCAATTTATAATCATAAACAATTCATCAGCTGAGCTATACATATTACCATTCAATTTACAATAGGTCTATATACAATTCATCAGTAGAGCTACACAGACTAGTAATCATTTTAAGAACATATACAATTCATCAGCCAAACTATACAAACACATACAATCAAATTAGTTCAATTTACAAACTTATTTTCGTTAAGCTATACAATTCATATGAAGTAGATTAATTCAATTTATAAGCTTAAACAATTCATCAGTTGACGTATACAGTACATACAATTCATCAGTTATGCTAAACAAAAAATACAATACATAGTAAACAGATTAAGTCAATATAAAAACATATTTTAGTTGAGCTATATAAAATTGTACATGTCATTTGAGTAGAATAATTCAATTCACAAGCATAAACAATTCATCAATTGTGTAGAAGGTATGAGTATGTAGAAATTTGGTTAATTCTTTTCTGAACCTTTTCTCGTTGTTCTTCAAATCTTTAAGATTATTAGGCAGTGCATTGAAGACTGTTATACATGAATAGCGAACTCCTTTTTTAAAACAGCTTAGACTAACAGAGGGTAGATGAAGATCTGAATGGTACTATTAACAGCAGAATATAACGAAGCACATTGACGTCGTTGTTTACATTCACAGTATGTCTGTCTACTATTTTCAAGTTGTACGTACATTGGTTGCTAAAGAGTCCCAGATCCTAAGCCCTAATAACATATTGTTCATTACACATTTACCAGGAAAATACTGTTCACTATATGGATGCTGTCCTCCACCTAGTTAGCAAACACATTTATGGGTAGACCTACTACTTGTAATTGGATACCACAATTATAGACAGAGACCAAGCCCAGCCGACCTGAGACACAATAATGCCTCTCTACGGCTCCGACAGCCCTGCGGCGTTACACAGAAGAAGCTAATATCAATATGCCAGGGTTGGTCAAATTAATGCCTCCCGGGGGCCAAATTTAATTTAAGCAACTTCATCAGAGGGCAGATCATGCCTATGTGTAGTTTTATCCATGCGGAAAGAAAAATACAAGTTACAAATACATACAGCAGGCATGTCAATTGATGCCCACAGGAGCAAGCGCGCGCTTTAGAGCCCAGGAGAGCCTGAGCGCTTTACAGCGGAAAGGAAAGAGACAGACGAAAGAGGTGGTATATGCCGCTTGGTCGAGCTATATTCAGGGATGGCCAGCACTGATTCAATACATAAAGGGAAGAGAACTTATTAAAACTGTATCCATGTTAATTTTTAGATTTGCCTGAGAAGTATAAGTGCATTATAAGAATGTAAGTTTTAATTTTAATGTTCATTTTTCACAAGTTTGATTTTTTTATTCAAAAGAAATATTTTCTCAACTTTTCGTATAGAAATGTGAAATTTTCAGGTATAGGCCTATTTATTTAATAGCCTTACAGAATGTTTTCGTAAATCTAATACTGTATATACGTTTTACTGAAGATAGTGTACTCAACATTTTGAAAATATTCGCATGGAAATTGTTTATAAGGAAATGAATTAACAAAGCATCTACTGTTACGTCATAAGCAAAAGATACGTGCCCATGTGTTGTAAAAATATCAGCTCTATAGCTTCAGCAGATTTCGAGAAAATAATTTAATATTCTGATGATGGGAAGTTGCTCACAAATATCACCTTAAAAGCATAATGCGATAAGAGTTTTGTTATGTAATATTAGTTACACTTAAAACAGATACAGTACCTAGGTAACTTTGCTTTGTACTGTAATATTGTTTTGATTAGTTTCTTGATTACTCTTGTAAGGCTAAAGATACCATCAATATGAATTCCAACTTATCATGTCATACTCAATCTCTTTCTTTGGAATATCACTTTCTTTATGAATGATGTGTTTCATCCACTTAAGGGGACACTCAACTATATTTTGGAACTTTTTTCCTATTTGACCAATCTTTTTCAAATTTGGAGAAAAAGTTTAATATACACATGGAAAGTAACATGCAAAATCTCAGCTCATTAGATCCAATACTTTTCAAAATAAAAAATATTTCAATTTTTAATCAATCATTAATTGAAATATCACTTTTAATTATAATTTTTTTTATTTTTTGGCTTTGTGCATTTGACTGTGACTTCTCAATGAATAGGGGAAGAATTCTGCATATTGATTTAGTTCTGTCACGTAAATTAGTGTAGAAATTTAATTTTTCATTTCTGTGACAATTTTTCTCCAATTTTTAAGTTGAGTGTCCCCTTAATACAGTATAATATTATACTACTATGGAATTTAAGTGAATATTCCTTCTTAACTCTTTATTGTGTTATTAAGATTTAAAACACAAGTGCAATATTAAGTACTTTTGTTTTACAAACAATATAGATAATATTAAACAGAAAGAAGCCATATAAAATAACGACATAAAATTTCGCGTTCCGATTGAAGTTTGTGCACTCTGTTTTCTTAATCAAACAGGCTGCTTATTCATATACACAACCCTTCCTCTTTCCATACTTAGCGCTTGCTGCCCGCGCACGACGTCAAGGTCAGAAAAATGCGCTTGCTTTGACATCAAACGCCGGGATCTGAACCGGAATCTGCTGAATGACGCCCGCGCTCTAGCACAAATTTGCCGGGGGCGCGGGTACACTCGAATGTGGCCACGACCCTACCGCAACTGCTAATGAATGCTTTGTGAGGAGCCTGAATAAACAAGCCGGTCGATTGCCGCTAATATCGGCTGATGCCTCACTCGACGATGGCCGTCAATTAAGTAATTAAATTCACACAGACGAGAAGGAGTTCTGCCAGACATGCACCGGCCACGTTATGCGGGGCGGAATACTAATCGCTCGCTCCCTGCCGGCTGGATTCATCACAGTTCCCAGCGTCAGCCACTCACGTACGTCTCTGTGCAGCGTCAGCTCCTTCCGACCCGTTCACACAGCCTCAAGCATTCTTCACGTATCTCAGTATCAGAATACATTCAACTTTCAGTTGCACCTAATATATTACATCCCCTACTATGTGATGGCTCTTGTGTTAGAATGCGAGCTTACCACTCAGAAACTTAGGTTCGATGCCCGGCATTCACTGGATGATACTAGAGCTGGGGTCGAAGTGTAAAGGCTCTTATAATTTTGATGTTAGGAACATGAGATTTTTACTGCATGTTCTATGCATTGTGGTTAACAAAACAGCATATGGGTTTTATAATTAAATGAATACTTTTTTGAAATAAAAAATTTAATATTTATAGTGGCAATGGAAAATTTCTATTTTTAGGATTAACTCCATATGTAGGTAGATGAAATTATTGGGGATCATCAGTGTGGTTTTAGGCGTAATAGATCAACTATTGATCAGATATTTCGTATTCGACAGATAATGGAGAAAAACTGGGAGTATAAGGGTACAGTGCATCAGTTATTCATAGATTTCAAAAGGGCATATGACTCGGTTAAGAGAGAAGTTTCATATGATATTCTTATTGAATTTGATATTCCCAAGAATCTAGGTCGACTAATTAAAATGTGTCTCAGTGAAATGTACAGCAGAGTTCGTATAGGTCAGTTTCTGTCAGATGCGTTTCCAATTCACTGTGGGCTAAAGCAAGGAGATGCACTATCACCTTTACTTTTTAACTTTGCTCTAGACTATGCCATTAGGAAAGTCCAGGATAACAGAGAGGGTTTGGAATTGAACGGGTTACATCAGCTGCTTGTCTATGCGGATGACGTGAATATGTTAGGAGAAAATCCACAAACGATTAGGGAAAACACGAGAATTTTACTGAAAGCAAGTAAAGAAATGGGTTTGGAAGTAAATCCCGAAAAGACAAAGTATATGATTATGTCTCGTGACCAGAATATTGTAAAAAATGGAAATATAAAAATTGGAAATTTATCTTTTGAAGAGGTGGAGAAGTTCAAATATCTTGGAGCAACAGTAACAAATATAAATGATACTCGGGAGGAAATTAAACACAGAATAAATATGGGAAATGCCTGTTATTATTCGGTTGAGAAGCTTTTATCATCCAGTCTGCTGTCAAAAAATCTGAAAATTAGAATTGATAAAACAGTTATATTACCAGTTGTTCTTTATGGTTGTGAAACTTGGACTCTCACTTTGAGAGAGGAACATAGGTTAAGGGTGTTTGAGAATAGGGTGCTTAGGAAAATATTTGGGGCTAAGAGGGATGAAGTTACAGGAGAATGGAGAAAGTTACACAACACAGAACTGCACGCATTGTACTCTTCACCTGACGTGATTAGGAACATTAAATCCAGGCGTTTGAGATGGGCAGGGCATGTAACACGTATGGGCGAATCCAGAAATGCATATAGAGTGTTAGTTGGGAGGCCGGAGGGAAAAAGATCTTTAGGGAGGCCGAGACGTAGGTGGGAAGATAATATTAAAATGGATTTGAGGGAGGTGGGATATGATGATAGAGAATGGATTAATCTTGCTCAGGATAGGGACCAATGGCGGGCTTATGTGAGGGCGGCAATGAACCTCCGGGTTCGTTAAAAGCCAGTAAGTAAGTAAGGCATGCAGTGGTTATAAAAAACTTGTCCTTCTTTTGTAGCAAAAATATAGGAAAATAATGCGTGATGTTTTTCTAAATATGTCACTGGTCTTGAAAAAAATTCAAACATTTTACTCAAAAATTGAGTGACACATTTCATTTTGAAATATGCAAATTTTTCAGACTATTTTTGTTAACTCAGAAACTAATTAACTTACGGAAATGAAACTTCACCACATCATTATCTATCACACTGTGATTATGTGTACAGAAAATCAAGAAAGTAGCTTGAAAAATGTAGAAAATAGAAATTTCAACCATCACCTCCCTTGTCGAGGGACGCCTAGTTCCAGAGACGAGCTGTAGACGAGAATGATTTAGTGTCCATTAGGGAACTGCATTTGCCTAGAACCTCCGGGATGTAAAATTAATTTACCCATCGAGTATGCTTAACTCATCTCTTCCTCCCAACAACATTGTACGCACTACTGGGTGTTCATTTCAAAGTGTGTCATGACGTCACTGTTGATGAGTCAGCGATTTGAAGCGAGTTTCAGCTTTTATGTCAGAGAAGTTGCCTGTTAATCAAGGCGTTCAATCTGAACTTGAGAAAGTGTACGGTATAACTTGAACGTCGTAGCAACAGATGGCGTTCTGTAAAGTCTGTGTGCTACCATAACCTCTTTCGAACTGTGTTTTGCGAGGCTAAGTCGTACGCAGGGTATTTGTTATCATCGTTTGCGTACGGCAACATTCCACAACACAAATCAAATGCTCCGTGTCCATGTTGACCGTCGAAATTAATGTCAACAAATACGTAAGTAATCGTTTTAATCCTTTTCCCATATCTCGACAGTAAGAAAAAAACTCACCTCAGTACATGTTTCGAAACAGTTCACATTCCTGCCACTACCGGCGTCACCGTACGTATCGGTAAGTACTTTTCAGAATGAACGCCGTACTTTCTAGGCAACTTCTCTGGCACATAGGTAATACGCCTGTGCGGAAGTGTAGGAAGATTGAATTCTCTACGCTCATCGACTAGCCACATGACGGCATACAGCGAGCCATGACACACTTTGAACTGAACACGCAGTATAGACCTATTAATGATCGCAGCGCAAGACTTCTCATAGCCCCCATAGAAGAGCAAGAGAAAGGACAAAAGAGGATCATACCCATACGAACACTGAAATGTCGGATAAGCACTTGTTATTCAACGGTCGTCGTTTATAGTAAGGATCACCTAAGAGTAGTTCCTAAAAGTATAATTTGACCGTCTCTTCAGTGTTGCCAACTAATACCAGATATCACCAAAGAGGATAAAATCACAATGCTACGTACTGTAATAATAATAATAATAATAATAATAATAATAATAATAATAATAATAATAATAATAATATGTCACTTATGTACCACATCTCATCTTTATGTTGGGAAGTGTTTTCTAAATACAGTAGCGTGCAAATTAATCCGAACAATGTAATTACTTATGCAAAAACAGTCAAACGGGATATAAAAAAAAGGATCTAAGACATACCTCAGTAATCTATGTGGCCTCCCTTGTCCTAATAACAGCTCTGAGACGATTTTGCATAGAGTCCATTAATTTCCCACAAATATTCTTCATTTCTTCATCGCGAAACCATACACCAATGAGGGCAGAAATCATCTTCTCCTTTGTAGAACAATCCATTTTTTGCATTATTCTTTTGCAAATTGACCACAAGTTCTCAATGGGGTTGATGTCGGGTGAGTTTCCTGGCCAGGGGAGTACCTGAATATTCTTCCTGTTGAAGAATTCTGTAGTTTTTCGAGACGTATGGCATGGTGCCAGGTCTTGTTGGAACACACCTCTGCTATCCGGAAATGATTTTTGCAGCTGGGGTACGATTCTGGTTTCCAATAAGCGAATATATCTGTCAGAATTCATCATTCCATTGATAGGTATTAATGCTCCAGGCCCTTCAAGTGTAAAACAACCCCAAAACAATATTTTAGGGGGGTATTTGGATGCTTGTTGGAGATGAGCTGCTGTTACTTTTTCGGATCCTTTCCGTAGGCCTACGTAAGAAACACGGTGGCCGTGGACCTCGAAATGAGACTCATCGCAAAAAAGTACATTCTTCCAGTCATTCACTGTCCAGTGTTGATGTAATTTTGTCCACATTAAGCGTTTTTTGCACATAACAGGGGTTAGCAGTTGCTTCTTAATAGGCTTACGAGCCCTTCGTCCAGCTTGCAAAAGTCTACGCCGCACTGTTGTGACGTGAATATTCGCCCCAGTGGTAGCCATTAACTCGCGGGTTAAGTCGACAGCAGTTAGTCTAGGATTTAATTTACTTTTCCTGACAATTAAACGATCATCTGCAGGTGAAGTCTTCCTTTTCCGGCCACAGTTTCCTTTTTTCTGGGGTGTGATGGATCCAGTCTCCCTGTATCGTCTTGTGATCGAATTAACAGTAGCCAAACCGATGTGACATTCTGCAGCAATTTGCCTCTGTGTCATAGAAGAATGCTCTGCTAATGTTATAATTTTAGACTGTTTTCGTGGAGTTGTATCCATTTGTGAAGACGACAGAATGTACACACGATTGCAGTATTAAGTCTTCAACACAACTGAAATGCTTATAAGTGCAAAACGACAGGCAAAATGTTACATATTATAAAAAAATAATAACGAAAGATCTTCAACAATGGAATTACACGTACTACAGATGTCAGTTAAAGCGGTATGAGCAGCTGTGAGGCCAACAATGACAGAAAATGTATAAATATGTCATGTTCGGATTAATTTGCACGCTACTGTAGTTCAATAATTAGTGAAATAGTATATTTTCCTCCTGAACCTCTCACATTTTATGTTGGTATTAGTAGATTGGTATGATCTCATATTAAAATGTATTTCATCTAACATGAAATTCATTGCTTTGACTAAACAATTTACTCATATAAATTAGTTTTTTATTTTTCAGTTAATCACTTATCATGTTAAGATGGCAGAAATAGATTCTGTTACATCAAGATACAATGTTAATATACGTCACGAATATTTTCGACTTACTTTCAAGTCATCTTCAGGTGATAGTTTTCTAACAAACAAACATTTGAACTAGGTGAAAATATTATTTAAACACATTTATAAAACACTAGTAAATAATCTGACCATGCATACTTTACATAAAGTGGTTGAATGGTGTACATAGTCTTAAAATTAAATTGACATACAGATAGAAAGCCTTCCAATGAACATAATTATAATACAATATATTGAGAGGCATGCAGTGTGCCTGAATTATGAAATTAAAATCGTTTAAAATTATTATATGTAACACTGAAGACTAGGCTTGTACTTCATGACGTTCAATGTATTGGAAGACCGTATGAAGTGGATGTAAAAGAAAATCTCGGTCTATTCGCCGTGGTGAGAGGCATTATATGAAAGATGTACAGTGGAGGTTTTCAGATGATGTGGCCTTCTCATCTTGGCGTTACATGGTACACTGTTTTATAAATGTGTTTAAATAATATTTTCACCTAGTTCAAATGTTTGTTTGTTAGAAAACTATCACCTGAAGATGACTTGAAAGTAAGTCGAAAATATTCGTGACGTATATTAACATTGTATCTTGATGTAACAGAATCCATTTCTGCCATCTTAACATGATAAGTGATTGACTGAAAAAAAAACTAATTTATATGATTATTTCACAAACTTATCTGAACTCAACATGACTTTTAAATTTAAACAATTTACATTTCATGAGACCTAACCTAAAAATGTATTTTGTTTGATCACGTGAATTGATTAGTACGGATTCCGAAAACAGAATACCACTTTGAAATGTGTAGCCTACTTAAAATACTTACTCCTAATAATGTTGCTATTCTTTTATAATTGCCGTGTTTGTGCGCAAAATTTTTAACGTCTTCTTTCTTCAGTACATTATGTATATAGACCTACATAATAACTACAACCTCGTGGAGTATAGGTGCTTTTAATGGCAGGTACTTCCTTTCTTGGAGAAGTCCCTATTATGTTATTTTCTCTCTTTGATATTTTAATAAAAATCTAAGCACGAAAGAAATTTATTAAAATTTGACATATACTTCTGTCCACGTGCATGTTTCATAAGTTATATCTCATTTAATTACACTTACCTAAATATAGTGTTGAATTGTAATCACAATGTAACACAACTGAATTATGTATAGATATTAATATTAATGCCGGTATTAGGGGAAACTGTTGTGCCTTTATCACAGTGTACCTTTGAACATTTTTTGTTTTTTAATTTTTGCTGCTACCTAGAGGACTCAAACTGAAGTAGATTGTAGAGAAAGCCGCTAAGTAGCTCTGGTCGTAGTTTCAGTTTGATTTACTGCACAGTGTGAGTTATGTGGACAAAATAAGTTTTTTAGTACCAAAAGTAAATATTTCGTTCATTGATATATGTTTTCTAACACAAAATCAGATTGTATTTGTGAATAGCCTTGAAGTGCGGTGTGTTCCCTATCATCTGATGAGTAATAACATATTTTAATTTCCGTGATTTATTCGAACTTCTAGTTTTGGGAGCCATATTTGTTTAAAAGTGCACCCTCTTGTACCTTTGAACACAAAACATCTTGTACCATGGAACATGTTCCAAGGTACATGATACTATCGGTGTTTGTTTTTCTTTTAAGACTATGTCACGAAGTAAGTCTGGAGTTAAGAAGCCCCCAATTGATCCGGATGCCTTGAAGAAAGTTGTTGAAGCAGTTATTGCTCCTCTAGGAAATAAAATCTCAATCAGAGAAGCCTGCTCTGATTTATGATGGCAATACATTTTAAATATGATTGTCAGTTTTTACAGCTATATTCCCACCTATATTTCATGTGTTCCAACTTACAAGAGAGTATGTTCCAAGGTACATGAACCTGTTGTACCTTTGAACACATTACATATCCCTTCATTTTATTTTTTTCCATCCTTAATAAATCTTTAAAACATGAAAATACATACAGGAAGTTGTAAAGGAATCTTCAATAATTATTTCAAGCATTTTTGCATTTAAAAAATTTAATTTCCCAAAATTAAAAAAAAAAATAAAATGTGAAAAGTGTTTAAAGGTACAACAGTCTCCCCTACTATTTAATTATTAATTCACAAGCTTAATTACTTTCATTTCATCAATTTACTCCTACTCCAAACTGAAATAATTTTTGCCAACATAACAGTTTGAAAATAACTGCCAGTTGTAGTATTTGTCAGTACCCGAATTTGGAAACAAAGTTGGTAAAAGAAAATTCAATCTGACAATTTCATTTCATCAGTTTAATCCTATTGAAAACCGAAATAATTTTTGCCAACATAACAGTTAGAAAATAACTGCCAGTTGTAGTATTTATCAGTACCCGAAATTAGAAACAAATTTGGTAAAAGAAAATTCAACCTGACAATGAAAAATTATTATAATCCACTAACATATGTAGTAATAGGGGAAAATGGTTAGATTTCACCCTTACGGTATTAAGTAAGCTAATTCGGACTACAGGCTACACAGCGTCGAGAGATGCTATCACATTATGTAATGACTAATGAGGTAGCCGAGGTGGAACAGAGTGACAGGAAAAATTGCAGTCCTTGGAAGAAACAAACCCCATATCCATCCCATTTACACCACAAATGGAAGAGAAATAGGTTTATTTATTTGTTAAAAATGATTGCAATTATTATATATCCAATATTGTTGGTGGGTTCTAGTACCAAACACTGACAACTAAGCTACTGGCTCTTCTTGACTTTTTAATTTCTTTTTACAAAGAAAAATGCATAACAGTTCAGCTGTAGCTCCAGGCTTTGGCCTATAGTTTCTGAAAAAAAAAATATATATATATATATATCGGTTTAAACCTATCTCTTTAGGGGTCAAATATTAATGATCAAGTTGTGCAAGACCGTATCGAATCGTTTATGAAAATAAAGGCTGGTTCACAATAAACCGGGAACGAGAACCAGAATGAAAACGAGAAGCAGAGGACGTGAATATGAAAATTTTTGATTCACAATTAACCGAGAATGTAGACGACTATGCATATCGATATGCATGTCAATAACGATATGTAAAGTCGATATTACGCATTCTGATGTTATTTGTGTATAATGGACCAATGGCGTTCTCTCATGAGTACAAGGCAGCCAACATAAACACAGATTAACCAACTTCGAAATTTCAACTGAAACATTTCATTAGGTACAGTACTATAAATATGCCCATGCATCTTTATTATCACATATGAAGTATAGTGTAGTATACTATACTCTCAGGACTCAGGACTGGTTAAGATTACAGAAAAAGTTCCTAGTGTTAGCGAAAATTATTACAATCGTCTTAACATTTTCTTCCATGTAAGATTATTTGTGCGTGAAAACTTTTTCGTGTGCCTATTGAAAAATAAATACAGAAACAAATTCAGTGTTGACAGTCACTTCAGACTTTATTTACTATCTGTAATTTTTTACTTTAAAGCTCTTAATAAAACTTGTAGATTGAGAAAGAGGTTTACACTTTTGAAACTACGCAGTAAAATGAACTTACATGAAATTTTATGATTACAGAAAGAGGACGCGTTGTCCTCAGTAAACCAAGAGAGGCCGAATGACGATTAATGAAGCAATGGTGGAGTACCGGTAGGAAAAACGGGAGGGCCTCGCGGAAACCTACCACCACGCACCGACTTTGACCACCAGAAATTCCACTTGGATCCACTGGAATTCGAACTTGAGTTACCACCATGGAAAGCCGACGATGTAGCAGTTAGACTGACGGTGAGCCATAAAAGTTGTAGTATCTATACTAATAATAAATCTGTAGCCGAAATTTTTCTGGTAATTTTCGATTTTCCAAAAATAATTGGTCCCAACATATATAATTAACTGCCCTGAAACTGAAAATCGCTTTTTTTTTATTTTTGTTTGTATGTCTGTCTGGATGTTTGTTACCTTTTCACGCGATAATGGCTGAACCGATTTATATGAAAATTGGAATATAAATTAAGTTCATTGTAACTTAGAATTTAGGCTATATGGCATTCAAAATATTTTATTTAAAAGAGGGGTTATAGGGGGGTTTGAATTAAATAAATCGAAATATCTCCCTTATTATTAATTTTCATGAAAAATATTACATAATAAAAGTTTCTTTAAAAATAATTTTCGATTAGTTTTATTCTATGCAAAATTTTGATAGGACTGATATTTAATGAGATACATGAGTTTCAAAATTACAATAACAACGCCA
Organism: Periplaneta americana; assembly: GCF_040183065.1. Lineage (NCBI taxonomy): Eukaryota > Metazoa > Arthropoda > Insecta > Blattodea > Blattidae > Periplaneta > Periplaneta americana. Next base: position 207,434,685 of record NC_091117.1, on the reverse strand, counting down.
TCTAAGGCGGTATAATGAAATAAAAAACAAATGACTTCGTCTATAAGGGGCCTTGGACAGCAACAATCGAAAGCTATGAAAGATAGCCTACAGAGAATGTTTCTGTGTTTGTATGAAGTAATGTCGGAAGCTAAATTAACCGATTTGTATAATTAATTATTATTTCACCATTGGAAAGTGTAGTTTCTCTAGATGGACATAATGCTATAATGTTATTACAGTAACTTCTGAGTGAATCGAGGACAGGTAAGATTAAAATAACTTCTTATATACAGAAAACTTGATAGGCATTCGTTTCCTGTATTTCCTAAAATAATTTTTATGACCAAATGAGTGGTCTCTGGCTCAAAATGATCGCATTTTAATTATTTAAATACAATTTAAATTAAGTAACATATTAAACGATTTATCCTTCTATCAAACACGAATGTTCTCTGGATCAAATGTCCTATTTTAATTATGTAATTACTTTATATTTATTTCTAACGAGTGCAATGGAGCGCACGGGTACGGCTAGTTATTATATAAATTTTTTACCTTTAGTTTTTTCGGCTGTATTTGTTCGTATAATAGGTTTCTATGGCGACCGTACAATATACTTTAGCCTATGCAAATTCCTTGTATTGTAACAGCTTTTCAATATCATTGCTACTATTATTATTATTATTATTATTATTATTATTATTATTATTATTATTATTATTCACAACACAGAACTGCACGCATTGTATTCTTCACCTGACATGATTAGGAACATTAAATCCAGACGTTTGAGATGGGCAGGGCATGTAGCACGTATGGGCGAACCAGAAATGCATATAGAGTATTATTTGGGAGGCCGGAGGGAAAAAGACTTTGGGAAGGCCGAGACGTAGATGGGAAGATAATATTAAAATGGATTTGAGGGAGGTGGGATATGATGATATAGAATGGATTAATCTTGCTCAGGATAGGGACCAATGGCGGACTTATGTGAGGGCGGCAATGAACCTCCGGGTTCCTTAAAAGCCAGTAAGTAAGTATAATAAGAGGATTGTTATCACAAAGATTTTGATTCCCATACATTTTATTCCTAATTTTTCCAATTCACGAAAATATTTATAATAAACAAAATGTAATTATAAATTCATTAACAAAATTATATGATATATAAATAAATTACGAA